>NC_044038.1:146568015-147244000 GCF_901765095.1 Microcaecilia unicolor | reverse complement strand
AGCAACAAAAGGGAAAATTCCTGTATTTCTAAGGGAACATTTTATTATGAAATAATGGTAGTACAGAAATGGAAGTAATGTAATAGAATGATTTACAAGGAAAATTGTTGAATATATTGAAGTGTGGGGGGGTGTGAAGTGGATGGAATGATTTAAAAAAAAAAAAAAAAAATGTTATTTCATACATTTTTTTTTTTAACTTGGCTAGGCCGAATGTAACCCATAAGGGGTTAAAATAAACGTACCTGGGGCTGCTTATGGAGGGAGATCCGGCAGCCACGTGTTTTGTTGGGGTGCGCTGGTATCGGGGCCGTTACGGGGGAAGGGAGTGCAAGGAAAGAGCGGCGATCAGCTGTTCAGCTGATCGGAGGTTTTGGAAGCGGCGTCGGCGTCTGGAGAGAATTTGTTCAGTGGCCTGGCGTCACTGGCGGGATCAGGCGGTAGCAGGGACATCGGGTGATGTTTTTGGTTGCGCTCCTTGTAGCGCCGGGTTTTTTTGGGAAATATGCGGAGTTCGGGCGGTGGGGCACGAGGAAGCGGTGGCCTGACCGGCATAGACGCTGCAAGTTGCAGCGGAGCAGGAGCGGGGCGGAGCGAAGGCGAAGAGGGGAGAGTATGAGCGCTGATTGGCCCTGCGTCGGAATTTGACGTCGCGTCATGACGTCAGACGTACACAGCTGACGCAGGGCCCAGGAAATCATTAATTTTAAAGGGGAACCGGCTCTATTTAGCGGGAGAGCCGGTTCTGAAGATAAATAAAGCCGGGAATGGGACTGGAGATGGGGAGGAGAGTGCTCCGGTGCACTCTCCCAACGTTTTAGTTTATTTATGTGGCGGTTTGCGATGGAGAGAGTGCGGCACGCGCTGGGGAAGCGCGTGGGAAGTGAAACAACAGCTGATGACACGAGCCAGCTGTTGTCGCGTGAATGGAGCGGCGAGGGCTCGTGCACGAATGAAAAAGGGTGATTTTCAGGCTTCAGGGAAGAAAAAAGGTACAAAATTTATATTGTTTTAAATTGCTAGGTGTTTGTATATGTTTAAAATGTGTTCATTTTAATTTGGAAATGTTTGGTGTATGTGATGGGAAGGTTGGAATGCAGAGCTCGTGCTAGCAGCATGAGCTAGGGTAAGGATTCTATGTGTGACGGTTTGTCAGTTGGGAGGTAAGTGCTGAGCAGGGCAGAGCTGTGTTTAAGAGCTGTGCTCAGCTGAGGGGAAATTTTGTGTAAAAATAGAGAAAAAAGTACTTAAAAAGGGATCTGATGAGTGTGTTTTGAAAGGTGATCAGTAGGTAATGTAAATTGAAAGCCTGCCGCGTATTTAATGGCTTTAGAGAGGAATGAATGGCAGTGCACTAGTACTGGAAATAAACGGATCTTATAAATCTTGATATCTTATCAAGGGGTGTTATGTTAAAAAGGTATTGCCAGTGATAGCTGAGGAACACTTTAGACTTTTAAACCTGGATGGTTGTAAAAAGAGCTGAAAAGTGAAAAGCTATCCTGAAAGACCCTAAATGATTTTAAAGAGAAAGGGGATTTCTGAAATTGAGAATTTGGCCCGTACTTATTTAAAAATTATTATTTAGCACACTCTTTGAATTAATTAAACTTTGGGGAAGGGAAATAGAATAGGGATTATTAATTATATGTTCTTTTTGGGAAGCTAGATAGAAAGTGTGAGCATTAAGCACCTGAAAATTGTGTGAATTAGTTAGGTTTTAGGGTTATTATTTTTTTATAGCTTAGAGTAGTAGGTGTCTTCAGTCCCTGATTCCTGTACCCTGGCCAGGGTTCAACTCTACAGTCCATGGTACCCAACGATTGGAATAATAAGAAGATACAAAATCAGCAGAGGAGATGTGTATCAAAGTATCCTTTTGAAACTTTTTTGGAATAAAGGAAAATAGTGTACTTACCTTGAAGTCTCCGGCGCAGAACCTGAAAAAGAAGAAAAGAAACAAAGAATCAACTCTATATAAGGGACTCATATTAAAATATAATTTTGCATGCATATTTAACTTTTATTAAGAAGTTGAACTGATACTTATCTGATGGGAAGTAACACGGAAGTGGAGCTTTATAGAGAATAGAGAAACCTATAGGAAATAAAGAAATGAAATGTTAAGGTTATTAAGGGGTGTGAAATATATTGTGTTCATTTAAATCCATATTAGAATAAAGTAAATTTTTATTAACCAATTGTGATTTATAAGTTTTTTTTGTGCCCTTCTTCTGCGCTGGGTGAAACACTCGGCTCAGGCGATATCCTTTTTGAACCCAGGAGTGGGGGAGGGGTTACATTACTATGGCACCAACAGTTGTCTCCTTCTCGCCCAGCGTCTTACTGATGGTTTTGTAGCCCATTCCAGCCTTGTGCAGGTGTATGATCTTGTCCCTGACATCCTTAGACAGCTCCTTAATCTTGGCCATTTTGTAGAGGTTAGAGTCTGACTGATTCACTGAGTCTGTGGACAGGTGTCTTTCATACAGGTGACCATTGCCGACAGCTGTCTGTCATGCAGGTAACGAGTTGATTTGGAGCATCTACCTGGTCTGTAGGGGCCAGATCTCTTACTGGTTGGTGGGGGATCAAATACTTATTTCCCTCTGCAGAATGCAAATAAATTCATATACTTTCCACAATGTGATTTTCCGGATTTAATTTGTGATGTGCTATCTCTCACTGTTACCAATAACCTACCCTTCAATTATGGGCTGCTCATGTCTTTGTCAGTGGGCAAACTTACAAAATCAGCAAGGGATCAAATACTTATTTCCCCCACTGTATGTATGTATATATTTTTAAAAAGTGGTAGACAAAACTATAGAGCATGGAAAACTATACAGGGGTCCTTTTACTAAGGTGCACTAAAAAATAGCCTGTGGTAGTGTAGACGCATGTTTTGGGGCATGCACAAAATCATTTTTCAGCGATCCTGCAAAAAATGCCTTTTTAAAATTTTTGCCGAAAATGAATGTGCGGCAAGATGAAAATTGGTGCACGTCCATTTTGGGTCCGAGACCTTACCGCCAGCCATTGACCTAACAGTAAAGTGTCATGCGGTAACTGGGCAGTAATGATCTACGTGCATCAAATGCCACTTGGCGTGCGCCCAATACGCACGTCCAAAAATAAAATTTATTTTGGAAACCCGTAGCGGATGCATGCCAAAAATGAAATTACCACAAGATCCATAACTCCATTTTGGTGCATGTTGGGTGCACAGAGATGCTTACACAGCTTAGTAAACGGGCCCCACAGTGCCATACTTTTGGATAGTATGGAGAGAATTGCTAAAATAAAAGGTGAAAGACAATCTGTAACTAAAATAGATGCTGAAAGGGCAAAGTATACCTGATGGAGAGAGTGTTTCTGCAAGCAAACCAAATTGGGGGCTGTTTACGAAGTAATGCTAGCGGCTGTCCTTGCACTAGTGTCAATACGGCTCACGGCGCATGAACAGCTGCTAGCGCTGCTTATTAAACTGAAGCAAAAATGTGTGCTATTTGTTTCAAATATTTTTGCAAAAGATAATTCCTTCCTACTGTCATTTCCTTCAAAAGCAATGTTACCAATAAGCACATGAATCCTGGATTTTAGATGCAGTGGAGGGATTTAATTTCCCACTCCCTTTAAAATGATTGAGGGTAACTCACTAACGTATAGCGGGGGCCAAAGTATCATCAATTAAATGCAAGGAGAGGGTGCGAGTGCATCCTCATCCTGCAGATAATGAGCACAGCCCTGAGCCTGCATGAAAGAATGCACGAAGCAGGGAGCCGATGTGCATGTCTTCACATCACTGCCGGTTCCTATTCTACTGACAGTCACAATCTGATGACTATTGCTGGAGAAAGTGAAGAATAAAATGTAAAGGTCATTGCTGTCCATCATGATCCAAATGGTCTGTTACCTTAGATGTGTGTATCATCATCGAAATCAAGAAAAGTTCTTTTCCACATGCGATCTTCAAAAGCCTTGTTCTTAAAGCTAGATCATGAATCTGCTTCATCAAGGTGAAATGTTGTGAGAAAACAGGAGCTTTACATTTACTTACTTTTTATATCTTGATATGTCAGTAAAGAAAATCTTGTTAATGCTACAAGCTGCAACAGAAATAACTAAAAAGAGGTGGGAGAGACATACTCCATATTATGTTTCCATGTACATTACAGCCTCAACCTGGGTAGTCTGTGTTATGGTTATTATAAAGTGATTAATGTTTTGTATCATGGTGCTGGTTATAATTGAGTTATTGAGAATTAAGGGTGTAATCATTCAGTAACAGGCTTTATATTATAATCATATGTAGTGATGGAAGAAATATGCATTATAAACCTGATACAATGTGGAAATGAACACTAAGCTGTATTTTCCTGACTCTTTCAAGACCTGATATTCTGGCATAAGTTAATGCTTTTAGTAGATACTATAACAGATTGGACCTCCAGTAGGGTAGGGTAATGCCTAGATACAGTGTCACTTTATTTATTCATATAACTTTGATGCCACTGTTCATTTTGGCTACATAGCTAAAATAATAACATAACATTGGAATCAAAATGTAAAACGTCACAGAATAAAATCTTGTACACTATAATTAACCAAAGGCTTTCTAAAAAAGCCAGGCTTTACATAATTTGCAGAAAGAAAGCAATATATCCAACAGAAGATGGTTACAGACAGATGGTTCTTCATAAGAAAAGGCCCTGTTCATTATAGACACCAACCTGGGGCAGCCTGGTACTTGTAGACACACATTGTGATGACTGCAAAAGACAAGACACAAGGTCAAATCAAATCAAATCAACAGTTATATACTGCCAAAATCCCCTCTTCAGGGTTCAGTGTGCTTTACATAAATTATATTACACTAGAGAGTAAGGGGAAAACAGATCCATGAACAGATTAGGGAATGCCGGAACTAAAAAGGTCAATTCTATAGGTAGAATAGTTGATCAATTTGCTTCTTTTGGGAATAGATATGTTTTTAATAGATAAGACCATTTGATTACACAAACATTCTGGAGGCTTTTGATGGGCAATCTTGTGCAGTATTACCCTTGATGAATCAGGAAACAATCCTGAAATTCATGCACAAATAAATTATCAATAATTGGCTGTTAACAATTATTACTACTACTCATTTTCTATAGTGCTACTAGACCTACACAGCACTGTACAAATTATATACAGGCACTTTCTCTGTTCTTTGTGGGCTCACAATCTAAGGTTTTGTACCTGGGACAATAGAGGGTTAAGTGACTTGACCAAGGTCACAAGGAGCTATAGTGGGAATTGAACCCAGGTTGCCAAGATCAGAGCCCACTGCTCTAACCATTAAGCCACTCTTCCAGTCCATTAGGCCACTCCTCCACTATAAAGGACATTGGTTGGCTCTAATTTGGATTTGTGTGTAGATCTGATTGCTCATGTTTCTATAAAGATCTGTACCCAAATCCTCTTATGCGCAACCCAGAAGGGAGTGTGGCTAGGGGAAGAGCATGGGGAGGTCAGGAGCATTCCAAAGAATTACACGCAGTATTGAAGAATTTCATGGCTATGCCCCCAAGTAGCACTCCAGGATTTACACCAGGTTTCAGTTGGTTTATAGTTAATTAAAACTTGATATACTGCTGATGCAACAGTGTTGATCACAGTGGTTTACATATACTAAAATAACATAAAAAGTATAAAAGAAAAGAACGCCATAGTTTAATAGAATAGGATCACACATACCAAGAAGCCATTCATACCAAACAATATCACTGAGATGCTGTTATGATTGGGGTCAGAACCCCTCTCAAACTTACCTCTTTCCTGGGGGTCAGCTTCTTACCTGGCTCCTGTTTCTTTTGTCTGTCCTGTCTGAGCTGGCTCTGTCTCTCTGTGCTGGCAGCTTCCAGCAGCATGGCTCTAATTGTTTCACTATACTACACCTGTGTGTGTTGCCTGAGTTGCTCTACCTCTCTTTGGGTGTACTGACTTCAAGTGTTTCACGGTGCTGCATTGGTGTGGGTTGGGCCTCTCTGGGTTTCAGTGTGCTCTCTGGGCCAGTGTGCTGTTGCCTGGGTCTAGGGAGTGTGACATCATCAGGGAGAGCCTTGATAAGGAAGTGGTGTTGTTTCCTTCAGAGCCTTTGCAACAGTGGTGTTTGCTTTAGGTAGGGTGGTGCAGTGTGCACTTCTGACTTTGTGTCTAGTTTCCCTGCTTGCTTTTGCTAAGGGCCAGGTTAGTGTTAGTGCAGTGTGCACTGGTGACTGTGTGTTTAGCTTTCCTGCTTTTCCCTTTTGTTCCCCTGCTTTTCCCTCTTGGTTTTGGAAGCATTGCTGTGTGTAGAGCTTTGGAAGCTCTGTTGCTGATAGAAGTACTTCAGGGTTTGGTGTTGTTAGGAACACTGCAGAGTTTTCTGTTAGAAGTACTTCTGGTGTTTGTGCTATTGGGAGCATTGCAGTCTTTGCTGTTGGTGTTTGGTGATTTAGAATTACTTTTGGCTTATGTGTTAGCTTCCCTGCTTTTTCCTTGTGGCTCCCCTGTCTTCCCTTTTAGTGCTAGGAGCTCTTCTGGTTGCTTGCCAGAGTAGTGCTTAGGAAGCACCTTGTTAGTTGTATCTAGCTTGCTAGAGCAGTGCTTAGGTAGCTTGTTAGTTTTGTGTTTAGCTTGTTAGTGTAGAGCTCTGCTTGTAGCTTGGTGCTTAGTAGCACCTGTGTTAGCTTTGTGTTTAGTTCCCTGCTCTGTTAGTTTAGGGCTTAGGAAGTCCCTTTCTTGAGCAGGGCTTAGGAGCTCCTGTTTAGTATAGGGCTTAGGAAGTCCTTTTGTCAGTTTACTGTTAGGAACACTCCTGCTGGTTTAGGGCTTGGGAGAACGTAGATCAGTTTAGGTTTAGGAGCACTTCTGTTTCCAGTCCTGGTCCCTGTGTCATCCGGTATCCAGTAAGTCCTGCCGGCTACTCGAACCCAGGAGCTCAACTCCTGGGGGGCTTAGTAGCTAAGTGCAGGTGAAGCTGTGTGGACCAGTCCGGTGTGCTCCAGTCCGGGGGATTCTAGTCCAGTGTGTTCCGGTCCAGTGTGTGTTTCAGTCCTGTGTCCTCCAGTCCGGGGGATTGCAGTCCAGTGTTCCAGTTCTGTGTCCTCCAGTCCGGGGGATTCCAGTCCATGTGTTCCGGTTCGCTGGGCAGTGCCTGCAGTCCCTGCCGGTGTGCTTACCCAGTGTTGGTTGGTGGGTTTTGCCTGCTGCTATCGCTCCTCGGCAGCAGCCCAAGGGCTCACGTTTGCTCCAGAGCCCGGCCCCGCGGGCTCTGAACCTGAGAACCTGACAGATGCCAGGGACTGTGCACACAGGACACCAAACTCATTGCCGAGCCGTGACTGGATCATGACCAAAGGCAAGCCAGAAAAAATATGTTTTTTAAAGTGTCTTAAATTTCACAAATGAAGGTTCTCCAATAGAGAACACAAAGTGGTACATGATGACTAGCCCAAAATGGATGGCTAGCTGTAGAAATGTTTAACTTAATCCCCAAACCAGACTGTTCTACAGATGTTTTCTGTTTAGTCTTTACAGTTCAGTCTCTGCACCAATAGAGTTATACTAGGTTGGAAAATTTAAGCAGATTCAAAGTGGTAGGCAAGAGTAAAATGCAGAAAACTATGATCCATAATTTTCAGATGGTGTTCTTGGCTTAAGTACTACTACTTATCATTTCTATAGCGCTACTAGACATATGCAGCGCTGTATACTTGAACATGAAAAGACAGTCCAGCTCGACAGAGCTTACAATCTAATTAGGACAAACACGACAAATAAGAGATAAGGGAATTACTGAGGTGGGGATGATAAAATAAGGGTACTGAACAAGTGAGTAAGGGTTAGGAGCAGTGGTGTGCTGGTAATGTTTAACAACAGGCTCTCTGCTCGGTCCCCCTCTGCGCCCCCCCCCCCCCCCAAATTGCAGAGCTGGCTATAGCTGGAGAGAGAGCCTGGGGGGGTGACAATGCATTACTCCAGGAAAAAAAAATTAAATGATCCCAGGTTCCAATCTAATTCATGTTTAATGTGCGATAAAATGCCATAAATAAGTAAATAAATATAAACTTTTAATGTTGAGCACCTGATTCTCAAAGTGAACATATTCCAAACACTATAATGAAAATAAAATGAATTTTTTCTACCTTTGTTGTCTGGTGACTATTTTTCTGATCATGCTGGCACAGTATCCGATTCTGCTGCTATCTGTCCTCTTAACTCCTTTTCCAGGGCTTCCTTGTGACTCTGGGCAAGTCACTTAACCCTCCATTACTCCAGGTACAAATACGTACCTGTATTTAATATGTAAACCGCATTGAACCTGCTATGAGTGGGAAAGCGCGGGGTACAAATGTAAGAAAAAAAAAAAATTATTTCTTTCCTTTCTTCTTCATTTCTGGTCCTCTGTAGACTTGACTGTCCAGTGGATCCAGCTTCTGCCTATTTTCTTCATCCATGTGCAGATTTTCTCCTCTCTTCCTTTTCCCTCATCTCACCTCCTTCCTCACTCTTCCCTCCCCTCCATCCATGTCCAGCATTTCTTCTCTCTCCCCTCCTCTCCCCTGCCCTCCATCCACCCATGTCCAGCAACCCTCCTCTCCCCTGCCCTCCATGCTCCCATACCCAGCGACCCTCCTCTCCCCTGCCCTCCATCCACCCATGTCCAGCGACCCTCCTCTCCCTTGCCCTCCATCCACCCATGTCCAGCGACCCTCCTCTCCCCTGCCCTCCATCCACCCATGTCCAGCAACCTTCCTCTCCCCTGCCCTGCATGCATCCATACTCAGCGACCCTCCTATCCCCTGCCCTCCATGCACCCATACCCAGCGACCCTTCTCTCCCCTGCCACCCCCTCCCGAGTTGTTCAGCAAATTCTCCTCCCTCCCTCACTCCAGATCCGGTCCCTCACCAACCTGACTCTGAGTCACCCTGCCTTGTCCATCGAATTCTTCGGGGCAGGCAGTCTTGCCTGCCCGCTGCCAGCGTTGACTCTCCCCATCTGCCGGATTGCACTTCAAAATGGCCACCAAAACTTACAAGGGCGGCCTCCAAGACTTCTGCAGAAGTCTCGCGAGGCCACCTCTGGAAGTCTCGGCGGTCATTTTTAAAGAGTGAACCGGCAGCGGGGGAGGGTCGGCGCCGGCAGCGTGCTCCGAAGAATTTGATGGACAAGGCAGGGTGACTCAGAGTCAGGTCTGTGATGGACCGGATCTGGAGGGAGGGAGGAGGGAGAGAGGAGAGCCGGCTCGCGCTTATTAACAACCGGCTTGCAAGTTGGAACAAAATTTAACAACTGGCTCTTGCGAGCCGGTTCCAGCACACCACTGGTTAGGAGTTAAAAGCAGCATCAAAAAGATGGGCTTTTAGCTTAGATTTGAAGATGGCCAGAGATGGAGCTTGACGGACCCGCTCAGGAAGTTTATTTCAGGCATGTGGTGCAGCAAGATAAAAGGAACGGAGTCTGGAGTTAGCGGTGGAGGAGAAGGGTGCAGATAAGAGAGATTTACCCAGTGAATGGAGTTCCCGGAGAGGAGTGTAGGGAGAGATGAGAGTGGATGGGTACTGAGGAGCTGCAGAGTGAATGCACTTATAAGTCAATAAGTGGAGTTTGAACTGTATGCGGAAATGGATAGGGAGCCAGTGAAGTGACTTGATGAAAGGGCTAATACATTTGACCCATGGTTGAATGTATGCATGCTCTCCAATCAAAGAAGGGAGCGCTATTTACCAATCACACAAAACAAACCCTAAAAACATTCTAGGTTTGTGACCTTCATTCCAGATCTCAAGAGGTAGGATTCATTCCTATCCTATAAATTGATTCTACTTATCGAGACCATAAGGTGTTATCTGCAAAGGTTTGCAGCAGAAGACATTCTTATCTGTTACAAATCAGTTTTCAGAATGTTAGCAGAGCTATCACTTTGAAGAAATTAGAAAGAGTAAAGAATTTTTATTGGAGAGTTTAAGAGAGAATAAGAGAAAATGTAATATTATTGCTACACCAGAGATAACTGAAGGGAATGCATAGCATAAGGGAAAGAAGTTATTCAAATTCTGGTCATCTATCTGCCTAGAAGTGTGGATGGTGTGGGATATAAATATTTTAAGCTAAGTAAAGTGATTAACATGTCCCAGCTTGCCCCCTCTCGATCTGACAATCTGCAAAGGTAAAAAAATAACATTTTGCTCTCTGAGTAGAAATAATCTACTGTCATTTTTTTCAATATCCTTTGTCGATACCAGAAGGGTTATTCCCCCAGTTTCCTCTTCTCATGGTAATGTCTCCAAATATGCTAGTGTTGTGATACAGTGACAGAAATGAACCTCATTTCTAGAACAGAGTTCTCTTCTCTGTAAGGTTGTTATGTTGGTGTCTGGATAATATTGATCAATGTATCTACAGTCATCATCTCCATTGTGCAATGTTGAATGCAATATTACTTTGAACTAGTTAATTTTCTCCCAAAAAGAAGGGATAGGACCAACTGCAACTGAAAGTCCCCTTACTTTTTAAACATACAAATATTCTGTGCAAAGTGTCACCTTCTCAGTCCGTGTTAATCTTATGCATTCCTGGTTGTGTTCCATGTTAAGAATGGGCTCATTCATATATAGTCCAATGTTCATGTATTTTCATTTGAAATAAAATATGAACTTTCAATCACATTTCCTATTTTGTTTTGTTTCATTTTGAAACTGAAAAATAAAGGGCATTTTTGTTAGTTTTTGTTTCCTTTCATTTAAAAAAACAAAAAAACACATCTTCGTCCCATACCATGATGAAAAAAAATATCCTCCCAAGCCATTTTCCGGGTGCCCTGTGATCCTCAGTCACTCCTGCCCTATCAACCTTAAATAATGGTGCTGACCAACCTCATACTGGCACTAATCATTAAAAGAAAAAATTTGCACCAATAGGATAGGAGAAGCTGGGATCACTCTTTTCCCATGAAGGCCTTATACAGGAGGCTAAGACAGATGGAATGAGAGTTCTAGAGGCTGTTATTTTTTTTCCCATGAAATATAAAGCAAAATAAATGTTGCACTTCAACATTTATTTTGCTTTATATTTCATTTCTCTTGTTTTAAAACTCATTACAGCCTCATATTCTGTGACAGTAGTGGCCAGATAATGCATCAGCTTTTGTTTGATGAAACATATTCTTTTAATTAACATAGTGCATGAGGATATTGATAAATCATTTATCAGTCCTTGTTCAGAAGATCCTTTATTGCTTTTGAATTTCTGTGTCCTATGAGAGTATTTTCTTAAAATAATTTTAATACAGTATTTCAAACACAAGAATAAAGAAAAAGGAATGGGGATCACATGGTGCTGTGGTGAGGGAAGATATGTGTCTAACTTTCTCCAAGGCCCACAGCCTTAGCTTGACAAATTCGGGTCAGTGAATTTCATCAATTGCTTTTGTATGCCTGGGGCAGTGTATGGATAGGTTTATGGAATGATCGGGGGTCACGATGTCTGCTAAACCTGCCCGGACAGACCACACCAAAAACAAGTTGGATGAGGATAAAATGATGGCTTCCGTGGTAGCAGGGGTGTCGCAGTTCACGGAGGTTTATGGCACTTACAGACCTGCAGTGTGCAGTGGAGAAAGTGTTCGGCCTGAGGCTGGAAATTCTATCGGGACAAATAAAACACCTCAAGACCCTTTTGACAGAAACAACCAAGCGGACAACCAAGGTGGAGTTCCGAATGTCGGGTCTAGAGAATGGTGCCCAGGCCGCTGATACAACACTGAAACAACTGCAGGAAACAGTGCATGCACAAGAAGCAAAGCTCAAGTTCTTCAAAACAGGTCTCGGAGAGGAAATTTACAATTTTTATTTGAATCCCTGAAACTATCCGTGACCATCATCTACTTGTTGAGATGGAAAACTGGTTGGAGAAATCCTTGCTTATGCACAAGGATGTGGGCCCTGCACAATTGGAGCAAGCACATAGGGTTGGCAATAAATGTTGGGAGACATCCGCCCACGGATTGTAATCGTAAAGTTCCATAACTACATTCATAAGGTAGAGACTTAAAAAAATTTACAAACAGCACAGAGATACCATAATGTATGAGGGAAACTGAATCTATGTGTTCCAGGAGTTTTCCGTAGCACTGTCATACAAGCGGAAACTGTTCCATCCAATTTGAGATACCCTTGCTGCTCATCAGGTGCGCTTTATGATTTTAACTCAGTGGTGCTAAAGGTGTACCATGGAGGCAAATGGCACGTATATTTATCACTATCCTTATACTTAAAAAAAGTTTAACTATAGGATACACACCATTGAGGACTAGCAGGAAATTCAATAATTAAATAATTGAAACCTCAAAAGCTCCAGGTAGGGATATTACATGTACTTCTTCATTACTTCCACTACTTATAAAGGAGTCCCAGTCCTATCATTGGTTTCTAAAAATAAAAGGGAAAAAAAGAATCAGTATATAATACTCCACCTTTGGAGAAAAATTACAGATTCCAAAAATTCCCCACAAATCCTGAACAAAAGTCCACAGTGAGTGTACCCCAAAAATATAATACAAGTTGTTCTCTACACTATCAATCAAAATCACTAGCATACTCAAAAAAATCACAAACATGAGTGATACTTATCTAAAGGTTAAAGCCCAATGCTACTGATCTGAAAAAATGTTCCACTGCCAGTCTAAAGAAATGTCCAACCGTAGCGGGACTAGTCCCATATCCAAATCACAATATTGTTGTTAATGGCAATGCATCTTGCTCGATCCTGCTCCTCAGCAAGGGTGCATTGTTTTGCTAGTTCCCACTGCTTCAGGAGGAAATATCCACATCGACAATTCTTACCCTTGACGAATCAGGAAACAAGATGACTGTGGCTTCATAAGAAAATGCTGTCAAAGAGAAGCGCCAGACAGGATCACTCATATAATTAAAGGGAAAATCAAGGGTCAAAGGTGACCTCTCTCTCCCCACTGCTTTTCATTATTGCCCTTGAACCTTTGCTAATTGTCATATGGTCTTCTTCAGATATTCATGGTTGTACTATTGCCCAAATGCAAGTAAAATTAAGTGCCTATGCCAGTGCTTCCCAAACCTGGTCCTGGAGGCACCCCAGCCAGTCAGGGTTTTGGGATATCCACAATGAATATTCAGGATAGAGATTTGCATGCACTGCCTCCACTGCAATATCTCTCTCATGAATATTTATTGTGGATATCCCAAAATCCTGACTGACTGGGGTGCCTCCAGGATCAAGTTTGGGACTCACTGGCCTATGCTGATGATGTTTTATTAAATTTATCCTCACCCCAGACTACTGTCCCAGCAACTTTCCATCTCATCAAACGTTTTTGGTGTTCTTTCTGACTATACTGTTAACTGGACTAAAACAGAGATTTTCCCCTCAAATGTTCATTGTGTTCCAGAAAAGTATGTTTCTGACTTACTTTGTTGGTGTTCTCAGGGTATAAAATATGTAGGCCTTACTTTCAAGTCCACTTTACAAGAAACTATGCAAACTAATATGGATAGGATTCTTGGTCTCTTGAAATCAACATGTCAAAAATGGAATCCACAGTTTCTTTCCTCATCTCTAACCTCATCTCTATTTCTCTACTCCCTTCCTCTTCTCTGCCCTTCTCTTGCGCCCTATGGAATGCCCGCTCTATCTGTAACAAACTCCCCTATATCCAGGACCTCTTTATCTCGCGTCACCTCCATCTGCTCGCCATAACAGAAACCTGGCTCTGCCCTGATGACTCTGCTTCAGTCACAGCCCTCTGCCAAGGCGGTTATCTTTTTTCACATACTCCTCGCCCTGCTGGTCGCGGGAGCGGTGTTGGACTACTTCTCTCTCCCTCCTCCAGATTTCTACCCCTTCTTCCACCTCAATCTCACTGTTTTTCCTCCTTTGAAGTCCACTCTATCCGCCTTTTCTCTCCTCTGCCTCTTCGAATAGCAGTCATTTATCATCCCCCTGATAAGTCCCTTTCATCCTTTCTCAGTGACTTTGATGCCTGTCTTGCCTTCTTCCATGATCCTTCCTCCCCCTCTCTCATCCTTGGTGACTTTAATATTCCTGCTAATGATCATTCCAACTCTTATATTTCCAAGTTACTCGCTTTAACATCCTCCTTTAATCTCCAACTATGCTCCACCTCCCCCACTCATCAAAATGGTCACTGTCTTGATCTCATCTTCTCCTCCAACTGTTCACCCTCTAGTTTCCTTGCCTCTGATCACCATCTTATAACTTTCACACTTAAATCTCCTCCCTCCCAGTCCCGTCCTATCTTATCTAATTTATCTAGGAATCTTCACGATATTGACCCTTCATCTCTATCCTCCCATGTCTCAAACCTCCTCTCTACTGTGGCACCATCCACGTCTGTCAACGAGGCTGTTTCTTCTTACAATAATACTCTATCCTCTGCCTTAGACACTCTTGCACTTTTGATGACCCGCCCTATAAGGTGTACAAAACCCTAGCCTTGGCTGACTTCTAATATCCGCTACCTACATTCCTGTACCCGCTCCGCCGAATGCCTCTGGCGGAAATCTCGGGCCCTTGCTGATTTCTTACACTTTAAGTTCATGCTGACCTCCTTCCAATCTGCTCTTTTACGCGCCAAACAGGATTATTATATCCAACTGACCAACTCTCTTGGCTCTAACCCTCGACTTCTCTTCACCACATTGAACTCTCTCCTCAAGGTGCCCCCTCCCCCAACTCCCCCTTCATTATCTCCTCAGACCCTTGCTGAATTCTTTCACGACAAGGTTCAAAAGATAAACCTTGCATTCTCTACCTCCCCACCTCTCCCTCCACTAGTCCGTTCCCCTCTCTCTCCTTCCCCTCATTCCCTTTCCTCCTTTCCTGAAGTTACTATTGAGGAAACTACACTTCTCCTTTCTTCCTGAAAATGTACCACCTGTTCCTCTGATCCCATTCCCACCCACCTTCTTAATGCCATCTCTCCAGCTCTTATTCCTTTTATCTATCACATTCTCAACCTCTCACTTTCCACTGCGACTGTCCCTGCTGCCTTTAAACATGCTGTGGTCACACCTCTCCTTAAGAAGCCTTCACTCAACCCTACTTGTCCCTCTAATTACGACCCATCTCCCTCCTTTCCTTTCTCTCCAAATTACTTGAGCGTGCTGTTCACCGCCGCTGCCTTGATTTTCTGTCCTCACATGCTATTCTTGACCCACTACAATCTGGTTTTCGCCCTCTCCACTCAACCGAAACTGCGCTTACTAAAGTCTCCAATGACCTATTACTGGCTAAATCCAGAGGTCTATATTCCATCCTCATTCTTCTTGATCTTTCCTCTGTTTTTGACACTGTCAATCACAGCATACTCCTCGATACCCTGTCCTCACTTGGATTCCAGGGCTCTGTCCTTTCCTGGTTCTCTTCCTACCTCTCCCTCCGCACCTTCAGTGTTCACTCTGGTGGATCCTCTTCTACTTCTATCCCTCTGCCTTTCGGTGTACCTCAGGGTTCTGTTCTTGGTCCCTTCCTCTTTTCTATCTACACTTCTTCCCTTGGTTCATTAATCTCATCCCATGGCTTTTCCTACCATCTCTATGCTGATGACTCCCAAATCTACCTTTCTACCCCTGATATCTCACTTTGCATCCAAACCAAAGTTTCAGCGTGCTTGTCTGACATTGCTGTCTGGATGTCTCAACGCCACCTGAAATTAAACATGACCAAAACCGAGCTTCTCATTTTCCCCCCCCAAACCCACCTCCCCACTTCCCCCGTTTTCTATTTCTGTTGATGGCTCTCTCATTCTCCCTGTCTCCTCAGCTCAAAACCTTGGGGTCATCTTTAACTCTTCTCTCTCCTTCTCTGATCATATCCAGCAGATCGCCAAGACCTGCTGTTGCTTTCTTTACAACATCCGTAAAATCCGCCCCTTTCTTTCCGAGCACTCTACCAAAACCCTCATCCACACCCTTGTCACCTCTCGTTTAGACTACTGCAATCTGCTTCTTGCTGGCCTCCCACTTAGTCACCTCTCCCCTCTCCAATTGGTTCAAAACTCTGCTGCCCGTCTCGTCTTCTGCCAGGGTCGCTTTACTCATACTACCCCTCTCCTCAAGTTGCTTCACTGGCTCCCTATCCGTTTTCGTATCCTGTTCAAACTTCTTCTACTAACCTATAAATGTACTCACTCTGCTGCTCCCCAGTATCTCTCCACACTCGTCCTTCCCTACACCCCTTCCCGTGCACTCTGCTCCATGGATAAATCCTTCTTATCTGTTCCCTTCTCCACTACTGCCAACTCCAGACTTCGCGCCTTCTGTCTCGCTGCACCCTACGCCTGGAATAAACTTCCTGAGCCCCTACGTCTTGCCCCATCCTTGGCCACCTTTAAATCTAGACTGAAAGCCCACCTCTTTAACATTGCTTTTGACTCGTAACCACTTGTAACCACTCGCCTCCACCTACCCTCCTCTCCTCCTTCCTGTACACATTCCTGTTCACATTAATTGATTTGATTTGCTTACTTTATTTTTTGTCTATTAGATTGTAAGCTCTTTGAGCAGGGACTGTCTTTCTTCTATGTTTGTGCAGCGCTGCGTACACCTCGTAGCGCTATAGAAATGCTAAATAGTAGTAGTAGGGTAGACTTGAGTCTATAAAAATGATGTTATCCCCCTTGGTTTTATATTTACTAAGCATGTTACTGGTCCAGTTTCCTAGGACTTTCTTTATGTAAATTGACAACTTTCTATCTAAATTTATTTGGAATGGGGAAACCACCCTGTATTGCTCTTAAAAATCTTAAAGCAGATACATTTGAAGGGGGGCTCTATTTCCTGATTTTCAGCTGTATAATCAGTCTTACCTCCTTAGAGCTGCTGCCTGGTGGATGAGTACAGGCACTCATTCCCCTCCACCTATCTAGTTGCAGTTGGAACAACTGCTCTCTCATCCTGAAATCTAGAGTAGGTTCCATTGGCTTTCCATCTTCTGCTGACTATAATGTTATGCATGCTACTTCATTAACTATTAGGTGTTTGGACAAAATACAACCACATCCTGTATTACAATCAATACATGCCCCTTTATGGAGATATCCTAACATTGTTATAAAACAATCCTCAGCTTTTTGGTCAGACTAGTGTCTTTTAGGCATCTTGCATATCTCTGATGTTTTAGATGGAAATTCCTTCTCTACATTTCAACTGTTTGAAATCCAAATTTTCCCTCCCTAATTCCCAGTTTTTTAGATATCTACAGATGAGATCAGCATTGGAATTTTGTATTTCAAAACTTGATAATGCTCCACCGGAATTACTCCAAGCTTTTACTGAGGCTTTATTACAGCCTAATTCAGCTTCTTGGTATTATACTTTGCTTATAGCTGCTTATTATGATGATTGTAACACCACTCTACAAAGCTTATGGTCTGATGATCTTACCACTCTTCTTCTTTTTAGACCACATCTAATAGGTCATTAGTTTCAGCTTCTCTGATATAATCTTTATTTTTTATTATGCATAACGTTACTTGGACCCCAGTCAAGCAGACTAGAATTAAGAGTAATCTTTCTAATTTATGCTGGTCGAGATCATGTTCCTCCTGATCACTGTAAATTATTTGATGCCATTTTATGCCATTTGATGCCTAGTAAATGGAAAGACAATAAGAAGGTCTCCTTTACTTCTTGGTGGAACTCAGTATGTTACAAACATGAGGCCCAGTTAGCTGAAAAAGTAAATTGTATTGCTATGTTTCTAAAACATGCTCAACTGAATCTGACTAGATGACACAAGTTCCTTTTTTAGCGGCTATATCCTCCTTTGTTGATATTGTAGTTGGCACTGTTGTTGATTTTGTTTTTGCTTTGATTCTTACTTATGTTTTGTACCTATGTACCATTGTGATACTGTATGTTTTTGAAAAAGCTTCAATAAATATGATCTGAAATAAAAAGAATTGGTCTCACTTCTTAACTGGCTGCACTTACATGTCTAAGTTTGTAAAACTGGACAACTACATATGGAAGTGGTGCCACTAACACACGGAAGATGCAAAATCACCACTTTGAAATGGAAGTGACAGCACTTCAATATGGAAGTTGCCAGGCATGTACTGTTTATTTTTTCTATATGTCTATTTATAAAATGGCTGCTCCTGCTGTGTATGCTGGCAAATACACATGCAATGTAGTAACGTAGTAGATGATGGCAGATAAAGACCTGTACAGTTCCATCCAGTCTGCCCAACAAGATAAACTCATAGCATAAGATATGATGTCATACTACATATGTATACTTGATCTTGATTTGTCCTTGCAATTTTCAGACCGTAGATGTCTGCTTGGCACTGGCTTTGTTCTCCAACTTCTGAAGTAGTCATCGACGCCCCAATCCAGCCCATCGAAATCTGAACAGTCATGATCAGGCCATAGACTGCAGAAGTTTGCCCAGCATTAGCCTATTTCTTCAGCTACTGAAGCTGAATCTGTCCAGCCATGATCAGGGTACAGACCGTAGAAGTCTGCCTAGTACTTGTTTTGCTTCCCAATTACTGGTATTACCATCTAATCACCGCTAAGCTTGTTTGGTTCCATGCCTTCTATAAAGGATTCCTTTGTGCTTATCTCACACATTTTTGAATTGCATTATTGTTTTCATCTCCACCATCTCCCACAGGAGGGAATTCCAGTTATTTACCACCCTCTTTGTGGAAAAAGTACTTCCTGATATTATTCCTGAGTCAGCCCCCCTGTTCATCCTAATAGATATTTTACAAAAGGATCCAAATTTGGCAGAACCTTTTATAAAATCCTGTTAGACATCTGAATTTCAGTCTCGACATTCTATGTAAAATGGATCTTCACATGTTTTTATGAAAATACTACTACAAATAGGGCTAGGTTCTATATATGGCGCCTAAAAAATTGGAGTTGAAAAAAAATGTTTAAGTGGTGTTCTATAAGCTGTGTCTAAAGTTGGGTGTGGCTTTTAGAATTAACATTTAAGTGGAGAGGTTGAGCGTAAATTTAGGTGCCACCATTTGCACCAATGAAAGCATGGTGCAAATTCCCATGCCTAAATTTACACGCAGAACACCGTTATTCTATAATTTACCATGTAACTCAAAACCACCCCCAAACCACCCCAGACCACTTATGACCCTCCCATTTCTGTGCCCCCTTTTTCAAGTCAAACGTAAATTTTAGGTGCAGATCCCATGCCTACATTTATTGTGTAAATCCCAATTAAATCTAATTAGTGCCAATGATTGCTTGTTAAAAAGCCAATGATTGGCACTCATTGGCTCATTATTCTATTAAATTGCAAGCACAAATCATGGCCATGCCTAAATTTGTGAGCACAATCATTGGTGACTTTTATAGAATCAGGGGGATACAGTAGAAATGGTCTGGATTGTGGATGCTAACATCTATGATCGCTTATCAATAAAATTCCCTTTAATACAATACTAATATTAGTGCACCAGCTCACAAGGAGCAGTATTAGGATTTGAAGCTGGCTTTCCTGGTTCTCAGTTTGCTGGTGATACCATAGCATGCTGCATTAGTTTTCTACGCAGTAGTATATCTGAAGGATTGATTGAGATAATATAGCCTTGGCCTATTAAAAGCTAAATAAATATAGTTATCCAGATATGGAAATGTAAATAAACTACATGTGAGAAAACATATCCTGTGGCAGCCAGTATTTACACTTATCTAACAGAAGAGTTCTTTAATTGTTCCAGTAGTAGACCGAGAATATCTTGTTATATATATAACCCAGTAGACAGGAATGAAAGATTGTTTTGGAAGAGAAAGAATTACTTATTCAGGTTGTATGTGCCTTGCTTTTCTGCAATGTTCTCAAACTCAAACAAACTAAAAAAAAAAAAAAAAAAAAGAATGGTTAATTGGCTATTATCTTGCTGCAACTGTCTGCCATCCACATATTTAGGAAGAGAGCTGTGATAAAGGGGGTGAGGATAGGGGTGATGCTGGGGCGAAGAAGTACTTGCCCTGGGCATAGACCTGTTCCCACTCCCTACCTCCACCACCTTCCTCCCTTACCCTACATTTATCCACATTTTATTGTCCACCTCTTTATATACTATATTCAGCTGTTTATCCATTTTGCATTATCTTGCAAACCTGTTATATTTGTAAGCCACATTGAACCTGCTAATAAGTGGGAAAGTGCGGGGTATAAGTGTTACAATACAATACAATAGAAACATAGAAAATGTCCTAAGTGCACCATCAGCTTGGGGTCTGTGACTCTGAATGTGCTCAAAGGTCCTGCACAGTTCCACCCTCTGCATGGATTTCCTTAGTAACAGGAGCACTATGTAGGAGCAGGAGGTCCTATGAGTGTGGACAGTCTCACCAGGGCCGCCGAGAGGGGGAATGGGAGGGGGCAAGATTCCCCTGGCCCAGCCTCCAAGGGGGGGGGAGGGGCTGGCACTGGCAAGGTTTCGAGGGAGCAGAAGCTTGAGGGCTTTCTGTATAGTCAGATATTTATATCCCTTGTATTTGTTTAATTTGGTTACTGGAGTAAATTAAACCATACTATGAATCACAGCACAGCCAATAGCCACATTTATTCTGAAACAACATTGCTGCTCTCTCTCGGATCATTATTTAGATGTGCAGTCTATTTACTGATATTGCACCCAGGCCGAAAACTAGGCTTAGGCAACTTTGGCAATTGTCTAGGGAGCCATGAGCTGAAGGCACCAAGTACCTAGGCCAAAAAGTAGCCATTTACTTTAAGGTTATCAACTGGTTCCACTTCAAAGATGCACCACCCTTGCAATATGACTTAGCTCTTCATCCCCTGCTTCTCAATCTCCATGGTGCCCCATTGATAGTCCTAACTTCAGGAGATGATCCTTGCTCTCACCTTCTGGTCCTGAAATCTTAAATCTGGTTCTGACTATACCTAAGATCCCAACAGGGTCTAGTATCTATCCTTCATGATATATCCTTCATGATTTCTGAGCTGGTTTGGTTGTCTCTGACATAGACAGAGTTCTGTCTACTGAAATTTTATATGTACATAAGAAGAACATAAGAGTAACCACACTGGGTCAGACCAATGATCCATCTAGCACAGTATCTTGTTTTCCAAACAGTGGCCAAGCTAGGTCACAAGTACCCGACAGAAACCCAGTTAGCAGCAACATTCCATGCTACCAATCCTGGGGCAAGCAGTTGCTTCCTCATGTCTGTCTCAATAGCAGACTATGGAATTTTCCTCCAAGAATTTGTCCAAACCTTTTTTAAACCCAGGTACGCTAACTTCTGATACTACATCCTCTGGAAAAGAATTCCAGAGCTTAAATATTCATTGATCCCCTGATCCATCTCTTTTCCAAGCTGAAGAGCCCTAACTTCTTTAGTCTTCCCTCATACGAGAGGAGTTCCATCCCCTTTATCATTTTGGTCGCTCTTCTTTGAACCTTTTCTAATTCTGTTATATCTTTTTTGAAATACCGTGAGCAGAACTGAATGCAGTACTAAAGGTACAGTCACACCATGGAGTGATACAAAGGCATTATAGTATTTTCTGTTTTATTCACCATCCCTTTCCTAATAATTCCTAGCATCCTGTTTGCTTTTATGGCTGCTGCTGCTGCACACTGAGCAGAAGAGTTCAGTGTATTATTTACAACGATACCTAGATCTTTTTCTTGAGTGCTAACCCCTAAGGGGGACCCTTATATCAGGTAACTATGATTTGGATTATTCTTTCCAATGTATATCACCTTGCATTTGTCTGCCATTTGGATGCCCAGTCTTCCAATTTCCTAAGGACTTCCTGCAATATTTCACAGTCCGCACATGTTTTAACAACCTTGTATAGTTTTGTGTCATCTGCAAATTTAACCACTTCACTCATTGTTCCAATTTCAATATCATTTATAAATACGTTAAATAACACCGGTCCCAGTGGCACTCCACTGTTCACCCTCCTCCATTGAGAGAAATGACCATTTAACTCTAACCCTACCCTCTGTTTTATGTCCAATAACCAATTCCTAATCCACACCAGAACCTTGCCTCCTATCCCACGACTCTTTAATTTTCTCAGGAATCTCTCATGAGGAACTTTATCAAAAGCTTTCTGAAAATCTAGATACACTACATCAACCAGCTCACCTTTATCCACTTTTATTTACTTATTTATTTTAAAAAGGACAATAGTTAGTTGCCACCCTATCTGGAAACCGGGATTATACAAGAGCAGAACTTGCAGCAGCTCAGCTTTGCATTGGTGTCTGTTGGACATGGTCTAGTTTAAATTGGCTGAAAAATACTTTTCAATAAATATTGTTATTTAAGTGGTTCCATGGAGCTTTTACCCACAATTAACCAGTTCGGTCTGTAGCTGTGTACATACCATGTATCCAGTGTAAGCCTTGCTGAAGAATATATATATCACCTAATGGGATAGGTACTCTGTGAGGTCATGGTATATTTGAGGTTTGCTGGTTATTGAATCAGTCCATTGATAAGGAACAAAATTTCAAATCAATATTCTGGAATGAGTGAATTAAGGAAGCAATACAATACAGATTTCTGTTGTTTTGATGACCCCTGACACAAGCATTATGCCAAAACACAGTCCATGACAGGTCATTAATAAGGTTTGCTTTCATTGTCCCATCTTAAGATCAACTGCTTCTTTTGATGTGCAATGCTTACTGTATTGTTGATTCCTTCTACCTTGTCTACTAAAGTACACTACATCTAGTGCTCTCCCTCGATCCAACTCTTTTGGTCACCCAGTCAAAGAAATTAGATTTCTCTGACAAGACCTACCTCCAGTGCCATTCCTAGGTCAGCTACCACCCGGGACGGATCACCACTGTGCATCTCCCTGTACATCACCCCCCCCCCCCCCGGTGAATCTCCTCACCCCTGGCACATCACCTCTACCCTCCCCAGGCGCATTGCTCTTATCTCCTGAGGGAGCTGGGAGCAGTCATGTGGCTGTCAACTCTGCTGGTTCTCTGCCCCAGAACAAGAAGTAACATCAGAGGGGGCAGGGAACTAGTGGAGCCCACAGCCGTGAGCCTGCTCCCTGCACTCCCTTGCAGCATTCACCCGGGGTTGACTGCCCCCACTGTCCTGCTCTTGGTACTCCACTGCCTACCTCTAGTAAAAGCATGCTGCCTTGGGTCCTGCAATCCATTGGATTCCAGAAACCTCCCTATCCTCTGTTTTAGAAGTGTTTTCATTAATTTACTTACCACAAAGTTCAGAGTTCACTAACCAGCATGTACTGTAGTTCCAAACTTCCTCCTTATTTGCACTACCAGCCTTATTATTGTATGAATAGCATGTGGCCTGTTGAATAAATATTTAACCCTAGCTTGCTTGCTGAGGGTAATATTGAATTCTGCCCATGGCAGGCAATTTAGAGTCTCAGAAGCCCACCAACAGGTTAATGTGGCCTCTTGTTCTTGTACTTTCTTTTCAAGCATTTCTAAATCTTTCTTTTCTACTTCCTTAAAGTTGCAGAATAGCCAATAATCACTCTTCATTTGGTTGCTTTAATGGCATTCCACTTGAAAGTCTCTGTAACTGGGATCTCATGATCAGATCTGCACAATGATATTTGCAACTTCAATTTTCATTTCTGTGATATTTAAGGCAATATTTTTCAGTAGGGTCATAATTTGCCCAAATTCTGCCAGGATCTGCTTTAGAACATCTTGCAGTTCTCATGACGTTGCCATCTTGACTGGTGTCAGGAGATGCTTTTTCTGGCATTTGCCACCACTTACCTCCCGAAATACCATGTCAACTTTAATTTAGAGTATTTTAGACAGTACTGGGACAGATAGCAGATATTCCCAGGTAAAGCTACCAGTGTCATGTGTCAACTCAGGAGGATTGTCTTCAGGTGGCCATCTTGGTGTAGCTCCAGGCTCCCTCTAAAATATTTTTTTAAATCATTAAATATCTTTAAAGTCATGGGACTATCAAGGTTTTCCATACCTTATCAAGATGTCAAAAAAATTGATTTATAATGTTTGCAAACATCTTTCAACTGCACAGGGCATTGATGACATAAACTGAGTTATTGCCTAGCTTTCAGTGTCAGGTTTAGAAGCAGATATAAAGGTATTGTTTACTGACCTATAAAAATAATTTAGCTGTTTTTACCAATGGACTTCTCATAGTGAAAGTTTGTTTATAGCAAGTAAATAAAGATGTGCTTAACTAAAGGAGAGGTAGTACCATAGAGTTAAAATCAATGTAGTGTTTTATTGCTAGTGCATCTAATTCTGCAAAATTCCTTATGAGTGAAGTTATACTCTATAAAGGAATTTATACTCAGACCTCCGTTGCCCATCAGCCATGACAAATGCAATTTTAACCCATCTGGCTAAGATTAAGATTAGCTTGACTCAAATCTCCATGTATAAAGTGACAGCTTTGACTTTAACTGATTCAAACTAGTGTACAGTTTACTATGGTTATTGAAGGAAAAAGTTTGTCACAGCTGTTGAAAATTAGATTTTTCCTCACTTGTAGTAGCTACACAGTAGCACTTACTTCAATCTTGAACACCCCTATGTATGAACATCATAAAATAAAACAGGACTGAAAAGAACTTCAAGAGATCATCTAGGCCATCTGCTGCCTTCAGGTAGCATCTACAATGCCTACAGTATATGTAACCGGTGCTTGGTATTTGCAATTTAGCACAGATACTCTTTATAGTAGGTCATGGATAAATACATTTGAAACTCGATTGAGTTATGAGTGGTGGTGGTAGCACTCAGCAGAATTGGTAGTGCCCAAGCCATCTTCACTAGTCTAAAATGGTGCCTTTTTCAGTGTTACTGATGACCAAGATGAGAGCTTGTAATGCGACAGCCATGCCAGTCCTTCTCTCCACATTATTTATTTATTAGGATTTATTTACCACCTTTTTGAAGGAATTCACTCAAGGTGGTGTAGAGTAAGAATAGATCAAACATGAGCAATAGGCAATTACAGCAGTAAAAAATATTCAAAAACAATACAAAGTATGGCATGGTAAATTACTTCTCTTATTTGTGGGAACCACTGGTTTAAATTCTATTTCTTAATACTACTACCAGTTGGTACTTGGGTATTCTTCTCCCAGCTTGTGTTTACATCTATTGATTAGAAACATAGATGCTGATAGTGGAGAACTTGCACAAGCTGGAAGTATTCCAGATAAATTGCATGTGCACAGTTCTCGGTCTTTTGATATTTGATCACTGGTACAATTAAATCATTTGAGAATTTTTTCAAATCATGCCTCTGCTGGTTTGGCCATGTCTGCAGAATGGCTAGAAAGTTGTAAAAACTCTTCCAAGAAAGACCTGACATAGGCAAATTTACATTTCTACATGGATGATTTTATTGCTGTTACACAGGACCGACTCCATTGGAAGAGACTCACTTGGGCAAGCTCTTTGGGGTGAGATTCCGAGGGGCAAATTCTGAGATTTTGAGGGTCCTTGCTGGGGCCCTCTGCTTTCCACTACGATGACTCTCTTCTACAGCCTCCTAGTCACATTTGTATTTTCCCCCTCCATTCTGCTCTTTGCAATTTAGATACCATCCCTCATGCCAATAATCTACTGGAGGCTTTCAGTATCCTAGTGCTCTGTGGATATCAACCTCTCAACCATCACCGCTTTCGCTCCAGGTATGTTTTCTCAACTACATCAAGACTACTTTCTTCTTCTCTCATTTCTTTCTTCTCATTCTCTTGCTGCAGCTCTGTTAAACTGTTGTTCTCTCCGAATTAAGAGCACTCTCCTCAATGATTTTCTTTTCAACTCCAAGATTCAGTTACTCTTCCTCACTGATACAGTATATGGCTAAAAAGTGGGGAGGAACACTATTTAATTGAGTCCCTGCTGCCTGGTTATGAGGGTCTCCAAGAGGAGCAGTAGCTTGGCAGTGATGTTTTCTTCTGACATTCCAGGTAGGAAAGGAAATGGGACTTGATATACTGCCTTTCTGTGGTTTTTGCAACTACATTCAAAATGGTTTACATGGTATATACACAGGTACTTATTTGTACCTGGGGCAATGAAGGGTTAAGTGACTTGCCCAGAGTCACAAGGAGCTGTAGTGGGAATCAAACCCAGTTCCCCAGGATCAAAGTCTGCTGCACTAACCACTAGGATATTCCCTTCAAGCCACGCATAAGCTCTTTCTTTTACCTCAAACTACTGGTTCTGAAGATTTCTCCTTCCTCTCCTCTGCACATTCGCTTATGCTATTGTCCATTTTCTCTCTCTTCAGACTCATGGGATACTTTGAGGGGGCATAATTGAAAGGGGTGCCCAAGTTTTCCTGAGGACGTCCTCGCAGGATGTTCTGGCGAAGGGGCGGGGAAACCTGTATTATCAAAACAAGATGGGCGCCCATCTTTCATTTCGATAATATGGTCGAGGATGCCCAAATCACAAAATTTAGGTTGACCTTAGAGATAGTCGACCTTAGAGATGGTCGTCCCTGATTTTCGCCGATAATGGAAACCAAGGACGCCCATCTAAGAAATGACCATATCCAAGCCCTTTGGTCATGGGAGGAGCCAACATTCGTAGTGCACTGGTCCCCCTCACATGCCAGGACACCAACCGGGCACCCTAGGGGGCATTGCAGTGGACTTCAGAAATTGTTCCCAGGTGCATAGCTCCCTTACCTTATGTGCAGAGCCCCCCAACCCCCCCCCCAAAAAAAAAACCACTACCCACTACCACTACCATAGCCCTTATGGGTGAAGGGGTGCCTACATGTGGGTACAGTGGGTTTTGGAGGGCTCACATTTACCACCACAAGTGTAACAGGTAGGGGGGGATGGGCCTGGGTCCGCCTCCCTGAAGTGCACTGCACCCACTAAAACTACTCCAGGGACCTGCATACTGCTGTGATGGAGCTGGGTACAACATTTGAGGCTGACATAGAGACTGGAAAAATATTTTTTTAATGTTTTTGAGGGTGGGAGGGGGTTAGTGACCACTGGGGGAGTTAGGGGAGGTCATCCCCGATTCCCTCCGGTGGTCATCTGGTCAGTTCTGGCACATTTTTGAGGCTTGGTTGTAAGAAAAAAAGGACCAGGTAAAGTCGTCCAAGTGTTCATCAGGGATGCCTTTCTTTTTCCATTATGGGTCGAGGACGCCCATGTGTTAGGCATGCCCCAGTCCCGCCTTCGCTATGCCTCTGACACACCCCCGTGAACTTTGGTCGTCCCCGTGATGGAAAGCAGTTGAGGATGCCCAAAATTGGCTTTCGATTATACAGATTTGTGCGACCCTGTGAGAAGGACACCCATCTTGCGATTTGTGTTGAAAGATGGGCACCCTTCTCTTTTGAAAATAAGCCTGTTTGTAGTTTTCAGTGCCAAAGGCATGTTTGGGGGGAAAAGAGTAGGTGTGCCGAGTGCAAATCGGTTAGTGCATCTACATTACTGTATACCAACCGATTAGCCTTCTTTGCCTACTAAACAGGTGTCAGTAAGGGCTCACGCGCTAATTTTCTGAACAACGAAGTGAATGTTCTCAGGCTGCTCTGTTTGACTTGCTTTCCTGTGTTTTAGAAGTTTTTGTACCAGGTTTTTATACACCTCAATTGTTTATAGAGAGTTTGTGACCTGAGGCATACGGGTTGTTCCACCGAAACATGGACGGTGTTATTCTACTGGTACTGTGAATAAAGTGTGATAAAGCTACATCTCCTGTGATGGATTGTCGTTTTGGCCAACCTCTACCGTCTCCTGTCCATGCTGCCTTCTTGTAGAGATTCGATTCAATCTAGAGAGTAGCTACTAAAATGGTCAGTGGCCTTTGTCATAGCATATAGAGAAAGACGGAGATTAAACATATGGAAGGGTAGGATAAGAAAGGTGTGATATAGATATTTTAATATTCCCAAGATATAAATGCACAGGTGGCAAGTCTCAGTTGAAAGGAAACTTTGGAATGAGGCCATAGGATGAGGGTGAAAATGGTAGACTCAGAATAATCTAAGGAAATATTTATGTACAGTAAGGATGGAAACAACTTCTCAGTGAAAGAGGTAGAAATGAGGAAGGTATCTATAGTTAACTCAAGAAAATATTGGATGAGAAAAGGGATCTCTGAAGGAAAGAAAGGAATTGTAGAGTGTAATAGCTGATGTGGGCAGACTGTTTAGGCAATATGGTTTTATCTACTGTCATATATATCTCTTTCTATGAGTCTTAGTATCTAATGTATCTCACCTCCAGATAAGCCTAAAATATTTAAAAGGTGATTTTAGTAGAGTTACATGTCATTTGCTTGTGTAAAAATCATATTTCCATATGGAAATGGGCATGCACTGAAAAGCAGGAATTTTATATATGTGTATATATACCATTGGAATGCAGAATTTGAATATGCATGCTTTGGGTGGTCCTTCAGTATATACAGGTGACCCTGGGTAAGTCACTTAACCCTCCATTTTCCAGGTACAAACTTAGATTCTGAGCCCACCAGGGACAGAGAAATTACCTATATATAATATGTAAACCATTTTGGTTGTACCAAAAAAGGTGACATATCAAGAACCTATCAATAAACATAAACTCCATATTCTATATTTAGTAATGGCAATACACTGTATCCTGCTAAGTTTCCCCATTGGTATTTACACCTGCTTCAAGTCATAGTAGCTCTTGGTTAATTTCATGCTTTGACCTGGAGTTTATTGGAGAGAATTAGAGAAGAATTATGCTTTCCTCACTGTCTTTCAAAATCCACTTCAAGTTGCCAAAAGGTGAGCATAGAGCATGTCTTCCTTCCTAATAAATACCCCACATACTTGCAGATTTTAAAATCCATCACTTGAAAGCATTAAGTAGTATCATTTACAGACAGAAGCAGCAATCATTGCATCTTACTGAGGTAATTTTATAAAGTATTTCTAGTTGCAAAGCCTGCTTTACATGTAAAGAAAGGTTTTCATGAAATTGTGCAGTTGGATAACTGTGTAAAAATTATGCAGCTGCCACTTAACTAAGTATATAATTAATTACACCCCCCACTCCCACACACACAATATCCAAATGGTAGTAGTCAGTGTTGAAATGGGGATCAGACAGGAAGATCAGAACTGAGTGGTGTTGTAAGATTGGTGAGGGAATCATAGCAGGGTCAGACCAGCGACCCGGATGTAGGAGCTGACTAATATTCAGTGCCAGCACCAGCATAGCTAAGCACTCAATGATAGGTCAGTCTTTTATGTGGTCCTGTCTGGCTGTTTAGCTATGTGGAAACAACCAGCACTAAATATGGCACATGCCTGCATAAGAGACAGCTCCTCTCCAACTCTACTCCTGGATCACACTGGCAGTACCCGGGCACTGCTACAGCAATTAGAGTCAATATTCAGTAGTACTGCCCAGTTACTGAAAATATCACTGAATATTGTCAGCTAGCCCATTCAGGATCCTCTCTTGCCTGCTTAAACCACACTGAATATTGACCCCCTACATGTTTAAAATTGTATATATTTTTATCCACAAATATCTAATGTTCGCAAAATAGCCAAAGTTGTCCTATTGAAAAAGGGATGTGGTTTGGATCAGTGAGGGTTAGAAGTTGAGCAGAGAAAATCAGCCATTAACATTAAGCTTATCCATCAAAGTCCTCTCTTTTTTCTACTCTATACTGCTAGTTTTAATTTGGGGGCTTGTAGTTCCTTTTAAAACTGTGTTCAAATTCTGTGCTGGTAAATTGCTAATATATTTATGCAGGAATTTGAAAATAAGACAAACCAGGTCACACCATATACAAATCTGGTTAAGATTTATATATCCAAATACTCAAATATTGGGATATGTTAGGAATTCAAACAATTAATATAGATAATTAAACATAAACCCTTTTCTTGTGAGTACATTCAGCATCACTCAGTAAACAGAGAAAAGTTTGGGGAGAGGAAAAAGCCTCAACAGACTCCATACCATCGAAAAACTGTTAGTGTTTAGGAGTGTTCATCGTCATCATCGGCATAACAAACCTCCCGGTATAAACATCATTTTAATAATACAAACGTTTTGTGTAAAACTAACTTAACTTGCTTGTAGATATAATTTATTGCACCTTGAAGCAGATGAATGGTGAAACTTTGCCCAAAGTCAGTGTATCAACAGTTTAGAGTTGAAAAGCATCTGTAAATCTAAGTCACAGTTTTTTAAAGATAAAGTCACTGTTTATGGGTTACAATATGGATCAACACTATATGAAGTTTTAATTATCTTTTATTCTGTGGACGTTTTTTATGCCTGTAACACTAACATACCCTAATAAAACCTACCACCATTCTAAATAAATTCACAGGGTGCAGGTAGGAGATCTGAAGCTTTTTCCTCCCAGAATTGATCATACTACTGAGTGGATGTGTTACAATTTAAGTACTTTGACTAAGAGTTAGAATTTTGAATTATTAACAGTGTCTTTGATCCTCTAAAGAACTGGTTACTATAAGAATCTGGAGAAAGCCATGTTGGGTTGTACCTTGGGCAGAATTACACCAAGGTTGGACAAATTCACACAAAACATTGACATTTTGGGATTTGACAACAGTGGACTTACAAAAAATAGTTTGCTGGGTTCAATCGATATTTTGCAGCAGTACCTGAATAATTCCTAAGCTTCTTGGTGAAGTTTAAATTCTCCAGTGATCCCAGACAAATTTTTATAATGCACATTGTAAATTGGACTAAAGCAGAGCTCAAAATTTTGGATCAAATGATGTAAAAAATTATGGCCATCACCCAAGCAGTGATGTTGACATGCTTTATTTTCCTCACAACTTAGGTGGAAAAGGACTGTTGTAGATTCCACAAATAGCAGAAGAGGAGAAATTAGGCCTGGCTGCCTATGTTAACAATAATAAATCAAGGAAACTTACTGAAGATCAAAGACCCCAAGCAGGTCTACACACAAGAACAAGTAAGAATTCCTTTATCCTTTACCTTTATTTGTATTTTTTAAACCTCCTTGTTTAACACTTAGTTTAAAGGGTTATACAACTTTAAAAGTGGAATAAGAAAGGAACTTCCAAATTCCTTGATTTGATTTATTGACTTGATATAATCGCTTAATACTTTAAGCTTTAAAGTGGCTTACATAGAAATTCTAAATAAGTGTTTACTTCCATGAATTAAGTGTGATGTATATCTCTGACTCCCATGGTAATGACTAATGTTGCATGCAAGCCACCTCATATGCAGTGTTAGTCCATTGGCCCAGGAGCATTGAGCCACCAAGCCGTGACAAGATGCTTCCAGGCCATCTCTTAAAAGGGCAGCACCTACAGTACTAGTCCTCTATATGGGTCTCCCCCACCTAGGTTCCCCCCACCCTGAAAGGCACCACCCCAGGTCCAGAAAGACCCCTGTACCCCTCATGACCCTGCCTTACCCATACCTTAAAGTACCCATGGTTGTCTAGGGGTCAGGCAGGACTAATCCCCAGTCACTCCTTCCTTACTGTTGCTGGGATCCAAAATGGTGCCAGTGTCTCCTAGCAGTAGTCTCATGGTACTACAACTAGGAGTCATCTTTCCATATAAGAGCTATAATGAGACTTGTGGTGGGCATATGTTGCCATTGTCTTGACCTCATCCTCTCCTCTACCTGCTCACCCTCCAATTTCTGCACCTCAGATCTTCCTCTCTCAGTTCATCACCTGATCACCTTCATACTTCATCACCCTCCACCTCAGCCCCGCCCTACACTAACCACTACTTTCAGGAATCTCCAGGCCGTTAACCCTCCCACCTTATCCTCTAGTATCTCTAATCTCCTCCCCTCCATCATGTCCTCCGAGTCTGTCGATAAGGCTGTCTCCGCTTACAATGCCACTCTCTCATCTGCTCTGGATACCCTTGCACCATCCATCTCCCGTCCCACAAGGCAAACTAATCCCCAGCCCTTGCTAAGCCCCTGCATCCAATACCTTCGCTTCTGCGCCCGATCTGCTGAACGCCTCTGGAGGAAATCTCGCACCCATTCAGACTTCATTCATTACAAATTCATGCAATCCTCCTTCCAGTCCTCCCTATTCCTTGCCAAACAGGACTATTACACCCAACTAACTAATTCCCTCAACTCCAACCCTCACTGTCTCTTCGCCACCCTTAACTCCCTCCTCAAAGTGCCCTCTGCTCTCTCCTCAATCACTGGCTGACTACTTCCGCGATAAGGTACAGAAGATCAACCTCGAATTTACTACCAAACCACCTCCTCCTCTAACCCACTCCCTCAACCAACCAACCCAGGCCTCCTTCTCTTCTTTACCTAATATCACCGAAGAAGAAACCGCCCGCCTTCTTTCCTCCTCGAAATGCACCACCTGTTCCTCTGACCCCATCCCCACCAACTCTCCTACCGTCACCCCCTCCATCTGCCATATCCTCAACCTCTCTCCACTGCAACCGTCCCTGACACCTTCAAACATGCTGTAGTCACACCACTCCTCAAAAAACCATCACTTGACCCTACCTGTCCCTCCAACTATTGCCCCATCTCCCTCCTACCCTTCCTCTCCAACATACTTGAACGCGCCATTCAGAGCCGCTGCCTCGATTTTCTCTCCTCTCATGCCATCCTCGATCCGCTTCAATCTGGTTTTCGCCCTCTACACTCGACAGAAACGGCACTCACTAAAGTCTGTAATGACCTGTTCCTTGCCAAATCCAAAGGTCACTACTCCATCCTCATCCTCCTCGACCTATCCGCCACTTTTGACACTGTCAATCATAACTTACTTCTTGCCACACTGTCTTCATTTGGGTTCCAGGGCTCTGTCCTCTCCTGGTTCTCCTCTTATCTCTCCCACCGTACCTTCAGAGTACACTCTCATAGATCTTCCTCCACCCCCATCCCGCTCTCTGTTGGAGTTCCTCAGGGATCTGTCCTTGGACCCCTTCTCTTTTCGATCTATACCTCTTCCCTGGGCTTGCTGATTTCATCCCATGGCTTCCAGTATCATCTCTACGCCGATGACACCCAGCTTTATCTCTCCACACCGGACATCACTGCGGAAACCCAAGCCAAAGTATCGGCCTGCTTATCCGACATTGCTGCATGGATGTCCAACCGCCACCTGAAACTGAATATGTCCAAGACAGAGCTTATTGTCTTTCCACCCAAACCCACCTCTCCCCTCCCTCCGCTCTCAATCTCAGTAAATGGCACCCTCATCCTCCCAGTCTCATCTGCCCGCAACCTCAGAGTCATCTTCGACTCCTCCCTCTCCTTCTCTGCACATATCCAGCAGATAGCCAAGACCTGTCACTTCTTTCTCTATAACATCAGCAAAATTCGCCCTTTCCTCTCTGAGCACACCACCCGAACTCTCGTCCACGCTCTCGTTACCTCTCGCCTTGACTACTGCAACCTACTCCTCACTGGCCTCCCACTTAGCCATCTATCCCCCCTTCAATCTGTTCAGAACTCTGCTGCGCATCTTATCTTCCGCCTAGACCGATATACTCATATCACCCCTCTCCTCAAGTCACTTCACTGGCTTCCAATCAGGTACCGCATACAGTTCAAGCTTCTCCTACTAACCTACAAATGCACTCAATCTGCTGCCCCCACTACCTCTCTACCCTTATCTCCCTGTACACTCCTACCCGAAACCTCCACTCACAGGACAAATCCCTCCTCTCTGTTCCCTTCTCCACCATCGCCAACTCCAGGCTCCACCCTTTCTGCCTTCCCTCTCCCTATGCTTGGAATAAACTTCCTCAGCCCATATGCCAAGCCCCCTCCCTGCCCATCTTCAAATCCTTGCTCAAAGCCCATCTCTTCAATGTCACCTTCGGCACCTAACCATTTCAACTCTACCCAGGAATCTAGACTGCCCCAATTTGTCTGTCCGCACATACTGTCCATTAGATTGTAAGCTGACTTCACATGTTGTCCATTAGATTGTAAGCTCCTTTGAGCAGGGACTGTCCTTCTTTGTTAACTGTACAGCACTGTGTAACCCTAGTAGCGCTTTAGAAATGTTAAATAGTAGTAGTAGTAGTAGTAGTCTCATGGTACTACAACTAGGAGTCATCTTTCCATATAAGAGCTATAATGAGACTTGTGGTGGGCATATGTTGTTCACCACAATTTTCTTTATGGAATTTATATAGTAATGAGCTGCTTTACATTAATTTGCATATTTTGCATCTCATTACTATGTAACCTATGGTGCTTTAAATAGCGCTGCAATAGGGCAGGACAAGCCTTGTTAGTACTCTTGGAGTCACCAGGGGCAAATAGTGTGACTTCAAGCCTTAATGCAACTTGATAACTCCTCCCACTAAATCTTCTTATATATTAATCAAAAAGAAAATGAGAGGCAGAAAAAAAGAGTGGGTGCCTAGTGGCATACTATAAGCGAATGATCAATTGATGACAGAACAATTTCTGGTGAGTTACTACTTTATCTTGAATATCAATGAGTAGAGACTGTCATATACTCTCTGTCTAAACCATCTGTAACAGAGAATTCTGAACCACTGTATACCTACAGGAAAAGAAACTGGAAAATGTTTTTTTTTTTAATCTGTACTGCAAAACATCACACTTGGGTAACTTTCACAAATTACTGTGCATACATGCAATTATAACACTACAGACGTTCTAAATGTAGAAGATCATTATTAAAAAAACATATCTTGCATTCACAGGTCAGAGCCACTAGGTAATAAAAAAAAAAGTAGAACTATATATATAATTGAATGGAACAATCATATTCCTGTCACTTCATTTTTGAGCTATTTTAGACTTTTAGAAGCTGTGTGCCTGGCCTACCAATTCTGATACATAACACATTACGGGGTCCCTTTTCAGCAGGTATGGATTTTGTAGCACATATTTTTTTATACAGTAGTACTGAACTATATTTGAATAATGACTACAGAATGTTTAGATGGGAATTGAGATGTCCAAGTCTGCATACGTCAGGTCCCCTGATAGTTTACAAAAGGCTGGGTCGAACCTTTTGGAAATTGCCTAAAAAAGTGTTTATAAATATGAGGACATTTTGCCTGCACATCCAATAGGTGCAGCAATTTTTAAAAGCTGAGGGCCCCTTTTACCAAGCTGTGGCAAAAGGGGGCCGACGCTGGCGTCAGCGCATGTTTTACATGCACGCCAAGGCCCCCTTTTACCGCCGCAAGTAAAGCACTTATCATGCAGCCATTTCAGGGGGGGAGCCCTTGGTAATGGCTCCCGCATTAACTCAGTGGTAACCGGGCAGCGCGCGGCACTGGATGATTACCGCTTGGTACACTCTGGCGCTACAAAAATAAATAGCGCTGGAAATGATGATGTGCTAGGGTTGGGAAGTACCATCAGGCTGCTGTGGTAGCCCGGTGGTACTTCCTGTATAGCGAGTGGTAAGTCTGCCTTGGGCTTACCGCCGCTTACTAAAAGGAGCCCTGAATGTCCTGCTCTTCCCAATTGTACTTGCTGTAGTTTGTAAAATTGCTGTTCCTAACAGGTAAGGAAAAAAACTACCTCCCTTCACCTTGATCCAGTGGTGTGCTGGAGCCGGCTCGCACCGGCTCGCAAGAGCCGGTTGTTAACTTTGCTCGGATCTTGCGAGCCGGTTGTTGAATTGCGTGAGCCGGCTCTCTTCCTCCCTCCCAATCCGGCCCCTTAAGTCAGCGACTTCACAAATTCCTCGGGGTCGCTGCAAGCGCTGACTCTCCCACGCTGGCGCTGCAGGTTCGCATTTTAAAAATGGCCACCGAGACTTCCAGAGGCGGCCTCGCGAGACTTCTGCCGAAGTCTTGGAGGCCACCCTTGTAAGTCTCGTGGCCATTTTGAATCGCAGACCTGCAGCGCCAGCGGGGGAGAGTCAGCGCTTGCAGTGACCCCGAAGAATTTGTGAAGTCGCTGACGTAAGGGACCGGATCCGGAGGGAGGAGGGAAGGAGTTGAATTCGCCGAACTCGGGAGGGGGTGGCAGGGGAGAGAAGGGAGTCACTGGGCATTTGTGAATGGAGGGGAGGGGAGAGAAGGGTTGCTATAGATGCAGGGCAGGGGAAAGGAGGGTCACTGCTGGACATAGGTGGATGGAGGGCAGGGGAGAGGAGGGTCACTGCTGGACATGGGTGCATGCAGGGCGGGGGACAGGAGGGTCACTGGACATGGGTGGATGGAGGGCAGGGGAGAGAAGGGTCACTGCTGGACATGGGTGCATGCAGGGCAGGGGACAGGAGGATCGCTGGGTATAGGTCCATGCAGGGCAGGGGACAGGAGGGTCACTGGACATGGGTGGATGGAGGGCAGGGGAGAGGAGGGGAGAGAGAAGAAATGCTGGACATGGATGGAGGGGAGAGAAGAGTGAGGAAGGAGATGAGATGAGGGAAAAGGAAGAGAGGAGAAAAACTGCACATGGATGAAGAAAATAGGCAGAAGCTGAGGACCAGAAATGAAGAAGAAAGGAAGAAAGAAATAAATGGAAAGTAAGCCCTGGAAACGGAGTTAAGAGGACAGATAGCAACAGAATTGGATACTGGGCCAGCATGATCAGAAAAACAGTCACCAGACAACAAAGGTAGAAAAAAAAAATCATTCTATTTTCATTATAATGTTTGGAATATGTTCAGTTTGAAAATCAGGTGCTCAACATTAAAAGTTTATATTTATTTACTTATTTATGGCATTTTATCCCATATTAAACATGAATTAGATTGGAACCTGGGATCATTTAATTTTTCTTTCCTGGAGAGAGTAATGCATTCCCCCCCCCCCCCCCCCCCCCCGGCTATAGCCAGCTCTGCAATTTTTTTTGGGGGGGGGGCGCAGAGGTGGACCGGGGAGAGAGCCTGTTGTTAAAAATTTACCAGCACACCACTGCCTTGATCCCCCTCCTGATAGGCTAGAAACCTCCCTCCCTAGCCCCCCATTCTCACACCTGGGCTAATGGTGAAGACAAGGGTGATCATAGTAGGGGAATTTTCGATATAAGTCAGAATTGAGATGTTTTGCTGAAAGTCTCAAAAAAATGTATAGCTCACAGCTATAACTGAACCAGAAAAATGTCTACGTTTCTGGTCCAATTATGGCTTTGAGCTAGATATTTTCATGCTCAACATGTCCATCTGTCAGTACCATTTTTGAAAAAAGTCCCAGAGAAAAATACAGCAAAACAAATCATAGGGACATCTGTTTGGCAGCGTTCCCAGTAAACTGGCCATAGACATCTCCAGGGCCGGTCTTAAGGTGAGGCGACCGAGGCGGCCGCATAGGGCCCCGCGCTCGGTGGGGCCCCGCGCGCCTCAGGTCGCCCGCCTGCCCGAGCTCCAGTCCGTCCTTCCGTCCTCCCTCCCAATGAATCCGATGCGCGACGGCAGCGTGGTGGGGGCGGTCCGCCCCCCCCCCCGATGTCAGCGGGTGGGGGGGGGGTGCTCCGAGTCACTGCTCCTGTCTCCTGCCTTTAAAAACGCAATTTGAAAGCGCCGAAGACAGTGACAGGCAGCGCCTCGCGTCTGCCCGCCCTGCTACTAAAATCTGTTCGACATGGCTTTCACTTGGCATTGACTGTGCAGGATCGACGACGATCTGTACTATTCTGTCTGGTTTCATTTTACAATAGGTGAATTGATGCTCTAGTGCTCACTGTAGTGTTTTAAGATGTTTTCCTTTTCTTTGTGTGATTTAGTAGAAATGACTGCTTATGGTATGGTAGAATTGCTCTATAGGTCCTGAGTGTTTTGTATTCTCGGCATACCTAGTACTAGATTTTGGAGGGGGATGTTAAAAAATGACTGGGAGGGAGGGAGGGGGGCCTTGGAGCTGGGAGGGAGGGAGGCCCTGGAGCTTGGGGCCTTGGAGCTCGGAGGGAGCGGTCTGGGAGCTTGGAGGAAAGGGTGGCCGGCCCTGGAGCTAGGGAGGGGGCGGAGCTAGGGGCGGGCTAGGGTGGGGCCCCATCAAATTGGTCTGCATAGGGCCCCGCACTTGCTAAGACCGGCCCTGGACATCTTAGCAGTATAGAAGGGCTGCTTAGTGGTCAATGCAGTGGACTTCACTCCAGGGGCGTAGCCAGAACTCGGCGGGAGGGGGAGTTCAGAGCCCAAGGTGGGTGGGGGCACATTTTAGCCTGGCTCCTCCCCCGCTGCCCCTCCCCTTCTGCCTCCCCCCCCCCCCCGCCATCACTGCTGCAAGATACCTTTGCTGGCGGGGGTCCACAACCCCCGCCAGCTGAAGCATTCTTCAGCGCTGGTCTCCGGCGCGCCACAATTGCTAATCTGTGCTGCTGTCTTGAGTCCTGACGTTCTGCATGTTCCTTTAAGTGAAACTGAGCATTCTGGTTTATTTTTGTTTGCTATAACACCTTTACTGACAAACAGGCTAAGGTGGTGTACAGGTTAAAATGAATAAAGAAAAGAAGGCCAAATCGTAATTTATAAAGATGGTTAATAAATCTCAAGAAAGAAAGAAGAAGAAATAGGACAGAAGTCAATGAAAGAAGAAAACATACATTCAAAATAAAGTTTAAAAAAATCCATTTAAACAATTAAAGACCTGACAACATTATAGTGTATATATATATATATATATATATATATATATATATATATATATCCAATATAATAAACTATCCAAAGATAGATTTGCTTCAAGTGTGCTAATCAGCAGACTCACTTGGGAGTCCTTTTACGAAGCTGCAGCAAAAAGGGGTCTGTGCTGGTGTCGGCACGTGTTTTTGACGGGCGCCAAGCCCCCTTTTACCGCAGTGGGAAAAAGGCAGGTCTCCCTTTTCTTAAAGAAATGGCCATACAGCAAGCGAACCACTTGCCGCGGGGCCATTTCAGGGGGGGGGAGCACTTACCGCCACCCATTCAGGTGGCGGTAAGTGCTCCTGCGCTAACCCAGCAGTAACCAGGCAGCGCACAGCACTGCTCAATTACCGCCGGGTAACACCAGCACTACAAAAATTTAAATATTTTTGAATGCTTGAAATGGAACGTGCTGGGGGAGGGAACTACTGCCGAGCTGCTGCAGTAGCCCAGCAGTACTTCACTTTTAGAGAGCGGTAAGCCCACATTGGGCTTACTGCCACTTTGTAAAAGGGCCCCTTAATGCCTTCTTAAACAAAAGTGTTTTCAGAGTGGTTTTACATGTTTTTAATGATAATTAAAACCAACTTTCCAGAGGCAAACAATTCTAAAATGCTGGTGCAACAAAAAAGATAGCACAATGAATGGATTCATGCCGAGCAACTAGTGGGCTAGGAAATACCAACCTAAAATCATTCAATGAACAAAGTAACTGGGGTGGACAATATGGTATTGTGAGGGAGGCAAGATATTGTGAGGTCCCTAAATACTAGGCTGAGAAAGTAAGGAACATTACCTTGAATTGAACCTTATAATTTCTCTGGAAGCCAATGATATTTAATCAACAGTGGACACCACCTTCTCCATGAAAAACTACACTGAGTACCAGAACAGAGTAGAGAATGGAACCCAGGTCCCTCTGCATGGTGGCATACACTGCTACTAATGAGCCACTGGAATTACCTTCTCTGGCATTATTTGGTTCAGAGAATGAAAATTGGTAGGGTTCAACCATACCATTTTGAACCCTGGTGCCCAGAGGGCAAGATCATCCTGTGATTGCTTCATCCCCTACAACTAGCCACCATGGAAACACCCTGGCAGATGTTTCTGAGGATGGATTGGGGGGGGGGGCTGGGGTGGAGGGTTTCATGACTATCAATGGGCGGTAAGAAAATCAATGCTGTTTTACACCTGCACTTTTAATTCAGGTGCAAAAGTCTATGAGGAATTTATTTTCCCATAGGTGTGTATTCTCTATTCTAGATAGGGAATATACATGAAGATTTTAGGCCCACCCAAGCCACACCCTTGAAATCTCCACATGGTGTCGTTCTCAATGTTTGAAAATTTATATTTGCATGTTATTTATATGTATAAATGCTGCTATTTGCATATTCTATATGTTGCATTTAAAAGATGTATATGAGGATTTAATGAAAAGAAATGCCCCCACCTCCATAATCCTTCAACAAATGGCAGCACTGAGGTGCCATACATGTTCATTTGCTCACTGAAATTTCTTTCTTCACCTCATTTGGTGAGAAGTGTCTATGTAAAGATGCTGTTTTGTTGTTGCTTGTGAAATGGAAGCATGCAGTGTGATTTAAGCAACATGCTGTGAAAGAATGTCTGACTGTTGAAGGAGTCTTTCCAGTTGAAATTCACCCCTGCATGGTGATAGCTGTGTTGATGTGAGTATTGTGCATCACTGGGCAAAAAATGTGGACCAGGAAGGACTGATTTGTGTGATCAAAAATGAAGTGGACAACCTGTGACAGAGGAGTTTCACCCAAGAAAGGTTGATGAATTCATAAACAACAATCAGAGGATCACTCAAAGGGCCTGAGAAGAGTTCAGAAGCACAAGGAGAAAATTTTGTTGCATCATGACAATGCTAGGCCTCACAACACAAAACACCACAAAGGCAGTTGCGAAGATGGGTCTCACAGTTTTACCCCATCCACCACACAGTCCAGACTTACAGGCAGATGATCAAAAGCCCTGCGCTGTTCCAAACATCGCTCTAAAATAGCGCTGGAACAGCGCGGGGCTTTACCGCACCGATGATCAGAGATAATGTATGCAAATTTAAATGCCATGTGATTTCTAAATTTTGCAGAATTGAAGGAATATTTTTGAAGGCATTGGTTTCATTTTCATGAAGAGTGGAAAAAACAGTGAGCAACTGGTTGAAGAGCCAAGATATAAGTACATAAGTATTGCCATACTGGGACAGGCCAAAGGTCCATCAAGCCCAGCATCCTGTTTCCAACAGTGGCCAGTCCAGGTCACAAATACCTGGCAAGCTCTCAAAAAAGTACAAGACATTTTATGTTGCTTATCCCAGAAATAGTGGATTTTCCCCAAGTCCAATTCAATAATGGTCTATGGACTTTTCTTTTAGGAAGCCATCCAAATGTTTTTTTAAACTCTGCTAAGCTAACCGCCTTTACCACATTCTCTGGCAAAACAAATTCCAGAGTTTAATTACACGTTGTGTGAAGAAAAATTTTCTCAGATTTGTTTTCAATTTACTACTTTATAGCTTCATCGCATGGCCCCTAGTCCTAGTATTTTTTGGCAGAAATGTGTGGCGAATAATGGCAACTATGTAGAAAAGTATATACATATAATACGATATCAAGTTTCAAGCATTTTTTTTTATTCATTACAATATCCTCATTTAAACAAAAGTATTGGAGGTGGAAACATGACCCCTAGGAGTAGTCATGCGAGATTACCACTAGGGGTGCCATTTTATAGAAGGTGCTGGTCTGGGCAGGAGCAACTGAGACTCACCCCTGCCCAAAGACACCCTAGACCACCAGTGTTTCCAAAGTTAGCCCCTGTAGGGGTATAGCCATGTAAGGTATGGGGGGAGTACGGACTATAACCTTAGGTTGGGGGCCTTGCATCTTGGAGGGGTTGGGGGTCTTGAGCCAGGGGAACCTTGCTTTGTGGTCCCGGGATCATCGGGCCACTGGTCACAGTGAATTTTTTCTGACATTGTATATTGCATGACGTTGACTGATGAATTGATTTCCTCCTGAAACCATATCTTGGTTTAGTATTAAACTGGTGCTGTTTTTGTTTTGTTGTTGAAACAGTTTGAGCCTTAGGTGTGTTACTTCAGTAGTGGTTAGGGTGGTGGACTTTGGTCCGGGGGAACTGAGGAACTGAGTTTGATTCCCACTTCAGGCACAGGCAGCTCCTTGTGACTCTGGGCAAGTCACTTAACCCTCCATTGCCCCATGTAAGCCGCATTGAGCCTGCCATGAGTGGGAAAGCACAAGGTACAAATGTAACAAAAATAAAATAAATACATTATCAGTAGGTACATGTTTGTGTCACAGAGTTTACAATCTCAGAGGCAATGTCACTAAGACAAGGTCACAATGAAGGTTAGTGGGAGGATTTGAACCCTTATCAGCTGGTCGGTAGTGTATTATTCTAGGGAGTAGTCCATAGCCTCCACTGTTAATTCGAGTTCAAAACATTACAAGTTACTTAAACATAGCTGAAGTAAATCTTTTCTTCATTGTTAAATAAAATGTGGAAGTTATGTGAATTATAAGCTCTTTATTTAACCTCATTTTATAAACAGCTGAATTTTCCTCATAGTAGAACACATCTTTATCAGCAGTTAGCACCAATCCATACAGAAATTAGAGGACATTTGTCTTCTTTCAAATTACAAAAGGATAGCAATTAGTAGTTCTCTAGCCACAGGCTTTACAAACAGACTACGCCTAGACTAGAAAAGTGTTGAATTTAAATGACAACAAATGTTTAAATTGTTTGCACAGTGCCAGTTAAGTTTGCAAATAAAATACATGTTTAAGTGAAAGTGACTTTTCTCTACCTCCTCTGTGTTATTTATGTTCTGCAGAAATGTATAAACAGTCAAGCTAAAATTGCCTAAGTAGCTTACAGGACAAATATTGCTATCAAACCAAGGGGCCCTTTTACTAAGCCACGTAGGCAAGTATGTGCATCTTATGTGTGGCCTAGGCGGTAATTTAGTTTTTTATGTGTGCCAGAAAATAATTTTTATTTTTCCGCACGTCCATTTTTGGCAGAAATTTTAAAAAGGTCTTTTTTTACAGACGCGCTGAAAAATGGATCTGGGCATGCCCAAAACACGCACCATTTTTCAGCGCACCTTAGTATAAGGACCCCCCAAAGAATATTGGGGCCAGATTTAATTTTGGAAATAAATAGAGCATTTCCTAAACAAAAAAAAAATCCATAGGTGATCCCAGTAATTCAGTAACAGCAGTGCACACTGCTATGCAGAGGGACATGGGTTCCACTCTCAGTTCTGTTCTGGTACTTCCTGGATCAGCAAGGGCTGCAGATGATCACAGCTGAGATATAATGATGACATCCAAATTTAGGGCCCAAGATGTCCATAGTCCAGAAGGAGGTGGACAAAATGTTGGCCATCGTCAGGCAAGTGTGGTGGCTTCTTGAAGAGTGGCTATATTCACAACAGAAGTTAAGTACTCTGTTTTGCTAAATGTTAATTCAAATTGAGACAAATTTCAAGAACAATGATTAAAGTAAAATATACAGACGGTTTGTCATGTCAGTGATAATATTGTAGGATTAAACTAAATACTGTACGTAGGGGTGAGATACCTGGATCAGTCAAATAAATGTCAAAAAATAACTTAAGTACTCAAACAATGGTTCTTAAAGTAAAGTACTTTAAAACAGGAAAAGGCCTCAAGAAACCCTGTGACTATTAAAAAGTCTGTAAGGGGTTGGACTTCCTCATCATCAGCCAAAACCTCTAAGTTTAGATTAGCTAAACAAGAACTCAACACTTAGTGACTTGCTAACTTGCTAGCAATGGAGGGGCATATTTTCTAACCAATCATTCATTTTGGCGTCTGACGTCAGCGAGGCTTAAAAGCTGCACCATTTTTTCTATGGGCTGTCTCTGTGATAACCGCCGTTAGGATCGTGCGGGAGTAAGTACGCTGTTTAAAAGACCAGAAGATTAGTTTTTTTTGGTCTTATTTTTATTTTGCTCTCTCTCAGACTTATCCAGTGATCCTGAAGCAGAATATGTGGATTTGAAACATGGGCCGTCGTTGATCACGGTGTGAATCATCAGAGGAACGCAGAAAGAGCATAGACACAGAGACCGGCTATTCACTGCGCTAAATGTTGAGTTTTTGTTTAGCCAATCTAAACTTAGAGGTTTTTGGCCGATGATGAGGAAGTCCAACCCCTTATAGACTTTTTAATAGTCACGGGGTTTCTCAAGGCCTTTTCCTCTTTAAAAGTACTTACTTTAAGAACCATTGTTTGAGTACCTAAGTGCTAATATTGTAGCCAGTTTTTTCTCACTCGAAATATAGGAGAGTGTGACTCATTGAGGCTTTTTCCTCCTGTTTTTTTTTTTTTTTACTTAAACTTGATGTGTATAGTGCATTTCATTAATGTGTGTATTTTCAGTGAATTCAGTGTATATTGAACCAGTGGTGTGCCAAAAGGCTTAAACACAGTGATTCAATGGGCAGCATTCCTTAAAATTTTAAAGGGACAAATATCATCACTGAATTAATGAGCATCTGCTTTAAAAGATGGGCACCATTTTAGCTGGTTGAGACAGCTGATTGAGAAAGAAGAATCTATAACACAAGTAAGCATATCTAATGGGTTAAGGTCTGCAGCAAAATATTAGATTAGCATCGACACTGAATTGGTGTCATGTTGTGGAATTGATCAGAATTTCTGGTTTTATAGATAACATTGGAACTATAGCTTGGATAATACACAAGTGGATGACTGAGAGTGACAAGAGAGCATTAACAACAGAAAGATTTCCCTGATGAAGCCCAGTTAAATTGAAGGGTGAAACGGGACCCATTGGTTGAAACCGTTGAGAGACATAGATTTCAGGGTAAGTGGATTGCTTACGCTTGGGTTGAAACTGTTGAGAAATTCTGAAATAAGTGTACTGTTTATGCTTTATTTAGAAGCCCATAGAATTTATTGTTTCAGCTATACTCAGTTATGCTCACTGCTAAAAAACATGTAAAGAAAAAGAAATATGAAGAGAAAGAGATACAAGAAAACAGAGGGTATTTTTCAATGAAGAGTGGCTGTTCGGCAAATCTGTCAGTACAAAACGTTTCAGACCGCTGACTTACAGAGGCATTTTCCCTCCTTCAAATCTAATCTCTTAACAACATAAACAAAAATTCATTGTTGAATGACATAAAGACAATAATAACTTTAAAGAAATTAAAAAAAAAATCAAATAATTAAGTAAAAAAAAAAAAAGAATTGAATTGAATTGATGGAGTCACACAGTATCATTAGGTAACCACTGTAGATTGGGATTAATGTTCATTTGCCAAGTGGTTAAATTCTAGCATTTTGGAAAGTAATTTTCTACCATATAAGGTCACCAAAGATTGTTTGAGGTGAGCTATGGTGGGTGGGGCAGGACTGGAACAGAGGAAATGTAATGTGTCTTCAGGGGAGGGTGGGGGTATATCCAGGAGAGTCTATGCTACAGGAAGGGGAAAGAGGACCTGGGAATGCCCCCCCCCCCCCACCTTATGTCTATTTAACAGTATTGGCATCTTTTAAGAAATGCTTCCTGGGAGCATCAGGGTGCATGCTAGCAGTCTGATGTTTCTGGAAAGCAGAATAACATAACATACAAAACTGATCAAATGTGTTATTCTGCTACTGTGTTACTGCAAGTTAGCAACTTACATGGTAATCTAAACTGCGGTAAAAGTCACCCCCTCCCTTTATAAAATTAACCTCAGTCAATTTCCATGTTTCAAAATCTTTTTTATGCATGAAAAATTGTAGAAAACACCAAAAACTATTCAAAAATATGCCAAAATTACAAAAGCGAATCAAAAGTGAACCTTTTTCCAAGCACATCCCTAGAAACTGCTGGAGAAAAATAAAAAAGCTTTTTAGAGAAAATACTAAACAAGCAAAGTTGTAAGGATGACTTCTTAATCTTTATTTTACCAAATGTGTGTGTGGGGGGGTGGGGGGGGGGGGGTGAGGGAGAAATTTCAGAGCTCCTTGCAATGACATATACGTTTTTATTTCTTTTTCTTAAGTGCCCTTTTGCTAAGTTGTAGTAAGCATCCTACACTAAAAAACAGTTTTTATATTTTGGTGAGGGAGGCATGAATATGACTCAAATACAAATCAACTTATGCATCCAGCTTTTCTTACTTAAGCGCACAACTATGGAACGCTCTGCCAAAGATAATAAAAATAATGAACAACCACCTAAGTTTCTGGAAAGAACTAAAAACAAACCTGTTCAAAAAGGCATACCCCACCGACCCAACATAAAAACCTAAGTTCCTGCGACACTGCAAAAGCCAAAGACTGTAATGGACATACCTTAACCCTCATCCACCCTCCCTAACTTCCCCAATATATCTACCAAACACGAACCTTCTTTTACCACAATAACACCTGTATTTGTTCATACCGCAACTGGCGAACGCCATTGCGGTACCATGTAAGCCCATTGAGCCTGCAAATAGGTGGGGAAAATGTGGGATACAAATGAAATAAACAAATAAATAAATAGAGAGTTGGCATGCCTAGCGCTAATTGGTGGAGCAGGTACTTTGCCACACTTTGCCGGATGAGCACGGGAATCGCACCAGAGCCCTTACCACCTAGTAAATAGGTGGCAGTATGGGCTCCCGCATTAATGGCCACATGCTAATTGGGAAATAACTGCATGGCTTTTACAAGAAATTAGACAAATGCGGTCATTTTACTGTCGCTCTCAAAGTGGCTGTAGCATGCAGAAACCCATGCGCTGCAAAGAGTGCTGGCCACTTTTGAACGTGGGTTAGTAAAAGGGCCCCTTAATTTGCTGGCAATCACATTCTTGGACAGAAGACAAGCTCTTTCAATACCACGCAAAAAATAAATTTAGTTATGCTTTGCTATTGATCAGAATCTAAATCTGGCTCTTAAAATAAATAAGACTATATCTTTTCACAAACAATGTGAAAAAAAGGTCTACAGTTGATCACAATGCCTTTAGCATGGCATAAATATGTTTTATGGGCTTCCTGTCTTATAATGGAAATGATTAATGCATTATTTTTTTTAAACCAAATAGGCAAACTGCAATGGTTTTTATTTTCCTTAAACCATATTGCAGTCTTTTAAGGGAATATCAGATAGGAGTCTTCACTATAAATGTAGCAAAACTAAAAATGCATTTTGATAAAGAGGTAACAATCAAAACAATGCCATATTCCTCTGATTAATATGACCAAGAGATGTTGTAGCTAACACAGGAAAAGAAAGATATTTTATGTCATTCAGCAGTGCTTTCATTTAAGAACAGAATTTTTAAAACCAGTTATTTAAAAGAAATACAGACAAGGAAGTTTTTATTTTATAATAATTTCCCTTCAATTCAGGGTCCTTTTACTAAGCTGTGAGAAATGGTGACCTTAGTCCACACTTACGTGGATCTTTGTTGCACACTAACCCACCTGTATACTAAGCTACATTAGTGGCTGCCGCACGGCAGTGCCGACACAGCCCACTATCGCGGATTAATAAACAGTGGGGGAAGACCGCTGTTTGCCATGGCTGGAAAATGGCTGATTTTCTAATTTAATGGCCATGTGCTCATTTGCTGCTTTGGCATTTTCACTCAGTGTCTTTGGACTACTTCATTCCCTCGGAGTTTCTGCTTTGTTGCCGATGGTTTACTGGTACCGTTAGTCTTTTTAAAGACTCGATCCTGCTCATTTTTTAATTACATATTTTCACTGTCTTCCCTCTAGTCAACACAACATACAGACTCCTGACGCTGGCACTTTGCCGAAACACGGTGCAAGTATTGAATAAAGACCCCACTTCTTCATTACGTCTCCCTGGTTCTTTGGAAGAGTCCTGTTGATCACGCTACTTCTCTGCTTCTATGTTGTCCTTTCTGTAGCGGATCTCATTTCTCCACCTTGGTGGTTGTTCTGCCATGTGCTAACGATGCCATTAGTGCGCAGTCATTAACAAAAATTAATGCATGAGCCCTTATCACCACCTATTTTGTAGGCAGTAAGGGCTCTTGTGCTAATCCTGCACTAATAAGTTAGCACGCAGTAATGTAGTTGCGCTGCTTAGTGCAGGTACGCCCACTTTCTGCCCCAAGACACAGCCCCTCAGAAAAAAAAATATGCGCTAGTGCTTATTACAGCTCGATAAAAGTAGGGTTACCATTTTGTGTCCTCTGAAAAAGAGGACACATGTCACGCCCCCTACCCTGCCCCCGCCACGCCTCATGCCCCACCCCCACCACGTCCCCTTCAGTCCTCATTCCGCCCCTATTCACTGTCCCCCCACATCACATAGTCCCCTCCCCCCCCGTCACATACCCCCCCCCCCCCACACTTACTATCTAGCCCTGGTGGTCTAGTAGCGTCTTCTCTTTGGGGCAGGAAAGAGCCCCCTCTTTCCTGCCCGGAGCGCTGCCTGCTCTTGCCTGCTGCATCCTCCTCGGTCTGGCTGGGGATTCAAAATGGCCACCGAGAGTTGAAGCGGCCTCGCGAGACTTCAACTCTCGGTGGCCATTTTGAATCCCCAGCCAGACCGAGGATGATAGACAGGGGAGGCAGCGCTCCGGGCAGAAAAGAGGGGGCTTTTTCCTGCCCCGAAGACGTCACTAGACCACCAGGGAACATGGTAAGGAAGGGGAGGGGACGGGAGACCAGACCCACGGCGCCGATCGCCCGCCCACACGCCCACCGCACGCACGAGCCTGCCCGCACCCGCGCCCACGTTTGTCCAGAAATCCGGACAAACGTGTGCACGGGCAAAATCCGCCGGACGCCCCGGACATGCCCTCAAAAAGAGGACATGTCCGGAGAAATCCGGACGAATGGTAACCCTAGGTAAAAGGACCCCTTTGTGACTTTTGTGATGATCAGAGAACTCCAAGAATGCCAACAAAGATTCAGCAAGAACAGTAAAACTATTCCTTAATAGCCAGGCAGTTAAAGAATCACAAAGGGCCCTGTTTACTAAGCCGTGCTAGAAGTGCACTAGTGTTTTTAGTGTGTGCTAAGCATTAGCACGTGTTAACCGTGTAGATGCCCAGAATATTCCTGTGGGCGTCTACATGGTTAGTGAGCGCTAATTTTTAGCATTCCTGGCTGGTTAAATAGCACTGAATAACACAGGGGCGGACTGACCATTCGGGCATCCGGGCAGTGCCTGAGGGCCCAGAGGTTCTAGGGGTCCCAGAGGCTCTGCCCGGATGCCCGCCGAACAATACAGCCCTCTCCGGTTCTACCTTTAAAGGTGCGCTACTGTTGATCAAGTGGCCTCTGCGAGGGGAAATATGTTGTTTTCTGCCTATTGTGTTGCCGCTGTTCCCACTGTCCGGCACCACCATACTTTTAAAAAATGGCGGCCTAGATTCTATGCACAAGTCTTGCGAAACTGTCGAGACCCGCAAGATTACTGCAGGAAGTCTCGGTCGCCATTTTGAAAACACAGCGGCGCCGGCAGACAGGGGAATAGCATCAGCAGCAGCACAGGAGGCAGAAAAGAACATGCTCCCCCCTCCCCCCGCAGAGACCACTAGACCACCAGAGCCCTTCAGTTAGGACCCGGGCACCGGGGGCATCGGCTGCAGCAGTAGGGGGGGCAGCAGCGTGGCAGTAGGGGATTGTCGGGCAGCAGACGGGGGGCCCATGTCACTGTCAGTGCCCAGGGACCCAGTCAATTCTCAGTCCACCACTGGAATAACGGACGCTCTCTGTCTAGCTTTATACATACAGAGCGACATTTTTGAAAGGATGTATAAAACAGAAATGAATAAAGAGTGTTCTAAAATATATACAGAAATGGATATTTGTGTACTGTTTATATATAGCAAGAACATTCATTTTAGAAACATAAACTTCTACAATATCAATGAGTCAAAATGGGCACGTACATGTTTATGGTATGAAATAGAAACATAAATGTTTCTGTTAGCCATTTTCCACCCGATATTTAAAACCGTTTAACTGGTGTCAGTCTGCACCTCTCCGTGCTGTCTGCTCTCGATCTGACACCTCTCCGTGCTGTCCGCTCTCCACTCAACACCTCTCCGTGCTGTCTGGTCTCGACTTAACACCTCTCCGTGCTGTCCGCCTTCACCCACACAATTGGGGCTAATCCACCTCCTAAGAGAAACTGCTTCTGCTCACTTGCAAAAAGTAATTATTCACAGTATTATATTTATTCTGCAGAGTACTTTATTCCACAGCGGTACCAGCGGGAAAACAGTATGTCCACTGTACTACAGCTGCTGGCCTCTGTGCACCTTGCTTCACTTCTCCAACACACAGCAATCAACAACAGTTCAGAAAAGTTCAGTCTTAGAACTCGCTAACAACTTGGGATAAACCTGTAGATCAGTCTATTCCTCCTCTCCTTTCTTCTACTGCCTAGGAGTTGGAGGCATTTTCACCACCCTCATTTGCCAGACACCAACACTCTGACAACCTCCCACAAATGTTCAGACTGACCTCCTTCAGGTAATTAATTCCCACAGTTCCATGAAGCCAGACCGCATCTAGGCATTGCACTTAGCAGCCCCAAATCTCCGGCTTCTCTCTCTCTCTGCAGTCTCTTCCTTTTCCACCTCCCTTTGTCCTGAGCAAAATAACTCCATTTGCTCCTCACCAACCTCTATCCTTTCGCTTTCCTCTCCTAGTTCAATCTCCTCCCACTCCATGGAGTCTTCCCCCACCCTCTCTCCCAGGTGCTGCTCCTCCCCCTGATTATCCTCCATCTCCCAATCACCCCCTGACTCTACTACCTGCTGGGAGTTGTGGTACTGTTTCTCTTGTTCCCTCCTCCCTTGCAAGTGTTGCTGAGCTCTGTAGTTCTCTTCCCTTTTCATCAGTCTCCTACTCCCTTTTCCCCTCTGAGGGTTTTTCTCCTTTCCTCGCTTACTGTCACTATCAGCTCTTCTCAGCCTTCCTTCTACCTCCTCCTTACATACCCCCCCTCCCCCCCCCGCTTAAGAATCTTTTACCCTCACGGGGCTTGACTCCTTCATCCTCCTGACTGGCCATTCGGGACAAAATATCTACATTCCCCAACAGCTTCCCCGCCCGATGCTCCAGCCGGAACTGAAAGGGTTGCAAGGCTAGGTACCAACGCATAAGTCTGGCATTAGCATTCTTATCTGCATTAACCATTTCAGGGGGGCATGATCCGTAATGAGCCTAAAGGGACGTCCCTCTAAGTAGTATTGGCACATTTGTGTGGCCCACTTAATGGCCAGACACTCCCTCTCAATTGTGGCGTACCCTTTTTCATTAGGAAGGAGTTTACGGCTCAAATATAACACCGGATGCTCCTCCCCGTCATGAATCTGAGAAAGCACTGCCCCCAACCCCACCCCTGAGGCATCAGTTTGCAGAATGAAAGGTTTTTCCCATTCCACCGCCTTCAACACCGGCTCCTCACATAGCGCTAAACGCAAACACTGAAAGGATCTCTCCTCCTCCTCCCCCCCATTTCAACTGATTCGGCCGATTCCCTTTTAACATGTTAGTTAAAGGCTCTGCTAGCGAGGCGAAATGAGGAATGAACCTGCGGTAATACCTGACTAGACCAAGAAAACTTCGAAGCCCTTTTTTAGTAGCTGGATATGAAAATTCCCTAATGCTTTGTATTTTATCCAGCAAGGGTCTCACCTGTCCACCTCCTACCATATAACCCAGATATTTTACCGCATGCTGCGCGAAGTGACATTTCTGGGGATTAAGTGTGAGCCCCGCATCCCGAAAAGCCGCTAACACCTTTATGACCTGCTTCATGTGCGTAGCCCAATCCTCACTATGGATGATGACATCATCTAAATAGGCTGCAGCATAACTCTGATGAGGACGTAAAATCCTATCTAACAAACGCTGGCAGGATGCTGCTGCAGAATTCAACCCAAACGGCATCCTCTTAAACTGAAAGAGCCCCAGGGGAGTAGAAAATGCCGTCTTGGGCCGAGCCTCCGCAGATAACGGAATCTGCCAATATCCCTTGGTCAAGTCCAGCGTAGAAAGGTACTGTGCTGAACCCAACCTATCCAACAACTCCTCAATGCGCGGCATAGGATAGGCATCCGGAAAAGACAGGGCATTAACCTGGCGGAAGTCAATGCAAAACCGCCAGGTATCATCCCTCTTCGGCACCAGCACCACCAGACTTGACCAAGGGCTACATGACTCCTCAATTATGCCATACTCCAACATTTCCTTCACCTGTCTCACCACCTCTTGTTGTTTAACCGGGGACAGCCTATAGGGCCTCTGCCTAACCACCCGGCAGGGCTCTGTAACAATCTCATGCACCATCAAATGCATCTCTCCCGGGCAGGGCGTAAGGACATCCTGGAATTCATCCAGGAGTGCCCTAAGTTCCTGCTGCTGACCTTCCTTCAATTCTCCAGCAATCTGAGGTTTCAGAGACTTAAAAATGTCCGAGATCTGAGGCCCCAGATCCTCCTCCTCCAACTCCTTAGTCCCTCCCCACATCTTCAACACATTAACGTGATATGTTTGCTTTCTCCCCCTCTCATTCATCACCTCATACGTAACTGGCCCCAATTTCCTAGTAATCACCACCGGTCCCCTCCACCTTCTTTCAAATCTATGAGGGGCATCCGCTATCATTATTATGACCTTCTCCCCTTCAAACCCTCTCTCTTTCACTCCCCGATCATAATATGATTTCTGGTATTCTTGACTCTTACCCAATCTATCCTGAGCGTAGCCCCCAACCGTCGCAACCTACCCTTCAGGTCAAATAGATAAGAGACCACCGTACAGTCTCCTTTATCCGGCGGCACCCATTGTTCTCTCAGAATATCCAAAATCCCCCGAGGAGCCCTCCCGTACATTAATTCAAAAGGAGAAACTCCTAATGAAGCTTGAACACTCTCCCTACAAGTGTATAAGACAAACGGCAGGAGGCGATCCCACTCATCTATACAGCCCCCCAACCTCCTTCGCAAGAGAGTCTTAAGAGTCTTATTAAATCTCTCTACCAGACCATTGGTCTGAGGATGGTAAGCCGCAGTACGAATGTGAGAAATGGCAAAAGCCTCCCATACTTGAGTCAATGTATGAGAGAGAAAATTAGTGCCTCTATCTGTAAGCACTTCTCGAGGAAACCCCACCGTACAAAAAATATGAATAAGCTCAGCCGCAATCGCCTTGGCTGATACAGTACGTAGGGGCACAGCCCACGGGAAACGAGTGGCCATATCTAACACCATCAAAATATAGACAAAACCCCTCCGGGACTTGGGAAGCGTTCCAACAATATCCATAGCCAGCCGGCCTAACGGGACCCCAATGCACGGCAAGGGACATAAAGGCGCCCGCTCCAGCCCTCTCTCCGCTACCTTCTGACAGAGTCCACAGGAATTGCAATACCCCTCCACTTCCTTATAAACCCCTGGCCAATAGAACCTTCTTAAAACCTGGTCCAGAGTACCCTGTGTTGCCTTATGCCCCCCCAGAGGATGATCATGAGCTAATCTCATTATCAGGCTACGAAACCCCTTGGGTATCACCAACTGTTTCTGACACCCCTTCCCTGCTGTCGAGTTAACTCTAAATAGCAGCCCCCTCTCCACCACAAAGTGCGGGAAAGAGCCCCCCTCACCTTCCTGGGCCCTACTCCAGGCATATTGCAAGGTACCATCAGACTCCTGCTCCCTCAGGAAAGATGGAAACTGCTCTAAGAGCTCCCCCGGGTCCCTTGGAAAATCTCCTTCCCCCTCGACCTCTGTCATAGCCTGCCTTCTTCTCCATTGAGCTCCTTTTTTTGTTGGCTCCCTTTCCTATTTTTCCCCGGAGTACCTAAAATCTCCGGATGAAAGGGGAAAACCTGATCCAAAGGGAGAACCTCCCCACCCTCCTGCTGAGCTTGACTCTGAGCCCGGGTAGTTACAAAGGCTTTCCCCCCTTCACATATTGGGAAAACGGAGCCCAGTCCCTCCCCAGTATCAGGTCCTGAGGCAGCCGAGGAAGCACCGCTACTAATATCCGGTGTGCCCCCATAGGCCCTTTTATGGTAACCCAATGTAAAGGGTATCTTGTACTAGCTCCATGAATACATTGAATAGCTACCTCACCAGGACTAGACCCTCCCTGTTCGTTCTTTCCCTTACTTATACGGGACCATAACCTCCTCGAAAGCATAGATTGATCAGCTCCCGAGTCTAATAGGGCCTCCACCTTCAACCCCCTCACCTCCACGACCTGAGAAAAGGGATGTGTAACCTGCTTATAAGAGTGAGAAGTAAAGCCCTCTTTGGCCCTACAATCTTTCCTTAAGTGTCCTTTACGCCCACCCCTATAGCAAATCCGATCCCCGGCATACCCCGAGACCTCCACTCCCCTTTCTCCCTTACTAGCCGGTACACTCCTTGCCTGAAGAGGCCTAGACCCTGTTATAGAGCCTTCTTTCCCCGCCCGCACCCCTCTCCCACCCGCATGCTGTGACTCTAGAAAGCATTCCATACTTTTAACTGCTTCATCCAAGGACCCACATCCCCGCCTAATCAAATCCCTTTTTAATTCTTCCGGTAAGGCCTCCAGAAACTGCTCCAACACCAGCTCTAACATTACTTGTGTCACTGAGCTTTTTTCTGGTTCTAACCACTTGGTGGCCAAATCCATTAATTTCTGGGCCAAAGCCCTGGGCGTCTCCCCCTCTGCCCACCTCCATTCTCTAAATCTTCGCCGGTATGACTGCTTACTTAGTCCATACCTGTCCAAAATAGCCCGTTTCAGTTTAGCATAATCCGCAATCTCTACAGCAGGGAGACTGCGAAAAGCCGCCAAGGCCTCCCCAGACAATGCCGGAGCCAGCCTCATAGTCCATTGCTCCCCTGGCCAGGCTGCAGCCACCGCTACCCGTTCAAATGCCCCCAGGTAATCCTCAATGTCGTCCTTATCAGACAGCTTACCCCAGGGTAACCAGTTCATTCCCATCAGGCCTCCTGGCAAAGGTCCTCCTCCAGTTGCAGCTCCCTCTGGCACTGTCAGCCCAGCCTGTACCTGTGCTCCTCCTTTCAACAACTCTTGACAAAGTTCCAGAAGCAGCTGTTGCTGAGCCCTCGAGGCAGCCAAGGAGTCCTCTATCAGCTTGTGTGCCAGTTCCTGTTGTTTTTGGAATTGATGGGCCATGAAGGAAAACATCTCCTTTGGATCCATGATGGCCAGTCTTCTTCTCACCTAGACAAACCAAAGAGAAACAACATCCAAGTGCAGCTGCTTTTATAGGCCTGCCACCCTGCAGCACCACACATGCATAAGCAAAACTCCTCCCGGCCCTGCTATATGCTCACCGGATGGCCAAGGATTTTGCGCCTTGCGTCTCCTTCTCTTGGAGAACCAGGTAGTTCTGTCGAATCCCACCACTGCCACCAAATGTCAGCCTGCACCTCTCCATGCTGTCTGCTCTCGATCCGACACCTCTCCGTGCTGTCCGCTGTCCACTCAACACCTCTCCGTGCTGTCTGGTCTCGACGTAACACCTCTCCGTGCTGTCCGTCTTCACCCACACAATTGGGGCTAATCCACCTCCTAAGAGGAACTGCTTCTGCTCACTTGCAAAAAGTAATTATTCACAGTATTATATTTATTCTGCAGATTACTTTATTCCACAGCGGTACCAGCGGGAAAACAGTATGTCCACTATACTACAGCTGCTGGCCTCTGTGCACCTTGCTTCACTTCTGCAACACACAGCAATTAACAACAGTTCAGAACAGTTCAGTCTTAGAACTCGCTAACAACTTGGGATAAACCTGTGGATCAGTCTATTCCTCCTCTCTTTTCTTCTACTGCCTAGGAGTTGGAGGCATTTTCACCACCCTCATTTGCCAGACACCAACACTCTGACAACCTCCCACAAATGTTCAGACTGACCTCCTTCAGGTAATTAATTCCCACAGTTCCATGAAGCCAGACCGCATCTAGGCATTGCACTTAGCAGCCCCAAATCTCCGGCTTCTCTCTCTCTCTCTGCAGTCTCTTCCTTTTCCACCTCCCTTTGTCCTGAGCAAAAGAACTCCATTTGCTCCTCACCAACCTCTTTCCTTTCGCTTTCCTCTCCTAGTTCAATCTCCTCCCACTCCATGGAGTCTTCCCCCACCCTCTCTCCCAGGTGCTGCTCCTCCCCCTGATTATCCTCCATCTCCCAATCACCCCCTGACTCTACTACCTGCTGGGAGTTGTGGTACTGTTTCTCTTGTTCCCTCCTCCCTTGCAAGTGTTGCTGAGCTCTGTAGTTCTCTTCCCTTTTCATCAGTCTCCTACTCCCTTTTCCCCTCTGAGGGTTTTTCTCCTTTCCTCGCTTACTGTCACTATCAGCTCTTCTCTGCCTTCCTTTTACCTCCTCCTTACACTGGGGAGGAACAGCTCCTGGCCAGTTAAAAGGCTCTTAGGGCTTCTTTTACCAAGCCACGCTACAGATTCTCAGTGTGGCAAATGAGAGGAAGCCCATCCAATTCCTATGCGCTTCCTCTCATTTGCTGCACAAGAATCGGTAATGCGGCTTTGTAAAAAAAGCCCTTAATTGGCTATCTGGAGATCGCTGGTTATCTCCCGCTGAATATTGCTGGTTAGCGCTTAGTGGATAGCCAGTTATACTGCACGATATAACCGGCTATCCACTAATATTCAGTGCATCACTGGCTAAGTTTGGTGACCAAATTAGGCTGCCAAAATAGCAGGTATATTTTTGGCCAGTTTAAACTTAACCAGCCAGTGCTGCATCTTGACGGCTGGTTATTTTAAACCAGCTAAACATAAACTGGATATTCAAAGCCGGTCACCGCAAACAGCCCAGCATTGAAAATCTGGGATGAGTGCCAACCGTAGAGTCAGGCCCTTTGGAAACAAATGTTTATTTTTCTCATAGCTGTCACAGACCCTGGTATTCCTTGCCAGTTTCACTTTCAGGGGGAGCTCAACCAGGGGGCAACTTCTCCTAATCCTTCCAATGAAGCACTGCTGAAATGAAACAGGTTTCAGGTAGCAGATATAAATCCCAAAATCATACTTCTTGGACACAGACATGCATTCCCCTTCTGAAATGAGGAATAAACACTTTTTAGGCCTGCACCAGTCCTGCCTAAACATGCCCAGACCATGTTCTCCTTGTCACATGAATGTGTTCTTCTTTTTTAGATGTATAGTTCACAGCTTTCAAAAATCGAGATTCCGATGTATATGCCAAACACCTAAATGCCAGTTTATGCATGTATAAAACTTGAATAGCACTTCTAAAATAAACACCTTAAAATGTGTTATTTTATGTATAAGCAAAAAGCAGAACAGCATTTAAATAATGTGATGTAATATAATCCCTAGTGTGCTTCTTTACATTTTTTTTTGGAAATAATCCCATCTTTCTCCAATCAATAGAAAGTTTCCACAGAATTTATCTATCCAAAAAGTTCACTAGAATCTGATTCTGCCTGCTAATGATGGCAATATTCTAGTTCCTAATTGAGCAATAAAAGGACTGGCCCACTGCCCATTAGCCTTAGGGCAGTGGGCCAGTAACCTTGGCTGAGTAGCGGCCACAGTTAATGTTATTTAATGGTAAAAAGGGGGTGGCATGGGAGAAGGGTAAGGGATAAAAAAGGAATGCATGGCGATAAGAAAACCTAATCCAGAAAGGGATTGGAGGAGAGGGTTGTTGGTAGGCAGAGAGGAATTGGCGGAAGTTGCAGGAAGGAAGGGATTGGCTCTGGGAGAGAGTGTGTGTGTGGGGTCATAAATAGGGATTGAAAAGAGTTTTGGTAGGCACAAGTGTTGTTAGGGGGGAGGATTAGGAGGGGAAGGGTGCGGGAGTATTGGTGCACAAAGTAAATTTTCCCTCCCATCCCGCCCAGATTGGGGAGGGGATGGCGGAGTCACAGGATGGGTGAAGCAGGAGGTTTCAGACATTGTATGGATTTCTGGTTGTCACAGTGAAGGGGTAGTGAACAGTTCACCAGGCATCAAATGGGGCGAGGAGGGTGGGTACTGAAAGGGAGAGTTACAAGAATTGATATATAAGATTGGACAGGTGAAAAGGTTTAGGCACATACCACCTTGAGCTGAGGCGGGACTTAGCGACACCACAAGTCTCGCTTTCAATATCTAGAAGTTATGAACTTTGTAGAAGTGGGGATAAGGCTAGGTCGATACTGACTAGCCTTAAAAAATTGGGTTGGGGGGGTTAGGACTGCTCTGCTGGTTGGGGGGAGGAAATAAAGATGGATTGATGTTAAGATTATTGAAATATTGAGTTGTTATATGAAGAAGTTTAATAAAGCTGTGGCCAATATGTTCCACATTTGTATTGTAGTAATTGTCAATTTTTTTATGGTAGGTATAATGGTTATTTGAGTGAGGGAAGTTATGTACATCTGAGTAGGTCAATGGCATGCATGTCATACTCAGTGACAGCAAATGTATACATGTGTTAGTCTAATTTCAACACGAAATTAGACTAACACGTGGACAAAAGAGTATCTTATGAAGGTATGAGTATGGAAAAGAGATGACTAATATTAGAATATTAACACTCATAATTTGTACAGTTGACTGTTCTGATAAAATCAATAGTGCATTGCAGCCCAAATTGTCTCAGTTAGTACAGCAGCTTCAAGATGTCATCCATCATTATTAATGCTATGATCTTGGCTAGTGTTAATAATGGGCATGATGCATGCTGAAGAAAGCACTGTAGCGTATTAGTGCACGGAAAGACATTAGAGGATATCCTAGGTCCATATTCTAATTAAGCAATTAGACTAAACACAAGGGGGTGTATGTTGCTAAGAAACTACATACACCTCAAAAGTCTTTTCCCAGCATGTGTGTACAGTCCTTTCATTACTAGTATACACTCCCCCCCCCCCAAGAGTCTAATTGCAATTCTGATGGCAATGAAGCAATTTTATTACATTATTATTATAATGATACAGCTACTAAAAATGCTCTACTGCTATACAGTGGATAACGATAACTTGCCAAATCATCCCATGCAAAACAGAAGCTCAGACAAGAAATGACAGACGCTGATGTTCCACTGCTTCAAATATTAATCCCTGGAAGAAAACAAAAATAACAGCTCTTCCTAAAATAATGTGACATTTCAAGACTTTTTTTTTTCCTGCTTAATCAAAAATGTATGCATGTGGCATATCCTGGTACAAGATGACTGTGCTAAATCCCTGCTACAGTACTTTCAGTTAACTCGGCCTTCCATGTCCTTTCCGACTTCTTAAACCTTTGGAAAACTTTGACTATAACATACACCTTGTCTAACTGTGATGAAGCTTATCTGTGAGGTACCTTTGATACATCCACTTTCTCCAGTCACCATCCTTCAAATTAAAGAGAGCTACAGCATTACTATTTAAAATGCCACACCGTCGTAATCCAGAAAGGCTTAATTATGTTGTCAGATGTTAAAGTCTATAAGTATTTTTTATCAGGCTGAGCCTTGGCCATCGTAAGTTGACAGAACAGGATGAATGTGAACCTTTTATTTTGAATTACTAAAAGAAATATTTCCTACTGCCCCCACTCCCCCTCTTCCCCATTCTAACCGCTGACAACCACTTAACCTGAAACTCCAGAATCTCAAATAGGAGAAAATGATAAGACATGTGGAGGGGCATTTTTGAAAGGATGTCTAAGAGTAGTGACGTCTATCTCGCATGTGTCTTCGAACATGAACTACGCTAATACTTCCTGTTTGAAAATATGTTAGATGAGCATCCATACGCTGGAAATATCCAACATGAACATCCATTTTACAAACTGGAATGTCCAAATTGTGAACGGGGGAGGCGGGACAAAGAATAAGGACATCTTTGAAAATGGCCACATAGACATCCATGCAGGGGAGTGATTAGTGCACTGGACTGTGAACCAAGAGGATCAAGTTCAAATCTCACATGAGCAGTTTCATTTTGTAATTGTGAGCCCTCCAGGAACAGCAACATACCTACTGTACCTAAATGTGCACCACTTCTATAGCCTTTAGGCTTGCAGGTGGTTTATATATTAGGTATAGTAGATATTTTTCTGTTTCTGGAGGGCTCACAATTACAAATAAATAATAATAATTAAAAAAAAAAAAGAGCTGAAAAACCTATGTCCCTTGGACTATAGTCTCCTATACTAACCACAAGACTACTCCTGAGACTTGCTTTCTGTTTGTTAAGCATGCCCAGTGGTGTACCAAGGGGGGGCGGTGGGGGCGGTCCGCCCCGGGTGTATGCCGCTGGGGGGTGCCGCGGCGCGCGCCTGTCGGCTCTGAGTTCGCTAACTTAGCTCGTTCGCTGCAGCTCCCTCTGCCCCAGAACAGGTTACTTCCTGTTCCGGGGCAGAGGGAGCTGCAGCGAACGAGCGAAGTTAGCGAACTCGGAGCCGACAGGTGCGTGCCGCGGCACCCCCCCCAGCGGCGTGCACCCGGGGAGGTATCATTTCGCCGGGGGGGGGGGGTGCATCGGCGATCCGCCCCAGGTGTCATCCAGGCTAGGAACGCCACTGAGCATGCCCATAATACCTGAAGCTGTCATAGAGCCTGGTATCCCCTTTTAGTTTCACTTTTAGGGGAACAAGAGGGAGACAGCAACCACTGGGGAATTAAGGAGTTGTCATGCTTTAATCCCTCCAGTAGACAGCGGCCCAATCAGGACACCTTTTTGTACCCTGGAAGTGACTGAAACAGTTCTAAATAAGGACATCTTTCTTTCAGATAATCGATCTTGGATGTCCAGAATTCAGGCCCTCTTTATCCTGCCTAAAACACACCCAGAACACACTCCATTGCAGTGGACGCTCATTTTCTGCCTTTGCAAGATCAGTACTTGAACGTTTCAAGCATGTGGATGTCCATTTTGGCCTTTTGAGACGTCCATGTGCTTCGTAAATAAGTGCCACTGTAACGTGGTAACATAGTATATGATAGCAAATAAAGACCCATGTGATCTATGTAGTCTGCCTAACAAGACAGCCAAAGCTGCAACTGCCACTCCATGCAGGTTACACTCCATCAAGAACAAACCTTAAAGAAACTTCAGACCGCTCAGAACATGGCAGCCAGACTTATCTTCGGAAAAACCCAATTTAATAGCACAAAACCCCTCCGCGAAAAACTACACTGGTTCCCAATCAAAGAACGCATTGCTTTCAAAATCTGTACACTGGTGCACAAAATTATCTATGGTGAAGCCCCGGGATACATCACAGACCTGATCGACCTACCAACTAGAAACACATCCGAATCAACACGAATGTACCTAAACCTGCATTACCCAAGCTGTAAAAAACTCAAATACAAATCAACTTACGCATTCAGTTTTTCCTATATAAGCACACAATTGTGGAACACATTACCAAAAGCCTTGAAACCTACGTACGACCACCTACACTTCCGGAGAACACTAAAAACCTATCTGCTCAAAAAGCATACCCTAACAATCCACCATAAATGCTTGATCTCTGCAACACAACAAAACCAAAAAATGTAATGAACATAACACAACTCTTCCGTTGTACGATTCCCTTATGTGGCTGTACCACATGAACTTCATCTTATCTCAACATTACTTTGTATTTGTTTATACCGGAGTCTGCAAATGCATCTCCAGTACTATGTAAGCCACATTGAGCCTGCAAATAGGTGGGAAAATGTGGGAGACAAATGTAACAAATAAATAAATAAATACTGGCACAACAGTCACACAACCATGGAAGACTGGTTCTATAATTCTGGATAGTCACGTTTATTGTCAATACTTGAATAAACCAGCAAACCAACAATGTTGCAAATTAATATTTTACTCACTATTAATCTTTAGGTGAATGAGACACAAAAACACACACACTTATTCTGGATCTGTCCCTGCTCTCCTCAGGACACAGACTGTAGAAGTCTGCCAGGCACTGGTACCTACTTCCCAATCGCTGGAGTTGCCATCAAAGTCCACTCATGCCCATCCATAATTGGGACACTGATTATAAAAATCTGCTCTGTTTTGAAGTAGCGTACCAAGGGTGGGGCAGTGGGGGCGGTGTGCCCCGGGTGCAGGCAGGGGTGCACGGAGTAGGCATATGGCTGATGGCTCTGCCAGTCCCCTACCCCCTCTACAGTTACATCCTGTTCCGGGGCAGGGGATCAGAAGAGCCAACAGCCGCGCATCTGTTCCGCGTACCCCCTTGCTGGGAGGAAAGGTCAGGTGATGCACTTCAGGGGGGAGGCATGCCTTGGGGGGGGGGGGGGGTGATGTGCCAGGTGGGGCACAGTGGTGACCTTCCCTGGGTGGTGAACAAATTAGGAACTCCACTATGATTTTGTCATATTTGGGACACAGACTGTAGAAGTCCACCCAATTCTGGCATTACTTCCCTACTACTGTAATTACCATCTAAGCACTCATTGATCTAGCATCATAAGGAAATGGTGGGGGAAAAGACCTCAGATGACTATGGTACCCTTATGGATGTCCATCAAAATTAAGGCATCCAAAACACAGTTCACAGCTTCTATCATTGATCAGAACCCCCCCCCCCCCCAAAAAAAAAAAAACCATACCAGTGAATTATTTTTTCATCTAAAAAATATGGTAACAATAAAGTAACCCCATGTAAAAGGGGATCAAAAAGTTGAACTTAGCTTTGAATGGCAGTCTCCAGTAGTAAAATTGTGGTCCCAACAGGGACCTGTTTCACCAAACTTCCTCAGGGGACTGAATACTGCAGTACTATCTTCTATGTTGCTGCACCACCAACTGCTGAGCCTTTGTGTTTTCCCCATATAACAATAACTCAATACTGAAAAACTAAAGTTTCTAATAGTAACTAACCCTCACCACCCTATAAATCTTAAAAATTTTACATTAAAGAAGTGATGTTCTCTAATATAAAAATTTTTAAGATTTTTTTAAATATTTATTTATACATGTACATTTATATCAAAACAAGATTAACACACTTGTCAAGAAAATAACTATACTGTTCAGCAAAATTATAGCAAGTAAAATTTTTAAGATTTATAGGGCAGTGAGGGTTAGGTACTATTAGAAACTTTAGTTTTTCAGTATTGAGTTATTGTTATAAGTAATACAGAGTTTCTTCTCAGGACCCACATGGCCTTGTTTGCTACTTCCACTTCACTTCTCTTTTTTTTTTTTTCAAAATATTTTATTGGTTTTCCAAATGTAACAATAACCAGGAAAAGTAAAGGAAAGGAAAGAGGGGCAAAAGAAAAATAAGGTGGGAAAGGAAAATAGGAGGAAAATGTCCAGGTGTCTGATATATAATTTCCTTACATTGGGCCAATATTAAGTCTGAAGAGATTGAAGGTAGTTTTCCAATGGAGACCAGACTTTTTTTTCGTAGAGACTGTCGTTCGAAATTTCTCTGCCATTGCAAACTCAAATTTCTGATATTGTAGAACTGTATTCCAGCAAAAATGAACATTCAATAGATGTGCTTTTTTTCCTGTTTTGTAAAAAATTCCTTTGAGCAATGGTAAGGAGAATATCTAGTTATTTTGCTTGTGATGTTGACAAGTCAAAAGATTTAGAGGCAGATTTAAAAATTACTATGGAGTAAGACAGGTCATCCTCGATAGGTAAAATCTTTTTGTATGGTGCTCCAAACTTCTTTCCAAAATTTAAGAACCATTTGACACCCATACATCATATGAAGGAGAGTGCCTACTTGCTGTGAACAGTGCCAGCATTTGTCTGATGAGTTCAGACCAGCAGCAGCAAGTTTCCTAGGAGTCCAGTTGGTTTTATGATAGAGAAAAAACATTGACTGTAAAACAGATGCAGAGCAGAGGGGTTTCATTACTTTTGACCAGAAATGAGACCACATTTTTCCGTTCAAAACACAACCAGTGTCAATTTGCCAGTTATTTTGAAGAACAGTATTAAAATTATATGCTACATTGATAAATATTTTATAGATGGAGGAAGCCATGTGTCCCTTTGATACCAATGTTTGTGTATGAGAGTATAGAGAAGGCAGTTAGGGTGACAATGATGTTGACTTCATGAGTGCCTTAACACTATGTGAGAGTTGTAACCATTGGAAATATCTATATTTATTTATTTATTTATTTATTTATTGGATTTAGCTATATTTGGAAGTGCTAACTTATTGAGAGGTAGTAATTCCAAATATAGCTAAATCCTTTAAATTAATATGGGTTATGCCAAAAATCGAATATCTGGGAGTGGATCTCTATACTGCACTAACAGATACTATCCAGTATAATGCTAACTTATTGAGAGGTAGTAATTCTGTCTTTTGCTGGTTGATTTTATATCCTGAAAATTGTGAGAAGTGAGATATTACATCTATCAAAGTAGGAATAGATAAATAAGGCTCAGATATATAAAGTAAGACGTTATCTGCATATGCAGAGCATTTGATCTCTAAATCCTTATAGATAACTCCCTTAATGCAAAAATGGGATTGAATCACAATCAGAAGTGCTTCAAGTGCTATATTAAATAACTCCTTCACTTATCCCCTTGACTCATCAATGTAAATATTAGGAATCACGATTGATCAATTCCTTACCCTTGAAACTCAAATTTCTAAGGTGGTCTCAAGTATCTTTCACTTTGGAAACTAAAGAGATTAAAACCTTTTTTCACTAAATCAGTCTTTCGTACTTTGGTTCAATCCCTAATACTAACAAAATTCAACTACTGCAACTCCATTTATGCTGAAATTAAAGGTGGCCTTATCAAAAAATTGCAAACTGCTCAAAATACCGCTGCATGCTTCATATGTAGATCACCTCGCTTTGCCAAAGCAACTCTTCTTCTATATAACCTATACTGGTTACCAATAAAAGGTAGAATATCTTTCAAGTTCTGTGTTTTTATTCATCAAATTCTATATGGTTCTGCTCCATCATATTCTCATTGAATTACCCCCATGTAATGATGTATCATCATCCAGACAATAATAAAACCAGGGAAATGCTGGAACAACTATAGTGATCCGGGACACAGATAGAGAGCTCAAATGAACCTGCCAAAAACATCAAACATAAAAAATGATAATGGTAAAAAAAAACATTTTTGTGTGAAAAGGAGAAATTCTCAGAGGTTGAACTATCATCATCCAGAGCATATCTCATTCTTCATTTCCCTATTTGTAGGAATATAATCTATAAAACAATTCACAATGCCAGTTTCTCATATCAAGGTACTAAAATTTGGACCAAAAACAATGAAATGCACAGATGATTACCCGTACTTCAGAAACCTACTGAAAACTCATTCTTTCAATTTAGCCTTTCAGAAAACAAAGAATTCTATTTGAGCGTTAGTCATTCATACAATTAATTTCACTTCTTCTTTCCTCCTTAATTCTTTCTAGCCCTAATAGTACCCATATTATTATTATTATTTATTATTTATTGCATTTGTATTCCACATTTTCCCACCTCTTTGCAGGCTCAATGTGGCTTACAATACATGATTACTGGAAATATGTTAGAAAATCTTGTTCAACATGGTAATGATGAAGCATGATAGTAGTGTTACAAGCAGATATAATAAAATAGTACAGGATATATGTGGAGAACTTGTGTGTATTCATATTGGTTGATCCTTGTGGTATGCCTTGTCAAAGAGATGGGTCTTCAGGAGTTTGCCTAAGCTCATTAGTTAGTGGATCGCCTTTAGGTTGTGCAGCAATGCGTTCCATAACTGTATGCTCACGTATGTAAAGTTTGACGCGTGCATTAGTTTGTATTTTAGACCTTTGCAATTAGGGAAGTGCAGATTAAGGAATGTGCGGGAAGATCTTTTGGCATTCCTGGGTGATAAGTCTATCAAATCTGACATGTAGGCTGGCGCATCTCCATGAATGATTTTGTGAACCAGGGAGCATATTTTGAACGTGATGTGTTCTTTAAGTGGGAGCCAGTGTAATTTTTCCCATAGGGGTTTAGCACTTTCATATTTTGTCTTACCAAATATGAGCCTGGCTGCAGTGTTCTGGGCTGTCTGAAGTTTCTTGATTATTTGCTCTTTACAACCGGCGTAGAGTGCGTTGCAGTAGTCTAGATGACTGAGCACCATTGATTGTATCAGATTTCGGAAAACAGTCCTTGGGAAGAAAGGTCTTACTCTTTTTAATTTCCACATTGAGTGAAACATCTTCTTGGTTGTGTTCTTCGCGTGGCTTTCGAGTGTTAGGTGTCGGTCGATGGTAACTCTGAGAATTTTTAGGGTATCAGAAATTGGTAGGTTCAGATTTGGTGTGTTAATGGCGGTGAATTTGTTCTTGTTATGTTGAGAGGTGAGTATTAGGCATTGAGTTTTTTCCGCATTAAGTATTAGCCGAAATGCATCCGCCCATGAATGCATGATGTGGAGACTTTGGTTGATGCCATTGGAAATTTCCTTTAGATCTTGTTTAAATGGGATGTAGATCGTTACGTCATCTGCATATATGTATGGGTTGAGGTTTTGGTTTGATAATAATTTAGCCAAGGGTATCATCATTAAGTTGAATAGAGATGGCGAGGGGGTACCTGTACTTCAGAAACCTACTGAAAACTCATTCCTTCAATTTAGCCTTTCAGAAAACAAAGAATTCTATTTGAGCGTTATTCATTCATACAATTAATTTCACTTCTTCTTTCCTCCCTAATTCTTTCTAGCCCTAATAGTACCCATATTTATTCATCTTCACTTCTTTGTTTACAAACTTAATTATGACTTAATCTTCTTCTCTATCCATCTACCCTTAAGAATCATTGCATCCAGGTTAATTCACCACATATGTTATATTTGCTTTACAAAGCCAATGTTATAGCATTATTTATTGTACTTTATAATTTGTTTCTGTAATTTTTAAAATGTATCATTTATTTGTTTGTTATATAAGCCACATTGAACCTGAGCCACTCTTGGGCTAATGTGGGATAAAAATGTCACAAATAAGTCCTCCCCCCACCCCCCTGTTTACTAAAGATTAGCTTGAGTTATTTGCATCAGGGCCCATTTTATTCCTATGGGCCCTGCTACACATAACTTGAGCTAAGCTTTAGTAAACAATCCCCATTGGGAGTCCTTTTACTAAGGTGCGCTGAAAAATGGACTGCGCTAGTATAGGCATGTGCTTTGGGCACACGCAGATCCATTTTTCAGTGCACCTGTAAAAAAGGCCTCTTTTAAATGTTTGCCGAAAATGAACGTACAACAAAATAAAAATTGGCACGTATCCATTTTTGGGTCTGATACTTTACCGCCAGCCATCGACTTAGTGATAAGGTCTCTCGCATTAACCGTGCAGTAATCACCTACGTGTGTCAAGTTGGAGTTACCGCCTGATTTTCGCCGCGCACCAGAAAATAAAATATATTTTCTGGGGCGCGTAGTGGATGTGCGTAAAAAATGAAATTACAGCATGGGCCATGTGGTAGCCGGGCGGTAACTTCAAATTAGCACATGTTGGGTGCACGTAGACACCTATGCAGCTTAGTAAAAGGGCCCCTAAATAAATATTGACAGCCAAGTTTTGATTATGGACTTCAGGGAGTTAGGGTTAGGGTTAGAGGGGAAAGAGGCAAGGTAGAGAGTGCATAACACTCCTCACTCAAATCCCAAGAGTAGAACTTTACCTGTGTCAGGTGTCTGGTATTACTGCTAAAACAGAAAATCAGATATTTAAATTGGAAAAAAACATATCCTTTTCCTCACATACTGTTCTCTTTTAGTTTCATATTCTATTTCTATTCCTGTGTCATTTGATTATTGTCATGCTCATCTTACTTCCCTTTCTATGGCTGTCATCCTTTCTACAGCTCTTTTTCCCCTTTTCATGTCATTTCCCTTTCCATCTCTTTTCTATTCTTCTTGCAACCATCACCAGTTCACATGTCTTATTCTTTTATTCTCTCATTCCTTTCTTCCCATTATATTCATCACATCATCCCAGTCTTCCTTCACTGGTCTCTCACAATCACTCTGCTCTCTTTCTCTTACTCCGCTCCCCTCCACCACCACTCAACATTGTCTCTCCCATTTCTTTCACTTCCTCCACACCTTCCATCTTTTTTTTCTGATGTTGTCCTGGCTCTTTTCTCTCTTTTCTCATATGATTTATGTCTTTCCCTCCTTGTGCATAATTTGTCCCCCTCCCCTTTATTTGTTTTCCCTTCACTCCCATATTTCTTAAATTATAAGCTCCTTTTTATTTTACCTGTGCCCCCCCCCCCCGCCTCCTCCCTCCCACTTAAGGGTTTCCTGTCCCTTTTCCCTCCCTGCTTCATTATGTTCCCCATATCTTTTCTCCCTTGTTGCCCTTTTCATCCTCTGCCTCTGTCCCCTCTTCTCCTCTCTCCATCCGTTTTAGCATTTCTTAGCCTTTAACCCTTTCCTATTGTCTATCCTCCATAACTCCTTTCTTCCCCATCTCCTGTGGTCCTTTGTCCATCTCTCACAGCATCCCCATACATCATACATCCCTCCTATCTCAGGGTCCCACTGTTTCTCCTACATTTATAGCTATCCTCTTCTATTCCATTCCTCTCTCCCATCCCTTCTTTGTGACATTCTACCCTTCCATGTGACTCCTATCTGTCCATATTCCCACTCTTTCCTGCTATGTCTCTTGCCCCTCACTCCAGGGTTGCTATGATTTTCAGCATTACCAAACCCTATTGACTTTGAAAACAAAAAGTATAGTTCCTTTATAAGACTATTGTAATACAAACCATTGAGAGGGGGTACATTCTCTAAATGCATTTATCTCCTGGGGCTCAGCTTGCTGCAGTTAGAAAGCAGAGCATAAGAAAAGGTTATTAGGATATTATAGCAGCGGGGGAGACTTGGTAGGAGAAGTGATACAGTTTATTAAACATATCCATCTCCAATGACTCTTTCTGGCAGAAAGTACAGAAGAAGAGTCCAAGAATTAGCAGCCATTTTTTGTCTACATTCTCACTTTCCAGAGGGGCCTTAATAAGGGTATGAAGTCAGCTCTTTAATTTTGTTTCAATTGAAGAGGGGGGGGGGGGGAGTCAGTCTTTTTTTTCTTTTTTTAATTTAAAATGTTTTTTTTTTTTTAAGTTTCTTTTTTCATTTTGTTCATGATGTGCAGTATTTGCAAATGATTTGCAGTTTGCACAAATCCCTAACCAGGCCCATAATTATATAGAGATTATCTGGCAGTTGGGCTGGGTGGGGGCAGGGAGGTGTTATCAAGGTGCAGATGAGTAAGAGGGCTGAGAATCAGTGGATCCCAGTTCAAATTTCTCTGCATCTCCTTATGATCATTCAAGAGTCCTTTTGCTAAGGTGTGCTAATGGATTTAGTGAGCGCTAATGATTTATGTCCGCTAAATGATAAGACACCCATTATATTCCTATAGCTGTCTTATCATTTAGCACGCACTAATCATTAATGCACACTAAATCTGTTTGCGCACCTTCGTAAAAGCACTCTCCGGTGCTGCTGCGCACAGGAACAGAAGAGTAATGCTAGCGCTGGGCGGGCCCCCCTTGGATGCCGGGCCCTGGGGAATCTCCCCCCCCCCCCTCGGCAACCCTGCTGCTGAATATCTACCCCTCAGGATTACTGTAAGAATGTGGTATATCCAAGAAAGTATAACAGACTTGCTGCTTACTAAGTATTCTGAAAATGATCAGATACAGAGCTTATGAAGACATACATGGTAGACTTCTCTGTTTATCTGTGCAAGCTATTCAAAGTGTTTTGTCTCATATTCCTGTTAATTTAATTTTTAATTTAATTTAATGATATTCCTGCTTCCATCCTCTTTAGGGCTGCAAGGCAGTTTACATCACATTCAATAAAACAATCATCATTACATAGCAATAACAATTGTAACCAATACAAAGCATCCTTATGACCCCAATAGTACAATTTAAATTCTATATCCTATACCAACTCTTCTACACATAATGACAAGTGTAGCTAAGACAAAGGATTTCTTTTACTAAAGTGCAGTAGGACTTGCATGTACTGCATGTGGAAAGTCTCTGAGATAAATTGAGGGGGTGCAATGGCGTTCCTGGGGGAGCTGGCACCCGGGGTGGATCGCCGATGCGCCCCGCCCCCTGGGTGCAGCGCGGACCCCCCCCCCCCCACGAAAGGACACCCCCGCGAAGGAAAAGCCCCCCCCCCCGCCGGGTGCACGCCGCTGGGGGGGGGGGGGTGCCGTGCGTGCCTGTCCTCCGTTGTTCCATGCTTCTTCTCTGCCCCGGAACAGAGAAGAAGCATGGAACAATGGAGGACAGGCGCGCGCGGCACCCCCCCCCCCAGTGGCGTGCACCCGGGGCGGACCGCACCCACCGCCCCCCCCTAGGAACGCCACTGACGGGGTGTGTCCTGCATCTGATATGCATCTAGCACACATGCCACACGTAAGTGCATGGGAACCACCTTACATGCCTGCCCTGAGCCAATAGTGCGGGCTCTTTGTACTATCAGCCCATATAGGTAACTGCCCGGCACTGTCCTCATGTTCCAAATTACTGAAGTTTCCATCGAAGCTTTCTCCAGCCCATCCTAAACCGGATCACCATATGCGGCACTCATGGATAGATGCACTAACCAAAACGTTAAAGCCCTTCCCTTACCGATTCCTTAGCGAATCGGTAAGAAATGGGCATGCATCAAGGAAATCGCATGCAGCTCATTTGCATGGGATTTCCTTCCTAGCCAGTCAGCCAGTCAGCCAGCTGAGCATGTGCAGAGCAGCCAAGCATTATGCTGGTTGCTCTTTGCATGCCAAGGACGTCGTTTATGGACGTTCTTTTGCTCTGTTAAAAACTAGCCCAAAAACAGTTGTGGTGGCAGTGGATTCAGGTGGCGGCGGCAGCGGGGCTGGGGTCCTGTGCGGCCGCAGTGAAGGGCCCAGTGCTCAGCGGCTGTGAGGAGGCCAAGGAAGAAGAGGCTGCAGCAGCGGCGGCCATGGATCAGTGCGTAATGGTGGAGCGTGAGCTGGAGAAAGTGCTGCAGAAATTCAGCGGCTATGGGCAGAAGTGTGAGTGCGGCCTGCAGGAGCTGATCCGTCCGTCACCGTTGCCGGAACTCGGGGAACCATTTGGGGATATATTTGGCTTTTCTGCACTTGGGTTTGCCGTCCTGTGCTCCGAACATGCTTCCCCGGGCAGCTCAAGAGCAGAATGTGTGCGCAGTTTGGATGCCAGCTCGGCAGCATGCAGCTCGGGAGAGGCTGTGCAGTTTTGAATTTGTTTACAGATCCAGGGTGGCTTCCAAGAATGGGAGATAGGCGTACAGTTCCTCCCCTGCAGTGGCTGCGAGCTCAGAAGAGATCGAGGTGTTGGAGTCGGTGGATGTGCTGCCCATGGCCCCCGAGGACGTAAGTTGACTTGTTGATTAAAGCATAGAGAGCAGAGAGAGCAGACCGAGCAGGAGGGTTTCTCTTTTTTTTTTTCCTTCTGATTCCCTCACAGCAGCCCCAACGAGAGGTGCAGACCTCCCATTAGGTTTTCCACGGTGAGGGGATCGGAAAACGGTAGTGCATCTCATTGTAATACGAATTATACACATTATAATACTAATTTGCTCATCTGCATTCCATTTTCGTTAGCTGCTACCGTGACAGGACAATGCCCTTTTGTGCATGCCCTGGTTTACTTCTTGCACGTTAAACTGGCTAGAATCAGTTTAAAACCCACGTTACTGGCTCGTTTATTTTAGTGCATCTAGCCCTCAGACCGTACAATCCAGCCCTTCACCGGCCTTTATTGATGCAGCCAGATTTGCCATCTAGGCACCACTTTTTGCCTCCAGACATGCCCCCTGTGCCAAAAAATAAATGTTATTTTTTAGTGTGTGACTAGCGTGCATGCATGGCAAAATTTCCGTGTGTTGGTTTGTTTTTTGAAAATTCAGCTTTTTCCCCAATTTTTATTAATTTTTTTTTAGTTTGTTTCACACATTCATTTTAATACAAAATTTTAACCAATATTACAACTTTTTAATGTGCTGATGTCAATTGACTGCATGCAAGTTCATAGGTTAATGCATATTAAATTGATTTTGTTCTCTTAGGCATTTTAATGAACCAAATTTGCATCCCTAATTCCTGTTAATGTTCCAGAGAAAGGTAAACGGTGGTAAGAAAAAGGATGTCATGGATAGAAAATTAAAGGCTATGATTATAAGGAGGAGACTAGGAACTCTAGTCTAATCTAAGAATTCATGAAATCAGAACATGTTTCAGGCTCAAGCAAGAAATCATTGAGGCCATTTTTTTGGGGTGAGTCGGGTGTTTCTAGTGCAATGATAGGAGGCAGATGTCGATACTCTATACTTGTTCACTGTGTTAGACATTTTAATGGATTAGTTCACCTTGCTCACATGTCTCTTTTTATCTATAAGGCCCTTTTACTAAGCCGCGTAAGTTTCAATGTACGCCCAATGTGCGCCAAAAGGGAGTTACTGCCTGGCTACCACGTGGCTCTTGTGCTAATTTCATTTTTGGCGTGCATTTGATATGTGCATCTGTAAAATAATTTGTATGTTTGGACGCACCTATCGGACGCCTGCCAAATGGTATATGGCCCGCATAGGTCATTAATGTCCGGTTACCGTGTGAGACTTTACCGCTAGGTCAATGGCTGGCGGTAAGGTCTCTACCCCAAAATGAATGCGCGGCAATTTTAATTTTGCCGCACGTCCATTTTCGGTAAAAATTTTAAAAAGGCATTTTTTGCAGGTTTGCTGAAAAATGATTTTGCGTGCGTCCAAAATATGCATCTACACTACCGCAGGCCATTTGTCAGTGCACCTTAGTAAAAGGACCCCTATATTTGTTATGGGGTGCTTAATTTGCCCACCTTCCCCCAAGTTCTATATATCATACCTTAATTTCTACACAGAAATCAAAGCATATTCCATAACAATGCGCATAACTAAATTGGTTAACTAGTTAATCAGTGCTGTTAATTGGATGTTAACAAGCAATTATCAGCACTAATTGGCATTAATTAAGATTCACTAAAGGCATTTTTTCCTAAGCCGCGCTATAGGCGTGCTAGCATTTTTAGAGATACCCATAGGAATATATGGGTGTCTCCAGCATTTAGCGTGTGCTAATTTCAGCATGGTCTTAAGGGTATTCTGTAGCATGGTGCGTGTAAATTCTAGGTCACGTGGGCACCCTTTTACTACAGCACGCTGACGTTTATAACGCACGGCAAAATTGTGGGTGCACTAAACATTAGAGACGTGAATGCATTCCTATGGGCGTCTCTAATGTTTAGCGTGGCCACAATTTTAGAGGTCACTAAAAACATGAGCGCACCTTAGTAACAGGGGGCCATAGTTTAAAAAGGAGGCAGGGCATGGGTATTTCTAAAATCTATGCACATTATTATAGAATACAACCGCTCTGCGCCTAATTTAGGTGTAGGGATGTACGCCAAGTAAAACATGGTCTAAATGGATGCAACTAAATTTGGTTGCATGGAGAGGCGCTCGGCGTCTTCTATATACTGCGTGGAAATATAAGCCTATTCAATAAAATTTAGGTGTACTTTAGAGAGAATACCTAGGCATATTTTTATTCCACATGGACTTTTCAGGTATCATATATAGAATCTAGCTCCTTGACTATATTTTAATTGTAGACTGTTTAATTTTGCTGATTTTACACAAAAGTGAAATAAGCTATAGAACAAAGGATAATGCACTTCTTGGAGTCTAGTAATTACAGGATCTAAAGTAGCAGGATTTTTTTTTTCCATTAATAGATCATCTCAGATGAATCTGAGCAATTTCTTTGACTGAGTGACCAGAGATTTGAATTTGGTTTTCAGCAAGGGCTTTGACATGATTCTTCAAGAGCAATTTATAAATAAGCTGAGCATCCCAGTATGGGCATGAAAGTGATTGACTGGGTTAGAAAGTTATTGTTTGAGTGGAAGGTGACGTGGAGGCGTACTTTCAAAGCACTTAGACTTACAAAATTACATAGTGTAATGTTAAATGGAGTTTCATTTTTATTATGTAAATCACCTTGTAATGCATGCAGGAAGAGCATGTACATCCTAGAGGAAAAGAGGGACAGGGGAGATATGATACAGACGTTTAAATACTTGAAATGTATTAATATAGAAATAGATATTTTCCAGAGAAGGGAAAATGGTAAAACTAGAGGACATGAATTGAGGTTGTGGGGTGGTAAACTTAGGAGTAATGTCAGGAAATTCTTTTTCATAGAGAGGGTTTTTGATGCCTGGAATGGCCTCCCAAGGGCAGGTGGTGGAGAAACAAATTGTGACAGAATTCAAAAAGGTGTGGGATAAACACAGATGATCTCGAATTAGAAAATGAATGGTATAAAATGCAAAACTTAAATGATTGCATGTGTGTTTGCATGTCGAGTGATGCTTAGATGTCAGTGAAGAACTAAGGTCAGTGCTGGGCAAGCTTGTATGGTCTGGGTCCCGTGTATAGCAATCCGGTTTAGGATAGGCTGAGAGGGCTTCCATGGAAACTCCAGTAATTTGGAATGTGACGACTGTGCCTGATAGACTTTTATGGTCTGTGTCCTGCAAATGACAAGACGGATTTGGACAAACTGGAGTAGGCTTCGACAGCAACTTCAATAGCTGGAATCTAAAGACAGGGCTGGGTGGACTTCTATAGTCTGTCCCAGAAATGCCAAAGAGAGACAATGATCAAGTATTTTATATCACATTCATTGTTGGTTTAATCATGACTTGATAATAAGTGTGACTGTTGGGCAGACTAGATGGACCATTCAGGTCTTTGGCTGCCATCATTACTATGTTACAATCAGACTCATTTTCGAAAGAGAAGGACGCCCACCTTTCGACACAAATCGGAAGATGGGCGTCCTTCTCACAGGGTCGTCCAAATTGGTATAATCGAAAGACGATTTTGGACGTCTGCAACTGCTTTCCGTCTCAGGGACGACCAAAGTTCAAGGGGGCGTATTGGAGGTGTAGCAAAGGCAGGAATTGGGTGTGCCTAACACATGGACGTCCTCGACCCATAATGCAAAACAAAGGGCGTCCCTGACGAGCACTTGGACGACTTTACCTGGTCCTGTTTTTCTTATGACCAAGGCACAAAAAGGTGGCCTAAATGACCAGATGACCACCGGAGAGAATCAGGGATGACGTCCCCTTACTCCCATAGTGGTCACTAACCCCCTCCCACCCTCAAAAAACATCTTTCAAAATATTTTTTGCCAGCCTCTATGCTAGCCTCAGATGTCATACTCAGGTCCATCATAGCAGTATGCAGGTCCCTGGAGCAGTTTTAGTGGGTGCAGTGCACTTCAGGCAGGCGGACACAGGCTCATCCCCCTCCCTACCTGTTACATTTGTGGAGGAAACAGCGAGCCCTCCAAAACCCACCACAAACCCACTGTACCCACATCTAGGTGACCCTTCACCCATAAGGGCTATGGTAGTGGTGTACAGTTGTGGGTAGTGGGTTTTAGGGGAGGTTGGGGGGCTCAGCACACAAGGTAAGGGAGCTATGTACTTAGGAGCATTTTATGAAGTCCACTGTAGTGCCCCCTAGGGTGCCCGGTTGGGACCAGTTCACTACAAATGCTGGCTCCTCCCATGACCAAAGGGCTTGCATTTGGTCGTTTCTGAGATGGGCGTCCTTGGTCTCCATTAGCGCCAAAAATCAGAAATGACCAAGTCTAGGGATGACCATCTCTAAGGACGACCTAAATTTCAAGATTTGGGCGTCCCCGACCGCATTATCGAAACAAAAGATGGACGTCCATCTTGTTTCGATAATACGGGTTTCCCCGCCCCTCCATCGGGATGTTTTGCGAGGATGTCCTCAACAAAATTTGGGCGTCCCTTTCGATTATGCCACTCCACGTATCAAATCAAATAAACCATAAAACATAACATGCGGTGTGCTTAATGGTGCCAACTGATCCAGATTCACCCACCAGGGTTCATCCAGTTTTACTTTTCTTACAGAACACAAAGGGGAAATCAGAATTACAAGTCTTTGCATGCAATGGGGTAAACCGAGTACTGCACTAAAACCTTTGCATGAATCTGGATCCAATTGGCAACCCTAGGTGTGCAGAAGTAAAAAGGAAAAGCAATTTTTTCCTTAAGTACCCTTGCAAATGTGTAATAAAATATCAGTCAAATAAGTATGTATTCTATGAACCTTCACAGCTCTCCGCTTTTCTGGCTGCTAAACAGATTAAGGGAGATATTAGATCATAGCTCTTCTTATTAAATATATAGGGGTAACAGATATGAGTCTCTGATATAGTGCTGTTTCCTGTAATTTTGCTTTAAATTATCCATAGTCGAATATTTTGAATCCCACTAGTGTGGACTTTAGTAACTTGCTGTATGTATTTCCTTTTATTAGGGTTTTTCCTTTTTCCTATAAACATGGTGGCAGCAATTGTTTAATTTCTTGACAAGTATTGTACTTTGCTTGTTTTGTATTATACAAATCAATCAATCAATCAATAAATAAATAAATAAAGGAAAAGCAAACACTTCCACAAAAGTAGCAGACTTACCGTGGTCAGTTCCACCCTCATGGCTCATTTCAACCCTAGGTGTGCCACAGGGATCAATCTTTGTTCTTATTCTTTTTAACATTTTCATAATTGATAGTATGGAAGGGCTTTGGGGAAAGGTTTGCCTTTTTGCAGATATCAAAACTTACACCAGAATAGACAGTATAGAAGGTGTAGCAAACATGAGAAGAGATCTACTGAAACATGAGGAATATTGAGTTTGGCAGCTAAAATTTAATGCTAAAAAATGCAAGGGTAAATCTACAACTATGATATATAGAGAAATGGAGGAAAAGTACAACGTTGTTTTATGTGTAGAGCCATTGAATTATAGTGTTTTTTGATTGGTTGAATTCCTGTTAAAACACGAAGATGCCATCTTGTGCATTTGCTCTGAAGAAAGACAGGCATGACAGACTGAAATGGGTAAGCCTTTTTATTCTGAAGTATGGCTGCAAAGGATATTGTAATATGAAGTGTAACATGGTCTGTTGATCTTGTATTTTTGCAGCTGCTAATATTTAAAGATTCCCTGAGGCAGTGAAATGAGTACTGCGAAACGCTGGCCTCCGTCGGTTACCAGATAAGCAGCTTTTTTTCTTTTCTTGCATAATAATTGAAACAAAGATAATTTATTTGAAATAATTGCTTGTTTAATATAAGAGATGGTAATCTCAAGAGGATTTTATGCCTGTGACATGACTAAGGAAACGATTTTGAGTTTTTTCACTTACATGAATCTGGAGGCTTTTTCCACCTATGAGTTAGTTCTGTTGAATATAAAAGAGCTAATGATGCGATTTCTAAAGGAGTGAGTTTTTTGTTTTTGTTTTGCTGTGTTTTAGTGTAAATCTTTTGCCTACAATTGATCCTAAATCTATCCCTCAACACACATACTACAAAGCTGCATAAAAGTACATGCAAGATAACTTTATAAGTCATTTTACTCACATATACTGGCATATATGTGCAAAATTACCTTATCCAAAGAAAAAAGCAACACTGGGCCTTCAGAACTAGGACAACAGGAGTACTTTATTGATCAAAGACCCGACACGGGCCGTGTTTCGGCGCTGACAGATGCGCCTGCTTCAGGGGTCTAAATAAACATATAAATACATATATAAAAATGAAAATAAATACATATATAAACATTAATAATCGATATGATAAAACATAATGGACGCATTGCATTTAAATTCAAAAACAAACAATATGTCACAGATAAATGTATCAAGGAAATTGTTATACAAGACATAAAGCAACCAAAGGAAATGAGTAATCATGAGATGAATATCATATATATAAAAATGAATTTCATTTTATAATTCGAAAAGTACATTTGGTTTTAATGTTTAATGTAAATAGCCCTAAAAGGCTGTTTGTATGTGTAAAATAAAAGAATGCTAATAAAACAATAAAGGATCTTTACATGTATATACATCCATATATAGAACCTGTAGAGCAATGTAAAGCAGTAAAAGATCCTAACATGTGTATACATATACATCCACATATATAGATAAATAAATAAATATATATAAAAAAATGTGAATTTATGAATCTCTCCGATCATTATTAGAAATGTATGTGTCCAAAGATATAACCAAAAGCTTTTAGTGTGAATATATTCACTGTATCGAGTGCATTATCTATATCTTTAGGTAAAAGACCATGTATATGGTTATAGGGAGAAATAAGCAATCTTACCGATATGTTGCCGCAATAGTGTGCGGATGACAAGGCGCGTTTGCCTATATAATAAAAAGTATAATGATGAGGGTAAGAAATAGTCAAGTGTGTGGATAAAAAACACAAATATGTTTATCCACACACTTGACTATTTCTTACCCTCATCATTATACTTTTTATTATATAGGCAAACGCGCCTTGTCATCCGCACACTATTGCGGCAACATATCGGTAAGATTGCTTATTTCTCCCTATAACCATATACATGGTCTTTTACCTAAAGATATAGATAATGCACTCGATACAGTGAATATATTCACACTAAAAGCTTTTGGTTATATCTTTGGACACATACATTTCTAATAATGATCGGAGAGATTCATAAATTCACATTTTTTTATATATATTTATTTATTTATCTATATATGTGGATGTATATGTATACACATGTTAGGATCTTTTACTGCTTTACATTGCTCTACAGGTTCTATATATGGATGTATATACATGTAAAGATCCTTTATTGTTTTATTAGCATTCTTTTATTTTACACATACAAACAGCCTTTTAGGGCTATTTACATTAAACATTAAAACCAAATGTACTTTTCGAATTATAAAATGAAATTCATTTTTATATATATGATATTCATCTCATGATTACTCATTTCCTTTGGTTGCTTTATGTCTTGTATAACAATTTCCTTGATACATTTATCTGTGACATATTGTTTGTTTTTGAATTTAAATGCAATGCGTCCATTATGTTTTATCATATCGATTATTAATGTTTATATATGTATTTATTTTCATTTTTATATATGTATTTATATGTTTATTTAGACCCCTGAAGCAGGCGCATCTGTCAGCGCCGAAACACGGCCCGTGTCAGGTCTTTGATCAATAAAGTACTCCTGTTGTCCTAGTTCTGAAGGCCCAGTGTTGCTTTTTTCTTTGGACCTGTTTGCTTGTATACTGTAGTGCCCTCTTTGTCTGTATTATCAAAATTACCTTATTAAATTACCCCCATTGCAGCGGAATATCACCCGTGTAGAATTAGGGTCAGATTCAGTAAATTGTGCTCATCATTAGATGCTGGGAAAAATCCATGCCAAGCGCTATTCTATAAAGGTTACTCTGGGCTGAGTCTTTTATAGAATTTGAGCTTAGGGCTAGATTGTATATATGGCACCAAACAAATTGTGCCAAAAAAAGGGCTATTCTATAAGCTGTGCTTAAAGTTAGGTGCAGTTTATAGAATAGCACTTACGCCCGGGAATTGCACTTAACCTTAGGTGTGGCCATTTGCACCAACTGAAATGTGGTACAAATTTACATAGCTACATTAGGTGCATACCCCTATTAGTCTATAACAATGTGGATTAATTTTGCCCATGACCCTCCCATCTCCATGCCCCCTTTTTCAGATCATCCGTAAATTTTAAGCACAGATCCCATGCCTAATTTTATGCACATAAATGTCAATTAAATCTAATTAGTGCAAATAATTGCTAGTTAAAAGCCAGTTATTGGTGCTAATTAACTTGTTTTTCAATTAAATTGCATGTGTAAATTGTGCACACAATGTTTTGGCAACTTTTAGAGAATTCGGGGGTTAGCGTGGATTCCCACACACAACTTTGAGTGTTGTAGGTGCATGTACAATGTCATAAAATCACACAGATAGTAACTACTCTGGACTCTTTATTGTAAGATATATGAAAGCACCTAGCCCTAAGGTTTGAACTATGCTTGTTATGTTGATCGTGAGCCCTTGGGCCTAGGCCAAGTCCTAGGACAAACCTAGGCCAAGGCCAAGGGCAGACCAAGCTCATGCTATACAGTAACAATAGATACAAAGCCCGGCACACTCAGGGAGACCAGAGAGCACCACCAGAAAGGGAAATAGACCACTCATACAGGCCACAAGGCCGAACTGGAACTCACACATACAGAGTTCAAGCGTACAGGCCGAAAGGCCAAACGGGAACCCAATCACACAAAAAGGAAGGGAAAAGAACAGAGAAAAAGTCACAGCAGGGACTGGCACATGGTCCATGCACAGACACCAATGAAAGGTCACCAGACCCAACACACAAATATAGCAGGTAAAGGGTTAAAGCAGAATATAAAGAGAGACTGCTCTAAGTACATAGCTCAGACAAGGAGCAGTGCTCACAAGAGCCAGCAACATAAAGAGCAGATAAAGGGTTTAAGCAGACTATAGAAAGATACTGCTTCTAGATACACAGGTCAGATGAGCAGTGCTCATAAGAGCCAAGCAACAGATACAGCAGATAAAGGGTTTAAGAAGACTACAGAGAGAGACTGCTTCTAGATACATAGGTCAGATGAGGAGTAGTGCTCACAAGAACCAAGCAACAGATACAGCAGGTAAAAGGTTAAAGCAGACTACAGAGACAGACTGCTTCTGGATACACTGGTCAGAAGAGGAGCAGTGCTCAGAAGAACCAAGCAACAGAATAGGGAAATCCAAACAAAGGAAGAACGTTCTTACCACGGACACAGTCAGCGCACACACAGCTGGGAAGGGAAAGGTAGGCACACAGTAAAGCAACAGATGCACAGTAGCTAAGTAGTCAGAGAAGAAGCTGGCTGCTACAGACTCACAGAACAAACAGAGACAAAGGGAATAAAAGCAACCAAACAACAGAGAATTTACCCTGTGCCACAGGCACAGACTAAGCGGAAACAAAGAAAGCTCACAGTTGAAGGGGATAATGCTAGAGTTTCCTTCCTATGTAGACAGAGATATGTTTAAATAGGGTCTGGCATCTGACGTCAACTGCTCCAGAAGTCAGCCCAATCACTGACATGGCCAATCAGGAGCAAGTCCCAGTCACCACCTGCCTATTCCAGCAGGATCATAACAATGCTGTCCCCAATGAAGGAATAATGCCAATGTGGAAATATATATTATTTATTAGATATAATAAAAAATAAGCATACTGAGGATTACACCAAAATAGATATATGTGGTTACACAAGTAAAGTACCATCCTGAGAAGAGATTACGACTTAGCAGCTATATTAGTTTCTAGACCATGTGTCTGAATATTAACCAATCCTTCACTAGCAAAAAGACAAGAAACTGGCTAACCCTGAACCATAAAGGAAATCCCCTTCTCTCACCCTTAGAAGTCTGCAGCTGCAGCATCCAGTGAGTGAGTGATGAATTGGCTCCGATTCAGGGCTTGAGCTGGTTCCCTAGCGAATTCCCTGATGGTATCAGGTATAGACCAATATCCTTGGCCTGCAAAGCAGCTGGATACTCAGTCTGTTGGAAGCCAAAAATCAGCTCCTGAATCCTTTGTTGTGCTAAGCTTAGCACAGAAAGTTACAGTTCATAACAATTCAGTCCCACTCCTCAGAGAGATGCATACACCATCCGCTCTTCTTCTCTTCCTTCCTTTCCCAACTCTTTCTCTAGCCCCCAAGTTGGCACTGCCCCCAGAGTCCATAAGTGATGATCTGGGACCAATCAGGAATCATACACATCTGTCCAGCAGGTATCACTCAGAGGGGCATAATGGAACAGAAACGCCTATCTCCATGGGCGTTTATCTCCGAGAATGGGTCCGTGAAGGGGCGGGGCGGATCGTATTTTTTAAAAGAAAAAGACGCCCATGTTTTATTCGTCAAGGTGTGAGCTGGGCGTTTTTGCTTTTCAGCGATAATGGAATATGAAATCGCCCAGCTCAAAAACGAATAAATCCAAGGCATTTGTTCGTGGGAGGGGCCAGGATTCATAGTGCACTGGTCCCCCTCACATGCCAGGACACCAACCGGGCACCCTAGGGGGCACTTTTACAAAAACCAAATAAAAGGTAAAAGAGCTCCCAGGTGCATAGCACCCTTCCCTTGGGTGTTGAGCCCCCCAAATCCCCCTCAAAACCCACTGCCCACAAGTCTACATCATTACTATAGCCCTAAGAGGTGAAGGGGGGCACCTACATGTGGGTACAGTGGGTTTGGGGGGGTTGGACGACTAGTAGCATTAAGCAGCACAATTGTAACAGGTAGGGGGGGGGATGGGCCTGGGTCCACCTGCCTGACGTCCACTGCACCCCCTAACAACTGCTCCAGGGACCTGCATACTGCTGCTTGGGAGGAGGGTATGACATTTGAGGGTGAAAGTAAAAAGTTGTGAAACATCATTTGTTGTGGTGGGAGGGGGTTAGTGACCACTGGGGGAGTCAGGGGAGGTCATCCCCGACTCCCTCTGGGGGTCATCTGGTCATTTAGGGCACTTTTGGGGGCCTTATTCGTCAAAAAACAGGGTCCAGGAAAAGTGTCCTAAATTCTAGCTCAAAACTGTTCCATTATCGGCGAAGGGCGCCCATCTCTGTTCGCCCGATAACCACGCCCCAGTTCCGCCTTCGACACGCCTTCGATACGCCCCCGTCAACTTTGTCCGCATCCGCGACGGAGTGCAGTTGAAAGCGTCCAAAGTTCGGCTTTCGATTATACCGCTTTATTTGTTTTTGTGAGAAGAACGCCCATCTCCCGATTTAGGTCGGAACTTGGGCGTTATTCTCGTTCGATTATAAGCTGGTCAGTCACCACAATGAAGGGCCATTGGGCTTCCAGAAGAACCATCTTATCAGTAGTAGTCTCTTGCCAATGAAGTAAACAAGCATGATCCTGGATTTCTGTGAACTTCACTCCTCCATGGCTTCATATGAGATACTGGAATGCTCTGTGTGCTTGTAAGCTCTCTCTTCCCATGAGATAATCTTGAAGGCAAATGCAAGTAAACAGCATGTCCTTGAATGATGTCAGCTAGCACAGTGATTTAGTAAGTTATGCAGAGTCCATGTTGGTATTGTTCAGAAAAGTTGGTTCATGGACTGTACAGGTCTCAGGCCACAGTGGTATAAATCCTAATGTGCAAGTTGGGTACACAACCCTGTTATTCTATAACACTGCACCTAAAGTTTTGGAATGCCCTTACCCATGCCCCTCCCAAGACAACCCCCCTTTTGGGTTGTGCACAAGACACTTTGGGTGTGCAATGTTATAGAATAATGTGTAGGCAGATGTGCATGGCAGCCCAAATTAGTGTCAATTATCATCAATAATTGTTAATGACTTGTTAACTAATTTATTTGCATGTGCTTCTGCCCTGCATGTCCCAATTTAGGCAACCTATATAGAATCTTGGGGATAGTGACTGTGGCAAGTGTTAACCTTTTATTCAGCACCACCACCTATTTAGATAGCGGCAGTCAATATATGTAGAATTTTTAAAATACGACAGCCAGCATTTTAAACAAATGCTTACTGCAATGTTTAAAAATTCACTGGATTAATATTAGATTCCAAGCAGGCTCCATTTTTAATGGAGATTTACTAAATAAAGCTGTCAAACAAAAATTCATTCAAAGGGAGTTACTCCAGTTTCCCAAATTAATTTTCTAAACATAAAATATAGAAAATATTACATTAGCATATCATCCAAATAAGCCAATAATTTAAGGCTCGCCCCTTGACAATCCATATCTGAGAGGGCTTCATTAATTGTTATAATTAATTGGCAAAGATCAGAGGTTCGAAGATTAAACAAGCAAGTGGACAGTGGAGGTGGAGGGAGCATCCCTGTTTTCTACTGCTAGATCATTCAAAACTATTAAGCAGCCATTAACAAAGATTCCAGCTAGATTAACCATATTATTACAATTGCTTCCAAACATAAACCAAGTTACCACTCTAAATAGATATGCCATTCAAGCAGACCTTTTTTGGCATCAAGAGCTAAAGCAATCTATGAAGACTTAGCTTGATCAACCAGATGTATTAATTTACAAGGGCCTAGTGTTGTCTACTGACAAGTCGTCAGTAAAGAATCCAGTCTGATTTTATGAATAAGAATGCTAAGGAATCCTGGTTAAATCTCCATTACACGTTCTTCACACTAGTCATCTTGGTTTACAAAATCAGTTTCAGCCATTTTGATCAAGCATTTTACTCCTATGACAGCCATGTTTGTTCATATGTACTATGCATGGGCAAATTTGACTTGGATTTACAGGCCCTTCAATTGTAAAAATCTGTGGAACATTAGTGCCATCCTGTGGCTACTTTGCAGATTCTATATCTCCAATGTATTAAAACTGTTCTGGGACTATTTTTTTTAAAGGCCCAGTAGATCCAGGCCAGCTCTGCACATTGTAGATATCACTTATTACCTCTTTTTTTTTTTTTTTTTTGCTTTCTCCATCAGTCCCCTCAATTTTCATACCAATCACTTCTTTATCTTCTGTACCAATTGTTCTATCCATTTGGCTTCTTCCCAATGAGCATTTCAATATCTTTTTATCTAAATAACTTAAGCATGCATTTTTATATTAGTCATCTTGGCCTACTGTAGCTTTCTTTGCTTGTTCATGCCAAGGATCTATTCCTCCATAAGTGAACTTTTTTTGACTATACATACCAGCCATTTCTTCTTATCTAAATCAGCTATGTCTGTCTACCCATATGTGAAGGTTTCACATTACCTGAAGCAATCTACAGTGCTTCAGCCTATTTTCCAGATGGAGGCCTTGGAATTAAATTTACAGTTTTCTTTCTGCACATCACGATTTTATATTTAGGCTAAAGGAGCAGCTCCTCTGGTTGTAGGAGGATAAGTATTCTATCCACTTTAACTTGATTGTTCATATTTCTCTTTTCACCTTTTCCTACAACCATACCATATCAGATTCTTTGAGCTAAAGCACATTAAAACTGTAAGGATAGGACATGTCCTATAGCATATAAACTAAAGTGCATTGACACTGTCAGGATAAGGCATGTTAACCAATTTTAATACAGTATTTACTACATAATTTATCTAAAACAATTATATACATAATATAGATGCATTAAATGCCTATGATAAACTCGTTTGGGCCATGCCCCTTGTAGTCTGGTAACCAACTTGGAAAAATATGAATATTTATTATGGATTTGAGGTGATCTGTATTATAGAGGAGGGGGCTGCTAAAGCAGTATTTTTATGCCTTGCCACCCCCCAAAGGTACCATCTTCCCTTTCCCCTAAGTATTTGCCACTTTCCTCCAACCCTAAGTGTGTATCTCCTATCTCTCCCATCCCTCCCAAAATGCCAACCACCCATTCTCAACTTCTATCTCCCCATAGTGCCTTTTCCCCACCCTCCCCAAAAGTAGTGAGACCACTTTCCTTCCATCCCCCTTGAGTCTCCGAAACCTTCTCTTATGCCCAGTATACCCCTCCCTTCCTTTGAATGGGAATCCAGCAGGAAGAAAAGGGGAAATTTCTCCATCCTATCTCTTTGCCAGCCCAATGTTGAATGGCAGCTTTGCCACCTTCTATTTTGAACTATTTATGCTCATTCATGCAGGATATTTGATGGTCTATACTGTTCATTTATATCCTCAGCAGCTGCTCCTGTCTGACTCAACTCATCATCTCTATATACAGGGCTGCCGAGAGGGGGGCAGGGGGGGACAAAATTCCCCAGGCCCGGGCCTCCAAGGGAGGCCCGGCGCCACAGTCCCCAGTCTCACCCGCCCGCCCTCGGCTCCGTCAACATCCCCCCTCTGAAATTCCCACTGATAATATTTTCAGTTCTTCCTACTCTTTTCCAGTACCATTTACCCCCATCACACTGCTAGGTAGTATGTGGTGCTGTCTGTTCTGTCCTCTTTCTTTTTATTTCATCATATATCTAGACAATCTATCATGTCTTGATGTTTAAGGCATGATTGAGCACTGAAGGCAGCCTTAAGAAAGCTGTGACACAATTGTTAACCTGTTAATGAATCAAATCACTGGAGGTACTTAGGTAGTTAGTGCTGGTGAATGCATCATCAGAAAATCATCAAGGAACATATTTATAGGAGAGGGAGTGTGAAACAGAACATATTAGCTCGCATTGATCCATATGAGAAACAAAACAGCAAATAAATTGCATCCCAACTAACTTGCAGAGCCCATTCATTGCAAGCAGTATTTCTTTCCTGCTAAGAGGAATAACAATAACAATTTGAATGAAAAGTATTTGAGTTTGTCTGAGAGCAGTTTGACAGCCTCTTATGTTAAGGTCAGGCAGTCTTAGTGTTTATGTGGCAGCTAGCTTTTTATTTCTCAAGCAGCGATTGGTCCTGAAAAGAAAGGGAAGCATCACGGGGTATCCAGCAACCTTTCCATAGTCATACAAAATATCTTTGATGTCACAGCAGCATGCATGACAAGGTTAGCATTTCAAATTTGTAAAGTTAACTAATGATTTTGCTTTTCATTGTCACCCAAGGAAAAGGTGACATTTTTCTTGAGTTGCTGAAATGTCACTGTGTTTTTACTATGGGCTTTGGTGGAAAATGCAGCTAAGTGGAGTGTTGGAGTACCTCGTTCTTATCCTTATATAAAGCTACAGGCATCTGTTTGAAAGGGAAGCTGGAGGCTGTGTCTTCAGTTATCCTAGAAGGGGCTGACAAATAATGTCAGTTCAGAGCTAGTGTCGCCACGTCTCTGCTTGTTTGCTTGAAAATAGAGGAGGGCTGAAGGCAGAACACTGGTGAGTGTTAGAATTAATATTTCCAAAGAAAAGATAAAGGTCATGGTGGAGGTCATTGTTACTGTACAGTTTCCTGAAATATTTTTGCACATTGTCATTTCTGGATTTAGTCAATGCTGACAAAGCTCTGCACGATAAAATCACTTAGGACTGAGGTGGGGCTGCATGTCATATTGCATATCAGCAGGAATTGGATAACCACATTCATCAAGGTCAATAGGAATAATGAATTAATTGAGATTGTTTTTTTAGTTATGTACTTATTTAGCTCATTTGCCACTCATTTTTCCAAATGAACTCAAGATGTGTTGTAATACATATAAAAGAGATAATTAATAAAGTATCCTCTTATTTGTCTTTATAAAATAGCACCTAGGTAGACACCTCTATGGGTGCCTATAAATCATGCTTTATTTTAAAATTACCTTCAAATGGTCTAATCCTATCTTTTTAACACTCCCTATAAGAACCCAACCATAGCGTATGGACATTTCATCAACTGACAAGCCATCACTGAGCTAGTTTATCACATGAACCTTCATCACCATGGACATTTCATCATGTAACCCTTCATCATGAATTCAAGTTAAATGTATTCAAATTAATCATGGAAAACTTATGGCAAATGGGGGGGGAGGGGCATGCCAACGCACATATGCTCCTGTTCTTTTACACCTAAATATGAGTCTCACTAAAACTTATTACATATAAAATTTTCACAAGGCCCATATTTAGGTGCAGAAAAACAGCATTTTCATCACCTTAGTCTGTCACATCATTATCAACACCATCACTGCAGACATGTCATCACACAACGTTTCATCACATATTCAAGCTAAATGCATTCAAATTATATATATTGAAAACTTGCAGCAAATGGAGAGCACGTGCCAGTAATTGTAGTTTCTTTGCGCACATGTCTATAGGAAACTGAATGTCAGCACACATTGGCACCTGTTCTTTTGCACCCACATGAACCTCACTAAATACATACTGAAGCCATGCACTCCTGATCCTCTCTCCTGTTTTATTTACACAGGTCTCCAACATTGCTCCCTCTAAGCTGAACAGGAGTCCTCCAACTGCATTGCTACCAATGGGGGGTGCTGTTTCACTATCACATTTTCAATAGTGAGGGACTCTAGGGAGCCTGCCTTCCCTAGTGAATGAAACACAATGTTGAAGAACCAGCCTCCTCTGGCAGCAATGCACTTAGAGGACTCTCGTTTAGCTTAGAGGGAACAGTGGTCTCCAAGATGGTACTTTGATTCTTCCCTTCACCCTGTTCCCATCCTCCCCAACTCAACTGTGATATGTGCTATGCAACTGTCTGCTGGTGATGAACTGTTGTGTTTTTGACCTTTCATTACCTTTCTGTGCAAGTTTGCCATGCATATTCATTGTGCATTATGTGATATATGATATTTTAAATGTATATATTTTTGTTCAATTTGCAGCACAAGTTCTCCACACATATAATTTGAGTACATTTAGTTTTCTGCACATGATGAAGCATCAGTGTCTATTGGCTTGTCTTGTTTTCTGTTCATGCTGGGCAAGTTGCCCCCCTTCTCTCTCCTTTGAGTCTGTAAGAGTTAGTCTGCAGCATGTTTCCTCTCTGAACTAAAACTGTTATGCTGTATTCTGTTGTATGATCTCTTCAAGCTACTGTGACTCTAACAAGATTTCACCAATATAAAGTATAAACTGCATTGCCATTCAACATGTGACTGAAAATCTCCCAGCCTCTTTTACTTGAGAAAGAGCTGGTGGAGAACAGACTTCCAGTTTGCAAGTTAAAAACTCTTGTCCAGCACATCTGAACTAGTTATTTTTCCTTGTCTGATCACAGCATTAAAGAAGATTTTGGTTCAAGTGTTCTGAATCTTCTCATAGTGATGTTCTGTTCTCTGGTTTAAACTGCATACCAATCACCCAGTAAGAGAGCAGAACAGATCCCCAATCTGAGCTGTGCAATGTGGTTAGCTTGGACAGGAGGTGATGGTTGTTGTCATCGGTCATTATTTTGGTGAGCTATGGTTTTATGCATGTATTTGTTGAGTCTGAACAAAACTGAAAGTGAAAGCACACATCTGTGCTTAAATATGAGCCTTTCAAAATTCTAAGAGCAAACTATTTTTAAAAGACACATATTAAAAAGCATAGAAAACTAGTGATGATGTGTGCTTGCACTTCCAGTTTTGTCTGGGCATGTGCACAAGGGTATTCTTATCTCAAAACCTTTGTGTGCATGTGCCACACATGTTTCTCCCCCTATGTTCACTTTACTAGCATGAATTAAACTTGCATATCATTTGCATACTGATTCCTTTGAGCATCCCTGAACTATTTTTTTTTAATTTATAGAAGTCTTTTTTGAGAATATGAGAGACATTGCAAAGACAAACGTTTCACGCCTCTTTATAGAAGCAAATATAACACAATTACAATTTCAATATATAACACAACTTGTAACCTAATGAACAATATGTCACTCTCTCAGGACTAGTCTTTTTGCCCAAGAAAAAACTCCTTAGATTTATAACCAAATTTTCAGAAAGAAAGAAAGAGGAAAGAAAACAAATGGGGTGCCCCCACCAACACCCCCCCCCCCTCCTCAGCACGCGCAGTGTGACACAAATGGCTCCCAAATAGCTTCCCACTTGGACAGAGTCTTATACCAAATGGCCCAAAGTCTCTCCATTTCACAAATATACCACAACTTATTCAACCATTTTACCAGGGAGGGAACCTGAGGCGACCTCCAGTGAGCAGCCAAGATAACCCTAGCCGCAGACATAGCATGCCTAACAAATAATGACTGAGAAGATGTAAGGCCTGGAGGCTTTTTAGGAAAGAGAAAAAATTCAGGTGACCACTTAAGAGATCTAGAGAGTTAACTCTGGAGTCTGTGTTGAATAGCTTTCCAGAAAGCCCAAATCTTAATACAAGACCACCAGAGATGACGCATAGAGGGGCATAATCGAACAGAAACGCCTATCTCCATGGGCGTTTATCTCCGAGAACGGGTCCGTGAAGGGGCGGACCGAACCGTATTTTGGGAAAAAATAGACGTCCATGTTATATTCGACAATTTGTGAGCTGGGCGTTTTTGGTTTTCAGCGATAATGGAAAATGAAAGCGCCCAGCTCAAAAATGAATAAATCCAAGGCATTTGTTCGTGGGAGGGGCCAGGATTCATAGTGCACTGGTCCCCCTCACATGCCAGGACACCAACCGGGCACCCTAGGGGGCACTTTTACAAAAACAAAAAAAATGGTAAAAGAGCTCCCAGGTGCTTAGCACCCTTCCCTTGGGTGTTGAGCCCCCCAAATCCCCCTCAAATCCCACTGCCCACAAGTCTACACCATTACTATAGCCCTAACGGGGGGAAGGGGGGCACCTACATGTGGGTACAGTGGGTTTGGGGGGGGGGGGTTGGATGACTAATAAGCATTAAGCAGCACAATTGTAACAGGTAGGGGGGATGGGCCTGGGTCCACCTGCCTGAAGTCCACTGCACCCCCTAACAACTCCTCCAGTGACCTGCATACTGCTGCCAGGGAGGTGGGTATGACATTTGAGGGTGAAAATAAAAAGTTGTGAAACATCATTTTTTGTGGTGGGAGGGGGTTATTGACCACTGGGGGAGTCAGGGGAGGTCATCCCCGATTCCCTCCAGTGGTCATCTGGTCATTTAGGGCACTTTTGGGGGCCTTATTCGTGAAAAAACAGGGTCCAGGAAAAGTGTCCTAAATTCTAGCTAAAAACGCATACTTTTTTCCCATTATCGGTGAAATGTGCCCATCTTTGTTCGGCAGATAACCACGCCCCAGTTCCGCCTTCGCCACACCTCTGACACGCCCCCATCAACTTTGTCCGCATCCGCGACGGAGTGCAGTTGAAAACGTCCAAAAATCGGCTTTCGATTATACCGCTTTATTTGTTTTTGTGAGATAAACGTCCATCTCCCGATTTAGGTCGGAACTTGGGCGTTTTTCTCGTTCGATTGTAAGCAGGATAGTGCCCCTCTGCCCACACCCCTGCCAACAAAGTGGAGAAGTCCTTGGAAACATATGATGAAGATGTGCTGGAGTCAAATACCACCTATATAGGACTTTTACCGCATTTTCTTTAAATGGGACAGAGATAGAAATCCTCGACAAAGCAAGCTCCATGAAATTCCAATCATCATAACCCAATGTCAAGCCCAGCTCCTGGTTCCAACGCACCCGCATACGTTGGTAAGTATATAAGCAAGTGATAAGGCCCCGTGTACCCTTAGAGTCTTCACACAAATCCTCCAAAAAGAAATCATCCCGCAATATCTTGGCCTTAATATCAACGGCCGAAAGAAGCTGTTTCACTTGTGAATAAGCAAAAATATCAATAGGAGAAAGTGCATATGTTGCAGCCAGCTCGTTGAATGGGATAAATACGTCCTCATTAAAAAACTGACCGCAGGTCTGTAAACCTGCCACATACCATTTGGAAAATGTACCTGGCTCAAGACCAGGGAGCAAAAGAGGGTTGTTAGCGACTGGGGTAAGCTTAGACAGGACCAGATCAGGCTTGGCAAATAACCCATCCCAATAGTAAAAAGTAGTCAAGATCGATGGACACACATCTCTCCTACGAAGCCACATCAAAAAACGCAAGGGGCATGAGCCAACCGACTCCTGCTCTAACCCAATCCATCTTTTTTGGGAACTCGCATGAAATCATTCAATAGCAGCTCGAGCTTGAGCTGATTTATATTACCAAAATACATTTGGTACACCCAAACCCCCATTTCTCTGATCCCGATATAACAATGTCCTGGAGAGACGAGGTCATTTATTAGACCAAATAAAGCAAAAGAGACAATCCTGTAGGTCTGAAAGGAAACTACGGGATAATCGAAGAGGAAGAACCTGAAAAAGGTACATCAAACGTGGCAATACATTCATTTTCAAAGTAGCGATCCGTCCAAACCATGACAACTCAATAGAACCCCACGCCTCCAGATCCTTATACAATTTCCGCATGAGAGGAGGATAATTAGCCAAAAATTAATCCGAAAAGTTTTTGGTTAGAAACCCCCCAGATACTTGATACCTCGAGTTACCCACCGCAAAGGAAAGGCTTGCTGTAAGGATTGCAAAGTCGGGTTTGGAATACCAATAACCATAGCTTCTGATTTGGACATATTAAGCTTAAACCCCAAAACGGAAGAATATTCAGCCAGGAGTTTGAGTAAATTAGGCAAAGAAAGTAGCGGTTTAGCTAAAGAAAGTAAGATATCATCAGCAAACATTGCCAGCTTGTACTCCTGACCACCTACAGCAATACCCAAGATATCTGGGCTAGAGCGGATCGCAACAGTCAGAGGTTCCATAACCAGGGCAAAAAGCATAGGCGAGAGAGGACATCCCTGACGTGCCCCCCTAAAAAGAGGGAAGATAGGAGAATTACCACCATTAATTCTCACACATGCTCTCGGAGAGTTATAAAGGGCTTGAGTCCAGACCCTAAAACCATACCCAAAACCCAAGTGCTCCATAACACTAAACATAAAAGGCCAATGAACACGGTCAAATGCCTTATCGGCATCCAACCCCAGCAGACATAAAGAGGATTTAGACTTTGTGGCTACGTGCAACAAATTAATCATTCGGCAAACATTATCCTTCGCTTTTTCTCTGGGAGACAAACCCAACTTGATCGGGGTGAATTAGATCAGGCAGAACTTTAGCTAATCGATTAACTAAGACCTTAGCTATAATTTTAACATCAGAATTTAGAATGGAGATAGAGCGGTAGGAGGCACATTCCACTTTATCTTTGCCTGGCATCGGAATCACTGCTATTCAGGCATCCATCATGGAGGGTGGCAACACATCTCCCTCCCGGACTCCATTAAGAATCTCGACCAAGAGAGAAGCCAGCTCCCCACTAAAGGTCATATAAAAATCATTTGGTAAGCCATCCAAACCAGGAGCCTTCCCCTTGGGCAAGTCCTTAATAACTTTAACAACTTCATCTACTTGGATGACTCCGTCTAACATACAACGTTGGTCCTCTGACAAAGAAGGGAGGTTCTGGGAGGACAAAAAGGCTCCAATAGCATCTTGGTGAATCGCAGTGTCCGCTGAATATAAAGATTGATAAAAGGATTGGAAACGCTGACAAATTAAAGAAGACTTAGACAACACTATTTTTACCGTCTCCAATCCGAAGAATAGTGCGATCAAATCATTGCTGCCTCAATTTAAGGGCTAACGAACGACCAGGCTTATTATGATTAAAATATTTAAGTTGCTGTTGTTGGCCCCGCATAAAGAGCAATTGGTCCGAGTAAATATTATCTAACCTTAACCAAATAACTTGGATCTGCCTCAAAGAAGAAATCGAGTGAGAAGATTTGTGAAGTGCCTCCAAATGGGTCAGCTGTGAAATGCAATCTTCAACTTCCTTTCGCCTGGCCCTTGCCCTAATACTAACCTGTTTTAAGAAAAAAAACCCTCGTCACCGCCTTCAAAGCATCCCAAACAATCCACATAGAAGGATCCAAATTCAAGTTGATCTCAAGGTACTCCCGCAAAAGATTTTGATATTTGGCTAAAATCAGATCCTCCTTAAGCAAGGAGACATTTAAAGTTCATCTTCTATCCATGTCTTCTTCGCCAAAAGAGGAGAGCTGCACCCAGATCAGGGAGTGATCTGAAATAGTAAAAGGGCCAATACCCGAGGTACAACTGCCTTGAATCATGGAAACATCCAATAATAAATGATCAATACGGGAGTAAGAATCATGAGAGTGAAAGTAAAAGGAATAATCCCGTTCCTTGGAATGATTTAAGCGCCATACATCGCACACAGCTAAGGCTCGGGCAAGGGCTAACAAATCTTTAGAATTTTTAACTTCCGTTCCCGACACAGCCCCCGACCTATACCAAGCCGGGTCAAAGGATGCGTTAAAATCACCTCCCAACACCAATTTTCCAAAAGGATCAGCTTGGACAATCTGGCCAAGCCTAACAAAAAATCCCCCCTGTGATTTATTAGGCACATAGACAGCGACCAGGGTACAAGCTAAATTATTCAATAAAACATGTAATAGCAAATACCTAAACGCAAGGTCATGCCTGATTTTCAGCACCTGGACCTGCAAAGAAGAATGAAGCAAGATTGAAATCCCCCGTTTTTTTTGATGCATCCACTGCAGAAGCAAGGATGACATATGGGTAATGATGATGAGACAAAAAATTTTCATGTTCTCGCTTTAAATGCGTCTCTTGAAGAAATACATGAGGTTTATGGAACTCTAATTCCTTAAATAACTTTTGACGCTTTTGAGGAGAGTTCAGACCTTTAACATTATAAGACAAAAACTTTAAATCTCCACTATCTAAACTGCATGATAACAGCCAAATAACTGTATAGGAGCCAAATAACCAACACATATAGAAAGCGACGAACGGAGGAAGGAGAAGGAAAAAAAACCCAAACATTCCCCCAGCCCCCCACCCCTCCCCCACAGCACTCCCCTCCCAGCCAAACTCCAACCCCTCCCCCCCAGCCCCAACCCACCACACCACACCAGACAGCAAACCCCCGAGCCACAACAACCCCCCCCCCCCCCACAACCTCCCTGCCTGGGACAAAAGAAAGGAGAACACCACTTTACCCCAAACTCCACCCAATCCACCCCTCAGCGCACCCCACCATGCTCACTCATCCCCCACCTTCAAGACCCAACTGACCTACCTCCTCCCTCTGCACACAATCACCGAAACACACTTCCCCCAACCCTATCCAACATCAGGTACAAACAGCAAATAAGCAGCATTAATACATCGGTATAGTGCTCATAACCCCCCAAACAAGGACAAACAACTAGAACAGTCATTGATTCAGGTAGCTGCCAGTTTTTTTTGTAGCTTTGCTGTTAACACGCTTCCATTTTTGGAGCTTGGCTCTAGCCGTAGAAACCTTGTCGATTGGAGGGGTTTCAGCAGCCATCAGACTTGCCTCGTGTAAGATCTTCCACACATCAGCTAGGAGACGAACTTGATGCCACTTACCCACTACCATGAAACAAAGTGCAAATGGGAAAGCCCAACGATAGGAAATCTTGTTCAGAACCGGAACATCCAATGCGGATTTCATTGTGTGCCTCTGGATCAACGTGAATTGAGACAGATCTTGAAACCCCGTGACTTTCGCCTCATTTTAATCCACTGAAGACACCTGGCGTGCACGCTGTAACACCTGTTCTTTGACCAAAAAAGAGGCGAAACACACTATGATATCCCGAGGTCAGTTGTCCACCGGTTTTCCCAGAGTCCGATGAGCCCATTCTATCACGGTATCCTCTGACCCCAACAGCTTTCCACAGATCAACTTCACAATAGTGATTACATTCTTTTATCCCCCACTTCTGGAACTCCACACAGACGGAGATTATTCCAACGACCGCGATTCTCTAGGTCATCCATTTTATGTTGCATATTCTCATAGGAAGCCAAGAGCTTTGTTAAATAAGCGTCTGCACTGCACAGCAACTTGTCATGACCATCCACACGTGTCTCCAGCTCCTCAACACGGCTGCTCAACTCCCATAAATCCACACTGAGGACATCCATACGTTCCAATATCTCCTCCTTGGACGACTAAATCTCGTCTCATATTTCAGTGAGGCATTTTGTCAAATCTTTAGATATACCACGAGAGGATGACGCCGGACAAGCCTCTACCAAAGACAACGCTAAGTCAGAGTCAGACCACGAGACATGTGCAGGTGAAGCATGGCTGTGCAAGGCCTTACCCGTTTGCTTGACGGGCTGACCCGACCCAACTTTCCGCACCTCAGACATATCTGCTTGTCAACCAGCTCAATCTGCTCAGTAGTACAGCGATGACACCCAGGTAGGGAAATTGTCCAACTTCAAGGCAGATGATCGCAGATGCAGCAAATTAATGGTGGGGAAGCTCAGGAGCTATGGAATCAAGCAGCCATCAGGGCTCGTGACGTCACTTCCTCATCCCTGAACTATTTTATTTTTGGCAGTGTTGTACTGTGGGCTTTAGTGCCCAGCTTTGAGATTTGGCCTATAATTTTTTGTACTTGGAATAATGAAGGGTAAGTTATTTGCCCAGAGTCATAGGGAGCTGCAGTGGGAATCAAACCCTGTTCCCCAGGCTACTCTTCCACTGTTGCTTTTTCTAGTTTGGATTACAGCCTTTATAAAATAGGCAAACTGTACTATGAGGCTCATTTTGAAAAGAGAAAAACATCCAAATAGTGGCATAAATCTTGTGAGGAACCCCTGAGGGTCAGGGAAGAAGGGATCAGTGAGAGGAGCAAGATGGGTAGGTTTCATAACCGGGATTCCAACTACAAGTCCCAGGATCCTAGGGGCTGGGAAGCCACACTCCCATGGAGGCATAAGTTTCCCAAGAGCCAGAGAAGGGAGGAGGACTACAGTTCCCAAGAACCCCTGCAAAGACCTGGGGGCAAGCAAAGGGAGCAGCAAGGGAACTACAAGTCCCAGGATCCCAAGGGAGAGGAGGGGGATTGGCTGAGGAGAAATAATCAGGAGGGAGAGGACCAGCTGGGGACCATAAAGCGAGAGGAGCCCATGGAATGGGAGGTGGAGAAAGAGGTCGGAGAGGAGATCCAAGCCCAAGATGACTGGGGAAGTGAGCCCATGGAGATTGCTGCTCTAGCTCAGGTACAAGGGAAGAAGTTGAAAGGCTTCATAACAAACCTTCTTCAAGGCTGGGGAAAGCTTGGAGGAAAAGTTAAGCAGCTGTTCCACTCAAGGGGGAGAGAGGTGCCGTGCTATAAAGCAGTGAATCATTTCAGCTATGGCCAGAAGTCAGACCTGTAACCAAGGACTGTGTCTGAAAGAGGAAATGTCTTGGCCTTGCTGATGGAATAAAGCGGTTTTAAACATATTTTTGGAGTCTGCTTCTGGGAGTGCTGTGTCCAGGGAAGGGCACTTCCAGGGTCAGCCGAGTTCATACCTGCAGGAAGGCCTGAAAGTGGTAGCCTGCTGACAATCTGCATTTGGACATTTTTCTCACAGAAACATACAAATTGGTATTTTTGAAACCAATTTGTAGATTTTTTTTTCTATTAAGTAAATCAGAAGTGCGTTCAGATCACAAGGGAGCATGTGAGAGGCAAATTAAGAGTGGGATCTGGTCGTTCCTAACCTTGGATGTTTTTTATAACTGGACGTTTTGGTCTAGACCTGTTTTCTTGTTGAATAAGCCACAAAAAGTGCTCTAAATGACCACTGGAGAGAATCAGGGATGACCTTCCCTTACTCTCCCAGTGGTCACTAAACCCCTCCCCCCCATCCCTAGCAGCTTCTATGCCAGTCTCAGATGTTATACTCAGGTCTATTACAGCAGCATGCAGGTCCCTGGAGTAGTCTAGTGGTGAGTACAGTGCACTGCAGATAGGTGGACCCAGGCCCAAACCTCTCGCTTCCTGTAACACTTGTGGTGGAAACTGTGAGCCCTCCAAAACTCACCAGAAATCCACTGTACCTCATATAGGTGCCCCCTTCACCCACAAGGGCTATTGTAATGGTGTAAAGTTGGGGGTAGTGGGTTTTGGGGGGGCTCAGCAGGCTAGATAAGGGAGCAATGGTGAAATGTGTACCTGGGAACATTTATTTGAAATCCACTGAAGTGCCCCCTAGGGTGCTCCACTGCCTTCTGGGATGTCTGTGTGGCCAGTGTACTAAGAATGCTGGCTCCTCCTACATCCCAATGGCTTGATTTTGTGCGCTTTTCACTTGGACTTTTTTTTTCTTCAAAAAGAACCAAAAGATAAACGAACAGAGCACAAAAACATCTGGCAAATAGCCATTTTCAAAAGAAAATTATGTTTTTCAGTTTGAAAATGGCTATATTCCCCACTTAAATTTGGACGTTTTTAGCAAAATTTCCAAAGTTGGACTTAGACATCTTATCAAAAATGCCCCACCACATGATTATGTGCCCTTCCTGCCTAGATGCCCTGTTATTAAATTACTCTCCACAGGGACAATTTTCAAACTGTGCAAAGAAATGTAAAATCTGTGTACTTTTTACTCACAATCTTTGCATTAGTTTGCAAGGGTTAATGTTTCTCATTCAAAGCAATTGGGTAAATTACGTGCACAAATTTACACCTTTTTATGAGAGATTGATCCCAGAATCTAGCTTGCTAGTTTTAACAGCTGCAACAGTCAGGCTAATTTTGGAATTATATATTAGCTGGTGACTCACTGCCCCTGACACAGCCATTTTGTACATGGTAAAAAATGGCCATGTCGGGCATTTTATGTTGAAATTCTGGGAGGCTTTAATCTACTAATAAAAACTGTGTTTTTTGTTTACAATTAGTTTGTCATTACATTAGGGTACTTAAAAGATACTGTGAGGTCTGTTAAAATTGTTGTCTTTACAGCAGATTTGTGTCCGATCATGTTTAAATTAAATTATGGGGTATTATCTCTTGGGACATCTTTAAACATAAATGAATAGTTTCAATAAAAATGTATATGGTTTAGCATTGTTAAGTGCTTAAAATAATGGAGTTTAAAATATTTAAAGTGTCATACATCATGCATGTCAGCTGTTGCTTAGAAATCAGTGTCAGGTGAACTCCAAGGCATTATTTGTCAGGAAAAGCATAACTAGGATGGCTTAGAAATGTCTGTCTGTAACTCTGAGCCCATATGGACCACTGCTTTGTATATGCAAAAGTAGTTTTAAAAAAGGGTTTTAACACTCCATTTTAATTGTTCATTTTGATTTTTAATTTTGCTAAGGCATTTCCCTCCTAAGACCTCATTCAGAGCCTTATATTCAGCAGTGGTGATGAACATTCTGCTGACTGCTGCTCGCGTTAAACCTGTAAATTTAATGCCAAGCTGTGTCTGGGCACCGGCATTGGAATTTCCGGTTTTATGTAGCTGGCTAATGTGTAGCCAGTTAAGTGCGATATTCAGCACTTAACCAGCTACGGGTTACTGCGTAAATATAGGACTGTCTGTTAAGCGGTCTTATTTATGCGGTTAACCTAACTAGATAAGAGCCACTGAAAATTAACAGTTAGCCCCAAGCAGGCAATTTAACTGGCATGGAACTATTTCTGGCTAGTTAAATCGTGCTGAATATCGACCCATAAGATTCTGTAGCTTTTGTAACTCCTTTCAGCAGACCTTCACACCTGGCTGTGTCTATTTTTATCACTAAGGGGGTCATTTAAAAAATGTCGGTAAGCCCAACGTGGGCTTACTGAATGCTAAATTGGAACTACTGCCGGCCCAACGCAGCCGCCGGCGGTAGTTCTGCCCCAAGCGTGTGCCATTTCTGGGGACCCCCCTCCACCACCAGAAATGGCTTGCGCGGCAGTAACCCTATGGTAATCGGGCATCGCCACACACTGCCCGGTTACCGCAGGAGCCCTTATCACCACCTCAATGGATGCTGGTAAGGACTCCCTGCTGTATGACCACGTGGTAAGAGTTCAATTACTGCATGGCAATGTCTGGGGGCTTTTTACCCACTGTAGTAAAAAAGGCACTGGAACATGGGAAAAAACAGCCCCCACTGCTAGTGCAGGTTCCTTTTTCCCGCAGTTTGGTAAAAGGACCCCTTAGGGGGTCTTTTATTAAGCGGCGGTAAGCCCAACACAGACTTACCATTTGCTAATCCGGAACTACCACCAGCCTACCGCAGCAGTCCATATATGTCCCACCCATGCTCCATCCCTGTGTACACATCTGCACACATGTAAGTTAAGCAGGAATTTACAGAATAGTGCACAGGCAGCATGCTGGCATATATGCACTAAAGTGTGCACATACAAATATCCATGCTAATATTCTAAACGTCTGTATGCATAATCCATTTATAAATGTTAGTGCCTAGATTAGAGAGTTGCCCCTATCTGTATAGCACTGCTGAAAATTAATGGAGAAAAGCAAAGTGATGCACATTGGGAAGAATAATCCAAATCATAGTTACCTGATGCTAGCGTCCACCTTGGGGGTCAGCACCCAAGAAAAAGATCTAGGTGTTGTTGTAGATAATATGCTGAAATCTTCTGCTCAGTGTGAGGCAGTGGCCAAAAAAAGCAAACAGGATGTTAGGAATTATTAGGAAAGGGATGGCAAATAAGACCAAGAGTACTATAATGTTTCTGTATCGCTCCATGGTGCAACCTCACCTTGAGTATTGTATTCATTTCTGGTCACCATATCTAAAAAAAGATATAGCAGAATTAGAAAAGGTTGAAAAAAACAGCAACTAAAATTATAAAAAGGATGAAACTCCTCTCAAATAAGAAAAGGCTAAAGAGGTTAGGGCTCTTCAGTTTGGAAAAGAGAAGGCTGAGGAGATATATGATTGAGTTCTACAAAATCCTGATGGTGTAGAACGAGTAGAAGTGAATCGATTTTTCACTCTTTCAAAAAGTAAAAAGACTAGGTGATGCTCAATTAGTTATATGGAAATAATTTTAAAACAAATATGAGAAAATATTTTTTCACTCGACGAATAGTTAAGCTCTGGAACTCTTTGCCAGAGGATGTAGTTACAGTGGTTAGCGTGTCTGGGTTTAAAAATGGTTTGGACAAGTTCCTGGAGGAAAAATGCATAGTCTGCTGTTGAGGTAGACATGTAGAAGCCACTGCTTACCCTGGGATTGGTATCATGGAATGTTGCTACTAATTGGGTTTTTATCAGGTACTTGTGACCTGGCTTGGTCACTGCTGGATACAGGGCTAGATGGACTATTAGTCTAACCCAGAATGGCTATTCTTATGTTCTTACTTGAATCACTATCAGATATGTCCTCTTGAATATCCAGCCCATTATATCAAAGAAAACTATTTCAGAATCAATTGCAAGAGAGAAAAAATATTTTCTGTTGTAGGTTATTAATTCATGGGTCATGGTGTGGCAGTAAATGGAAATTAACATAGAAGAGCTGACACACTAAAGGAAGGTTAATACATTGTCAATTTTTTGTTAATGTTTTTGTCTATTCTTAGGACTGAAATGTCAGCCAATATGTAATAACTCCTTTGTGTCCACAAAAATATATATTGCACTCCTGATGTCAAGTGATCAGATGGAATCTAAGACACATGATTCTACAAACTGGAGTGAGGGAGTAGCCTAGTTGTTAGAGCAACAGTTTGGGAACCAGAAGGATCAGGGTCTAAATTCCACCAATACCCTTGTGGCCTTGGCCAAGTCACTTAACCTTACTGCTGCAGGTACAATCTAAGGCACTCTCACTAAAATCTGGGATACACTGAACCCAGATTTGACATAGCACATGGGGGAGGGCAATCCCTCTATTTTTTATTGCAGGCCATGCATTAATGTAACCATTAGCATGCAGTTCCTGCCAGACATTAACACAGAACCACTTACTGCCTCCTATTGAGGAGGTGCTAAGTGTTCATAAGTACATAACTACATAACTACATATGTATTGCCATACTGTGACAGACCGAAGGTCCATCAAGTCCAGCATCCTATTTCCAACAGTGGCCAATCCATGTCACAAGTATCTTGCAAGATCCCAAAAAAAGTACAATACACTTTATGCTGCTTATCCTAGAAATAAGCAGTGGATTTTCCCCAAGTCCATTTTAATAATGGTCTATGGACTTTTCCTTTAGGAAGCCATCCAAACCTTCTTTAAACCCCACTAAGCTAACTGCTTTTACTACATTTTCTGGCAACATATTCCAGAGTTTAATTACACGTTCAGTGAAGAAAACTTTTCTTTGATTTGTTTTAAATTTACTACTTTCTAGCTTCATTGCACGCCCCCTAGTCCTAGTATTTTTGGAAACAGTAAACAAGCGATTCAGGTCTATCCGTTTCATGCCACTCATTACTTTATAGACCTCTATTGTATCTCCCCTCATACGTCTTTGCTCCAAGCTGAAGAATCGTAGCCTCTTTAGCCTTTTTTCATAGAGAAGTCGTTCCCATCTCCTTTATCTGTGTTAGTCAGTTAGAGCATGCCCAGTACAATGCGTTAGCTAGCTAACTACCATGCCCACTTTCTGTCCGTGTCTCAATCCTCTCAGATAAAATTTCAGAAAAATACAGTAATGCAGTAATACAACCCCTTAACACATTTGTGCAATAGTCTGCTACCTTGCGCTAATTGAACCTAAATGCATGACTCCAGTGAGTTAAGGGCCCCTTAGATTATAAGCTGGGGACAGAGAAATAACCACTGTACCTTAATGTATCTCAGCTTCAGCTACCAGTGGAAAGGCATGAGCTAAATATGTCAATAAACTATATCTTTTTTTCAGTAAATTCAATATTATTGCAATAGTGGAATACAAGCTTGAATATTAAATTAAAGAAACTTAAAATATTAAATTGAAGAAACTTAAAAGATATGTAGCTTGAATATACAAATGTGAGTATGTTTTACATTACCAGATGGCAAGAGGATGTCTGACACATGGTTTTAACAGGAAATCATAGATACAAGGAAAACTGACTGACCCCAGGACTGTATCAGTGACTGTAATAATCTAAAACTGACATAATTTGGCTATTTGTGGTTGGGTGGATCTCTCTTGATTACAATTTCAGATTATATACCAATTGACTGGCGCACTTTAGCAAAATGAATGAGGTACCAGATCGGATTGTTGTTCGTTCAGTGCACATTTAATAAGAAGACCAATTCTATCTCGTTCAGGATTACTGTCCAGAAAACATAGCCTGCATTTCAGGAACAATTTTTGATCATGTTCTGTCTTTGCCCTCACCTCATTCCTTGCTGTCTTTTTAACATTAATTATTTAATGTATATACAATCCAGCAGAGTTGCTAAGATGCCCAGTTCCAGTACAGAGACTTTTTTGGCCAGTCTTGATTTTAAACATACATCCCAAGGCAGTGTGGGATTTGTAGGTACTCCTTGATTCTACTGATTGTAATCAGGATTGGTCTAGGATTAGCCTAAAGTTTCCCTCCTAGAACTGGGTAACTTGGCAGTTCTGCATAGTTGAAGATCAATACTCGTATATTCTGACAGTAGGTTACCTACACAACAAAAAAAAAAAAGGTAACCAATGCCACAGTTGTGTCATCAGCTGTTTAAAATTGAATTCCTTAGTGTCTTTAATATCTTCCACTGCTCAGTCTCATGTGGAGTATTATACCTGGAAAAGCAGAAGTCTGTTTCTCTGATAAGGTTATTTGTTCCATTTGCTTTAACCAAGCACATTTGTCAGCATAGTTTAAATCTGCTGTTCTCAGTTTTTTTTCCGCAGATACAAGGCAGCTTAACCTTGGTTAAATTGCACTGTGGTGTGTTATGGGTAATTCTATGCAAATTGCTATGTAAGCAGGAGACTCAGCAGCAATATAAGTTGCCAACTAAGGTCCACATTCTGTCTGCCAAGGCTGAAGCAGCAACCTCCGGCAGGTGCTATCCCTTCCATAGCATTTGCATTGCAATTTTTGCTTTGAAAATGTCATTTTTTGTTACTATTGTAGTATTTTCAGCTTCCTATCATCCAACTTCTTCTCCTTTTCTCCTTGGAAGTGACATTTTTGCTGGCTAAGGCAACAGCTGCTTCATGGTGCACTCATGAAGGACTATGCACGTGTCTAGAAGCACTTCGGTCTTCCTATTCCCTCAGCTCCTGTAAAGCTCAGAGACTTTTACATTTTGTAATTAATAAAATGTGGATAACAATATGCCACTGTGCATTGTTAAGGTCTTTCATTTTCAATGTAGTAGTTTTATTCAGAGGCTTTTTAATTAAGTTGATTGTGGATCCATTTGGTATCTTTTATTTCTAAAATAACTCTTTTAAGAGACACTCCATTAACTACAAAAATGGGGAACAGGTTAGGTAAGACTCCTAGAATTCTTGAGAGAATGGTCAGTCTTAGAAAACTGGATCGTAACCCTCCTCTCCACCAGCATCACCTCTACCACCAACATTGAACTGCAGATATTGTAGAAAAAATAACGTTTGAAAAGAAGTTAAACAATATTCAGACTCTGAAGTCAAAAAAGTCATTTAGATGATGGCCACAGTATTTGAATTTATATCTGAATATTGAGAACTGGCTATTTCCTTGATATGAAAATATGACAAATGCATAAAAATTGTCTCTTAGAATAAGACAGGGTGTAAGTTAAAAGTGTGCAGTCCTGAGTTCTGAGGCATACCACCGACCAGGAATAAAGTACCGCTTTAAATTGCCAAAGATAAAAGATGAAACTAAGATTGTGCAGATTGCAGTGACTGAAATAAGTATGATGCTAAAATAAACAGTTATCATATGGAGTATAGCAAAAAAACTACTAGGAAAATAAATATGCACTAGTGCCTAAATAGTGTACATAGCTCAACAACAGTGTGATATCATAAACAGCAAAAATAAACTAATATAAACTCCCTTGTTCAGATTGAAATGTGTAGAGGCCCCGACAGTGCCTGTTTCGCTATGCTTCTTCTGGGGGAACCCACACCATTTAACTGCGTTGTGTCTTAACGAAGCTCCTTAGAGGAGCTTCGTTAAGACACAACGCAGTTAAATGGTGTGGGTTCCCCCAGAAGAAGCATAGCGAAACAGGCACTGTCGGGGCCTCTACACATTTCAATCTGAACAAGGGAGTTTATATGCTCTTCAAGCTAAGTGTCTTCTTGCACATATTTACATATATTTGCACTTTTTTAGTAAGTTAAGTTTAATGAATCGCAACTTTAGGGTGGAGGTGGTTTTAGTCAATGATTAAATCCATGCACGTCAATAGAGTCACCAAGGGAGTGATGTGAGCATTCGTGCAAACAAATATATGAGACTCCACCTGTACACCAATTGCAAATATTTTGATAGACTTTCTCCTCTTTCCATTTATTGTAGTAGCCTATATTATAATAGGAGCAAGCCAAGCCATACAATTTTTTGTTATTTCTAGGATAAGCAGCATAAAATGTATTGTACTTTTCTGGGATCTTGACAGGTACTTGTAACCTGGATTGGCCACTGTTGGAAACAGGATGCTGGGCTTGATGGACCTTCAATCTGTCCCAGTATAACAATACTTATGTACTTATCATTTCATATGAAGAAGAATCATGTAAGGTCAGATATTATGATTACAATGCATGCCACTCACTGGATCTAACCAGAGTAAACTATCTGCTACAGTTACTAATCAGGGCTGCCGAGAGCAGGAGCGTAGCCAGACTTCGGTGGGAGGGGGGTTCCAGAGTCCGAGGGGAGGGGGTACATTTTAGCCCCCCCCCCCGGTGCCATTGCCGCCCCCCGTCTTTGCTGCCCCCCTCCCGCCGCTCCCTACCTTCGCTTTTGCTGGCGGGGGACCCCAATCCCCGCCAGCCGACGTCCTCTCCGTCCTGCTGCAGTCAATAAGTCTTCCTTCTGTTGCATGCTGACGTCCTGCACGTTGTACGTGCAGGATGTCAGCATGCAACAGAAGGAAGAAGATTTTTTTGACTGCAGCAGGACGGAGAGGACGTCGGCTGGTGGGGATTGGGGTCCCCTGCCAGCAAAAACGAAGGTAGGCAGCGGCGGGGGAGGGTTCGCTGGGAGGGGGGTCCAGGCTGAAATCTATGGGGGCCCAGGCCCCCTCAGGCCCCACGTAGCTACGCCACTGGCCGAGAGACAAAGCTGGGCCTGAGGCAAACAACCTTAAGGGCCTCCCTTTATCCCCACTCCCTTGCACCCTCCCCCCTCAAAGCTGCAGTTGCACTGTGTGAAAACTGAAAACATAAATTCTCCATGCTGTCCACCTGCTCTCCCTACATAGTATATTAGTTGCGTAAATTTATGAGGAGGGGAGATCCCTGAATTTAAAGTAATTTCCTTGCTTTAAAATTCAGAGATCTCCCCTCACTACAAATTACATTAGTTGCTTTACATTTAATTCAGAGATCTGATCTGCTACTTACTGAACTGAGCAATGAAGTTGAAGATGTTAAGAAGGGAACTGCCCTCCTCTCAATACATCAATGATAATGGCAACTGCTCTCCTCTGCACCACAAGATGGGTACTATCTGTGTGCATTTGCTCCCTCGGCCTCTGTCATCATCTGTATTTATTCACTCTCCTGAGTCCTGATTCCTGCTCGTGTGTGCCGGCCAAGACCCGGGTTATCGCATTAATACCATGTTAACTCTTCTCTGCCACCACAGGTACCACCACGGCAGAAACAGGAAGTATGCCACACAGGACTGTGTTGGCAGAGAATACACGCGTTAATGCGATTCGCAATTACCTGGGTCCCAGTCAGCACATACGAGCAGGAGACCAATATAGCCTTGTGTGTGCCTGCCCCAATGCATTGCAGCCGCCGGGTCCCCCTTGGAGGCTGAGCCCAGGGAATATTGCCCCTCCTGCCCCTCTCTCAGTGGCCCTGTTACAAATGTGCACTGCTGCTTTAACATACTTAACATGTATAATGCATGTTATTTTACTACCGGTCACATTTTATGCAATGGGGCCTAAGCATTAATAGTATTAACATTGCTAATGCAGTAGAATACACTATTAGCAAAGCTAGCTGTATGCCAATTGCATAGTCCTTTCCACTTAGTTTTAAAAACTTTGTACCACAGCATTAACAGATAGAATCTAGCAGGCACTGCAGGATCTAGTTTAGTATTAAGGGGGAATAAAAAGAGAGAGCGAGGAGGAAAAGCAAACAGGACCTAGTTTAGTATTAAGGGGGGGGGGGGGAATAAAAAGAGAGAGAGAAAAAAAATAAGCATTATTAACTAGTTGCCATGGAGGGGCATAATCGAACGTCGCCGGCAAAATAGATCGCCGGCGATCTATTTTGGTGGCGGCGCAACAGCTGGCCGGAACCGTATTATCCAAAAAGATGGTCAGTCATCTTTTTTTTTCGATAATACGGTTTAGCCCGGTCAAATGCCAGAGTTCGCCAGGTTTGAGATGGCTGGTTTTGTTTTTCAGCGATAATGGAAAAAAAATGCCGGCGATCTCAAACCCGGTGAAATCCAAGGCATTTGGTCATGGAAGGAGCCAACATTTGTAGTGCACTGGTCCCCCTGACATGCCAGGACAGCAACCGGGCACCCTAGGGGGCACTTCTAAAATTGTTTTAAAAATATACAAATACCTCCCAGGTGCATAGCTCCCTTACCTTAGGTGCTGAGCCCCCCAAATCCCCCCCAAAACCCACTCCCCACAATTCTACACCACTACCATAGTCCTTATGGGTGAAAGGGGGTACCTACATGTGGGTACAGTGGTTTTGGGGGGGGGGGGGGTTGGAGGGCTCAACACTTAGCACCACAAGTTTAACAGGTAGGGAGGGGGGATGGACCTGGGTCTGCCTGCCTGAAGTGCACTGCACCCATTAAAAACTGCTCCAGGGACTTGCATACTGCTGTCAGGGAGCTGGTAGGGACATTGAGACTGACATACAGGCTGGTAAAAAGGTTTTTATTTTATTTTTTAGTGTGGGAGGGGGTTGGTGACCACTGGGGGACTTACTGGGAGGTCATCCCCCATTCCCTCCAGTGGTCATCTGGTGAGTTAGGGCACCTTTTGAGGCTTGGTCGTGAAATAAAAGGACCAAGTAAACTCGCGAAATACTGCTTAACGTTGCTTTTTTTTTTCCAGTTATCCGTGAAAGCCGGCCATCTGGTAGCCACGCCCATGCCCACCCATTCCCCGCCTTCGCTACGCTGCCGACACGCCCCCTTGAACTTTCGCTGGTGCGACAACGGGACAAGTGGCGATGGTGTCAAAAAGCCGCTTTTGATTATACGGATTTCACCGCTTTTGAGAGATCACCGGCCATCCTCCCGATTTATGTTGGAAGATGGCCGTGATCACTTTCGAAAATAAGCCTGATAGTGTACAAACCCTTTTCCCTTAGTTTTAAATGAAACCTTTTCTAGAGGTAGAAACTAAACATCCAAAAACTCATGTTCTAAAAGGCAGTTTATTTTCGGTTCCTTGGCTGGTGGAGAGGTAGCACATCCAGCGACCTCAATTAAGTGTTAATTGAGGTGTGGGGAAGTAGAATACTTGCATAGGTTGCTGAGTCAGCTTCAAAGAGCCTGTTTAAAAGAGGCCCCTTAGATCAAAACTATATAAAGAGAAATGCCCCACTAATTTCTTTCTGAGAAGTTCCGAGGGAAGAGGACATTTGTCTGATAAGTGAACACTATTTTGCTTTGTGCTTTGGGAACTTAAAGGATTGGGGTTTAAAGGAGAATTGTAGGTTAGTGATAGGCAAATAAAAATATAAAAAGCAAATTTTATCAACTAATCTCCATAGTCTTTTCCACTTAGTTTAAAAAACTTTGTACCACAGCATTAACGAATCTAGCAGGCACTGCAGGATCTATAGTCTTCCCACCCTAGGACAACTCCTCATTTACAGACAGTTATTGTAATTAGGGTAACAACAAGGAGTGCTCTTACAGAGTTTTAAATACATTTCATTACCATCTAAAGAGGAAACACTAATAAATCATGCAATATACTATGTAAACTAAAAGACACTTTTATTTAGGCTAATATCCTTAATACTGCAGCAAGTTTTAATATTGAAAACTCAAAAATACTAAAGATGGAGTCAGCAGTCCAGCAGCGAGAAGGGTACTATCCGTCTTTTGCATGAGTGTCACATGTATGATTATCTCCCAGTTGGTGAGATGTCATATGTGTGTGCCCAATGCAAAGAGCTCCTAGCTTCCAGCAACGTGTCTGTTCTCTTGAGGCTAAAGTAGCAGACTTGGTGGAGCTGAGGGAGACAGAGAGGTACATAAGGAGACCTACAGGAACGTTGTAGAGGAGTCCACCTCCAGTCTGGTAGCCTCTTGCTACCTTGGAGGAGGGAGGTCTCCAAGAAGGAGAGCATCAAGGGATGTACTAACTTTCGCACCAAGGATACGTCTCCAGTGCTGCCCGGGAGGGAAAGGTTAGGACAGCTGTTGTAGTTGGCGATTGGATCAGTTAGGCATATAGATAGCTGGGTGGCTGGTGGACATGAGGATCGCCTGGTGACTTGCCTGCCTGGTGCAAAGGTTGCGGACCTCATGCATCACCTAGATAGGATTTTAGATTAGTGCTGGGGAGGTGCCAGCTGTCTTGGTACATGTGGGTACCAATGACATAGGAAATGTGGGAGAGAGTTTCTGGAAGCCAAATTTAGGCTTTTAGGTAGAAAGCTCAAATCCAATCCTCTAGGGTAGCATTTTTCTGAAATGATACCTGTTCCCTGCGCAGGGCCAGAGACAGGCAAGCTCTGGAGTCTCAATGCGTGGGATGAGACGATGGTGCAGGGAGAGGGTTTTAGATTTGTTAGGAACTGGGCAACATTCTGGGGAAGGGGGAGCCTATTCCGAAAGGATGCGCTCCACCTTAACCAGGGTGGAACCAGGCTGCTGACATCAGCATTTAAAAAGGAGATAGAGCAGCTTTTAAACTAGAAACTGGGGGGAAAGGCCGACAGTTGCTCAAAAGCGCATGGTTCGGGATAAGGTATCTTTCAAAGATATCACCAAAACAGGGAAGATAGGGTATCTGATAGTGAGGTTTGCAAAAGAGACCGTAGTAGATCAGGTGTCCTTAAATAAAAATCAGACAAAAGGTTGGAAATTATACTGTCAAGTACTAAGCATGATGTAAATAGGAACAACAAACATAGTTTGAAATGTCTATATGCGAATGCCAGGAGCCTAAGAATAAGATGCGAGAATATATTGCACTAAATGAAAAATTAGATATAATAGGCATCTCTCTGAGACCTGGTGGAAGGAGGATAACCAGTGGGACACTGTCATACGGGGTACAAATTATATCATAGTGATAGGGTGGATCGAATTGGTGGAGGCGTAGCATTGTATATTAATGAGAGCCTTGAATCACACATTATCCCAAGCAATTTGGGTTCAAAGTGGCTTACATTGAAAATACAGCGGAGACAGAATAATAGAATTCAGTTATATCATGGGAACAAATAGTGGGATATGTCTGAAACATTTAACAAAGTTGAGATTAGCATATATACCCAACTGGCATTTAAAAATGTGTCCTTTAATATGTCGTATGTTCAGGAATCATAAGCCATATGTATAAACATGCACACAAAGAACAGGAATCTATACACACATTGCAAAAGTAAACAAATTCTTCTATAGAGTACATCCAAATCTTAATTTTATTTTCTCATTTCCATCTTAAAAAATCTAGACAGCAGATGTACATATCAGCAGGACCCAAAGCAGTCCAAACAAGTAGTCAGAAAGAATACAGTTTATATCTAATTGTTCAACCACCCTTAGGATTCACCTTTGGGTTTAAAAAGCAAAACCACGTGCATTTAAGGACTGGGTAAATGCATTAACACAAAGTTTAAAGCAAATGCCTTTAATATGTAATTATTGGTAGCAATAATGAAACAGTGATGGAATATTCACTTAGCAAGCAGCCTGAGCAACAGATTTATGTTCCACTGAACATAATTACTTTGTATGAACTTGGTGGCTAATAATGTGCTGAACTGGACAATGTTGCCACATCCAGACTGACTCTGGACAGAACTTCTTCTTGAAGGAAACATTTCCTTAATTATTCAACACCTCTCTGTGAAATAGTAGTAATAAAAAAGGCAAGTGAATTTTTTTATAACATACCACTGCAATCCACAAAGCAAAAGTAGCAAGTTCCCACATGGCATCTTTGTCTTTTGATGTAGGTATAGAAAAAAAAAGATGTTAAATGCTCCCAGGTCTCAACCTAATTAATGTATTTATTTTTAATGTTACTTATAAATAGTAAGTCTGATTGTTAAGCACGTCATTCTCATAATATGATGTCTGTTTTGATGGCCCTTTACTAGGTGAAAATATCTCTGCACAAATACAAGCAGTCCCTATAACCAGCCCCTCCAAATGACACAATGATTTACAATGTAGGACTAATTACTCAATATTTTCCCTGTGTACATCGTCATGCTGCAAAGCCGGCATGTTTGAAAATATAAGCAAGATCAAATAAAAAATTTACCAACAATAAAGGACGACAACGTGGATAGAGCAGCTCACAGGTTTGCTTGCTTTGTTTTGGGTAAACAGGGATGGCTGACAGCTGCACGGAAGAGGGGGAAAGGGAGACCAACCTAATTGGATTTAACTTTTTGACGTCTCCTGTTCCATCTCCCTGTACCTCTGCCCTTCTTCAATTTTCTGGGCTGTCTTCGGTGGCCGCAGAAGCTCTCCCTCTGTTGCAGCATCCCACCTAGGCGGGACAGGAAATTGTAGCAGAGGGAAAGCTTCCAGGCCACTGAAGGCAATGTGTTTACCTCACTGATGCTGCCGGCGGCCTGGAAAATTGAAGGACAGTGGTGAAGGGAGCAGTGAAGGACAGTGGTACAGGGAACAGGAGGGCAGCAGTAGTGCCTAAAACATAGGCACTTTTCTGGACATCAGGTTTGTGGGGCCTGAGTCTGAAATGGGTGGCCTGGGCCCCCAAGGTCCCCCAAAGCTATGTCACTGGTTTGGAAACAGGCACAGGAGAAGGAAAACCTGGTTATCCAGTAAAGGATAAAAACTAGTGGAGATCCAAGATGGCTTCCTAATGAGAGGGCATGTTCACACTGTGCTCCTTACCTTATACCAAAATGGGGAAACCGGGCCTGAGTTTGTCAGAGTTTCAATTATCTCCCTTTCCAACTTCTGACGAAGGATGCCTTTATAACCAGAATTTTTTCATCTGGGACGAGGTCACTGAGGTCTGATGGTTATGTGCCTGTTCTGTGTCCTAGTAGCCTAGTGGTTAGTGCAGTGGACTTTGATCCTGGGGAACTGAGTTTGATTCCCACTGCAGCTCCTTGTGACTCTGGGCAAGTCACTTAACCCTTCATTGCACCTGGTACAAATAGTACCTGAATATAATATGTAAACCGCTTTGAATGTAGTTGCAAAAAACCACAGAAAGGCTGTATATTTTACTTACATTTGTACCCTGCTTTTTCCCACACATGGCAGGCTCAATGCAGCTTACATATTGTATACAGGTACTTATTTGTAACTGGGGCAATGGAGGGTTAAGTGACTTGCCCAGAGTCACAAGGACCTGCCTGTGCCTGAGGTGGGAATTGAACTCAGTTCCTCAGGACCAAAGTCCACCACACTAACCACTAGGCCACTCCTCCACTTCCCATTCCCATTTCCCTTCTAACTGTAGTGTTTCTTTGAATCCCGAAGAGAGAAACCCTCCTGACAATCTGGCAGTCGTGAGGATGGGGCACCTTCATCTGAGCAGGCACGGGAAGATTTCACTTCCTCTTCCTGCTGCAAGGGGACGCTGCTTCTTTTGCTGTCCCAGTGAGCAGTTTGATGCCTCGTCTTCTGGAGGTGCCTCGGGAGCGACTCTCTGACTTGGGAAGTCCAGGAGAAGCAGCTTCTCTCATCTCCGCTGGCAACATAGCAGTGTCTGGCCAGACAACACCTTTTTTTGAATTTAATCTGGTAAGACCGCCTTCACTAACCCTTGATGATTTATGGACTTTGATAGTTTCACTGAGTCAAAGCCTATCTAAGCAACTAGCACATAGTGATTCTTGAGTTTTGAAGCTGGAATCCACCATAGAAAATCATGAATCATGTTTAACTGTTAGTGAGACTCGTACTCAGAAGATGGAGGGCGTTGTCAAGAAGTTAGATACTTTTTCCACAGCTGTGGCAAAGGATAACTCTGCTTTGTTAATTAAATGTGAAAACCTGGATAATACAGTTAGACACAAAAATTTGCACCTGATTAATTTCCCCAGGAAACTTGGCATTTCTCCTCAAGACATGCTTAGGAAATTTACAAGTGCCTCCCCAATCGTTGCCTCCTATTGTTCGTGCTTATTATTTATCTCCATTTAAGAAGATGGGAGAGGGAGGGAAGGATGTGCTGTTTCCTATTTCTCAGGATAGTTTGGACCTGATTGCATTCTTAGAATCTTCAAAGGATGAGTTAGTTCCTCCCTCTATATTATTAATTGCTCTTGCACTGGATCCTGATAGGGATTGGCTATCGAGACTATTTTAAATACAAGAACTCTTCTTTTTTGTCTTTAAATGTGAGAATGTTTCCTGATGTCATTAACTACACAAAGACGTTGTAAGGTAGTAGAAATTGGAGCTACATTTGTACTTTAATTTCCTTGTAAATGTGTGATAAAACATCTTACTAGTAATATCTATATATTCTTTGAGCCTTCTCAGTTGGTAATGTTTTTGAGTAATAAAACCGATAAAGTAGGCCGTCAGCCACTGCCTTAGTCGGCTGGTCCAGTATAGGTTGCTTTCCTAGGTTAACTTCTTGAGTTAAGTTAATGCATTACTAGTTTTCTCATTTGGGCTATCTTCTATGTTTTACCTTTCTAGGATTATGTTGCTCAGGCTGCTTGTGTTCTTAGATCTCCTCTATTGAGGACTTGTATATTGGTTGAATAGTTGTATTATTGTAAAGATTATTTTTATGATACAGTGGTGGAAATAAGTATTTGATCCCTTGCTGATTTTGTAAGTTTGCCCACTGACAAAGACATGAGCAGCCCATAATTGAAGGGTAGGTTATTGGTAACAGTGAGAGATAGCACATCACAAATTAAATCCGGAAAATCACATTGTGGAAAGTATATGAATTTATTTGCATTCTGCAGAGGGAAATAAGTATTTAATCCCTCTGGCAAACAAGACCTAATACTTGGTGGCAAAACCCTTGTTGGCAAGCACAGCGGTCAGACGTCTTCTGTAGTTGATGATGAGGTTTGCACACATGTCAGGAGGAATTTTGGTCCACTCCTCTTTGCAGATCATCTCTAAATCATTAAGAGTTCTGGGCTGTCGCTTGGCAACTCGCAGCTTCAGCTCCCTCCATAAGTTTTCAATGGGATTAAGGTCTGGTGACTGGCTAGGCCACTCCATGACCCTAATGTGCTTCTTCCTGAGCCACTCCTTTGTTGCCTTGGCTGTATGTTTTGGGTCATTGTCGTGCTGGAAGACCCAGCCATGACCCATTTTTAAGGCCCTGGCGGAGGGAAGGAGGTTGTCACTCAGAATTGTACGGTACATGGCCCCATCCATTCTCCCATTGATGCGGTGAAGTAGTCCTGTGCCCTTAGCAGAGAAACACCCCCAAAACATAACATTTCCACCTCCATGCTTGACAGTGGGGACAGTGTTCTTTGGGTCATAGGCAGCATTTCTCTTCCTCCAAACACGGCGAGTTGAGTTCATGCCAAAGAGCTCAATTTTTGTCTCTTCTGACCACAGCACCTTCTCCCAATCACTCTCGGCATCATCCAGGTGTTCACTGGCAAACTTCAGACGGGCCGTCACATGTGCCTTCCGGAGCAGGGGGACCTTGCGGGCACTGCAGGATTGCAATCCGTTATGTCGTAATGTGTTACCAATGGTTTTCGTGGTGACAGTGGTCCCAGCTGCCTTGAGATCATTGACAAGTTCCCCCCTTGTAGTTGTAGGCTGATTTCTAACCTTCCTCATGATCAAGGATACCCCACGAGGTGAGATTTTGCGTGGAGCCCCAGATCTTTGTCGATTGACAGTCATTTTGTACTTCTTCCATTTTCTTACTATGGCACCAACAGTTGTCTCCTTCTCGCCCAGCGTCTTACTGATGGTTTTGTAGCCCATTCCAGCCTTGTGCAGGTGTATGATCTTGTCCCTGACATCCTTAGACAGCTCCTTGCTCTTGGCCATTTTGTAGAGGTTAGAGTCTGACTGATTCACTGAGTCTGTGGACAGGTGTCTTTCATACAGGTGACCATTGCCGACAGCTGTCTGTCATGCAGGTAACGAGTTGATTTGGAGCATCTACCTGGTCTGTAGGGGCCAGATCTCTTACTGGTTGGTGGGGGATCAAATACTTATTTCCCTCTGCAGAATGCAAATAAATTCATATACTTTCCACAATGTGATTTTCTGGATTTAATTTGTGATGTGCTATCTCTCACTGTTACCAATAACCTACCCTTCAATTATGGGCTGCTCATGTCTTTGTCAGTGGGCAAACTTACAAAATCAGCAAGGGATCAAACACTTATTTCCACCACTGTATATGTAATTTTGATATTTCACTAATTTTCTGTAATGACTTTCTCCTGTATGATGTATTGAAAACATAAAACAATAATAATAAAAAAGGATAAAAGCTGGTATTCTGTAGTCCTCTGGATCTTTGTTTCCAGGAGGTGACATATCTGTCCCTTTCTCCTGCAGCCATTATGATGTTGGGTAGCTTAGAATAAGTATGTTATAGCTTCCAGGGAAAGTTAGTGGGGTATCCCAGGGTCAACAATGTGATGACGAATTGGATGAGTAGATCAGCAGCCAAGCACCTACTTCAATTCCAGCCTTGAGTTCAGGGAAACCCAATGAGACACTGCAAAGATGTTAATCCCAGTAGCAGGATACATTGGCAATCTGTCCTGCAAGCTGCCAATGGCAAATTGAAAGGTTATATCAGAGGTAGAAATTCTAATGATTGTTCACAGCCTATACGTGACTTGGTCTGTCTGGTAGGTCACATGCTCATCTTATATTATATTTATTGCATTTGTATCCCACCTTTTCCCACCTATTTGCAGGCTCAAAGTGGCTTACAGAGTGTGGTTATGACAAATCATTTCGTGTTAACAGGTACATTTCTTATAGTTTGAATGTTGTTAAGAGAAGATAAGCATATACGTTTCTTGATGCCGAGTACAATTATTGCTGTTTAAAGATTGGGTAATTGAGGATAGACAGGGAAGAGTTAGGTCAGTTAGAGGTGAGGTGTGGTCATTGTGTGAGCTGTTGAAGTGGTTTGTAGGCTATGTATTTTCCTTGTATGCCTTTTGGAAGATATGAGTTTTCATCCTTTGCCACCTTTAAATCTAGACTGAAAGCCCACCTCTTTAACATTGCTTTTGACTCGTAACCACTTGTAACCACTCGCCTCCACCTACCCTCCTCTCTTCCTTCCCGTTCACATTAATTGATTTGATTTGCTTACTTTATTTATTTTTTGTCTATTAGATTGTAAGCTCTTTGAGCAGGGACTGTCTTTCTTCTATGTTTGTGCAGCGCTGCGTACGCCTTGTAGCGCTATAGAAATGCTAAATAGTAGTAGTAGTAGAGATTTGCGGAAGTTAGTTACATCGTCAATATCTTTCAGGTCTGTAGGAAGATCATTCCACAGCTGCGTGCTCAAGTAGGAAAAGGTGGTGGCATGTGTCAGTTTGTATTTCAGTCCTTTGCAACTGGGGAAGTGCAGATTGAGATATTTGCGGGAGGATCTTACTGCGTTTCTGGGAGGCAGGTCCACAAGGTTTAGCATGTAGATTGGGGCGTCTGCATGTATAATTTTGTGTACTATCGTGCAAATCTTGAACTCGACGCATTCTTTGAGTGGGAGCCAACGGAGTTTCTTTCTTAATGGTTTAGCACTTACATATTTATTTTTTCCAAATATGAGTCTGGCTGCTGTGTTCTGAGCTGTTTGTAGTTTTTTGATAGTTTGTTCTTTGCAGCCGGCGTATAGTGCATTACAGTAGTCCAGGTGACTTATTATCATTGATTGTACCAGGGTGCGGAAGATATGTCTCGGGAAGAAAGGTTTTACTCTTTTGAGTTTCCACATTGAGTGGAACATTTTCTTCGTTGTATTCTTCACATGGGTGTCGAGTGTGAGGTTTCGGTCGATACTCACTCCAAGAAGTTTTAGGCTTTGCGCGACGGGGAGAGTACAGTATGGTGTGGTTATTTTGGAGTAGGTGTTTTTGTTATGTTGTGAGGTTAGTACAAGGCATTGTGTTTTCTCTGCGTTGAGTTTCAGTTTGAACGCATTAGCCCAGGAGTACATGGTTTGGAGGCTTTGATTGATTTCGTTGTTGATTTCGTTTAGGTCCCGTTTGAATGGGATGGAGTTGTTTTGTTGTTTTGGTCAGTGTGAAAGGTCAACCATATTTCTGAGGTCTCTTGGTTTGCAAGTGATGAATGGGGATTTCACTGTAGGTGGGTGAACCTAGGATAGATGAACTAATATATAATGACTTGTGTGAATGCAATTTCTTGTGATTATTATTTGAAGCTGCGATCAAAATTCTTCAGCTTCATTATGCAAATATATGTTTGGTGAGGGAGAGTGGGGGATGGAGAGTAGAAGGATGAGGACATGACATTTGCTAAGGTCACAGAACTAGAGAGGGCAGACCTAGCTCTCAGGAAACATATAGCTCTACCACACCACTTCCTGCATGAAGTTTTACAAAGGCATTTTTAAAGAGAAGAGAGAAACAAAAATGACAAGCTGAAATAAAATGATAGCATGTTAATAACTTTGTGTTGTAATACAACCCTACAGTAGCGACACAAAATAACTGCAAGCTCATCATAATATTGTTTTTCAAAGGATATATGCAGCAATTTAATATGAATAACAGTCATTTTTCTCTATGGTCTCAATTCTACAAAAGGTGTGTTAGGGGCCAAAAATATATTTAAAGATAATTGGTATGATGTAAATACTGTAAGAATATATGCATTGAAGGTTGATGCTACATATTTGTGACCGGCAGAGGGCAAAGAATCATAGGTATATATCTGTCCAATATTAGCTGTGGCAGTCAGCATTTGTTTTCAATGCCAGCCAATGAAGCCAGGTATAGATACACAAACAGAGCAGCTGTGCTCTACTTAATTAGAGCGGTGTTGTAGGATACTGTGGTAAGGTAGTGCATGCCAAATTGGCCCTACCACTGTGGTACCGCAGGAACCCAGCAGTAGCTCTGAAGTTGGCACATGCAGTTTCCCGCGGAAGAAAATAATTTTGACTTAGCACTTGGCCATTAATGCTGAAAACAGAAAATCAGATTTTTGGCAGATGCGCTAAGAAGTTGCCTGAGCACATGGGAAAATTCCTGCTAAAGGTAGCACAGGCCACTTTTTAGCATGCATTTGTAAAAGGGCCCCTTATTTATTTATTTGCATGTGAGCAGTCTTTGGATTTGAACATTGCAACCTAACAATGCTCCATTACTTTTTTCCAGCAGGTGCCCACTGCTAGCTCTCTTTAAAAAAGAAAATGCCTATACCCCACCTATATATGTGATCTGTGTAACTGTGTTCTACTTATTTATTTATTTATTTTTCATGTGAACAGTTATTGGATTTGGCTATTGCAACTTGACCTTACTAAAATGGCTGCCACTGCATGAAGCAATGTGCCTTTAATTAATAATGTGACCTTACCAAGATGTCCGCTATGAGATGAGCTATGTGACCACTATTGCAAGATGACCACTATTGCATGTGAGACTCTATCCAGCTTATTTTCGAAAGAGAAAGACGCCCATATTTCAACCCAAATCGGGAGATGGGCGTCTTTCTCCCATGGGCGAACAAATCGGTATAATCAAAAGCCAATTTTGGTCGTCTTCAACTGCACTCCGTCGCAGGAACGAACAAAGTGGATGGGGGCATGTCGGAGGCGTGGTGAAGGCAGGACTGGGGCGTGGTTATCGGCCGAGGAGAGATGGGCGTCTTTAGCTGATAATCGAAACAAGAAGGGCATTTTTGACGAGAATTTGGTCCGCTTTATTTGGACCCTTTTTTTTCAGGTCCAAGTCCCCAAAAAGTGCCCCAACTGACCAGATGACCACCGGAGGGAATCGGGAATCACCTCTCCTGACTCCCCCAGTGGTCACTAACCCTCTCCCACCCAAAAACATCCACTTTACAAACTTTGTTTTCCCAGCCTGTATGCCAGCCTCAAATGCCGTACCCACCTCCATGACAGCAGAATGTGTTTTATCCTCTGACAGCCTTTCCCTGGTTCTGATGTGGCTCTCGGGTGAGTGTGACACCTTTTCTATTAGGCGCACTGCAGAGTCACATCAGCAATGCATTGTGGAGGGTGTAGGGTACTGGGCTCCGTGATTCCACTAGGTTGTGTTAAATGCTCACGATGTTGGTAGTTGGTAGGCTCTACTCCCATGGTGCTTTTCCCTCTGCTTACTGGGTCAGAGTGTGCCCTGTTTTGTTTCCGGTAGTCCATGAGGTAGTGGCCATTTTTGTAAGCCAGTTTTAGCTCCCTTTCATGTGTTACCCACGTTACTGAAAGTGGGCATTGTACAGCATTCTGCCAGCTCTGACCTACTGCTAATCTCAGTACCAGGGAGACTCGTTGCCAGTGGGGCACAACATCTGATCTGCAGTTAACTGTGAGTAAACGTGCTTATTCCAATAAAGGACGTTTTCTGAGACATTAGTCTTCAGATGTCAACTGGTGTGCCAAGGTTCTACAGCAGCAACAAGTCCTAGAGGCCTGGAGCACTTTTAGTGGGTACCGCAGTGCACTTCAGGCAGGCGGACCCAGGCCCATCCCCCCTACCTGTAACACTTGTGCTGGTAAATGGGAGGCCTTCAAAACCCACTGTACCCACATGTAGGTGCCCCCTTCACTCCTAAGAGCTATGGTAGTGTTGTACATTTGTGGGTAGTGGGTTTTGGGGGAGGGGGTTGGGGGCTCAGCACCCGTGGTAAGGGAGCTATGCATGTGGGAGCTGTTTCTGAAGTCCACCGTACTGACCTCTAGGGTGCCCAGTTGGTGTCCTGGCATGTCAGGGGGCCAGTGTACTACGAATCCTGGTCCCTCCCATGACCAAATGGCTCGGATTAGGACGTTTTTGAGCTGGCAGGTTTTAGTTTCCATTATCCCTAAAAAAAAAAAAAAACGCCCAGCTCAGAAACGAACAAATCCATGGCAAACCGTATTTTCAAAACAAAAAAAAAGACATCCATTTTTTTCGAAAATACGGTCTGTCCCTCCTCTTCACGTACCCGTTTTCGGACATAGACGCCCATGGAGATAGGCATTCGCTTTCGATTATGCCCCTCCACGTGATCTTACTAAGATGGCCATTATGAGATGAACAGTCTTACCACACAAGATAGCCACTATTGCATGTTATCATGTGACCCTACCAAGATGGCTGCTAAAATGACCACTATTATGAACAAATAAAATGGCTGATACGGTTTGCCTAATACGTTGACTGCATGCTACTTTCAACAGTGATCTGCATGATCATCGAACAGCTACTTAAGCTCCCAACAGAGGGTGGGAATTTCAGAGACAGAGCCTGTGGGAGTGAGACAGAAGTGCATCAATGCATTAGGTAGAAATTAAGTACCACTGAGTCAGTACTAGTGAGAAGGAGAGAAGGAACAAAGAGCCAGAGAGCCGCAGACGCGTTCCGCTCCCCCACACCACCGCATATTGGCAGCTGCTACTGTCTATGCAATAATGGCACAAATCTAAATGCTATACAGTATAGTGCATATAGTACAAGGAGGGGAGGGGCATATGTGCAAGAGGAAAATCCATTGCTGAATTGCCAAACGACCAGGGGGAAGACTTCCTTGATGCTTCCTTCCAATTGCTGCCTTTGAAATTGCTGCCCTTTAGAAAGCTGAGGCCACACTCTGAATGCACAGCACTTATCCTGCACCTTCTAACACTCATGCAGAACACTGACCTCTCTTATACAGATGTCCTAGTTAATTCAATGTCTGTCTACCAGAGGGAAAGATGCAGCTAATAAGGTGAGTGACTCAGGAAATCTGTTCACCTCTAGCCTGCCTGAGAGGGGTCCACAAGTTTGGTCTGTTCACCACTGCAAAAACAAAAAAGTTTTAAAAATTTGCTTAAACTGTTGCAAAATTCTGAGATGCCCTGGAAGCTTATTCCATACAAATGGTCCTGCTACAGAAAATGCATAATGAATGGTATTAAGAGCTGGTACCACATGATGTCTTTCACTGTCAGAGCTCAAATTACACGGCAGAACATATAACTGTATTACCTGACCCAAATACTGAGGAGCTACTGCATACCGTACTTGATAAACAAGAGTCCAAACTTTGTACTGAATATGATACTGCAGTGGTAACCAATGAAGACTCTTCAACATTGTTGTCACATGTTCAAATGTTGAAGCCTCCATAATTTATCACACAGCGGTATTTTGGATTACCTGCAAAGCCCTACATCATGTTTTAGCCAACCCTAAATATAAGGCGTTGCAGTAATCCAATTTTGACAAAATCAACGGTTGAACAACCATCCAGAAATCATATGTACTCAGCATCAGTTTCAGTTTCAACACCATCCATAAATTATAAAACACTGAATGAACTGTCTGAAATTTGCTCCTTAAATGAGAAATTGTCAACTAAAATCACTCCAAGGCTTTTTGTGTGTATCCCGATAGCGCCAACACTGCCATCTACACACACCGTCAAAAGGTGACATCGTCAGATGACCTCTCATCACAACTTCAGTCTTTGTTAATAACTTATTTCCTGCATCCAACAACTGATTTCTGCCGTACAATCTGTCATCTTCCCAGCCATTCCCTCCACCAAGGTAACAGGGAAAAAAACCTGAATATCATCTGCATACATTCTGTAGCTAATATTCAATTTATCAAATACTGCACCCAAGGATGAGATATAGATGTTGAAAACAGTGCCAAAAGAGAAGAACCTGGCGGAATCCCCAACATAACTGGATATACTGAAGACGCTTCATTCTTCACATGCAGCTGCATTGTTCTTCCACTCAAATAAGATTTAAACCACTCATACACTATTCCCTGTATTCCCAAATGGAACAATTTAGCTAACAACATCACATTAATATTGTAAAAGGCTGAAATGTCCAATGACACAAGACACATGAACTTTCGAGACACACAAGCATGGCTACCCCTTTAAAGTTTTATTCTAGGGACAGTAACTTTTATGTGGAACCCAGGTGATCCTTTATTAGGAGGGTGCAAAGGGAGCGGGAACACTATGAGGCTTATTTTCGAAAGAGAAGGGCGCTCATCTTTCGACACAAATCGGGAGATGGGCGTCCTTCTCTCAGGGTCGCCCAAATCGGCATAATCGAAAGCCGATTTTGGGCGCCTCAACTGCTTTCCATCGCGGGGATGACCAAAGTTCCTGGGGGCTTGTTGGAGGCATAGCAAAGGCGGGAGTGGGGCGTGCCTAACAGATGGGCATCCTCGAGCGATAATGGAAAAAAGAAGGGCGTCCCTGATGAGCACTTGGCCGACTTTACTTGGTCCATTTTTTCTTGCGACCAAGCCTCAAAAAGGTACCCGAACTGACCAGATGACCACTGGATGGAATCGGGGATGACCTCTCCTTACTTCCCCAGTGGTCAATAACCCCCTCCCACCCTAAAAAAACTTTAAAAATATTTTTTTGCCAGCCTCTATGCCAGCTTCAAATGTCATACTCAGCACCCTGACAGAAGTATGCAGGTCCCTAGAGCATTTTTAGTGGGTACTGCAGTGCACTTCATGCAGGCGGACCCAGCCCATCCCCCCCTACCTGTTACACTTGTGGTGGCAAATGTGAGCCCTTCAATACCCACCAGAAACCCACTGTACCCACATGTAGGTGCCCCCCTTCACCCCTTAGTGCTATGGTAGTGTTGTACAGTTGTGGGCAGTGGGTTTTGGGGAGCTCAGCACCCAAAGTAAGGGAGCTATGCACCTGGGAGCAATTTGTGAAGTCCACTGCAGTGCCCCCTAGGGTGCCCAGTTGATGTCCTGGCATGTCAGGGGGACCAGTGCACTACGAATGCTAGCTCGTCCCACGACCAAAGGGCTTGGATTTGATAGTTTCTGAGATGGGCGTCCTCGGTTTCCATTATCGCTGAAAACTGGGGACGACCATCTATAAGGACGACCATCTCTAAGGTTGACCTAAATGTTAAGATTTGGGCGTCCCTGACCGTATTATCAAAACGAAAGATGGACGCCCATCTTGTTTCGATAATACGGGTTTCCCCGCCCCTTCACGAGGACGTCCTGCGAGGACGCCTTCAGGAAAACTTGGGCGCCCCGCTCAATTATTCCCCTCCACGTATATATTTGTTGTACCATGACGATGCTTGGACTTTGCAACAAAGGTATGTCATAAGAACAACTTGTTAACCAGTCCTGAATGGCTGGTCTCCCAAGCTATATTATTACAGAGCTTAACAAACACTCAAATTCAATTCCTATGTGAACTCACATGCACTTACTAAAAAGTGTATCGGTTTGAAAAGATACAGCAGTCGTGATGTATAATAGTTTCATCCTTGCCCTGTTGCAACATTTTACCTAAATAGTTTTTTAAATCCCCCCCCCCCCCTAATAATGTTTAAACACATTTAACACATAGCAGATATTTTTCTCAGGAGATCTGTTTGAAGTGGAGATTCTGCCTTGAACAGTTGACAAAGAATCTATGTGTCTTTTATGTTTCCGTTTCCCTGTTATATTAAGTCAGAACAGAGTGCCCCAAACTCTCCTTAGGTAATACCATATCACCCTATACGACAATCTATCTCAATATCATTGAACCACAAGTCATGAAAAGGAAGGATAATTTTAGAAGAAGGAAAACATCACCATTTTATTTCCTGCATGTAAAACAAGTTTCTTCTGTCAGTTTGATGTAGTGTGCGGGTGAGTTGTATTGCTTTTTATTAATGACACTCCAGACTTATTTTCTTTCTTGAAGACTGCAAATAGGGATGAAAAATCTGATCCTAGGGGATTTGAAGGAGCAGGAAGGCTCTGTTTTCAGCTCAACAAGCCTCAGTGATCTTCCATTTTCCAGTTTGTTAAACTTCTTTTTTCACTGGGAGACAGGCTGATAGAACTGTGCTAATAGCACCCTATCCAAATAGGATCTCACATTGCTGAGGTTTATCCTCTGGGACATATTTACTATTTCACTGAGCACAGCCTGGGTGCAAGCGGGCATGTGGCGGTGCAGAAGGGAGGAGGGAGTCTGGAAAAGGTAAGCACAAAACCTGAGGGAGGTTCATGAATCTTGCACATAACAATGTAACTTTTCTTCAAAGTCTTCATGCTTAATTCAGAGTAGATGGAGGAGATGGAAAGGAGGGATACTGGGAAGCAGGGGCAAAGGCCTGTAATGCACCTCTACCACTTCTTTTCAGACTCCAGAGCAGGAGGGCAGTTCTCTTCCATCCCTTCTGTTCCTGCAGCATGCCTGGAGAATAGTCACTCTACAGCAGGGGTTCCCAACCCAGTCCTTGGAACACATCCAGCCAGCTGGGTTTTCAGGATCACTATAAGGAATAGGTATGACATATACTTGCTTACAATGCAGACAGTGCAGGTAGATCTGTCTCATGCATATTTATTGTGGATATCCTGAAAATTTGACTGGGTATGACCCAAGAACTAGGTTGAGGAGTAGCCTAATGGTTAGTGCAATGGGCTTTGATCCTAGCAACCTGCATTCAATTCCCACTGCAGCTTCTTGTGACCTTGGGCAAGTCACTTAACCCTCTATTGCTTCAAGTACAAAAAAGAAAAAAACTTAGATTGTGGACCCTCTAGGGACACTGAAAGTACTTACGTATGCTTACAGTACTGCATACATCTGGGAGCACTATAGAAATGATTAATAGTAGTACTCTACACCCTAATCCAGTTCTCCTTTTTCTGTGGCTCCTGCCCTTGGTCCACCTGTCATTTCCTCAATTCCACTTGCTTTTTGGCTACACATTAAGCACAGCTGGGAAGGGATAAGGACAGTTAGTTTTTTAATTATTCCAAACTGCCTATCCTGCTTATTTTCGAAGGAGAAGGGCGGCCATCTTCCGACACAAATCGGGAGATGGCCGGCCTTCTCCTAAAGCCGGCCAAATCGGTATAATCGAACGCCGATTTTGGCCGGCTTCAACTGCTTTCCATCTCAGGGCTGGCCAAAGTTCAAGGGGGCGTGTCGACAGTGTACCGTAGGCAGGGCGGGGGCATGGTTAAGAGATGACCGTCCACGGCTGATAATGGAAAAAAGAAGTCCGGCCCCGACAAGCATTTGGCCGGCTTTACTTGGTCCCTTTTTGTTCATGACCAAGCCTTGAAAGGGTGCCCAAACTGACCAGATGACCACCGAAGGGCAGGGGCGTAGCTACGGGTGGGCCTGGGTGGGCCCAGGCCCACCCAGTCTCGGCTTGGGCCCGCCCAGTCTTTTGGGACCCTCACCTACCACAACGATGATGACGACTTCGTTTTTTTGCCCGCAGCGGCCAGCGGACGTAAAAGCAGCAAGTAGCGAGCCAGTCTCGACTCTGCGTCCTTCGCTTCCTACCCTCTCAGCGTCCCGCCCGCCTGAAAGGAAATGACATCAGAGGAAGGTGGGACGGCACAGAGAGAGGGCAGGAAGCGAAGGACGGAGTCGAGACTGGCTCGCTGCTTGCTGCTTTTACGCTGCAACTTCGGAAGAGGAAGTGAGCCAGCCAGAAAGAAGCGATTTGCTTTCCACTCCTCCGCACAGCCATCGCCGTTCGCTCAAAACACAGGGCAAGCAAACCTGTGAGCTGCTGCATCCACGTTGTCGTTCTTTTGAGGGGGGGGCAGGGGAGATGCCAGATAGAATGGGGAAGGGGATTGAAATAAACAGGATGGGCAGGGGAGAGATGAGAATTGCCAGACAACAGGGATTGATGGAGGGGGCAAGGCAGAGAGGAAATTTGCTGGAGATGGATGGAGGAGAAGGCAGGGGAGAATGGAGAGTTGCTGGACGGAGCGGAGGGCAGGGGAAGGAGGAGAATTGCTGGACATGGCTAGATGGAGGGAAAAGGGGAGAGAGGAAATTGGCTGGAGATGGATGGATGGAGGAGAGGGCAGGGGAGAATGGAGAGTTGCTGGATGGGGCAGAGGGCAGGTGAAGGAGGATAATTCCTGGACATGGATGGATGGAGGGAAAAGGGGAGAGAGGAAATTTGCTGGGTATGGTTGGATGGAGGAGAGGGCAGGGGAGAATGGAGAGTTGCTGGATGGAATGGAGGGCAGGGGAAGGAGGAGAATTGCTGGACATGGCTAGATGGAGGGAAAAGGGGAGAGAGGAAATTGGCTGGAGATGGATGGATGGAGGGGAGGGGAGGGCAGAGGAGAGAGGAGAATTGCTGAACATGGATGGATGAATGCAGGGGACAGAGGACATTTGCTGGATATGGGTGGATGGAGGAGAGAGCAGGGGAGAATGGAGAGTTGCTGGATGGATGGAGGGAAGGGAGAGAAATCAGGGAGGAGATGCACATGGATGGAGGGGAGGGAAGAGAGGAGAAATGCTGGACATGGATGGAGTGGAGGGCAGGGAAGGGAAGAGAAGGAAAAATGTTGGACAAGGATGGAGGGGAGGGAAGACAGAGGAAGTAGAAAGCACATGGATGGAGGGGAGTAAGGAGAAATGCTGATATGGATCAAGGGGAAACTGCTGAGTTTAAGGCTGGTTTGGAACACGTTGAGGGCAGATACTGAAACTCGATTAAGGTTAGGGACAGGGCTACAGATGGTAGACAGGACACATAGAACACAGGAGGATGGTGGACATGGTGAGAGAAAAAATATCAGATGGAAAGAAGACACTGCATGAAACAGAAGACACTGGGACCAAAGCAAATAGATCAGACAACAAAGGTAGAAAAAAGTATTTTATTCAGAATTTATTAATTGGAATATGTCAGCTTTTGGAAATGTACATCTGTGATATTTTGCATGTAAGTTTCAATTTTTCTGGTATTGCTGCATGCTGAGTCTGACTTCTTGAGTTAACTTTCCAGTTCAGTATTTTGCCTTCATATTTTTTGATTTCTAGTTTCTTGTGTCATGTCTGTTGTGTCATGTGTTTTTCATGTGTGATCAAGGTGCAGTATTCTGATAGCGTGTAGTATTTGCAGCCCTTTTTGTTTTGCTTTTTTATTTCACGAGGTAGTGTATTGGTGTTTTAGAGCCTAGTGTAATTACAGTTCTGCCTTTTCAAGCATAAGGTTGTAGCTCGTCCTGTCCTTGGAATTAGTGCTGTTATGGTTTAGTAAGGATATGAGTGTGTTTTTGCACAAGTTTGTGTATAGCATTTTGCAGTGGAGAGATTGTGGGATAATGTAATTATATTTAAAAATATCAATTTTTCCATTAAGTATGTATGTGGTTATACTGATGCAGGGCAGTTGTTGGGCATCAAGTGAATTCTAAGGCATTATTTTGTAGGATCCCAAGAGACGCTACTCAAACTTATTTAGACAGTGCGTGCCCACCTATATTAGCTCTGGGCCCACCCAAAATCTCAGGTCTGGCTACGCCACTGCCGAAGGGAATCGGGGATTACCTCCCCTTACTCCCCCAGTGGTCACCAACCCACTCTCACCCAAAAAAAAAAATTAAAAAACATTTTTTTGCCAGCCTCAAACGTCATACCCAGCTCCATCACAGCACTATGCAGGTCCCTGGAACACTTTTTAGTGGGTACTGCAGTGCACTTCAGGCAGGCGGACCCAGGCCCATCCCCTCCCTACCTGTTACACTTGTGGTGGTAAATGGGAGCCCTCCAAAACCCACCCGAAACCCATTGTACCCACATGTAGGTGCCCTCCTTCATCCCTAAGGGCTATGGTAGTGTTGTACAGTTGTGGGGAGTGGGTTTTGGGTGGGGGGGGTTGGTGGGGCTCAGCACCCAAGGTAAGGGAGCTATGCACCTGGGGTCATTTTGTGAAGTCCACTGCAGTGCCCCCTAGGGTGCCCGGTTGGTGTCCTGGCATGTGAGGGGGACCAGTGGATTACAAATGCTGCCTCCCCCCCCCCACAACCAAATGGCTTGGATTTGGCCGGGCTTGAGATGGCCGCCATTAGTTTCCATTATCGGTGAAAACCAACGGCGGCCATCTCTAACATCGGCAATCTCTAAGGGCGGCCAAATGTTGAGATTTGGCCAGCCCGACCGTATTATCGAAACGAAAGATGGCCGGCCATCTTGTTTCGATAATACAGTCAGGTACGCCGCTTAACGGGGTCATCATTAGAGATGGCCGCCCTAATAGATGGCCGGCCCCATTCGATTATGCCCCTCCACACCATTCTAGCTGAATAGCAGAGCAGAGCGGTGTACAGGCTAAAACAACAGTTAAATAAGAAAAGGAACTCCATTATAAGATAGGAAAGCAGAACATTCACACTAAGCGTCATAAATGAAGAGAGGGGGAAAACAAGGATAAGATGGGGAAGGGCAGGGAAGTATTTTACTACTACTACTACTATTTAGCATTTCTAGAGCGCTAAAAGGTGTACGCAGCGCTGCACAAACATAGAAGAAAGACAGTCCCTGCTCAAAGAGCTTACAATCTAATAGACAAAAAATAAAGTAAGCAAATCAAATCAATTAATGTGTACAGGAAGGAGGAGAGGAGGGTAGGTAGAAAAAAGAGCAGGAAAAGTCAGGATTGTTTAGCTGGTATTTACAGTCAGATGGACTCACCGAATGCCTTCTCAAAAAGTCAGGTTTCTAAATTGGTCTTAAAGTCCTTAAAAGAAGTGTTACTATGGAGAGAAAGGAGGAGATTATTCCAAGTGCTTGGGGAAAGAAAGAAAAAAAGCACAACGTCATGTTGATTCCAGATAAGCTAATCTTAAACTAGGTAGGACCAGTCGATGATCATTTATAGACCGAAGAGACCTTGAAGGGCAGTAGGGAATGGTCAGATCTGAAAGATAGTCAGGAACACCAATTTGAAGATAAGCAAAACAACTTTATAGATAATCCATTTTTCAACAGAAAGCCAATGATGCTTTTGCAACAGAGGTGAAATATGATCCGAATGATGAGCACAGCATAACAGCCTGATGGCCATTTTCTGGAGTGTTTTGTAATTTCTGTAGTGCTGAATGTGGTAATCCTGCATAAATAATATAGCAATAATCTAAGAGTGAGGTAAAAAAAGACAATAATTGCATGGAACTTTCGGGTGTTGAAGAGATGTCCAATTGCTCTAAGTTGATGAAAAACCAGAAAGCTAACCTTAGTTAAGTATGAAACCTGAGGCAAGAGAGAGAGAGAGGAGAATCAAGAGTTATCCCTCGGTATCAAAAGTTAGATACCGGAGTGATTGATGTACCAAAAAGAGTAATCAGAGATGGAGGAGGTAAAGGTGCATCAGAAAACCAGCTTGTGATAGCTTTAGCAGTACTAAAGGTTTTCTCCTTCTCCTTTGCACTTATACCCAATTAGAACCAAAGCAGAGATCTGGCACGATGAGCATTCATTCACAAGTACCAAGGATTTTTCCCCTTACTGTCAATACACTGCTCTGATCATTTCAGTGATGATTCTGACCTGGGGCTCCTTCTGGAACCCTGGAATCATGGGATATGAATTCGACCACAATATGTCACCTGTAAGCAATGGCCGTAAGTCTCCTATCCCTTGGGGGTTGTGAACACTACTTTTGCAGCATCACAGCCCTGCCCAAAATGGGGAGCAGAAGATCTGACTTGAATACCAAAAGACAGAAGGAGGTGAGGTCCTATTAACTATCTACTATAATAAAACTCACCCTCAACGTTCTGAGGACACTGACGTCAGTGAAGCCAAGCCCTGACTTCCTTCAAAAAGGTTCGAAGGTTCATGGTGGTGAAGCCACCAAAATTGCTCCGGGCCCCGCCCTCGAGGGTGGAGCTATGGCAGAACAACGAAGGGGTTGGCAGGGAGGGAGGCAGGGAGGCGGGGGTGGGAAATCGCTCCGGGCCCCACCCTCGCGTCAAACATCATGATGTTGGGGGTGGAGCAATGGCAGAACAACGAAGGAGTTGGCTAGGGAGGGAGGGGGGTGTTGGCGATGAAAACCTTGCTAGCGCCCGTTTCATTTGCTCAGAAACGGGCCTCTTTTACTAGTATATCATATAACAATCTTCACTTACACAAAATGACTGAAAGATCTCTGTGATGCATTTAAAAACACAGGGAGGAAAAAGCATCAGCAAGCCAGGACTTTCTTTAATACGTCACGTCTAGGCTTTGTTGCAATCATAGGCATAAAATACCTTCCTTGTGTCATAGTATTATGCAACTAGTACTTTTGTGCTTTTTTCACTTTTCGTGCAAAAACAACATGTCCAAATGCCCATTTTTATAGCAACATTTTCAAATTATCCTTCTACCTATGATTGCAACAAAGCCTTGAAGTGACTGTGTATTAAAGAAAATCCTGGCTTGTTGTGGCATTTTCCTCTCTGTGTTTTTAAATGCATAGTAGAGATCTTTCAGGGTCCCTTTTACAAAGGCGTGTAAGGGCTTTCGCAATTCCAGCGCATGCCAAATCATCATTACTGCCTGGATACCACAAACTCCGGGTGGTACTTCTGAATTTGGCACACACCGAAAACACACGGTAGAAAATATTTCTATTTTCTACCGTGTGATGCTTACCAGACAGTAAAAAGTAGTGGACATGTGCTGCATGTCTACCGCCTAGGTAGTGAGTGAGAACTTACCACTAAGTCAATGGATGGTGGTACGGTCTCAGGCCAAATATGGACATGTGCTGGTTTTTATTTTGCAGCACGGCCATTTTCCTGCCCCTTTTCCAAGATGCAGCAAAAACTGGCACGCCCAAAAGATTCACTCACATTTTTTGCTACGGCTTAGTAAAAGGGCCCTTGTCATTCTATGAAAGTGAGGATTGTTAAATGATATATAATATATTCCACTTGTCACCTTGGTCATTGGGCAACCCTGAAGTCAGTTTTCAAAGGTACAAAATTTGCTTGTTTCCCTGTGAAAATTAGAAACCATGTGGTGAACATCTTAAGGACACCCAAGTACCTGCAGCTGGAACCTACTCTTTGGGTTGCCAGCTAAGTGGGGTCAAGTGTGTGAATACATTTGAAAATCCCATCTATGCATGTTGTTTTACTCCCCTTGACTTAAATATGACTGTCTCAATGCCTTCTTTTAAACCTGACTGAAATTATGCAAGTTACTGTAATATATATTTTGCCGGGAAGAGAAGAACAATTTTCAGCCAAATCTATTGTATCTGGGTAAATGCTTTTTTTCAAAATTCTTCTCAAAATCTAGTGTTTTTGTCTTTTTGTGGAAGTTTGATGAGATTTTGAGAATGACATGGGGACAAAGTTTGTGCCTGTCCCCGCCCCATCCCCGTAGGCTTGATCCTGATCTGCACCAGGCTTGAACGCTTATGATTTTATATTTAAATCTTTTTACTAAAGTATAAAAAAGAAAAATATTCTGTACAACTGTTTTTTTATAAATCACAAATAGAAAACAAGAATAGGGGCTTTGTTTACTAAGGTGCGTTAGTATTTTCAGCGCACCTACATTTAGCGCGCACACTAACCATGCAGGCACCTATAGGGATATTGTAGGCATGTACATGGTTAACGCATGTACATGGTTTATATGCGTTAAAAACATTAATGCGCCTATAAAACTGCTTAGTAAACGGGGCCCTAAGAATGAGCAAGTGAAATAGCCCCTCATCCTTCCACCCTCTACCCTTCCAACCCCAACAATAGCTGACTTCTACTACCCCAAGGAATCCTAACCCACCCAGGGATACAAAATACAACCCACTCTCTATGCCCTAGTGGGGGAGAAATATGTTCTATGAAGCACTGTTATGACTAATTAATCTGTGAATGAATAATAAGTCATCAACAATTTCAGGATTCAGACTAGCTCTCCTGTCTTCCACAGTCCTTTCCACAATAAAAGATGTCCTCTCAGAAGACGTGCTGGTAGCAGGAATGCACAGGAGCCCCATGCAAGTTTTGCCAATTTTGGCTAGCACTTTTGCTTGTTTTTCTAAAACATCATTGTCTGCATAAGGGGACAAATTTTCTCTCCGACCCCGTGGGCTCTGTCCCTATCCCCGCTCCATCTCTGTGGACTCTGTCTCCTTCCTGTCCCCACGAGCTCTGTCCCCATCCCCGTGGTTAACCGCATTTCTCTGTCCCTGTATCATTCTCTAATTTTGACCATTTGCTTGTAGGGTTTTGCGATAAACTCTCTGCAAAGGGTTTTTACTTCAGAAATTACTTATAAAATGTGAAATTTTATGTTTTGGGGTTTTTTTTTACCCAAATTAAGTGAAAAAAAATTTCTGAATGAGGGTGCCATTCTGTGATGAGGTTAAATTGTAATCACTAAGATGGCATAAAATATGGCAGATCTGAAGAGAAGATGAGGTTTTACTTTACCTCTACAAATATGACTTGGATAAGATCAAATATAAATATTTTTGAACTATGAGTTGATGCATTTTAGTTGAGATTAAGAACCTGTAAAATATAGGAATGAGACTTAGGGGTGAAGTCATCAAAGTGCAGTAAACTATCGCTTTTTTACCGCACCTTGATTTACCACTAGATTCAGGCATCTGCAGTATTTCAGTCCCACAGGTTGCTACATCCTCCCACTTTGCAAAACTGTGGCCCAGTGCTACCGGGCTGGCAGAGCAGGGTGCCCCCCCCCCCCCCGCTTAATGCCTGTCCAGCTTAAGGGCCCCTGGCTCAATCCCTGCCCACCCCCCACAAGTTCAAGCTTTAACTCCCCCTCTCCCCACCTCAAAGGTAGCCATTGCCCTCTCAAAGGGCTAGTTGTATCTCTTTGGTGGTGTGGTGCTGGGCTTCAGGGGGTCTTCAGGCAGGAGAGATGCCCAGTTGCTGCTTCCCAGTTTGGTGCCAGCTGAAAAGTGACATCACTAGCATTGTCACATGCTAAGTCCAGATTTTGCCGCAGCTTAAAGGGCCCCTTTTTGTGTTCTGTCTATGCTCTTTCCAGACTCTACCTATTTGTACATGTTATTGACGATACATATATATTTATAGAATAGTATTAACATACAAATTTTGCATATATGAGCATTTGTACAAACATATATGCTTGTATTCTAATGGATTATGTGCATATCTGGCACTTAAATGTAGGCAGCTTCTGTATAGAATTACCTTCTCAATATTCACTGTAATGCAGGGGTTCTCAACCCAGTCCTCGGGACACATCTAGCCAGTCAGGTCTTCAGGATACCCCCAATAAATTTTCAGGAGATAAATTTGCATACAATGGAGGTAGGGCATGTAAATATCTCTGATGAATATTCATTGTGGGTATCCAAAAACCTGACTGACAAGGTGTGTCCCAAAGACTATTTACGCCAACTAAAACCTGGTGTAAATGCCCATGCCTAAGTTAGGTGCATTCTATAATAGTGTGCATAGTTTCTAGGAGTGCCCATGACCCTCCCTGGATGAAAACATTGCATTACATCTTTTTGTTTCCCTCAAGTGTTATATGTCTTCCATATACGAAGACAATGCCAAAAAAAACCCAACACACTTTCAAGTAAAGGCCCATTTAAGAACAAGACAGCAGAAGATCAGTCATATGATACCAGGATATTTACTTTCAGAATAATCTAAGAGAGAGTATCCATATGGCAGAAGTCCAGGAGCTCAGTTGCTGTTAAAATTAATCATTTTCATAAAAATGATTTCAGGTAGAACACATGAATCATCTTCATCTTATATTTCAACCACATCTACCATACAAAAAAAAAAAAAATGCAAACAAGGACAACATATTGACTTTTTGTTTTTCACTTTCATTGCATCTGCATTTATTTTCTTCCTTTAATGTGCTCCATCTGCTGTGCTTTCTGCTGATTTACTCTTTGAACTGAACTGTGCTGACATAGCCACATCTTTTGCTATGCTGATGTACTAGAGCTGTTAGTGGGCCAACTGTTCTGCAGCTGGAAAATTAGACAGAAACTAAGGGACACTTACACAGATTTCACCATTTCCTACCTAACGATGTGCTGAACCATCCTGGCAAAATGATGGCAATCATAAGTTAGAATGATAAGGTCAACATATGTTCACAATTCATTCCAGATTTCTGGTGATCGACATAGGCATAATAAAAGAAAGAAGGAAAATCTGAGCATTCAGAAGACTTTCTGTGTAATGGTAATTTCAATCTTCTTCTTCCTTTTTTTTTCCAGCCAGAAAATTATTTACTTGGGGCTATTTTGTACTATCTTGTCTTTGAGACAAAAAAGGGATCTAGGCGTCATCGTTGATGATACTTTGAAACCCTCTGCTCATTGTGCGGTGGCCGCTAAGAAAGCAAATAGAATATTAAGTACTATTAGGAAAGGAATGGAAAACAACTTTGTATCGCTCCATGGTGCGACTGCACCTAGAATATTGTGTTCAATTCTGGTCACCGCATCTCAAAAAAGATATAGTGGAATCAGAAAAGGTACAGAGAAGGGCGATGAACATGATAAAGTGGATGGGACGAGTTTCCTATGAGGAAAGGCTAAAGCAGCTAGGGCTCTTCAGCTTGGAGAAAAAACAGCTGAGGGAGGTATGATAGAGGTCTATAAAATAATGAGTGGAATGGAATGGGTAGGCATGAATTGCTTGTTCACTCTTTCCAAAAATATGAGGTAGGGGGCATGCAATGAATCTAGAAAGTAGTAAATATAAAATGAATCAGTGAAGATATTTCTTTACTCAACATGTAATTAAACTCTGGAATTCATTGCCAGAGAATGTAGTAAAAGTGGTTAGTTTAGCGGGGTTTAAAAAAAGGTTTGGATGGCTTCCTAAAGGAAAAGTCCATAGACCATTATTAAAGTGAACTTGGGGAAAATCCACTGCTTATTTCTAGAATACCACAAAAAGTGGCACCGAGTGCCACTTTTTGTGATATAAGTCTATACCTGAGTGAGGCCACTTTTATAGTGTCAATAATATTTCTAGAATAAGCAGCATAAAATGTATTGTACTGTTTTGGGATTTTGCCAGGTACTTGTGACCTGGAGCCACTATTGGAAACAGGTTGTGGGGTTTGATGTCCCAGTATGACAATACTTATGTACTTAAGTCACTGTAGAATTTTTTATTATAGCATTTTATTACATGGATACCGGAAATTAATACTGTTGTTCACCATATTATTGTAGTTGATCCTGGGCTAAGACAAAGAGAGCACTATACCAACTATGCAATCAAATCATTCCATATTCAAAGTTTTTTCCCTACAGTTTTATATTGTGAGGAAATGTTGATGAAAGAACTACAATACGTGATCCTGAGACTTTTGGGTGATCTCTCTTTGGATAATGCGAGCCATGCCCTTGAAGCTTTGGCAGCAAGATGATCAGAAAGACCTGGAAGTATTACAACTCTCAACTACTTATCAGAGAAGATGCAAGAACCCCTTTGCATCAGAGAATAAATGGAAAAACACTATCATGTCACTGATAAGAGTAGGATCTGAACACATCAGAAGTATCTATATTAGAAAACACCACAGAGGAAGGTGAAGAAGCTGGGAGGAAGAAAAGAATAAGAAAACATGAACATGGGGGAAAATACAGCATGAATGATGGGAAGAAAAAAAAAAGCATAAGGAAGAATGGAAAAAATCCAGATAAATGAGAAAGTGGAAAAATCCTCAATAGTGTGAATGTCCCAAAAGGTCATTTACATGTTGAGCTAACAGATTAACTAAATAATCAGGGGTTAGCTGGATGGAGACATTTGAAAATCAAGGAAAGAATCTACGCTAGTGGCGGTAGCTATTTTTGCCATGCGCCAGAGCCCCTTTTACGTAGTGGGTGAAAATAGCCAAAAATGAAATGGCTGTGCGGTAAGTTCATACTTGCTGCCTAGTCATGTCAGGGAGAAGAATTTACCGCCACCCATTGAGATGGCAGTAAGGGCTCCCGCGCTAAGCGGTAACCGGGCTGCAGAAATATTTTTTTTCAATATTTCCACTAGCACCAGAAATGGCATATGCACTGGGAGCAGAACTACCAACAGCACCCGTGTTAGGTCAGCGGTCGTTCCAAGTTGCCACGTGGCAGCCCTTTAGTAAAATGGTCCCTTAAATTATTCTATTTCACTGGAAGCCAGTGCAATTGATAAAGGTTTGGTCATGATATAGAAATAACTTCTTCCCCTTCAGTAGTTAGTCCCTTTTACAAAGAAGCAGTAGGCAGTGCTTTTTTTGTAGGAAAAAAGGTACCGGTACTCATTATGGGTGGGGGTCACCATCTATGGCTCTGCTCCTATGGTAGCCACACCCACAGTAGCCACACCCCTTATATCGGCCGTGGCGCATATAAGCAGTATTATTAAAAATACTATACCAGTATAGGAGCAAAAAATAACTTGTGATTTTTTTTCATTATAAATAATTTCTATAAGCTGTTACAGCTCTAGTACACCCAGTGCAAAATAAGACAGCAGATGTGAATTCTCAAATTGGACATCTTCCAAACACTAAAATGAAAATAAAATGATTTTTTTTCTACCTTTGTTGTCTGGTGACTGTTTTTCTGAACATTTTGGTCCCAGTCTTTGATTCTGAGGCTCTTTATCTGATCCCTTAACTCTGTTTCCAGGGCTTCCTTTCCATTTATTTCTTTACTTTCCTCCTTCATTTCTTGCCCTACATCCATAGGTAAAAGCTGGGTCCTCTGCGGACTTGACTGGAGGAGGTATAGAGTGGATCCAGCTTTTGCCTATCATCCATGTGCAGATTTTATCCTCTTTTCCTTTTCCCTCACCTTGTCAGTATGCATCTCCTTCCTCTCTCCATCACGTCCAGCATTTTTCCTCGCCCCTCCATCCATGTCCAGCATTTCTCCTCTCTCCTCCCATCCATCCATCCATGTTCATCTCACTTCTTCTCTCTTCCCTCCCCTCCATCCATGTCTAGCATTTCTCCTCTCCCCCTCCACTCCATCCATGTGCATCTACGTCCTCTGTCTTCCTCCCCTCCATTCATGTCCAGTATTTTTCCTCTCTCCCTTCTCCTCCAGCCGTGTGCATCTCTTTTCTGCCCTCCAACATTTCTCCTCTCTTCCCTGCCCTCCACTCCATCCATGTCCAGCATTTATCCTCTCTCCCTTCCATCCATGTGCATCTCCTTCTTGTCTTCCCTCCACTCCATCCATGTCCAGCATTTCTCCTGCCCTTCCCTCCATCCATCCATGTCCAGAAACTCTGCTCTCTCCCCTGCCCTCTCTTCCCATCCATGTCCAGATTCTCAGCTGCCCTCCCATCTGTGTCCAGCAATTCTCCTCTCTCTCCTGCCCTCCATGTCCAGCGATTCTCCCCTGCCCTCCCCTCCCATCCATGTCCAGCAATTCTCCTCTCTCCCCTGCCCTCCATGTCCAGCGATTCTCCTCTGCCCTCCCCTCCCATCTGTGTCCAGCGATTTCTCCTCTCTTCTCTCCCCTGCCCTCCATGTCCAGCAATTCTCCACTTCCCTCCCCTCCCTGTCCAGCAATTCTTCTCTGCCCTCCCCTCCCATCCATGTCCAGCGATTCTCCTCTCTCCCCTGCCCTCCATGTCCAGTGATTCTCCACTGCCCTCCCCTCCCTGTCCAGCAATTCTTCTCTGCCCTCCCCTCCCATCTATGTCCAGCGATTTCTTCTCTCTCCCCTGCCCTCTCCTCCCCTCCATGTCCAATGATTCTCCTTTGCCCCTTATCCCCCTGCCTTCCTGTGATGTAGTTTCCTGTTTCCGAGAGGGAATGAAGGGAAGGCAGGAGGAGGCGAGCCTGGTCCTCTCACTAACACTGGCGCTGCGACTTCACGTTAAAAAAAATAAAAGATTTAAACGTGTTGCGGGGGTGGTGGGGCTGTTGGGAAGCTAAGGATAGGCAGGTGGGGCTGGGGTATTAGAACTTGACGGGGGCTTAAAAGGGGCGTCTCAGGTGGCAGGAACGGAAAGCAAGGCTGGGGAGCTAAGGGCGGGTAGGTGAGCCTAGGAAAAAAAGGTGCCGGTACGCTGTACCGGCAAAAAAAAAAGCACTGGCAGTAGGGCTACCACTCATGTAGCATGTGCCAAATTGACACTACCACGCGGGTAACATACCCACCCAGCAGTAATTTTGAAGTTGGCGTGTGCTGTTTCCCGCGGTAGAAAATAGTTTTCTATTTTCTACCCCTGGGGGGGGGGGGGGGGTTCCCCAGGGATAATTTGCTGCATGCCTATATTAGCGCATGCTGCTTGAATACAGTACGTGTAGCGTGTGAGCCCTTACTGCCAGGTCAATGGGTGGCAGAAAGGGCTCAGGCAGTAAATAGCTACACACTACTTTTCATTTTAGTGCACCACTGTTTATTGTTTAAAAAGCCTTTTTACCAGCCATTGTAAAAAAATGTCCTAATGATTGCCATAAACACGCGCCCACACTACCACAGACCACTTTGTTTACCATGGCTTAGTTAAAGGACCCCTGGGTTAGCTTTATAGCCAGCAAGTAGAAATGTGCATTTGTTAGTGTGTACTAGATTTCCTTGTAACCTTAAACATTTAGCCCACACAAAATGGAGCGTAGGCACATAAACCTATAAATTAACATGTGTACAATCAATTTGTATGTGTTTAAAATTTCTAATTTACATACAAAAGAGTTATTAGAATGAAAGTCTGAAACAAGCTGAAAATAATGCACAAAAACTGAGAAAAATTCAGAAAAATTCAAAAACAAGCCACAGAATAGCCATACTGGGTCAGATGGTCCATCGAGCCCAGTATCCTACTTCCAAACATAGCCAATCCAGGTCAAAGGTACCTGGCAGATTCCCAAGTAGTAGCAAAATACCACACTACTGATCCCAGAGACAGCCGATCCCTGGGATCAGTAGCATGAATCACCTTAACAGACTTTTCCTGTCTAAAAACACCCATACCTGTTGGTTATGTCTCAAGGCTGCACTGAGGTACACAATGTGAAATATGGGTGTCCAATACCAGCTGAGAGTCTTGAAACTCTAAACCATTTGACCATGAATCTTCTACCTTGTCTATATACCCGCAGCAACTCACTTATTTCAGGTTTAATTTCAACTGCACCTTCTAAGAGGGGATGTGGTTTTTTTTTTTTTTTTTTAGTACACATTCAGGTCATCAGAATTTTAACTTATGAATGAATACATGCATAATCAATTTGGGGATACTAAGAATTTCTAATGCAAGTTAAACCAAATATGTGCAATGAACAAAAAATACACAACGGAGAAAATGTTTGAAATTTCTGAAAATAAACTACAATTTTTGCCTGTGCATATACCTACCCTGTAACCATCCTGATTTCTCACTGCACATGTCTAGTCCTAGCCAACAATAACTAGCAGCTGAACTTCATCCACAAATAAGCAATATGACACTAAAAGCCCTTGATCACCCTATCAATAGGTCCACATACATATTAAACAGCAGTGAAAGTGCCAAATCCTGCTGCACATCATGAAGTCATAGAAATACCACCCTTCTTTCTCATCCTATCTGAACTGATTGGAATTTTAGGATGGTTCTCTAAAGTATTGTGATTCTCTCTTTCAACTAATAGATTGTTTTCTGGGATTTCTAAACACAGTTTAAAATCATTTCAAACAGCCCAGAATGCAGTTACACGTGTGATCCAGGGGTTATCTAAATTTGACCACATCACATCTACATCTGATCTCCTTTCAAATTGTGCAACAATGCCTACACATCTCTCTCAGATTCCTTGGGCATCGCCTCACCACTTGAGGGGCTGGGAAAGGCCCTGCTCACAGATATCCTACAGCCAGAGCTCGGCCAGTGCCCCTCTGGGGACTTGGGGGAGGGTGTCCAGCTGAACTGAACAATGCCAATTTCCCCGTATGTATAGTAACCTGGATATGAGAAGACAAAGCAGTTCAGAGAAACAGCATTGTGGGTCACAGGATAGGGTTGACTGCCCATCTACATCACCAATGCACTCTGTAGCCATTCATCCCCTGGGGCTTTACAATCTGTGCATAATCCTATAACAATGTTGCCTACAGAGATATGGTCTAGATGTTATGTGATGTAAGTATTTATGGAAACCAGCATGCTGGAGCCTGGAACAAAGTTTCCATCACAGGTGTCCCTTTTCAGAAAGGATAGGCAGACCTTTGCACTGCTGCAACCAGGAAGGGGGCAGCAGCTACTCATTTCGGCCATGTTGTCCTAAGTATGTCATACATAAAGTACTCCTTACACAATGTTTGATTGTGTAAGGAGTACTTTATGTATGAAATATATGTGAGTCTGTACTCTGGTAATAAACGATATACCCTAAATTGGTATCCTGTCCTAAGTATTACCATGTCTGTGCCAACCAGCTAGCAGCAGGAGTAAAGACCCCAATATCCTCACCACCCTGCAGACCCACAACCATTTTCCACACTGCATACAGCTAATCTTAGTAAAGGTTTGTTGTCTCACACTAGCCACCAGTATGATACCAACCAGCTGGTGCTCCTAGGCAGTACCCAGACTAAAGTTTACTCTCTGTTCAGCATGCTGCCATCCAGCATGACTGACGGCTTAGGAAGATACACAAACAGCTGCTTCCTATATACATATTTACATTTTTAAAACAACATATAAAATTACAGGTAAGGGAAGGGGAAACAACCTTATACAAATATGGAAGATATATACATAGGGAAGGAAAGGAACTATTATACAAATTTATCATGTCTCACAATAGAAACCAGTCAGATACAAACCAGCAGGCCTCCTTTGCCATTGCACAGACTAGAGTTTACTCTGTGTTCAGCAGGCCAGAGGGCAGGGGAATAGTCTGGGCATGGTATGCACAGTGAGATTTTGTCCAGCACACTCCCTCCACCCCAGCAGGTGCATGACCTTCCCAGTGGCCTCAGGGTCTACTGAACTTGAGGGCCAGGACAGGGATATAGGCACAAAATACTCCATATTGTAAACCTCAATGCTGGGTAAGCTTAGTGGAGTTTTGCAGAAATGGAGATCTTGAGGACTGGCCAGCAAAAAAACAGGAGGCAGCTGAAGAGGGAGGTGAAGGGCAAAGCTGCAGAGAATCCATAGGATGCGGACCCTGTGAATATGAGCCCCGAGGAGCACATGGTGCAGAGATCCATTCCCATGGACTCTACCCCCCACCCCCCACCCAGTTTATCATGAACTACTACTACTACTACTATTTAGCATTTCTATAGCGCTACAAGGCATACACAGCGCTGCACAAACATAGAAGAAAGACAGTCCCTGCTCAAAGAGCTTACAATCTAATAGACACGAAAGGCTCTGCCCACTGAGGTACAATCTGCACATATCCCCACAGTTACTTTGTTTCTGCACTAAAACAATAAATATATAAATAGAATAAAACAGTGTTTGCAAAGTCCACTGCTGTCCCTTGTGTTGATGCTGACCAGTACCTATGCTGTATCTTCTCCAGCAGCCAGGTCCTGCAAAAAGGAAGGAGTCCTTGGTTAGCAGAAACATAGGGCAGACCAGATCTCAGGTCATCTCCTTAGCAGAAGGGGAAGGGTAGGTTCAAAGGTCTCTGCTTACCTGGAGACAGTGCCAAATGGGGACTTCAGCTGGCTCATGGCTCCCAGGGTTCAGCTGTGGGGACAGAATGAAGAGCCAGTTTCCCAGGTTTTTGGGATTCCCAGATGATAAGCCACCTCCCCTCAGCAATGTTGAAGTTCAAAAATGGTGTCTAAATGGCTTATTTTAGATGTCATTCTCCCCAAAACATTTCCATGTGTGAGCCGTTATTTGAAAAAGACATTTTTCTCCCAATTATCTAAGTGCCTGCAGCTGATACATCTAAAGTGCTCTATAAAAATGTGCGTCTTGGGGTTTTCGAACCTGCACAGTCCACACTAGCAATGGCATCCAAAAAGAAGGTCCCTATCAAGAAGCTCAGTTTCAGCGATGCTAAAATAGAGATCCTAATGAAGGAAGCAGTGACACGCCATGCAAATCTGTTTGCTCCCAAGAGGTAAACTATCTGTGCTTACACCAAGCAGAAAGAATGGGTGACAATATGCCAGCAGCTTAATGAAGTCCACCACACAAATAGAGATATAGAGGGCATCAAAAGAAAATGGAGACAGCTGAAGAGGTTTGTCTTGAATTCCCTCTCCATTTTTGTCTTCACAACCTCCCGTGGGAAGGCATTCCAGGCATTGACCACCTTTTCTGTGAAAAAAAGTATTTCCTGAGGTTGCTTCTAAGTCTCCCACTCTGCAACCTCAACTCATGATCTCTAGTTCTACCACTTTCTTATCTCTGAAAAAATCAATTTGCATATTAATATATTTTAAGTATTTAAATGTCTATGTCATATCCTCCCTATCCCTTCTTTTCTGCTGAAATCACAATGAAAAAAAAAAATACTACATATATTCACACCTTCTTTGGAATTTCATTTTCATTGTTTTGTTTTTCATTTTTTTAAAATAACATATCCTATCCACAAATAGGCAAAATATCTTTAGTGTATTTTATTTGCAAATAGAGTGCTATTTTAAAAATATAACAGAATTAATTAGGAGCTGAGTCTATCTGATAGATTGTAAAAAGAAGTAAAAACTAGAAGTTGTACTGCAAATCTAGGTGTTCAAGTCATCAGGTCTGCTTTTTTGCAAGCTACACACTCCTTGTGCTGCCTAGATTAATGCTGTGGGTCAGTGGTGATGGAGTGCCATCCAGCTAGGAGGTAAATGTTTGACTGACAGTGTCATTGAGGTTGTTGGTATTTTGAATTATTGTAGGATCTTGTGGCTGGGCATAGATAAGCACAAACTAAAAGGGGGATCTTTCATTTTAGGTGACCGAAGCAGATGAAGAAACATGGAAAAAAATAAAAATTGACTTGGACATAGAGTGATATTCTACAGTCAGCTATAATCTATGGCTGGCAGCCTGGATATAGCCTAGATAAGAAGAACTGGGCAGACCAGATGGACCATCTAGGGCTCTGTTTACTAAGGTGCTCTCTTCAGCATAGGTGTTCTCCACACAGTCCTTCAGACAACCACAACCAGTCAGGTTTTCAGGATAACTACAACGATTATGAATGAGATGTATATGTATACAAAGGAGGCATTGCATGCAAATTTATCTCATGTTTAAGCATTGTGGCTATCCTGAAAACCAGATTGACTTGGTGTGTCCTGAGAACTGGGCTGAGATCCTCTGCTTTATCATATGGGGAAATGAGTTCATTCAGCCCGTTCATCCCTGTACTACAATTTCCTGATTGAAGCAGCAACCCCACACCTCTGAAATTGCTTGCAGTTGCTTAAACATGTGCTGTTTTTTTTTTTTTTTTACATGAAGCCTTGAACTGTGGCAAATTCATAAAAAGAGAATTAGGTACATTTTGTAAAAGGTCCTAGTAGGTGATCCAGTCTAATCAGGTAGAAAATCACCACTGACCTCAGACCCCCTTTCTCTGCCAAATACAGAACGAGTGGGAGCATAGCATTAACACTTTTCCATCTCTTATCCTTCAAATACAACTGCTTTTACTTTGTCCATACAAGTGTATATTTTTATTATGGGTGTGGAGGCAAAAAAATGTTGTTTTGTTTAGTTTACTATCATTAAAATTTCATTTTCTTCTAGTTTTTATAAATTTCCATTTCAAGGCAATTTTGTTAATTAAGAGGTGGCTGCACCTGCTGCCAAACTAAGAAACAAACAAACAAACAAACAAACGAAAATGCTTATGACAAGTGCCCAAACCCCACTGGTCAGAAACCAAATCCCCAGTGACAACCCACACCCCCAGAAGAGCATCCCTCAACCCACCTCCAACACCATCCAATCTACACCCCCCCCCCCCAGCATCAGCAATAGGTAATGTATCACCCCCACCCACCTAACCATCCATGTGTTAGCATCATCCCCTCCACCCACCAAAGAGACAGCCCTCCCCTCCCACATCATCACTAATTTGTGGTAGAAGCTAATTGCAACTTTTGCTTTCTTAAACATGGTTTCACAGAACTTTTGAACTGTATGACTAATCGAATAACCAGGATCTGGAATATGCTTAGTAAAGTAACTGAGAATTTCACACAAGGATTCAGGTTTATAAGTCCAAGAATTCAACAAGGAAACATTTTTACAATTCCAGAATTTTTCCCCAAAACTTAGAGGCCCTTTTACTAAGCTGCATAAGCGTCTACGCGCGCCCAATGTGCACCAAAATGAAGTTACCACCAGACTACCATGTGGCTCTTGTAGTAATTTCATTTTTGGTGCGCATTCGATACGCGCATCTGAAAAATATTTTTTATATTCAAGTGTGCGTAATGGACGCGCGTCAAGTGGCATTTGGCGCGCATAGGTTATTACCACCCAGTTACTGTGCGAGTCTTTACCACCAGGTCAATGACTGGCAGTAAGGTCTCAGACCCAAAATGGACGCGCAGCAATTTTCATTTTGCAGCATTTCTATTTTCGGCAAAAAAACCAGAAGGCCTTTTTTACAGGCTCGCTAAAAAATGGATCGGTGCGCACCCAAAACCCGCGCCTACACTACCAAAAGCCATTTTTCAGTGCACCTTAATAAAAGGACCCCTTACAGAACTAGGAACATGGCATATGAAAAGACTTTGGAATAAGTCTCAAGGAGTCAATAGATTCACAAGGCAAAAAAACTGAGGAAGGATTTCCTACAGAGCTAAAGACAAGTAAGTGAAAATCTGGTATGCACACAGCAGGTATGATGATTAGGGATCAGGGATGCTCAATTCCATACTCCTGGAACTGCTAGCTATGCAAAGGGAGAGAGAGAGAGAGGAGAAAAAGAAATCTTCAGGCAATTTGAGATTTCTTTAATTCTTTAACGGGCTGATGCTCAAAATGTAACGCCAGTGCTAGAGGCGCTTAGCGCAGGACTAGCTCCAGCATTAGTGAGCGCAGAATGCTCAGAGGGCTCTAGCGTGGGAGACAATGTGCGTGCCTAACATTAACGCAAACAGATGCTAATGAGGTCATTTCTTATTCTCTCCCAATGTTCAGAGAACAGCGCACAAAACAAAGCCACCCTTACAGCTGAAAACCTAACACCAGGCAATAGGGTGTTTGAAGAGAATATTTCTCATGATTCTTTCTTTAAAATTTGCTGGTTTTGATTTCTTTTGGAAGTGGAAGATAGCCCGTGGAAGCATGCAAGCACTGGTACTAAGAAATAAATGAGCGCAAGTTCCAGCAAACCCAAAATTGAAAGAACGCATCAGCGCCTGTTTCTTGAACTTAAATATAAGCCTTCCAAATTTTAAAAAAATTGAAAAGCTTATATTTAAAGGTGCAGAAAATAGGTGTTAATGCGTGCTTTGCTTTTGGGTTTCCCTGGTGCATCTGCATAAGAGCTGAGCTTACCATGAAACTCTTCTCTGCATGCCATGCACGTTCCCTGTTCTTGCTTTTGCTTTTTATAGCACGCATATAATTTGAGTACCATTTCCTTTGAGCATTGGTGAGCTAGTTTTCTGCATTGTTCTAGCGGTATGAGTTGTACGCTGTTGGCTTTACCATGGGAGTTCTGAGCATCAGCCTGTGAGGCAGAATTGACAGAGCCAGGAGGCATCTTGTAGAATTTATTTATTACATTTGTATCTCGCATTTTCCCACCTATTGGTAGGTTCAGTGTGGCTTACATGGAACAATGGGGATGGTTAGAAGGTAACAAGTGGGGTTAACAATTCAATAGATATGGCGAGAGTTTATAGAGGTCTCTTGTAGAAGTAATGGGTTAGGCAACAGCCTTAGGAGATTCAATTTATTGAGGCATGAGCTTTCAAGGACCACAGTCCACTTCCTCAGATGCATGAAATGAAATTCAGAACATTAGTACATATACAGGAAAATGCATGGGCGAGGGACAGGAATACAAAAGTAGATTCCTGGAAAATGCAGGGCAGGTTGTGGAAAAAGGAAGATAAATGGCTGCATAGTTCAGTTAGCTGACAGTTCTGGTGGTGACAGAACAAAGACAGGATGATCTCAGAGTAGTTAAGTTCATTCATATCTGTAGTGTGCCAGGAATTCATTGTCTCTAGGATGATTGTGACAAACGTTTTTGATGAGTTCAAATTCAGCAGTTTCACCGTGACGTTTTCTTCGAAGTTCCTTTGTAGGAGAATGGGAATCTTAATGTCAGTTAGAGAGTGTCCTGGAAGGATGAAATGTTCACCTATTGGTTTTTGAATGTTGCCATTTCTGATGAGGGGGGGGGGGGGGAGGGGGTTACTTGTTTGAAAGCAATGATCAGACCATACATTAGTGGCATAAATCTTCCAAGGAGGAAAGATAATGAAGTCTCCTGAGGTAACATTATTTTCCATGAATAATGTAGCTTTTGATGTTTCATGCAAACTGTATTATTCATTTGTGTAATAATGAGCTTCTTTGCATGCATTTGCATGCCTTGCGTTGAATCTGATTATTAGTTAGCAAGTGTTACAGTAAAATATTCTGGATTAAGGGCAAATAGCACAAGTTCTTGCCAATAAACACATACTATTTACGAAGGGGTGTTTTTATGAAACTGCGGTAAGCACTAGTGTGTGCTTACTGCAGCTTAAAAGGGCTTTCTGTGGGGCGCACTCAGGCATTCTGCAGTAAGTTTCAGGTTAGCATGTCCATACCATGTGCTAAAAAATTATTCTTTATTTTTACCATGGAGCAGTGTGTATCTAGGGGCAGAGTGAGCATGCCTGCGGTAATCAGTTAGTGCAGCTACATTGCCATGCTGTAACTGATTAGCATGTAACTAGCGCATGAGCATGTACTGCCTACAAAATAGGTGGCAGTAAGGGCTCACATGCTAATCTTTATTAATGGCCAGGTGCCAAAGAGGTTAGATTGAGACAAAAGACGGCATGATGTCAAAAAGCTGATCTCCCCTTCCCTCTCCCCAGTGCAGCTGTCATCCAAAACAAAGCAAACAAACCTATGAGCTGCTGAATCTACTTTGTCATTCTTTATTTTTGGTAGCATAAGTGCTATTCTATAAACTGCACCTAACTTTAAGTGCGCAGCTTATAGAATAGCACTTGCTCCACCATTTTTTGTGCCATATATAGAATTCACCCCTTTATGGCTCTAATAAAAATAACCTTAGCGGTAGAAAATAGAAAACTGCGCACATCAACTTCGGAACTACCGTCAGGCACCCATGCTACCCCATCGGTAGGGTCAATTTGGCATGCAGTAGCCCAACCGCAGCTTAGTAAAAGGGCCCCTAAGGGGCATGATTACTGCCAAGTAGTGCGTGAGCCCTTACTGCCTTCTAAACAGGTGTTGGTAAGGGCTCAGGCAGTAAGTAGCCATGCACTAATTTTAATATTAGCACATGGCCATTTTTTACCCCATTTTAAAGAAGGCCTTTTTCCCACCGCCAATTTCACATGCCAAAACTAGCACAGGCCATTCTTTTACCACAGCTTAGTAAAAGGGCCCCTTAGGTTTTTTTTGTCTCATAAATTATTTCAGACTCTTATGTTATATGTTATTTCAATTATGTACTTACTGCACATGATAAAACATGTACTTCATTTAAACCACTGCCGCGGCAAAAATAATTTCTAATCATCTGAAGGAATTCGATTTGTGCAATGTTTGAAGGAAGCACCTGTTAAGTGACTGGGATTATTACTACGATTTGGTTGTTCATAAAAACTACTTTAAATTAGATTTTTGGCTTCCTTCTAAAGGTTTGTTGCATGCAGTTCATTTCTGTAAGATTGTGGATATCAGTATTTCTGACCAGGCTGCAGACAGTTTTCAGTTACAAGATCTCATGGAGAAGAGTCCTTCTTTTCATTGGTCTTTTAATAGACAATTATTAAATCATTCTCTTATTACAGAACAACTGTCTGCAGCTTGGTCAGAAAATATATAAAACACATACATCAATTTTTAATATCTGGAATGCAGTGAAGGCAGACCTACAAGGGCAAAATTTGCCAGATTAAAAAGACCGAGATGTAGGGAAATTTCTTACTTGCAGTCAGACCTCACTAAATTGGAATATTCGTAAAAAAAAAAAAAAAAAAGGAAAATTCTACTTATAGAAAGTTACTAGAGATTAAGGAGAGGTTGGCAACTATAGAAACATCCAAATTGTTTATTGTATGGGTCCTTCTAAAAGGTCTTTTAATACATATGCTATAGGGTCTTAGGAGGTCTTTTGTTAAGCTGCAGTAGTGTTTTTAGCTCGCGGTAGAAATCAGCTGTCGGTAAATGCCGAGATGCCCAAAGGAATATAATGAGCACCTCGGCGTTTATCGCCAGGTGATTTCTACCGTGAACTAAAAATGCTACTGTGGCTTAGTAAAAGACCCACTTAGGGCCCTTCTTACTAAGGCACGTTAGCATTTCTAACGTGCCTACAATTAGCGCGCGCTAACTGTGTAGTCGCCTATAATGATATTACAGGTGCATACACTGTTAATGCATGTACATGGTTAACGTGTGTTAAAAATGACTTTAATGCAGTTTAGTAAACAGGGAACTAAGGGGCCCTTTTACTAAGCTGCGTAAGTGTCTATGCATGCCCGACGTGCACCAAAATGGAATTACTGCACTGCTCCCGTCTGGCCCTTGTGTTAATTTCATTCGTGGTACATGTCCGCTATGCACGAGCCAAGTGGCATTTGGCACACGTAGGTCATTACCACCTTGTTACCACATGAGACTTTACCTCTAGGTCAATGGCTGGCGGTAAGGTCTCAGACCCAAAATTGAGGTGCAGCAATTTTCATTTTGCCGCATGTCTATTTTTGGCAAAATTTTTAAAAAGGCCATTTTTACCGGCGCACTAAAAATGGATTGGCACACCCCAAACCAGTGCCTACACTACTGCAAGTCATTTTTCAGCACACCTTAGTAAAAGGACCCCCCCCCCCCGAGTGTGGTAATTAGCCAGCTCATTTTTGAAAGAGAAGGGCGCCCATCTTCCGACACAAATCGGGAGATGGGCATCCTTCTCTCAGGGGCGGCCAAATCGGCATAATCGAAAGCCGATTTTGGCCGGCCTCAACTGCTTTCTATCGCAGGGACAGCCAAAGTTCAAGGGGGCGTGTCGGCAGTGTACTGAAGGCGGGACGGGGGCGTGGTTAACAGATGGTCGTCCTCGTCCGATAATGGAACAAAGAAGGGCGTCCCTGATGAGCATTTTGTCGACTTTACTTGGTCCCTTTTTGTTCACGACCAAGCCTCGAAATGTGCCCGAACTGACCAGATGACCACCGGAGGGAATCGGGGACGACCTCCCCTTACTCCCCCAGTGGTCACCAACCCCCTCCCACCCAAAAAAACAAGTTAAAAAACATTTTTTCCAGCCTCTATGCCAGCCTCAAACGTCATACCCAGCTCCATCACAGCAGTATGCAGGTCCCTGAAACAGTTTTTAGTGGGTACTGCAGTGCACTTCAGGCAGGCGGACCCAGGCCCATCCCGCCCTACCTGTTACACTTGTGGTGGTAAATGGGAGCCCTCCAAAACCCACCCGAAACCTTGACTCTTTATGCTGCCTCTATTACTGTTATTCCTAAAGAGAGACAGATTAAAAATCATGTGTCAATTACAGGCCAATTTCTCTTTTTAAAGACAGATTGTAAATGTTTTACTGAAACTCTATGTGTATTGAACATTATATCATTGAAGTTATCAATCTAGATAAAACTGGTTTTACACTCCCTTAAAACTTTATCTCAAAATTTTTGTTAAGTGATATTTTTTTAAATTATATCTCCCAGTTAATTTGCTTGCTTCTTTGTAGTATAATACTAATGTATATATATATATATATTTGTACCCTGTGCTTTCCCACTCATGGAAGGCTCAATGTGGCTTACATAGGGCAATGGAGGGTTAAGTGACTTGCCCAGAGTCACAAGGAGCTGCTTGTGCCTGAAGTGGGAATTGAACTCAGTTCCTCAGGACCAAAGTCAAAGTCCACCACCCTAACCACTAGGCCACTCCTCCACTCCAATAATACTAATATATAATCTGCTTTGGACCTGGTGGGATTCAGCAGAATATAAATACCAGGTTAGATGAGATAATGTTAGGCATCTAGGACCAAATCCTATAATTGTGCCTTTAAAATCTGCACCAAAAATCTACACAGTTATTGTGATTCTATAAAATAGGCCTAAAGTTAGGTGTAGTTTATAGAATATGAGTTGAAAGAAGACAGTGAGGTAAATCCAAGAAGGATAACAAGGAAAACTTTATTTATGATGCAAGGATCTTGCTGTAACAATCCTTCGTTTATCCTCTATCATGTAAATACACTAACAGTTGCCGTCATCTATATCAGCCAACAACATGGCAACTTACAGCAAGATCCTTGCATCAAATTTTACTATTGTAGAGTACTATACTACAACATCAGAGATTTACCAAGACCCCTGAGGCAGGCCTTCGGGCTGAAACACGGCTGTGTCAGATCAGTTTTTAAGCATCTTCAATAAAGTTTTCCTTGTTATCCTCCTTGGATTTACCTCACTGTCTCCTTTCAACTCTGATGACTTTGTAAGGTTTTTTTTTTCCTTCCTTTTTGGTTATTTTGTTCTGTTTATAGAATATGCTCATGCACCATTCTTGCACCTAAAATTAAGGCACACCCATTTAGGCCACATAAAACCATGCAGCCAAATTAGCTCACACAACTTAAGGTGCCCGTTATAGAATTTGAGGGCTATTGAACATTATTTATAGGGCACATTAATTACAAAATAAGACAGTGGTGGTTTCTTTAGATGCTGAAAAAGCATTTGACAAAGTTGAGTGACCCTGTTAATTTCAGGTACTGGGTTTTTATTTTTACTTTGGATCCAATTTTATATGAGATAAGCCTAAGTATACAGCCCATATGCAATCAAAAGTTTTTAAAGAACATTTTGTCTGTGAATGAGATGTTATATTATGAATAAATTATTTGGATGTTACCTTTCATATTCTAAAAAGGGTGTCTAAAGTTAGGGGTGCATTGTTCACCCAGTTATACTGTAGAATAGAGTCAGCTGACAATAAATTGGCACTTAATTGGATATAAGTACCAATATTTTTTTTTGTTACATTTGTACCCTGCACTTTCCCACTCATGGCAGGCTCAATGTGGCTTACATGGGGCAATGGAAGGTTAAGTGACTTGCCCAGAGTCACGAGGAGCTGCCTGTGCCGGGAATCAAACTCCGACCCTAAGGACCAAAGTCCACCACCCTAACCACTAGGCCACTCCTCCACTTGGCATTAACAAGCACTAATTGGCATTAATTAGCAATTGTGTGAGGCAGTGGGCAAAGAATAATTCTAAGAAATCATATTTGTTAAATTCTAACTTTCACTCTGCAAGTGAAGGAATGCCAGATGGTTCAGATTATTAGAATCTAGCTCTACTGAGCTGCAGGTTAGAAAGGTTAGAGACAGAAATTTCTTTCACCCCTTGTGATTGATGGATTGCTAATGCAAACACATATGTATCCTATTATGAACAAGGTATATTGCAGGCAATTTAAAAGGATTAGGCTGAAATGCTGTTTAGTTAGATTCTAAATAATTCTAGATATAAATGAGTTAGATTTTAGAAGTTCTTAATATGTAGATATGGCTTATAAGGAATACTGATTCTGCTTATTTTAGAATATGCTGTATTCTGTGTAAATTAATAAGTTTTGTTTCTGTGTAGAATGTCTGTTAAAATTCTGTATTACTCTTTGTCTGACGTTTCAAGCAAGGACTGCAGTGAAGAGGTCAAACATGTGTTTTGACTTATCTGCAGTTCTGGCTGGTTTGATGTATGGAGCTGATAGGTGAAAAGAGGTCAGGACTAGTCAGCTCTCTTCTCCTTGATTAATTATAGGTAAAATGTAGGAATGGTCCTGGAAGTAATAACAAGCTATGCCATTAAGTAAGACTGGCCCTTGACCCCTTTAATGAATGCCAGAGTTTAGTTAGCAGTTAGTACTAGGAATATGAGAAATTAATCATAATAACATGCAGGAGTTCTGGAGCCCAAATGTCTGGTGTGAGGGGCCCAGGTCACAGGTCAGTTTAGGATGTCTGGAACCTATGTAACTGATATTTTTATAGAGCTGATTGGCTGAGGCAAGGTAACCAATCTATTCTTTACCATCTGGAGAGTAAGGGGGGCTAGGCTAGGAGGGGGCTTAGAACTGTATATAAGAAGGAACAGACAAAAGAAAGAGAGCAGAAGGAACAGACAGAAGAGAAGAGAAGAGAAGAGAGCTGAAGAGGACAGACAGAAGCCATAACATCCAGAGAGCTGACACAGAGAGCTGAGAGAGAGACAAAGAGAGCTGAGAAGAGAAGAAGAAAACTTAATGCTGATGTCCTGCTTTGTTTGCTGGCAAATAAAGAAGATTTCTCTCTCATTCTGGTGTGCTGTTTGACTCCTGAAGTACCACAAATTCATGCATCCATTCCTGCAACAGTGTACATAAATGACTTATGCCCCTATTCTGTAAACTGATGGGCTGATGCTCAGACCTCTCGCGGTAGGCCAACAGTGCAGAAACCATACTGCTGGAACAGCTCAGAGACCTAGTTTGCCAATGTTCAAAGGATATGGTATTCAAATTATATGTGTGCTATAAAACCAAACGGAGGGGGGGAACCTGCTTGGCACATACGCAGAAGAATTTTGTGGTAAGCTCAGTTTCTGTGCGCATGCGCCAGGCAACCCCAAAAGTGAAGCACACATTGGTGTCTGCATTTTGCACCTTTAAATGCATGTGTTTCAATTTATTTTTACTTGGAAGGCTTATATTTAAACAAAGGAAACGGTTGCCAATATGTGTTTTACTTTTGGGTTTGGTCTGACTCACACACATTCATCTCTCACTACCAGCACTTAGGGGCTTGCACAGGCTTCCTTCTGCTTCTAAATTATATAAAAACTGGCAGATTTTAAAGAAAGAATCATGAGAAATCCTCTATTTGAACACCCGAATGCCTGCTCTGAGCTGGTGTTAAATCTTCAGTGATAAGGCAGCATTGTTTTCTGCGCTGGGAGAGAATAGAAAATGACTTCATTAACACCCATTTGACTGCATTAGCATGTTATTTGCACTAATCTTTGGTGTGCATGTTGTCTCCCACACTGAAGCCTCTGACCATTCAGCACTCACTGATGTGGCTAGTGGTTAGTGCAGCAGCCTGAGAACCCGGGGAACTGGGCTTGATTCCCACTGCAACTCCTTGCAACTCTGGGCAAGTCACTCAACCCTCCATTGCCCCAGGTATAAAATAAGTACCTGTATATAATATGTAAACTGCTTTGATTGTAACTACAGAAATGTGGTATATCAAGTCCCATCCCTTTCCTCTAGCACCTATGTCTTGTTCTGAGCATCAGCCAGTGAGTTGCATTCAGCTGCCACATAACCATGGAAATACACCAGTGTTCTAGATTTCATGCACAACCTGCTATTATAAAATAATAGTTTAGTACCCAGTTTTATGATGCCTAACTACTACTGTATTAGTGACATATATTGAATTTAGCCCTATATTTATTTGTGTGAAAATGTATATTCTAAAATAATATTGTGCTAAAGAGGTATTTTGACCGGCAATGACTTAAACTGTGGTGGCATTGAAGACCTATTTGGTCTAAGAAAAGGTTTCATCTTGATATAGGCGAGAGAAAATCCACCAAGGCAGTTATAAGGTGAGAGAAAATCCCACAGCAGTTACACAATAGTAAAGGACAGTGGAAATTAAACCATGAACCCAAAGACCAGAACAACAATGTAAGCTTGTTCTGAGAAACTTTTTATCATTGTCTTTGTCTCTTGGGTTCATGGTCTATTTCCCATTGTCCATTACCATCATCTTGATATAGGCATATCTTTTTCATCATCTTTTTTTCATAATTTATTTTAATAAAGAACATTTCTGAATAATACTTTATTCCAAGTTTGATTTTTGTTTTATCTATATCTATATTTATGTCTATGTCTATATCTATTTATTTGTGACTTTTATATCCCACATTATCCCAAACAAGTTTGAGTTCAATATGGCTTACAATAAACAGTATAGGATACACTGTACATAACAAAGAATAATGCACAAGAAAGTAGTTTGTTGTAAGAATCCAATTATACAATACAGTATCATAAACGTAATGGGATAGCTATAGATGTTTAAATTTAGAAATTCTATTACGAATGAGAAATTGTACATGGAGCAAATAGGTTAATGGTAAATAGAGTAATAACCAATTCAGGTAATAACTAGTTGTTTGAGATATGGTTGTTCTTTGTGAGGGTTTGTTTGAATAGGAACGATTTGAGGATTTGTGCTTCTACTATTCCTCCCATCGCCTTTATCATCAAAGGAATGGAGGCTACTGGTCTGTAGTTTGTTACATCAATTACGGTGATTGAATTGTTTTTTGGTATTGGTGTTAGGATAATAAAGCCTTTATTATCAGGGGAAGTGCTGTGGAATAGTAGAAAGGAGATATGCTGCTGAAGCAGATTAATGAATATATTAGGAGTTTCCTTCATAAGTTGGAAGGAAGACCAGCTATTTCTGTATGTGTGTCTGACTGTTTTTCGTAAATATCTTGATTTGAGTACTCCTCTGATTTTAACTATTTTTTGTTCATAAAAAGTAGCCAGTTGCTCTGCTGTTTTTGGGGACTCAGTGGTTGTGGTTATTTCTTTTGTGGACAATTGGCTTTTAATCAGATTGAAAATGTTTATTGGTATTAAGGAGATTACCACCAATTATTTTTTTATAGTATAGAGTTTTTGCAATTTTGATCTCATTTTTATATGTTTTGATGGCAATTTTCCAAGTTAATTTGTTTTCATTTGATTTGTCTTCAGCCCATTTTCTTTCCAGTTTTCTACATCTCCTTTTCAAAAGAAGGATAGATTGATTAAACCAGGTGAAATTTTCTGGGTTGCTTTGGATGTAGATTTGAGGGGAACTATGTTATTACAGACATTTTTGCATAGGTCATCCCATTTAATCATGAAGTTTGTCTGCTGGAGGAAGAGCAGGATTGTTCAAGACGTTAGACCAGAAGGTTGTGGTATTTATTTTTCTTCTAGTTTTGTGAGGAGTCATAGTACTTATATTTCTCATTGATTTTATATTTTCCCTCCAATATATGACCAGGGAGTTTGACTCCAAGTATGATTACTTAGATGAAAGCTGTTGTTGTTGTTTATAAATTTATAGGCTAATAGGTCAAGTAAATGATCTTTATTGTGAGAGGTATGGCTGAATGGTTGTGTGAGTTGTCAGTAGTTTAAAAATGTCAAGCAAAATGTTTGTATTACTATCATTTTGATTATTTAGGTGTAAATTAATGTCCCCTATTAGTAAGACATTATTAAATTTAGTGCATATGTTAGATACAAATTCAGTGAAGATATTTTCTGTTGATTGCCACCTCCCTGGTGGGCAGTAGAAAAAGATGATACAGATAGGATCAGACAGAGTGTTGTTGTTGATTTTGCAAGCAATTGTTAGGGGAGTTAATATGAGATATCAGTTCTAGTTTGAAAAAGGATTCTATATTATGGCAATTCCTCCTCCTTTTTTCCCTTTTCTAGCTTGGTGAAGAATTTTGTAAATTGGGCGACATAGGCCATTTAATATTGGATCGTCCATGTGCATGTATCCAGGTTTCAGTAATCAATAGAAGGGTCTAATTGTTCTTTTAGCCATTCTCTGATTATCTGTGTTTTCTTTATTGCAGATCTGGTATTTAACATTAACATTGGGACTGATGTAAATGAGAATGAAGTAAGAGTGTGGCATTTAACATTTATGAGATGTTTTCTTGTGGAGGAAAAGTTTTGTTTTTGAGTAGGGTGGCTTTGAGTCAGGTGTTTTTTCATTGATATTGTGTGTATGATTTAGTTGATTACAATCATTGAATTTGTCATGTTGTGTTTTGTGGTTTCCTGCTTTAACTTTAAACTTGTTAGAAATAATGACTGGGATACTAAACTAGGTTTCTAAAGCGATAGAGAACCAGTTAAAAATATCATTTTCTCTCCCGCCCCCTTTTTTATTTATCTGGGGGATTCTCTATATTTTATTTATTTATTTATTGAGAACATTTATATCCCACATAATCCCAGCATAGCAGGCTCTATGTGGCTAATAACAGTTAGAGAAATTGCATCATACCAATGCAAGGATGGGACAGAGAATAAGGATCAACTGGGGGGGGGGGGGGGGGGGGGGGACAACAGGGGAAACAGCAAGGGATGGCAGGAAGTTAAGTAATTTCGGAGTAAGTTTTATGGTAACTAAAGTTGTGTGTGTAAATCAGCCTGCATTGTTGATTTGTGTGCTCAGCTTAATTGACTAATGAGCCAATCAGCATCAATAATTGATTGCTAACAACCAATTATTGGTGTTACTTTGCCTTAATTGGAATTTATAGGCAGATTGTATTCTATACTAGTAAAAAAGGCCCGTTTCCGAAACCAATGAAACGGGCGCTAGCATGTGGTTTTTTTTTGTGTGTGTGTGTGTGTATGTGTCACAGAGTTATTTTGTGTGTGTGTGTGTGTGTGTGTGTGTGTGTAAGGGTGCGGTGTGTGTGCAGGTTGTTGATGTGTGTCTTTTTTTGTTTTATGTTGTTTTTTGCTTGGGGGTTGGGGGATGTGCTGTGCTGTGCTGGCAAAGTGGGTTGGATTGGTGTGTGGCTTTGAGGGTGTGTTTCTGTTGTATTGTGTGTGTGTGTGGTTTTGTCTGTCAAGGAGGTTTGTGGAGGGGGGTCTTTCTGTTGGTGAAATGTAAATGTGGTTGTAGGGGGGTCAGCCTTTGTTGAGTGTTGTTGTTTTTTTTTCCATGTTTTTTTTTTTTGTGTTGTGCTGAGGCAGCAGTGTTGTTTTAGATGGGCGGAAGGTAGAGGAGCACGTTCTTTGTCTGTCGGTATTTTTTGGCCGTTTCAGGGCCGCTGTAGGGGAATGCTGGAAGAGAAATGTGCTGTTGGAAGCAGCGCCATCTTTTTCCATTGGGCTGGGGTTCTGAGCATCCTGGAGGTGGATGACAGCTTGCCTGAGGACGGGGATGGTTGTTTTAAGTTGGCGGAAGGGAGAAGAGCACAGTCTCGGGCCATCGGGGGGTGATCCGATATGTTTGGTCCATTTCAGGCCGGCTGCAGGGGAATGCTGGAACATTTATGTGCTGCAGGAATCAGCACCATCTTTTTCCGGGTGCTCGGGAAATCCCCAAGGTGGGAGACAGCTTGCCTGAGGCTGGGGATGGTTGGGCACGTCCTTGGCCGCTTCGGCAAAAGGGGAAGAGGAAGGGGGTGGGGAGTTACCTTCAGCCGCCTGAGAAACCATGTATTCTTTGTTTGTTTTGTATTATTAGTTTGCATTTCTGTTGAAGAAAGAGTGGATGCCTTTCGAATGATGGAGGTGGTGCGTCGGTGTGCGGTTGTTTCGTTAGTTTGGCAGCCAGTCTCTAGCGATTCCTGGGTAGGGAAGGAGTAGGGAAACACGCTCCGCGTGTTTCCCTACTCCTCCCCCTTCCTTGGTCGCTGTTTGCTGCTGGCTGGGTCGCGGGTAATCCTTCCAGCTGGGCTGCAGCTTGTCCTGTTCGCCCACGTCCCAGATGGTGACGGGCACGTTGTTTTCCGGCTCCTCTGACTCCATGTCAAGCGATCCCAAATATAGTCTGTGCTATAGGCCCTCTGGCACTCTTCATTACTGGCATTAGGCATTTAAAAATTCCCCCCCCCCCTCTCCCCCGGTCTATTTTTGCACGTACCCACAGCAGGAATATTCTTCTCTTGTTCCAGCGGTGGTTCTGTGCTCTCCGTGCTGCACAGATAATGAGCCATTCTGCTGGGGAATGCTGCTCCCTTATTGTCACGTAGTTTCCTCTGATTGGTCCATCTTACATTGCCTAGTGTTGCCTGGGAACGGTGTTGTGATGGTCCTTTGTGTTTCAGAATGTTGAGTGTGTTTTTTCTGATTGGTCCGTCATGAGAGGGCGGGGCAGAGAGACATGGTCAGTGTTCTGGCTTCACCACCATGAATCCATGAACCCTTCAGTGAGTGACTGAGTGACTTCAGAACGTTGTCTTCAGAACGTTGAGGGTGAGTTTTATTATAGTAGATATGGTGCCTAACAAATCGGCACTGAAAGAGTTCTGACTAAGTGTATTCTATAATCGGTGCCTAGATTTAGGCACTGATTATAGGATACGCTCAGTTCATATTTCAGCGCCTAAATCTACGTGCACTCATTTACACCAACAAAAACTTGGTATAAATCCCTGTGCATAGATTTAGGCGCACTAGGCCACATTCTATAACTAGGTGCCTAAATTTTGGATTGTCCATAAAATGCCCATTTCCCCATCTATAACTATGCCCCTTTTTGCCTGCACACATTAGAAGTGCGGCGTACATTGTTACAGAATACACTTAGCGAGTTGTGCATCTAAATTCTAATCAATGCCAATTAATGCCAAGTAATGCTCATTATTGCTTGTTAAGTGCTGTTATCAGTGCTCATTAGCTTAAGCTTATTAAGTTATGCCCATTGTTATAGAATCTGCGCCGATTTCACAGCGAATCTCTAGGCACACTATGTAGAACCTGGGGGATAGTGTGTAAATTCAAGGGGCATTCCAAGAATTTACATGCATTGTTACAGAATAGATCCTATCAGTGCCTAATTTAGGTGCTGGCTTTTACATCTGCTTTCAGCAGGTGTAATTGCCAGTGCCTTAAGTAAGTCTCCATTTATGTCCCTGACATTCCCATTCTTCTGCTATCTTCATTTTCTGCTGCTTGATTTTCTGTGTGCCTAATCTGGTCAGCTACTAATCATCTGTTTCTACTGTATTTGTTTTTTGCCCGCCGAATCTGCAAACGTCTTCTTCACTGTATTCAGTGTATGCAAATTGGATATGTTTCCATTTCAGGGCACCCAAGTTGGAACCTATCAAGGAACCAATGCTGGACCATAATGTACCTGTACACAAAGCTTCAACAGTTCAGGAGCCAACTTTGGAGATGCAGACATGCATAAATACATACATTTCCAAAATATATAGTAGATGCTCCTAAAACATACATTCTTGGCACCTACTGTAAATCTAAGCACCCTCGATAACGTGTTGAGATTATTGTAAATATTAAGAAACTTTAAGAATTAGACAGTTTAACTATGGATACTTTCTGAATGGTTGTTCAAACAATGACTTTAACTCATTTGGATTACTGTAACTGTATTTAGGCTATAAGGAGGTTGTTATACAGAAGTTTCAAACACTATTGAACACAGCTGCTAGCTCAATTTTTAAATGTTCGAAATTCGAGAGAGCTACACCTCTTTTGAGACAATTGCACTGGTTGGTAACATATCCACGTGCAGTTTTTAAAGTATGTTCCCAGGTATTTTTGATATTGCAAAATTTGGCTCCTAGCTACACATCATCATTGATTTGGTTATCTGCCATGAATTCTAATCCTGTATCAAGAGAGTTTTTAATTTTGCATTTCACTTGTCTGAAAAGGATCATTTACAAAACGTTCTCTTCTGCTACATTTGCCTATCAGGCAACTAGTTATTGGAATGACCTTCTATATTTAATTAGAATTCAGACAAATTATGGTAATTTTCATAAAGTGCTTAAGACTTACAGTATTTGTTTAAGAAGCATTTAGGAATGTAACTGATTTTAATGGTTAACTATTTTAGTATATTATACTGTAATTTTGTCCTTGGTATGCCCATCTTCTAAATTCGTGAGCCATACTGAACCAGAAATGGTATGTTGTAGGGTATAAATGCTATTTTGTATGTATGTATGTATGTTGTGTATGCTTAAGTGGGTGAAGATGTCTTCATCAACTTTATGTTTAAACCTGAAGTATTCTGCCATAATGCAATAAAATATGGCTTTTCAGTTGATGGAACTTGAGAATACATAGAAACATAGAGAAAATAAAGCTGCCTTCATTGGGTTGGTTTGCCATTGAAGCAACCCATTTCTATTGCTCTAGGTTTGAAAAACAACCTATCAGGGCATTCCCATTCTCACTTTAAGAATACTTCAGTTTCTTTAGTCCTCCAGCCAAGCATGAAAGGACTAAATGGTTGTACTTCTTTAACAGCTGCTGGCCTATTATAAGTCTATTCAAACGATTCTTAAGGAATCAGTCACATTACACTTGTCTGTCATGAACAATAAAATGAGCTCAACACTGAAAAATGTTTTTAACTGTATGAGGAACTGTGTAAGCTGTAATGTTTCCATAGTGCAGGAACCTGGGACAAAAAACAAAACACAGGTCCATTGTCTATGGAATGAGGAGAAGCAAATGTTGAAATGTCGAGTGTTCCACTTCAGACTTGTTCAGCTGTCCATGGTTGTTTAATTCAGTGCCAGAAATGTTTGTGAATTCTATTGGTGAAATTCTGGGATTCAGTGTTAATGGCACGGGGAGGGCAATTTGCAAAAGGCTTTACTAGTGGGTCCTTTTACTAAGGTGCATTGAAAATGCCCTGCACAGGTGTAGACGCATGTATTGGATGCGCACATGTCCATTTTCCAGCACACTTGCAAAAAAAGGCCTCTTTTTGGGGGCTGAAAATGGACATGTGGCAAAATAAAAATTGACGTGCGTCCATTTTGGGCCTGAGACCTTACCACCATTTATTGACTTAGCAGTAAAGTCTCATGTGTTAACCGAGCAGCAATCATCAGCTCATGTACACTGCCGATTACTGCCCAGATAGCACCACATGCCAGAAATTTTCCGGTGCGCGGTAGCTGGGCAGTAGTTCCAAATTGGTGCACCTTGGGCATGCGTAGGCACCTACGTGGCTTAATAAAAGGGCCCCTAGGTAATTAAACAGTTATCTAGTGAACTGCAGAAAATGAACATGGCAACCCCTCCCCTGTCTCTGCATTAAAGCTTCCAATGCCATTTCACATTCCCTATGAATCTCCATGTGTGTTTTAATCTGTGGAATTTGTTCCTGTTTTAAACCAGTTGTAAAATCCTTGATGGTCTGCAAGCCCCATGTGAGGTTTCAAAATTGTCCTCATGGGAGGAAGTAATTCTGTAAGAAGGATTTTGGAAAGGGAAGGCACACATAGGTGCATATGCTGCATAGGGTCATTTATGTATATTTAGTTTGTTAGTGTGCATTAAAAAATGTAGGTAGATATTTACTAAGCTGTATGAAGCAGATAATGTAGGTTTTACTGCATGGTGGTTATTAGTGTGAACCTGTGCTGTTACCGAACATTAAAACCAACCAGCATTGTAAGAATCCCACATGAGATACTTAGCATGGATAGCAATGAGTCATGGGCTGAGAAGGGGCAGTTATAGGGCATGGCCAGCAGTGACAGCTAGAACAAGAGTTGCCTGTTGTTAGGGCAGTAAGATATTTGGAGGTCTTGTTTTGATTCTTCACTGTCATTTCAATCTCATTTACAAAATAGTATTAGGAAGATTTTCTATCAATTAAAATTAATGAGGGAGGGAATAAGATGGCGTCTTGAAGAGAAAGCTGTAAGGCAGCATTTCACCCGATTTCCTCCTTTACTGAATCTTTTACCTGTTTCCATGTCGAAGCGGAGGGACAAGCAGCGTGTGAGTCCCACTACACCTGCGAGATTGGGTCCAATGGACCGCTTTACTGTGCCAGGAAGTTGTTCGGGGCTAGGTACCTCACTGCTGGAAGGAGCGGTGGGAGGTGTCCCGCTCCCCCAGCTTGAGGCTGAGATCACGTTTAGCCCCGACAAACGGAGGCCTCCGACAATGCTGGCGTTGGAGCTGCAACAGAGGCAGGAAACCGCTAGCGTCACTGACCAAGGAGAGCTTCCTGCTGCGGGGACGGTTTACAGCTTAGATTCGCTGGATATCATTGCTGGAGAGGGGATAATGGAGAGAGCCAGCGTTCTGGCAGACTCTAATGCAGAAGGAGGAAGACAACCATCTGGGGAAACTATTGCCGAACTAACTTCAATTAGTAAGTCTTTTTTTGCCTACAAAACCAGCATTTATAACCCTAGACTCAATATGGGAGGCCCTTATGGGTTTAGAAAATTATTTGTCCCAGAAATTGTTACTGGTGACTCAGGTCTCAAAGTTACCTCTGGAAAAGATTGCAAATTTGGAAACAAGAACATCTAATATTGAGAAAACAATGCAGTTGAATAATGATAGTATAAAATCATTTTAGCAGACACAGCTTAACCTGATTAATGAAAATGCATTATCACACTTCAAAACTGAAAATTTGGAAAATCAACTAAGAGCTAAAACTCTTAGGTTGATTAATTTTCCAAAAATTACATCAGTAGCTCCTTTAATAACTTTCAAGAAATATTTATCTGACATTTTGAAGATTCCTGAATAGGCTTATCTACCTGTATCAAAGATATATTATCTACCACCATATAAGAAGGGGAAAAATATTAATCAAACCGAACAAGGAGCAGAAGCCTCAATTGATATGCTCAATTTAACGCAGATAATTCAAGAAGATGAGATGGGGACACCGGCAACTTTAATAGTGACCTTTGTATTGGAACCTGATCAAGATTGGATTCTGAAACAATTCTTTCGCCACAGAGATGAACTCTTTATGAACAATAAGATTAGAATATTTCCTGATATTGCAAGAGTAACCCAAAAGAGACGTCAATTATTTCTAAAACTACGTCCCAAGGTTTTACAGTTGGGCGGTTTATTTTGGCTAAATTTCTGTGTAAATATGTATTGAAAGTTAATTCAGTTAAATATATTTTTTATGATCCAACTCATTTGAGTTATTTCCTAGATTCAAAGGTTGCTATTACTCCTAATCAACAACTAGCAACATTATCTATATCTACTCTGTAATTATCGTTGATTTGGCACCTTATGTTTATCTTCAAATTTCTTAGCCTAAATTAGTCAAATATATATTTCATGGAATATTACCTTGTTGTTTGTCACTGCTGCGGACTTGAAATGGAAGAAAAGAAATAACATATGTATAATTGTTTTACTTTGAAACTGTATTGCTTATTTCTTTCCATTTTTTTCATATCAAGAGTTTTCTTGACACATTGTTAATACTTATAAAAAAATAAAAATAAAAAAAAAAATAACGAGGGAGCATCAGAGTTTCCTGACTTCTGATAATTTTAGAACATTGATTCAATTGCTTATTACATCTTACTTTGACTACTGCAGTGCTCTGTATTTGGGTGTCCTCCTTCATGCAATGGTGCAGGTTTTGTCAGGTCTTTTCCAATCTATTCATATCTCTCCAGTTTAAACCTTTTTACACTGGTTGCCTTTTAAGGACTCAATTCTATAAATGACACCCAAATTTGGGTGTTGATAAAAATTAGCATTAAAAGCTATTCTACAAATGGCACTCAGAGATGGGCACTGTTTATAGCATAGTATAACATTTGATGCCAGGATCTGCACCCAAAATATTCAACAACTAAAACATGTTGTAAATCCTGGCACCTAAATTAGGCGTGGATCTCCCATATTCTGTAAAACTGTGTGCAAATTCCAGGCACGCCCCTGTTCTGGCCATTCCCCTTCCTTGGCCACGCCCTCTTTTTGGATCAATGCATCAAAATTTACACATGGATCCCGGAGGTTATAGATGTAGGCATACATTTTAATTAATGCTAATTACTACCAATAATTTTTTTTTTACATTTGTACCCTGTGATTTCCCACTCATGGCAGGCTCAATGCGGCTTACATATTGTAGACAGGTACTTATTTGTACCTGGGACAATGGAGGGTTAAGTGACTTGCCCAGAGTCACAAGGAGCTGCCTGTGCCTGAAGTGGGAATTGAACTCAGTTCCTCAGGACCAAAGTCCACCACCCTAACCACTAGGCCACTCCTCCATTCCACTTGATTATTAGCACTCAATTATCAGAGCTAATTGGCTTGTTTATCAATTAAATTGTGTGCACAAATTGGATGCATGCCCAAAGGTTTGGTGCACAATTTTGAGCACCATATTTAGAATTACCCCCTAATTCTATATATGGCACCTTAAGTTGTGTACGCTACTTTGGCCACAACATAATACTAATGCATCAAGTCCACATCATGGAGAGTGAAGAAATGCATAAAAAAGCTACTTCCTTATAGACACAATGTTTTATAGACGCAATATTAAAAGAAATAATCAGGCAAAATAAACTCTCTAGATCCACCCCACAGACCCCAATCCAGAAATGAAATAGCATTATTTACTGATTTATCTAAAAGAATTATCTATAACTGTCAGGGATCTTGAAATATAACATTTGCCTTCAAAAGTGACCAGACATTTCATGGAATTTTAAAGAAAAAGGAGGCTCCCAAGACTGTGACCTGAGTTCTCAATGCCAAGAAAGCTTTCCTATGTAATTTTATAGGACTGGCCACATTCTGGAAGACACAAATTTGTTGACCATAAAAAGGTATATGATTCTCTAAAGATAAAGTTTCAAAATCTCTTTATTATCAATTTCAGACTAAAACTTTACTTACATGATTGGAATATCACTTTGTGATGACTTTAGAAAAGCAGATAATTCCAAAGAATCAACATGATTAACTTCACAACCCACTTCATTCAATACCTTGGTTTCTTTGGGCAAGTAATACAAATCCACCAACTAAGAATCAGGAGAAGAATATAACAAAACTTCCTCAAGATAACTCTTAAACAATTCTAGAGGAACAGAGTAACGAGTAATAGGAAGATTTAATCATCTCAAACTTCTGGTTCTTAAAAAAATCTTGAGAGCTTCCAAAGAATTATGAATAACTAAATCATCTTTAACATTATAGGCAGCAACTGCTTGCTCGTTACTATTCTGTGATTCAACTTTAATAAGTCGCATTTGCAAACCTTTCAACTTCTTTTTTTGATCAGTGATTTCAAAACCACTTTTGCAGTAAAAGAGGAAAATTGAGTCAAAATCCTTTTCAGTAAGGTCTCTGTCCTAGAAATGACAGTCCAAATATCCTTCAAGGTGATTTCAGCCTCAATGGACAATGAACCTCTGGTGTTCGAGGCCTCTCCCCAATAAGTGAGCCACTCAGGGGATTAGAACATATTTCATATGTGCCTTTTTCTGAATAAAATGCCAGTAGATCAGGTTTTGGAAGGGCATCTAAAGATAATTGCCCATCTACTACTTCAGAAGAATGGCTAAAGAGGTGGAGTACTAACCCCCAAAGAAACAGTCTCTACAGAAGAGGAGGTACCCACAGAATTCAATATTCCATTGCTCATTGTCACTGATCTTAAATGCAAAGTCAAGAGGCCCTTCATATTTGATGCTAATGGAGGTACTGCCTTCTTTTTGGTCTTCCTCTTCTGCATGTAAGCTAACCATGCTACTGCTCTTAGATGGCTTCCAAGGGACTCTGAATTAATGTATGTAGATGTAATATAGATACACTCTTTTTGGGATTTGTTTTTGGAGTACCTGACAGTATAAATTCTGAAAGAAATGGGTCCCAAACTAGGCTAGCATTGGTTAAGGAAATGTCAGGTATAAATGTATTCCCCTTACCCTTATATCCAAGCCCATTGTACCAAAATAATAGAAGGAACTAACTTCATATCTAAATATAAAAATAGGGTAATTTTATTTACAATAGCAGTAAACATGGTATCAGAAAATTAGAAATAAAGACAACCCAATTACAGAGATAACTTAGAGTAAACACACCTATGTCCCTAACTAGAGTCTTAAGTACAAAGAGCCACTTGAACCCCAGAGCACTGATACAATGATACATGGCACATATACAATCTGATGCAGTTCTTCAGATGTCACATGTCCCTTAGATGTTTATCTGGTCCAATGCAGATCTTGCTTCTCCGATAGGATGTTGACACAGCAGTAGCTATCTCTGATAAGAGCTCCTTTCTATAAAGAAAACAGAAGCTGTATCTGTACTGCTGGCATACTTTCTGACCTTGGCGTAACATAAAGTACATGTTGACCAGCCACGGTGTCTCCAAGAGTCCTGCAATGACATCAGTTCTGATAACAGCCTGATGTCAATTCTGATAACAGCCTGATTTCCTGGAACATTATGACCTTACCAGCAGCATCCAAGTATAGTAAACAAATGTTGCTGTGCTTCTGTTAGACTTGATATCTCCACATTGTTCTAGAGGCTTTGTAGATATTAGTATCTGCGTTTGCATATTGTAATCAGGTTGTTAATACTAGATTTGCCATGTATGTATAGGACCATATATGTTTCCATATATGGTCCTATACATACATGGATGGCTGGACATAGTGCTCATAGTGCTTGCTTTGCTCCTATAGTGCCCATTTGGCCATTCCCTTTTGAACATCTGCTCATGGGCACACATCTATGACCACATTCCATGGTAAATCCCAATTTTATAGAGTAAGTTGAATGATGTTTATATTACACAATGATGCTGAAGCTTTCTGTAAGTAGCCTGCCAGAGTTAAGACACAAAGAATCGACCACTACAGGCAGATCTTTATGTCCCAGATTTGAATGTTTTTATTCACCAGCTCTGTGCTATGGAAGACAGGAACAGAAGGCTCATGGCAGAGATCTAGATTAAGGAATCATAGTACCTATGAAGGCTATGGTAACAGGAAAACAGTTCAAACATGGTCCCAAGAGTCAAACAAAAATGTTGAAAACCCTCTGGCAGTTTTATATCTAAGATTTTATTTATTTATTTATTTATTAGGATTTATTTACTACCTTTTTGAAGGAATTCACTCAAAACAGTGTACAGTAAGAATAAACCAAACATGAGCAATAGACAATTATAGCAGTAAAAATATTCAAATAACAATACAAAGTATGGCATAGTATACTACTTACAATGTCAATACAATATGTAATAGAACATTTTAATTGACAGCGTAGGGTATAAGCAAAGATAGAACATATAGATAGGTAATAGAATAAGAGGAGTTAGAAAATAAGGTAACTAATGTAAATAAAGGTGCACATAAGGTCAGAGAGATAAATGACCTATAAATGACCTAGAGATGGGAGTAACTAGTGAGGTAATTAAATTTGTTGATGACAAAAAGTTATTCAAAGTCATTAAATTGCGGGAGGATTGTGAAAAATTACAAGAGGACCTTATGAGACTGAGAAACTGGGCATCTAAATGGCAGATGACGTTTAAGTACAAAGTGATGCATGTGGGAAAGAGGAACCCGAATTATAGTTACATCATGTAAGGTTCCACGTTAGGAGTGACGGACCGAGAAAGGGATTTAGGTGTCATCGTTGATGATACATTGAAACCTTCTGCTCAGTGTAATGCTGCGGCTAAGAAAGCAAATAGATTGTTAGGTATTATTAGGAAAGGAATGGAAAACAAAAATGAGGACATTATAATGCCTTTGTATTGCTCCATGGTGCAACCGCACCTCGAATATTGTGTTCAATTCTGGTTGCCGCATCTCAAAAAAGATATGGAGGGGAATAATCAAACGGCGCCGGTGAAATAGATTGCCGGCGATCTATTTTGGAGGCGCCGCAACCAGCTGGCCCGAACCGTATTATCGAAAAAGATGGCCGGCCATCTTTTCTTTTGATAAAATGGTTTGGACCGGCCAAATGCCAGAGTTCGCCGGGTTTGAGATGGCTGGTTTTGTTTTCAATGATAATGGATACTAAAAGCGGCCATCTCAACCCCGGCTAAATCCAAGGCATTTGCTCAAGGGAGGAGCCAGCATTTGTAGTGCACTGGTCCCCCTGACATGCCAGGACAGCAACCGGGCACCCTAGGGGCCACTTCTAAAAATTAAAAAAATATATACAAATAGCTCCCAGGTGCATAGCTCCCTTACCTTGGGCGCTGAGCCCCCCAAACCCACTCCCCACAACTCTATACCACTACCATAGCTCTTATGGGTGAAGGGGGGCACCTAGATGTGGGTAGAGTGGGTTTTTTTTTTTGGGGGGGGGGTTAGGGCTCAACACTTACCACCACAAGTGTAACAGGTAGGGAGGGGATGGGCCTGGGTCCGCCTGCCTGAAGTCCACTGCAACCAACAAAAACTGTTCCAGGGACGTGCATACTGCTGTCAGGGAGCTGGGTATGACATTTGAGGCTGGCATACAGGCTGGCAAAAAAGGTTTTTATTTTTATTTTTTTAGTGTTGGAGGGGGTTGGTGACCACTGAGGGAGTACAGGGAGGTCATCCCCCATTCCCTCTGGTGGTCATCCGGTGAGTTGGGGCACCTTTTTGAGGCTTGGTCGTGAAAATAAAAGGACCAAGTAAAACCGGTGAAATACTGATTAATGCCGCTTTTATTTTTTCTATTATGCGCTGAAGCCGTCCATCTGGTAGCCACACCCATACCCACCCATGTCCCGCCTTCGCTACGCCACCGACATGCCCCCTTGAACTTTCGCCGGCTCGGCGACGGGAAAGCAGCGATGGTGTCAAAAAAGCAGCTTTCGATTATACCGATTTCGCCGCTTTTGAGAGATCGCCGGCCATCTCCCGATTTATGTCGGAAGATGGCCAGCGATCATTTTTGAAAATAAACCTGTTAGTCAATTGTGAGAATAATCCAGTTTTAAGATTATTTTATGAAAATGTTATGATTCCTCTCTAACCGTAGCAAGAGAGCTCCACATTTTTGGTGACAACACTTTCAAGTAATTAAGGAGATTACAGATTGTGGAAAATGCAGCAGCCAAACTAATAGGGAAAGGCTGTTGGTTTGAACATGCTACTATATTCTTGAAAACATTTACAGTGGCTCCCCTGTAAAGCCAGGGTCAAATTTAAACTTCTCACTCTGATCTTTAAAATTCTTCATGGTTTGGCCCCTGCTTATCTGCAAGATTTTGCCTAATTATATCAACCAAAGAGAGCTGTTAGATGATATTAGAATGGTAATCCCTGCCCACTTGGTATGTCGTTTGAAAAATACATTTAATATGACTATAGTTGGAAGAGGACCAGAACTTTGGAATACTCTACCTATGGAAACTAGACTAACAATGAGGTTTTGATGCTCTCTGAAAGCTTTAAAAAAAAACATTTTTGATATTGATTTCTGTCCTTCGGAATTGAATTTTTCCTGAATCCTGTATTGTTATATGTTGAATTGATTGTACTTGGATTATGTAAAGGTTTTAAGACCTCTATCCAGATACCAGAGCTGGATATAGTTTATGGTTTATTCTGCATTTGATGTTATTGTTACGTTATTTTGGGTCTTCTAGTCCACCTCTACGTGAACAGTTCAGAGTAGATTACAATTTAAGAAGAAACCAGATCAGAAAATCTGGGAATTACAACACTACAACACAAATAAAAAAAAGGAAAACTAAACATAATCGTTACAAAATAACTATATTGCATTAGGAGATATAAGACCAGGTCTTTAAAAAAAACATTTTCAGAATTTTCCAAAATTTTACATAATCTTGGTATGATTTTGAAATAACGGCAAAGTATTCCAGCATGTAGCAAATTTAGGGGATCTTTTACTAAAGATTAGTTCGAGTTATCTGCAGCAGGGCCCATAGGAATAAAATGGGACCTGCTGAGAATAACTGGAGCTAACCTTAAGTAAAAAAAAAAAAAAACCCTGTGATACTGTAAAGAAGAGGTAAACTGTTTAACTGATTTTAATTTAAGAGAATCTAAGAAACATATCATAAACTGATTTTGAGTAGCATAATGAGAAGCAGAATCTTGAAGAAGGAGTGCTAAATTCATCATATAACTGGGAGAGTCTCTGTAGAGAATTTTAAAAACTGTGATGTTCAGCTTGAACTGTATATAAGCAAGTATTGGAAGTCAATGGAGCTGCAGATAGTAACTTTTAACTGACTCAAATTTTGATAAACTAAAAATTAATCTAACAGCAGTATTTTGCATTACTTGTAGGCAGTTAATCAGTGCCTTAAAGCAACAAATCAGGACGAGGTTACAGTACAGCACTATGTAAGCCACATTGAGCCTGCAAATAGGTGGGAAAATGTGGGGTACAAATGTAATAAAATAAATAAATAATCAAAGCGAGATACTACAAGAGACTGGTCCAATATTCGAAAAGTGTCCCTAGTGAAGTATTTCTTTAGTGCCCTAAGCTGCCTTCAACATTTTGGAGACATGTTGCATGAATAAATAGTTATCCAATTCTACTAGAATTTTAGAATGCAAATCTAGGGAAAATGAATTCATGCCTATCATAAACTTCTGCCTGTATCTCACATCAGTACTTGGGCCTATCCAAAGAAAATTTCCCCCTTGTTTACTAAGCCACACAGCAAGGCCGACACAGCCCATTCAAAGTGAATGGGCTGTATCGGCATTAGCGCAACTAAGCCGCTAGTGCAGCTTAGTAAACAGGGGGAGGAGGGTTGTTTTTTTTCTTTATTAAGCTTCAGGCAGTCACTTGAGATCCAGGACTCAATTTGTTCCATTAACCTTTGTATACGGGATAGGGTATCAGCCCAAGAAGGCAGGCAAGGCAAGTGCAATCAAAGTAGTTCACAACAAACAAAATTATATAGAGGGAAGAAAGGAGCTACAAAATATAGGTAGGACAGAAGAGAAGAATAGCAAGTATGTAATCCAGTTGAAAAGAGGAGACTGGTAGCTATCAACAGTGGCTGCTTCCGCCACAAAACCCAGATGAGTTGTCAAAGGCAAGGGTAAACAGGTGTGCCTTTAGGGAAACCTAGAATCTAAGATATGATTGTTTGGATCTAATGGGAACAGGGAGTGCATTTCATAACAATGGGACAAGATAGAAAAAAGCTGAATGTCGGGTGGATTCAAGACAAGATAAGAATAATAGACATAAGAAATGGAGAGCTGAATTTTGCAGGCTGAGTGCAGAGTCTGAGAAGGGGTGTAAGGGTCAAAGAGGATAAGTAAGGAAGAGTGAAGAACCTTGTAGCATAGGGTTAAGATTTTGTGCTGGATCCTATAAGGTACAGGAAGCGAATGCTGTTGGGCAGGTAGAGGAGTGATCCTGTCGTAATGTTGAGAATGAGTAGGAAGTTTGATAGCAGTATCCTGAATGGACTATAATCTTTGAAATAATCATGCCAGTCAGCATTTAAATCAAAGGCTGACTGCCAAAGCCAAATATTGGGGGTAATCCTAGGTACTAGATATATTACTACTACTACTACTACTACTATTTAGCATTTCTATAGCGCTACAAAGCGTACGCAGTGCTGCACAAACATAGACAGTCCCTGCTCAAAGAGCTTACAATCTAGTAGACAAAAAATAAAGCAAACAAATCAATTAATGTGTAGAGGAAAGAGGAGAGGAGGGTAGGTGGAGGCGAGTGGATATAAGTGGTTACGAGTCAAAAGCAATGTTAAAGAGGTGGGCTTTCAATCTAGATTTAAAGATGGTCAAGGATGGGGCAAGACGTAGGGGCTCAGGAAGTCTGTTCCAGGCATAGGGTGCAGCAAGACAGAAGGAGCAAAGTCTGGAGTTGGCAGTAGCGGAGAAGGGAACAGATAAGAAGGATTTATCCAGGGAACGGAGTGCACAGGAAGGGGTGTAGGGAAGGACGAGTGTGGAGAGATACTGGGGAGCAGCAGAGTGAGTACATTTATAGGTTAGTAGAAGAAGTTTGAACAGAATGCGAAAATAGATAGGGAGCCAGTGAAGCGACTTGAGGAGAGGGGTAGTATGAAGTAAAGCGACCCTGGCGGAAGACGAGACGGGCAGCAGAGTTTTGAACCGACTGGAGAGGGGAGAGGTGACTAAGTGGGAGGCCAGCAAGAAGCAGATTGCAGTAGTCCAAAACGAGAGGTGACAAGGGTGTGGATGAGGGTTTTGGTAGATTTTACGGATGTTGTAAAGAAAGAAACGACAAGTCTTGGCGATCTGCTGGATATGAGCAGAAAAGGAGAGAGAAGAATCAAAGATAACCCCAAGGTTTCGAACTGAGGAGACAGGGAGAATGAGAGAGCCATCAACAGAAATAGAAAACGGGGGGAGCGGGGAGGTGGGTTTGGGGGGGGGGGGAATGAGAAGCTCGGTTTTGGTCATATTTAATTTCAGGTGGCGTTGAGACATCCAGACAGCAATGTCAGACAAGCACGCTGAAACTTTGGTTTGGATGCAAGGTGAGATATCAGGGGTAGAAAGGTAGATTTAGGAGTCATCAGCATAGAAATGGTAGGAAAAGCCATAGGATGAGATTAATGAACCAAGGGAAGGAGTGTAGATAGAAAAGAGGAGGGGACCAAGAACAGAACCCTGAGGTACGCCGACAGGCAGAGGGATAGAAGTAGAAGAGGATCCACCAGAGTGAACACTAAAGGTGCGGAGGGAGAGGTAGGAAGAGAACCAGGAAAGGACAGAGCCCTGGAATCCAAGTGAGGACAGGGTATCGAGAAGTATGCTGTGATCGACAGTGTCAAAAGCAGCGGAAAGATCAAGAAGAATGAGGATGGAATATTGACCTCTGGATTTAGCCAGTAATAGGTCATTGGAGACTTTAGTAAGCGCAGTTTTGGTTGAGTGGAGAGGGCGAAAACCAGATTGTAGAGGGTAAAGAATAGCATGTGAGGACAGAAAATCAAGGCAGCGGCGGTGAACAGCATGCTCAAGTAATTTGGAGAGAAAGGGAAGGAGGGAGATGGGTCGGTAATTAGAGGGACAAGTAGGGTCGAGTGAAGGCTTCTTAAGGAGAGGTTTGACCACAGCATGTTTAAAGGCAGCAGGGACAGTCGCAGTGGAAAGTGAGAGGTTGAGAATGTGACAGATAAAAGGAATAAGAGCAGAAGAGATGGCATTAAGAAGGTGGGTGGGAATGGGATCAGAGGAACAGGTGGTACATTTTGAGGAAGAAAGGAGAAGTGTAGTTTTCTCAAGGAATGAGGGGAAGGAGAGAGAGGGGAACGGACTAGTGGAGGGAGAGGTGGCAAGGTAGAGAATGCAAGGTTTATCTTTTGAACCTTGTCGTGAAAGAATTCAGCAAGGGTCTGAGGAGATAATGAAGGGGGAGTTGGGGGAGGGGGCACCTTGAGGAGAGAGTTCAATGTGGTGAAGAGAAGTCGAGGGTTAGAGCCAAGAGAGTTAGTCAGTTGGATATAATAATCCTGTTTGGTGTGTAAAAGAGTAGACTGGAAGGAGGTCAGCATGAACTTAAAGTGTAAGAAATCAGCAAGGGCCCGAGATTGTTGTGCAATTTCATTCCCTTCCTTTTATGCCTATTGTGTGAGGTTTATATATTTAATCAGTTATTTATTATGCTCAGTATTATAAACCTATTTTGTATATTGATGTTTGAAAGGCGGTATAACAACTGAACCAAAAATAAATAAAAATAAATGTAGCACAGCTACTTGCCCACCCATAAGTTTTTTTCATTTATTTCTATACCATCTTCCTCCCCCCCCCCCCCAAAAGGGGAGTGAAAGCAGATTATATAGTAAGAAACATTATGAGAAACCTCATTTAGCAAAATGCTTCTTTTTAAAATAACTTTATACTAATATAAAGGCTGATATTTGTAAAGAGGAAATGATCCCTTTATCCCAAGGATATAACTAGTTAATTTAGAGCTCCTTTTTCAAAACGGCGCTACAGATTAGTCTACACTGAATGCAAAGCAGCTCATAGGAATTGAATGGGCTTCTGTGCATTCTAATCGATAGCGTCACTTTGTAAAAAAGAGCCCTTAATAGGCAATTAATTATCATTATTAATGATCTAATTTGTGTGATTTCTGCTAATAAACTAGTACTTTACACACACCCTGTTAGGCTTAACTGTACTCAGATGTTTCACCAATTATAGTTTATTGCCAGAAGCAGCTCAGACCATACGATAGCTTTGGTTAGTTGAAATAACCTTGGGGTTATAATATCCACATACCATATATACACTATTTCTGCTAGACATGCAGTGTGTGATAGGTATGCCCATGTACTGCACATCAGTTTATTGCTGAACAAGATAATAACTTTGCACTTGCACAAGGCCTGAATATGTAAAATTACTAATATTTAATTTATTGTTAATTTACACTTTAAGTTGATGCATTTAGCACATGCTCTGCTACATCACTGAATATCTTTGACATGCATAATTGATTTAAATGATGTGTGCTTCTGATCATCTGTAGAAAGTATTCTAGAATACAGTTGTCAACACGGGATTAAAGCATTTCAAGATATATATATATATACTATGCCCTCAAGCAGGACAATTTTCAAAGCCTGGGCTGCCCGTATGTGTGTAACTATACCTGCACTGAGCAGAGGTATTCACAGGATGAGGTTGGAGAGGTTTACATTTATGTTCATTCTTAAATTAACCCAAAATACCTGTGTGTGGTAAAAAGCAGGTGTGAATGTGAGCACAGAGGGGCTCAATTTTTAAGGAGAAAAACATCTAAAAAGTGGCATCAAGCAGCATTTGAACATTTTTCTCACAAAAACGTCCAAATCACTATTTTCAAAACCTATATTTTTAGACATTTTTATATGCTGTTCATCTGCAGTACATCCAAATCTCAAGGGGGTGTGTTGAGAGTGTGTTCAAGGCAGGATTTTGGCATCCCTAAGACCTGGATGTTTTTCAGCCATAATGGAACAAAACAAGATGTTTTGAGCTAGATCTGTTTTTAGAACAACTAAGCAACAAAAAGTGCCTTAAATGACCAGATGACTACTGGATGAATAAAGGAATGACCCCCTTACTATGCTAATTGTCACTGTCCCCACTTCTACCCCTTAAATTTTAAAAGAAACAGTACATACCAGCCTCTATGACAGCCTCAGATGTTATAGCCAGTTGTTATAGCAGGTCTCTGGAGCAGCCTAGCGGTTGGTGCAGTGCACTGTGGAGAAGGGGGATCCAGGCCCATAATCCATTCTAGCTGTTATACTTCTGAGCCCTCCAAAACCCACCAAAAACCTACTGTACCTACATATAGAGGACACCTGCAGCTATAAGGGCTGTTGTAGTGGCATACAGTTGGGGACAGTAGGTTTTTGGTGAGTTTTGGAGGCCTCACTATACAATAAAAAGGAGCAACAGTGAGATGTGTATCTTGTAGCTTTTATGTGAAGTCTACTGCAGTGCCCCCTAGGCTGTACCACTGCTCTCCTGGGATGTTTATGTGCCCCGTCAGTATAGAATGCTGGCTCCTCCTACATTCCAATGACTTGATTTTGTGTGTTTTTCACTTGGACTTTATTTTTTCAAAAATGGACCAAAAAGATAAATGCACAGAGCACAAAGACATGTAGGAAATAGCCATTTTTTGTAAAAAAAAAACAAACAAACCCTAGATGTTTTTCTGGTTTGATAATGGTAATTTTTACTACTCGATTTTTGGACGTTTTCAGCAAAACGTCCGGTCAGACTTAGATGTCATATCGAAAACGCCCCTCCCAGATTCTCTTGGGTAAGTTTAAAATGGAAGTATCTGAATACTTTCGTATTGAAAATTTATCAGTACACACACAAGTAGAAGTACATCATAATGAAAATGCCCCCCCCCCCCCCCATATATTCTACCTTTTTCCTTCTTTTCTTTTCTTTCCTACTTTACTTCCTTTCACTTGGTGGGTGCACCAATTACAAAGTGTAGTATTTTTCCCATGGGCAATTAGAAAATTAGTATAACTGTTATGTATCACACTTGAACATACGTACTCTTGCTTAATGAACGGCACTTAGCTGCCAGCTTAAAAATGCTGGTCTCCTATTTGCTAAATTTATTCTTGGTATTTGTTCTCCACCCTGATTGCTTCAGCCAACTTGACCTTTCTCAAAGTAGGTCTACTTTCATTGCAAGTTTGTTTTCATTCTGGAGTTCTTGTAGCTCCACTGGAGTGGGAAGATAAATGGATTTTTCATCTCTGTGAATTTCTGTTTATCTCTTACTAACTTATATAGCTCTGGGCTCTGAATCGTTTGTCCCTATTTCACCCTGCTTACAAAGGTTCTGAAGAATCTGTGTATAGAGTCTGACTAGAAATATTCCTTGAATGAGAAGACATATGTAGTTCTTCCTTTACTCTGCATAGCCATATTGAAGTAGATTCCAGAAAGTGTGCCAAAACTCAAGCACAAAAAATATGGATGTTAAGCACCAATTCTATAAGTGGAAAGAGGATGGGATTTGATATACTGTCTTTCTGTGATTACAATCAAAGCAGTTTACATATTATATACAAGTATTTAGTTTGGACCTGTGGCAATGAAGGGCTAGCTGCTGGATTCTATATATCGTGCCTACCGTTTTGTGCCTAAATCTAAGCATATTCCATAACAATGTGCATAACTTAATTGGCTCGACAAACCGATCTGTGTTCTTAACAGCACTTAACAAGCAACAATGAGCACTAATTGACAATAATTAAAATTTACACACATAACTCACTAACAGGCTTATTTTCAAAAGAGAAGGACGCCCATCTTTCGACACAAATCGGAAGATGGGTGTCCTTCTCACAGGGTCGTCCAAATCAGTATAATCAAAAGCAGATTTTAGACGTCCCTAACTACTTTCCGTCACAGGGACAGCCAAAGTTCACGGGGGGGGGGGCATGTCGGAGGCGTAGCGAAGGCAGGACTTGGGCGTGCCTAACACATGGAAGTCCTCGACCCATAATGGAAAAAAAGGGCGTCCCTATTGAGCACTAGGACGACTTTACCTGGCCCTCTTTTCTTATGACCAACGCACAAAAAGGTGCCCGAACTGACCAGATGACTATTGGAGAGAATCGGGTGACGTCACAATATGCATCGCTTACAAACATGATCTGGCAGAAATCGCCAATGAAATCAAGCTCAGCTTGAACATCATGGACTCATGGGCAAATGCATTCCAACTAAAACTCAACATAGAAAAGACACACTGTCTCACCATCTCATCCCAATACAACACGTATAAACCCACAAACATAAACACCCCAGGATACACCCTTCCTATCTCAGACAGCCTGAAAATTCTCGACGTTACAATCGACCGGAACCTCTCACTAAAGAACCAAGCGAAATCCACAATAAAGAAAATGTTTCACTCAATGTGGAAACTCAAACACGTGAAACCATTCTTCCTGAAGGAAATATTCCACAACTTGACAGAATCAATGGTACTAAGTGACACAGACTACTGCAATGGAATTTATGTGGGATGCAAAGAACAAATCATAAAGAAACTTCAGACCGCTCAAAACCCAGCAGCCAGGCTTATATTTGGAAAAACACGGGTTGAAAGCGCCAAACCCCTCCGAGAAAAACTGCACTGGCTCCCAATCAAAGAACGTATTGCTTTCAAAATCTGCACCCTGGTTCATAAAATTATTTATGGCGAAGCCCCGGGCTACATGACAGACCTCATAGACCTGCCAACCAGAAAAACAATAGGATCAGCTCGAACATACCTAAATCTCCACTACCCAAGCTGCAAAGGAATCAAATACAAATCAACTTATGCATCCAGCTTTTCCTTTTTAAGCGCACAACTATGGAATGCACTGCCAAAAGTCGTCAAAACAATGTATGACCACTTAAATTTCCGTAAATCACTAAAAACAAACCTGTTCAAAAAGGCATACCCCACCGACCCAACATAAAAGCCTGAATATCTGCAACACAACAAAACCAAAGCTCGTAATGGACATAACTTATCTCTTCCTCTCTAAGATCCCCTAATGTATCTGTCACACATGAACCTTATTCTACCACAACATCACCTTGTATTTGTTCATACCGGAATTGGCGAACGCCGATACGGTATTATGTAAGCCACATTGAGCCTGCAAATAGGTGGGAAAATGTGGGATACAAATGTAACAAATAAATAAATAAAAATATTATGCACAAAAAAGGCAATGGATGCCTGGAAAGAGGGGGGTCGAGAAAAGCAGTAATGAAATATAAAAATTATGCAAAGGAGAGCAAGAGGATTAAAAGGAAGCACTGCAATAATGTGCACAGAGCATCTGATATGATCCTGAAACCACAGGATCCATGAGAAAGCACTTGGGTATCCCGCATGGAGTGGCAGTTGCAACCCTAAAAGGCCGTAATATTACTTTAAAGGAAAGGGATGAAAGGGCAGTGGATGTTGGTTTTGGCTGTGTATGGGAATTTCTATGTGCATCTTACCAAAGAGAACAAATTGATGTAGGGACTGGATGAATCATATTGGTCTTTCACTTTCTATTGTTGTTTGGACCATATTGGTGTCAATTACTATGTTCCTACATTAGGGCGCCCTTTTACTAAGCCATGTAAGCATCTACACATGCCCATCGCACACCAAAATGGAGTTACCGTCCGGCTACCGCGTGGCTCTTACGGTAATTTCATTTTTGGTACGCGTCCAATATGCGTGTCCGAAAAATAATTTTTCATTTTCCGATGCGCGTATCAGACGCGTACCAAGTGGCATTTGACACGCGTAGGTCATTACCGCCCAGTTACTGTGTGAGCCTTTACCGCTACATCAATGGCTGGTGGTAAGGTCTCAGACCCAAAATGGACACGCAGCAATTTTAATTTTGCTGCACATCCATTTTTGGCAAAAATTTTAAAAAGGCATTTTTTTGTAGCTTCGCTGAAAAATGATTCTGTGTGCGCCCAAAACATGTGTCTACACTACCGCAGGCCATTTTTCAGCGCACCTTAGTGAAAGGACCTCTAGATTAGCAATTTATTTGCCCCAATCTCTCATCCTACCTCTGGGACAACTTTTGCTGTATTGGCACCATTCATTGGGTCCATTTTAGTAACACAGCTGAGTTATGGAGCTATTTATATAAGTCTTAGTGTTTACTGGTGAATATACTGGTGATTTAGTACTAATAACATTGTTCCCTAGTGTAGTCAATGTGAGAAGAGGAAGCCATAGTATAAATAGCCTGTGAATACAATTTGATGGTAGGTAGGGGTTACATTCATGACTAAGAACCATTTTAATAGCTCAACAGTATGCATGTAATTAGTGATAAGGGTTCTTACAATAGCTTCATTTGATGAAGTAGATTTCTAGCACTTTAGTAGGGATAGGAAGAAAACATGAAGTATAAAACTCCAGCAAATCACTCTCGACACAGACCAGTGCAGAGTTAGGACATCTTGGCTTCATGTTTGAGTTGATCCTGTGAGATTTGCTTGTTTGTATTTTGTTTGATACTTAAATAAAGGAGATTTTAGCTGCAAGCAATAAACTGTTCCACTGTGTGTGATTGATTCACTTCAGAGATGTAACTGAAAAGAGCAGTACCTGACTTGGAAAGAAATCTGTGAGAAAAAATGTTGTTTACAGATAAGTCTTTTTTCAGCACCATGCAGAGCAAAATTGCAACAGCTGTATTGGTCCTGGAGAAAACATAATTCTTTCCCTTTATGGACCAAATTTGGAAGTAACCAACAATGTACATGGGTTTCCAAAGGAATAAAGTCCATATCTAAACTTCTTTGGAAAAACTCTTACTTTGAATCAATGAAAGCTATGATGATCTAAGATAGGGTTACCATACGTCCTCTTTTAAGAGGACTTGTCCTCCTTTTGGACTTCTTCAGATATGTCCTCCAGGTTTTTTTTTAATTTTTGGAAATTGTCCTCTTTTTTTCTGCCCTATGAACAACACACCTACCCGCATAATGAGAGAATCCATCTCTGGTCTTTTAGTCAGTCTGGACACATGGGGTTACTAAAGAGAGAGAACGGCATTGCTGATCTCTCTGTTTCCCTGCTGGTTGAATCTGTGAAAGGAATTTTGTTTATGCAGCACAACTTTAAGTATATGTCATGCAAAGATTTTTGCACGTATCTCAGAAACCAGTCAAAGTTGTTGAAGGATATCCACTCTTTTGACAAGTATGATTGGGCTCAGACATGTTCAAACTCAAATCCGGAAATTGACGTGTTTCATTAACTGTGTAAAAGCCATTTACACATTTGCAATGATTAAATATTTCTTTAGCAAAGGTAGCAATCATTTTTATTTTTGGTGTCTTCTTTTTTGCCTCTGCGAATATAGTAACCCTAATCTAAGAACAATGCACAATGGCTGAAAATTCTCTTAAATGTAGGTGAATTGAGTTATCCAGATTTAAACCTGTAACCTATTTTTCTAAATTCAGGGACTTAAGTTAGGTGCTTAGGGATATTTTACAAAGGTGTGGTAAAAATAGCCTTAGCAAACCCTTACATGGGTTTTTCCTGTGCACTAAGGCCATTTTTACAGTGGCAATAAAATGGCCTATTTTCCAATTTTGGTGACCATGTACTAATGTTCTAAACACTCAATTAGAGGATGAGTTTCCCACTTAGGGCAATACCAATTCAAATATAGAGGGAGAACTCAATTAGTAGTAAACTTACCCAATAATCTACTCCCCCCTTTGTATTGGGTAAGCTTACTACTAATCCCTCTGTATTTGAATTGCACATGACTAATGTTGCCATTAACATGTGTAAATACTAAAGACTCACTTCAGCGATGTCGCTAACTAAAACCCTACAACGAGCTGAAGAACCACTCTTGACAATCCTCCTGCAAGATTTTTTCATTAACTTTTTAAATTTATATTTTGTTATATTTGATTGCTGGGAGTAAAAGACCTCAAACGTCCTTAGCTGGCGGCAAGCAAACAAGCTTAATGTCAGCAATTTATAGCACAGAGTGGAGGACTAGACCAATGGTTAGGACAGCATGCTGAGAGCTAGGGGTGCCTGAAGCCTAGTTCAACTTTCACTGCCGTTCCTTGTAGTCTTGAGCAAATCACTTAGGGGGTCTTTTACTAAGCCTCGGTAGTATTTTTAGCTCGCGGTAGAAATCAGCTGGCGGTAAACGCCGAGATGCCCATTATATTCCTATGGGCATCTCTGTGTTTACTGCCAGCTGATTTCTACCACAAGTTACAAACACTACAACGGCTTACTAAAAGACTCCCTTAACTCTCTGTTGGTTCAAGTACCAATTTAGGGACAAAGAAAATACTAATACTTAAGTTATTTCAATATTCTGAGGTATATACCATCTGGTACAGGTGATTTGCTGTTTTTTTAGCTTGTTGATTAGGCCTATTACATCTACTAGGCTCACTGAGATTTGTTTCAATTTTTCCAAATAGTCACTTTAAATTTCGACTAAAATTTAATTGTGAAAAGACAAAATTCCTAATATTAAGCAGCCCCTTTAACTGTGTTACTTGTAACAATCTGGTAGTTAATGGAACTTCATTTACACTGGAATTCACTAATGCAGTTTAGTAACAGAGGCCCTAAAAAGTTATATAGAGTTAGAGCTAGCTTTGATCAAGCTTCTTTCCTGCCCGTAGCTTAAACTTGAATCTTGGTCCACATTGACTATTGGAACAAAAGATTTGGTTAATAAAAATAATTCAAACTCTACAAAATATGGCAGCACTCCTTATTTATAAATCTTCTAAATTTGAAAGAATTACTCCTTTGTTTTTAAAAATTACATTGGCTTCCAGTAAAAGCATGGATAATTTTCAAATTATGTATTTTGATTTATCTTATTAGTCATGGATGTACTCCAGGTTATATGTCAAATCTTGTCATTTTTTTTACATCCAAGAAATAAAAGGCTCTAAGAAAATCTTTTTCATTGTTGCACTTCCCAGATCTGAGAATTATCAAATATAAGACAATTTTTTCTGGTTTATTTTCTTATCAATCTGCTTGTTGGTAGAATTCTTTACCAACCAATCTTAGAAAAATATCAAATTACAGTCAGCTCAGAAGGTTGTTAAAAACCACTCTTTTTAGGAAATTTATCAATAATATATAAATTAGAAACTTTATTTGTGATACTATCCTGCTTATAATCGAACGAGAAAAACGCCCAAGTTCCGACCTAAATCGGGAGATGGACGTTTATCTCACAAAAATGAATAAAGCGGTATAATCGAAAGACGATTTTTGGATGTTTTCAACTGCACTCCGTCGCGGATGCGGACAAAGTTGATGGGGGCGTGTCAGAGGTGTGACGAAGGCGGAACTGGGGCGTGGCTATCTGCCGAACAAAGATGGGCGCATTTCACCGATAATGGGAAAAAAGCATGCGTTTTTAGCTAGAATTTAGGACACTTTTCCTGGACCCTGTTTTTTCACGAATAAGGCCCCAAAAAGTGCCCTAAATGACCAGATGACCACTGGAGGGAATCGGAGATGACCTCCCCTGACTCCCCAAGTGGTCACTAACCCCCTCCCACCACAAAAAAATGATGTTTCACAACTTTTTATTTTCACCCTCAAATGTCATACCCAGCTCCCTGGCAGCAGTATGCAGGTCACTGGAGGAGTTGTTAGGGGGTGCAGTGGACTTCAGGCAGGTGGACCCAGGCCCATCCTCCCTACCTGTTACAATTGTGCTGCTTAATGCTTATTAGTCGTCCAACCCCCCCAAACCCACTGTACCCACATGTAGGTGCCCCCCTTCACTCCTTAGGGCTATAGTAATGGTGTAGACTTGTGGGCAGTGGGTTTTGAGGGGGATTTGGGGGGCTCAACACACAAGGGAAGGGTGCTATGCACCTGGGAGCTCTTTTACCTGTTTTTTTGTTTTTGTAAAAGTGCCCCCTAGGGTGCCCGGTTGATGTCCTGGCATGTGAGGGGGACCAGTGCACTACGAATCCTGGCCCCTCCCACGAATAAATGTCTTGGATTTATTCGTTTTTGAGCTGGGTGCTTTCATTTTCCATTATCGCTGAAAAACAAAAACGCCCAGCTCACACATTGTTGAATAAAACATGGGCGTCTATTTTTTCCCAAAATACGGTTCGGTCCACCCCTTCACAGACCCGTTCTCGGAGATAAACGCCCATGGAGATAGGCGTTTTCGTTCAATTATGCCCCTCCAAGTAAATTCTTAGGTATACCTAACTTCTTTACCTTATTCTTACTGGGAACTCTTACTGGGGAAAGTGTAGAACATAAATATCCATTGTATTGTAATAAATGCCATTTCTGACATGGGTATCTTTTTTGCATTTTTCTAAGTAGAGACAGAAGCAAAAAATTAATTTAAGGGCCCTTTTATAGGCTTACCACACGCTAACCTGGAACTATCACTCGCCCAATGCGGTTGGGGATGGTAGTTCCACCTCGTGTGCAGCATTTCCAGCATGCTGGAAAAAGTTTTGTATTTTATAGCACAGTGCTAACCTGGCTGTAATCGGGCATCACTGCATGCTGGCTGGTTACTGCCGGGCAGTGGCGTACCAAGGGGGGGGGGGGGGCGGTGGGGGCGGTCCGCCCCGGGTGCCAGTGGGTGGGGGGTGCTCCGCTCCCGCCGCCTCCCGTGGCCGTTCCCGCGGCGCCGCACATTAAAAAAAACGGCGAAGCAGCGTCGCAGGCAGCGCCTCGCGCCCTGCTTGTAAAAAAAAAAAAATCAAATCTCCTTCCTTCTCCTCCTCGTCTTGACGTCGACTCGGGCCTTCCAATCAATTTGGAAGGCCCGAGTCGACGTCAAGACGAAGAGAAGGAAGGAGATTTGATTTTTTTTTTACAAGCAGGGCACGAGGCGCTGCCTGCGACGCTGCTTCGCCGGTTCTAATGGGACTGAGGTGGGGAAGGAGAGGGGCGAAAGGGACTTGGGGTGGGGGTGTTCAGAGGGGAGAAGGGGACTGGGGTGGGGGTCTCAGACAGGGGAGGGGAGAAGGGGACTGGGGTGGGGATCTCAGAGGGGAGAAGGGGAGGGGAGGGGAGAAGGGGACTGGGGTGGGGGTGTTCAGAGGGGGAAAGGGGAGGGGAGAAGGGGACTGGGGTGGGGGTCTCAGATGGGGGGAGGGGAGAAGGGGACTGGGGTGGGGGTGTTCAGAGGGGAGAAGGGGACTGGGTGGGGATCTCAGAGGGGAGAAGGGGACTGGGGTGGGGGTGTTCAGAGGGGAAAAGGGGAGGGGAGAAGGGGACTGGGGTGGGGATCTCAGACAGGGGAGGGGAGAAGAGGACTGGGGTGGGGATCTCAGAGGGGAGAAGGGAAGGGGAGGGGAGAAGGGGACTGGGGTGGGGGTGTTCAGAGGAGAGAAGAGGACTGGGGTGGGGGTCTCAGGCAGGGGAGGGGAGAAGGGGACTGTGGTGGGGGTCTCACACAGGAGGAGGGGAGAAGGGGACTGGGGTGGGGGTGTTCAGAGGGGAGAAGGGGGCTGGAACTGGGGGCTGAAAAAAGGGGCAGAGAGAGAGAGGGGACAGATCCTAGATGGAAGGGGGAGCGAGAGGGAGGGCAGACCCTGGATGGATGGGAGAGGGAGGGCAAATGGTGGATTGAAGGGGCAGAGAGAAAGGGCAGGCAGTGGATGGAAGGGACCGCAGAGAGGGCAGACACTGGATGGCAGAGAGAGAGAGAGTGAAGACAGATGCTGGATGGAAGGAAGACGGTGAAAAGAAGATGAGGAAAGCAGAAACCAGAGACAACAAACTGTAAATAAAATATATTTTTTTATTTTTTTTGCTTTAGGATAAAGTATTGTAGATGTGTTAAATGTTTATAATAGAACATGTAAATAAGGTAATCTTTTTATTGGACTAATTTTAATACATTTTGACTAACTTTCGGAGAACAAAACCCCCTTCCTCAGGTCAGGATAGGATACTGCTGTACTGACCCGAGGACGGAGGTTTTGGCCTCTGAAAGCTAAATGTATTAGTCCAATAAAATGGTATTATTTTACTTTCTATATTTGTTTTATTTCTATTTGTTAATTTGTAAAGTGGTGATTGGTACTTGTTAGTTTTTTTCAAATTTACATCTGCTGTCTTTATATTTTGCACAGTACTAGGGGACAGTTTCTGTTTCTGTGGTGTTGCATTGTATGCAGAGTCTGGCATTGGGGGTTCAGTTTAATTTTTGTCTAAATAGAAAGTTTATGATTACTTATTCTATAGTGGATTAGGATGTATCTGTGTTTGTGAAAAAGACATGGCTTTCAGTTAGCATTGACTGTGCAGGATCTACGATCTGTACTATTCTGTCTGGTTTCGTTTTACAATAGGTGAATTGATGTTCTAGTGCTCACTGTAGTGTTTAAGATGCTTTCCTTTTCCTTGTGTGACTCATAGAAATGACTGCTTATGGTATGGTAGAATTGCTCTATAGGTCCTGAGTGTTTTGTATTCTCGGTATGCCTAGTACTGGATTTTGGAGGGGGGTGTTAAAAAATGACCGGCCCCGGGTGTCAACTACCCTAGGTACGCCACTGCTGCCGGGTTACCGCAGGAGTCCTTATTGCCACCTCAATGGATGGCAGTAAGTGCCCCCCCAACACACACACATGGCCACATGGTAAGAGTAATCTTACCACATGGCCATTTCTTTTAGGGGCTTTTTACCCGCTGCAGTAAAAAGGGCCCTGGCACACAGGAAGCACGGCCCCCCAACAATACTGCACTGCCCTTTTACCCAGTGGCATAACAAGGGGGGGCGTGTGGGCGGTCCGCCCCGGGTGCACGTCGCTGGGGGGGGGGGGTGCCGTGGCATGCACCTGTTGCCCTGTGTCCGAGTTCGCAATTCGCATGTGTTCACTGCTCCCTCTGAGTCTGCCCCGGAACAGGTTACAGGTTACCTCCTGTTCCGGGGCAGACTCAGAGGGAGCAGTGAACACATGCGAATTGCGAACTCGGACACAGGGCAACAGGCGCGCGCTGCGGCACCCCCCCAGCGACGTGCACCCGAGGGGGGGGCTTGTCATTTCACCAGGGGGGGTCACGCTGCACCTGGGGGGGGGGGGGGCGCATCGGTGATCCGCCCCGGGTGTCAGCTAGGGTCAGAATGCCACTGCTTTTACCTGCAGCTTAGTAAAAGGACCCTTAGACTTTTCATTGTCCTCCCTGAGTGACACCATTTTGATCCAATATTCCAACTGACTCCCTCACTGGCTTCCTGCCTTTAATGTTCTGAAAAAGCTTTTATTACAAGTTTTTGCTCTATGGCAAGTTTCTTTTCAAATGGGCAGGAGTGAATAGACATTGCCCTTACCCCCAATGAATCCCCACTGGACCACCAGGTAGGCTAGGGTGGGGGCTATAAGAGAAAGAGTGGATGTGAGAAGGAGACTTAGCACTGTGGGGGGGGGGGGGGTAGGCTGAGGCACACAGGAAGGATGCCCAGAACATTGTCATTTTGTGTCCTTTCCCCAAAACAACAAAGGCGGAGAGAAACTGTGAACAAAAATGATCATTCCTCTAAGCAACACAAAATGAAAATATTCTGGATGCTTATCCCTAATAACAACAACAACAACAGCAACAAAAACTTACACTTATGACAGCTTTAGTTTACAAAATGAATAAGTGCCCCTTTTACTAAGCAGAGGTAAGCCCAATGTGGATTTACACTCGCTAAACAGGAAGTACCACTGGGCTATCACAACAGCCCGGCGATACTTCCCACCCCCAGCATGCCATCATATCTGGTGCTACAAAAATATATTTATTATTCAGTGCTGGGGTGTACCCAGTAGTAATCGGGCAGTGCCACACGCTGCCTGGTTACCGCTGGGTTACCATGGCAGCCCTTACTGCCACCTCAAACTACTTCCTGCATGAAAGAAAGATTTCCCTTTTACCCACTGTGGTAAAAGGGGGCCTTGGCGCGCATGAATAACACGCACCGATGCTAGCGCAGGCCCCTTTTTCCACAGCTTGGTAAAAGGGGACCTAAGTGAAGCACTCCAGGCATTACTTTCCTTTCAACCCAGTTTTTTTTTTTTTGTGGTTCTTCAATTTGGAACAGTGAAAGGATATAATCATGCTGAGACATTAATCCTGCAAGACCTTAAAGTTGTTGCTGACTACCAGTTAACATTTAGATGCTCTTTCCTCCCTCCCTGCAATGCCTCCATCTGTGAAGCAGCAGAACAAGCACATACATTAATGCAAAATGAAAGTTTGTGCATCAAAAACACAGTGACAAGAAGGAAACTGATGAAAAGGAAAGGAAACAAACTCAAACCAAAGAGAAATTGAGAGTGAATGCAGTGGAGCAGCAAAGGGCAGCAGGTGGGAAAGTTGATGTCCTGCTGGAATCAAAGGTGTTAGTGGGTTAAAGGAAAGGAATAAACTGCTGTTTTCAATAGCAAAGAGTCAACTGAAGTTCAGAAGCAAAAAGTCTCAGGAAATAAAAAATGAGGCAAAATCTGCCTTATAACCAGAACTGCTAAAAAGTTCTGAATAACTGAAACAGAATTTGTTATATTACATTCACTTGAAAGCTGCTATAAATATGGCAACAGATCTTTATACAAGGGAAGTAAACAAAAATGAGAGAAACAGGAGGCCTATATGGTTCTCCAAAAAATTGGCCAAAAAAATAATAAGGGCAAAAGAGTTTGCATTCAAGAAATACAGAAGAACGCAAGATGAGGATTGTGAAAAAGATTAATGGATTAAACTCAAAGAAGCGAAGAGGGAAATACAGCTAGCAAAAGCACAGGTGGAAGAAAAAATGGCTAAAGATGTAAAGAGAGGTGAAAAGACCTTTTTCAGTTATATTGGGGAAAAAAAGCTAGGAATGGAATTGTAAGACTGAAAGACATTGAGAACAGCTATGTGGAGAGTGATGAGGATAAAATGAATATGCTAAACAAATACTTCTTTTCGGTGTTCACAAAAGAAAATCCTGGAGAAGGACCGTGGTCAGCTGGCAAGGGTATATTTGTGAATGGAGTGGATATTTCACCGTTCACAGAAGAAAATATTTATAAACAACTTGAAAATCTGAAAGTGGACAACGCTATGGGGCTGGATGAGATGCATCCCAGGATACTGAAGGAACGCAGAGAAATCCTGGCAGTACTTCTTAAGGATTTATTTAGTAGATCTTTAGAGACAGAGAGGTTCTGAAGGATTGGAGACAAGTGGATGTGGTCCCACTTCACAAAAGTGGGGACTGAGAAGGTGGTAGGAAAAATAATGGAGTTGCTGCTGAAGGAAAATATGGTTAACTTTCTAGAATTCAATGGGTTGCAGGATCTGAGGTAACATGGCTTTACCAAAGGAAAATCCTGCCAAATAAATCTGATTGATTTCTTTGACTGGGTGACCAAAGAACTGGATAAAGGGCATGTGCTAGATGTAATCTACTTGGATTTTAGCAAAGCCTTTGATACAGTTCCTCATAGAAGACTCATGAATAAGCTGAGAGGGCCCAAAGTGGTGAACTGGATTGGAAATTGGTTTACCAACAGGCAATAGAGAGTGATGGTAAATACAATTCGCTTGGATGAAAGGAGGGTGAGTAGTGGAATGCCTCAAGGGTCAGTACTGGGGGTCGGTTCTGTTTAATATATTTGTGAGAGACATTGCTGAAGAGTTAGAAGAAAATCTTTGCCTATTTGCAGATGACATGAAGATAGCCAATAGTGTGGATGCCCCAGAGGGAGTAGAAACCATGAAAATAGATCTCCAAAAATTGGAAGAATGGTAAAAAGGTCTGGCAACTAAAATTTAATGTGAAGAGGTGCAGAGTGATGCATTTGGGGAGCAGAAATCCAAAGGAGATGTATGAGATAACAGGAGAGAGATTGATAAGCACAACTCAGGAGAGGGACCTTGGGGTGATGGTGTCTGCACTGTTGTTCAAAGTACTAGGTAAAAGTACTTAAGTGCAAGTAAAAATAAATGTATATTTTTACATTTAATTAAACTTAAAAAGTACAGCAAAGAACACATTAAACATTACTTAAGTGAAAGTAAAAAAGTTATTGCCTGATAAAATAATTTTTGAGGAAAAAGTAAAAGTACAACTACAGTGAATGCAACTATTGATAATATTTGTATCCCCACAAATTTATTGTTGCTACTATTCAATCCACTTTGCTTTTAGTAAAACTACATTTTGAAAATGACTGTCACTCATGCAAGTGTGCTTGTGCGTCATTAATCCAGCTAAAAAGGTTCAACAGCTGCACTAGCAGAAAGTGGATTGTTGTTTGATAAAAGGTTCCTTGAAATCAGGCCAAGCTGCAGTATTACTGATGTTTTCTGACAGGGTCTGCAGGTTATGATCATATAGCACATTATCATATGCATTAGAAGTGGAGTTATCTAACTCATCACTTGCATCTTCATTATCATTGTTATGCTGTCCAATTAGAAAGAAGGCTTTCACAAAGTTGGAATAATTGTCTGTTGTTCTAACAATTTTTCATCTAATGGCAAACTCTGTTTGAATATCTTCGAGAATTGATGCAAGAACGTCAAATGTGTGGAATCCCTTCAGTCTTAAGGCCAGACAAACAGACTTCCTCCCTAAATACTCTTATCAATCCAGTGAGCAGTTATCCCAATGTATAATTTCCCATGGGATGACAAGCAGTCTGTTGTGGTAGAGACATATGTCTGTTCACCAAGAATTGCTACCAGCCTCAGCTTCATCTCCAGTTTAAAAGGACCCAACTCATCACTGTTCTGTTTGGCTGGAGACCAGTAACCAGTTCAACAAAAACAGGCAACTCCACTGTTATCATAGGCTGTATTCCTTGAGCAGCAAAATTTGAGATAAGATGATCCACTATTTGTGTGACAAGGTTTGCAATAGCAAAATCCTATTCCCATTTTTGCTTGTCCATTTGTTTTACTGAAGAATCATCATTTACATCTCCCTCTGTTTTTAATTTTTTCTTTTTACTGCAAGTATCAGATATATCTGAATAAAAGTAGTAAAAATTGGCAAAATTATTACTTCAGTATGAGCAAAAGTAACAAATGTTATCCTGTACTTCTTTACAAGTAAATGGATCAGGGACGTAGCTACGGGTGGGCCTGGCCACCCAATTTCAGCCCAGGCTCGCCCAGCGCCAGCACCAGCCCCAACTCCCATTGCCAGCCACTGCTGCTTTTCCTGTTGAGCAGCAGGGTCGGCGCTACAAAAGCTAACGCTAAGGATGAAAAATGTTTTTTAAAAAAGCACGGCACCGGCAGGCACTGTCTAGGCAGCCTTGAGGCATTGGCTGCTGGCTCGCAGGCTCCTCCTGTCTCCTACGTCACTGCTCCTGGAGCGATGCAGGGGCAGTAACGTAAGAGACGGGAGGAGCCTGCAGAGCTAGCAGCCAATGCCTCAAGGCTGCCTAGACAGTGCCTTCCGGTGCCGCGCTTTTTTAAAAAAACATTTTTCGTCCTTAGCGTTAGCTTTTGTAGCGCCGGCCCTGCTGCTCAACAGGAAAAGCAGCAGTGGCCGGCAATGGGAGCTGGGGCTGGCGCTGGCATGCAGGGCGGGCCTCGAGGAAAAGAGAAAAGAGAGAAAACATGGAAGGATGGGGAGAAAGAGGGAAAACAGATGGAAAGATGGGGTGAGAGAAGGACAACAGATGGAAGGATGGGGAGAGAAAGGGAAAACAGATGGAAGGATGGCAGAGAAAGGGAAAACAGATAGAAGGATGGCAGAGATTGAGGGAAAACATGGAAGGATGGGGTGAGAGAGGGAAAATAGATGGAAGGATGGGGAGAGAAAGAGGGAAAACAGATGGAAGGATGGGAAGAGAGACACTGGATGGAAGGATGGGGAGAGAAAGGGGAGATGGATGAAAGGATGCAGAGAGAAAGGGGAGAGACTGGAAGGATGTGGAGCGAGAAGGGACACTGAACAGAAAAGGGTAGAGAGATAGAGAGACACTGGTTAGAAGGAGGGAGAGAGGGTAGATGGATGGAAGGATGGGGAGAGAAAGAGGGAAGATGCTGGATGGAAGGGTAGGGAGAAAGAGGTGACACTGGACGGAAGGATGCAGAAAGAAAGAGGTGACACTTGACAGAAGGATGCAGAAAGAAAGAGGGGAGACTACTGGAAGGATGGGGAGAGAGAGGGGAGACTGGAAGGATGGGGAGAGAAAGAGGAGAGCTGCTGGATGGAAAAGGGGAGTAGTGAAAGACTGGAGAATAAGAGGAAGGGGCATGGGAAGAACAAGGGTGAGAAAAAGATGAAAAGCCATAAGTAGATGAAGGAAATTAAAGAATGGATAGTAAGAATGAATTAAATCAGGACAGAGAGAGAGAGAGGCAGAAAAATATTGAAGAAAGCAAAGAAAAAGGAGAGAAAAATGACAAATGGCTAGGAAAACCTGGCAGAAGAGTTAAGCGAAAACGAAGGAAAGCAGAATCTAGAGACTGGGAGCGACACAATGAGAAAAAGTAAATGGCCATACAAGAAAGGTAAAGAAAATAATTTTATTTTTAATTTAGGATAAAGTAATATGGTACCTGTGTTAATGAAGTTTCAGAGACCAATACTTCCTTCCTTAGGTCAGGTGAGGATACCGTAACAGCATTATACTGACCTGAGGCAGGAGGTTTTGGCCTCTGACAGCTCACTGAAAAGGGTGTTAGGCTATTAAATAAATTTTCTGAAATCTGATGCACTGAAAAGCAGCACTTTACCCTGTGTGACAAATGCATCTGATTAGCGTGACTAAATTTTGCTGGGGGAGGGGGGTAGAGAGAAAATTTTGTGCCCACCCACAAATTGACAGTCTGGCTACGCCACTGAAATGTATCAAACGTTTTACTCAAATACAGTAACTAGTTATACTAGTTATATTTACTTAGTTACAATATAACACTGGGTATCTGAGGATCTAGAGGTAATAAAACAATGTATTAAGGCAGTGGTCATGGCCAAAAGGATATTATGCAACATAGAGAGGGGTATAACCAGCAGAAGAAAGGAGGAATTGATGCCCCTGTACAAGTCATTAGTGAGTTCCCGATTGGAATATTGTGCTCACTTTTGGAGGCCATACTGCTTATAATCGAAAGAGAAAAACGCCTATATTGCAACCCAAATCGGGAGATGGGCGTCTTTCTCCCGTGGGCGCCTAAATCGGTATAATCGAAAGCCAATTTTGGGCGTTTCCAACTGCAATCCGTCGCGGAAACGGGTAAAGTTGACGGGGGGGGGGGGGGGGGGGGTGTCAGATGCGTGGTGAAGGCGGAACTGGGGCATGGTTATTGGCCGAGGAGAGATGGGCATCTTTAGCTGATAATTGAAAAAAAAGGCGTTTTTACCATGATTTTGGGTCACTTTTTTGGACCCTTTTTTTTCACAAACAAGTCCCAAAAAAGTGCCCCAACTGCCCAGATGACCACCGGAGGGAATCGGGGATGACCTCCCCGGACTCCCCCAGTGGTCACTACCCCCCCCCCCCCCCCAAAAAAAAAAAAAACAACCCATGTTAATAACTTTTTTTCCAGCCTCTATGCCAGCCTCAAATGCCGTACCAACCTCTATGACAGCAGAATGTGTTCTATCCTCTGACAGCCTTTCCCTGGTTCTGATGTGGCTCTTGGGTGAGTGTGACAACTTTTCTATTATGCGCACTGCAGAGTCACATCAGCAATGCATTGTCGTGGGTGTAGGGTATTGGGCTCCATGATTCCACTAGCTTGTGGCAAATGCTCACGATGTTGGTAGTTGGTAGGCTCTACTCCCATGGTGCTTTTCCCCCTGCTTACTGGGTCAGAGTGTGCCCTGTTTTGTTTCTGGTAGTTCATGAGGTAGTGGCCATTTTTGTAAGACAGTTTTAGATCCCTTTCACGTGTTAGCCACGTGACAGAACTTAGTTCTTACCTTGAATGTGGCTGAAAGAGGGCATTGTACACCATTCTGCCAGCTCTGACCTACTGCTAATCTCAGTACCAGGGAGACTCGTTGCCAGTGGGGCACAACCTCTGATCTGCAGTTAACTGTGAGTAAGCATGCTTATTCCAATAAAGGACGTTTTTGGAGAGATTAGTCTTCAGGTGTCAACTGCTGTGCCAATGTTATATAGCAGCAACAAGTCCTAGAGGCCTGCGTGTATGCAGGTCCCTGAAGCACTTTTAGTGGGTACCGCAGTGCACTTCAGCCAGCCCATCCCCCCTACCTGTAACACTTGTGCTGGTAAATGGGAGGTCTCCAAAACCCACTGTACCCACATGTAGGTGCCCCCTTCACCCCTAAGAGCTATGGTAGTGTTGTACATTTGTGAGTAGTGGGTTTTGGGGGAGGGGGTTGGGTGCTCAGCACCCGTGGTAAGGGAGCTATGCATGTGGGAGCGTTGTCTGAAGTCTACCGCACTGACCTCTAGGGTGCCCAGTTGGTGTCCTGGCATGTCAGGGGGGCGAGTGTACTATGAATCGTGGCCCCTCCCACGACCAAATGGCTCAGATTAGGACATTTTTGAGCTGGGCGTTTTTAGTTTCCATTATCGCTAAAAAAAACAAGCGCCCAGCTGAAAAACGTCCATTTTTTCGAAAATACGGTCTGTCCCGCCTCTTCACGTACCCGTTTTCGGACATAGACGCCCATGGAGATAGGCGTTCACGTTCGATTATGCCCCTCCACATCTTGCAAATGATGTAAGAAGACTTGGAGCAGTTCAGAAAAAAGCAACAAAAATGGTATGGGGTTTTTGCCACATGACATATGAGGAGAGACTTGATGACCTGAAGATACATACCTTAGAGGAAAGGAGAGACAGGTGTGATATGATACAGGCATTCAACTATTTGAAAGGTATTAAACAAACCTTTTCCAGAGATGGGAAGGTGGTTGAAATAGAGGATGTTAATTTACATTGCAGGGGAGGGGGGAGGGCAACTCAGGAATAATGTCAGGAAGTCCTTTTCATAGAAAGGGCGGTAGATGCCTGCAATTTCCTCCTGTGGGAGGTGGTGGAGATGAAAACAGTAACAGAATTCAAAAATGCATGTGATAAATACAAAGGAATCCTGTATGGAAGGCATGGAACCAAACAAGCTTAGCAGTGATTAGATGACAATACCAGTAACTGGGAAGCAAAGCCAGTGCTGAGCAGGCTTCTACAGTCTGTGCCTTGATCATAGCTGGATAGATTGAGTTTCAGTAGTTGGAGAACAAGACCAGTTCCAGCAAACTTCTACAGTCTGTGCTCTGAAAACAGCAAGGACAAATCAAGGTCAGGTTTCCATATGTAGCATCACATCAAACCTTATGCTATGGAGAGACTGGATGGACCACGTGGGTCTTTATCTGCTGACATCTAACACATTACTATCGGGCTTATATTTGAAAGAGACAAATGTCAAAAAATGGCATAAAGCGGCAGATGGACGTTTTTTCTTGCAACAACATCCAAATCGCTATTTTGCGAAACACATTTTTAGACATTTTTCTATGCAGTGCATCCACATCACAAGGGGGTCTGGTGAGGGTGGGATTTGGGCATTCCCATTACTTGGACATTTTTTTTTTTTTTTGCCATGATGGAACAAAGCAAAAACATCCAGGGCTAAAAGTTGGTTGTTTTGGTCTGGCCCTGTTTCAATCATAACTCACATCATAAAAAGGTGCCCTAAATGACCAAATAACCAATTGAAGGATTAAGCATGACCTCCCTTTACTCCCCCAGTAGTCACTGACCCCCTCCAACCACCCACATATGTGAAAGAAACAGTACATTTCAGTCTCTATGACAGTGTCAGATGTTATGGTCATTCCTATTAGAGCAGCAAGCAGGTCCCTGGAATGGCCTAGTGGTAGGTGCAGTGCACTGTACAGAAGGGAGACTCAAACCCATATCCCAATCTTTCTGGTACACTTGGGTTGAAAAGTGTGAGCCCTCTAAAACCTATCAAAAACCTACTGTGCCCACATATAGATGACACTTGCAGATATAATGGCTATTGTAGTGGTGTACAGTTGGGTACAGTAGGTTTTTGATGGGTTTTGGAGGGCTCTCCATACAATATAAGGAGGTAATGGTGAGATGTGTAAATGGGTGCTCCATTGCTTTGCTGGGATGTCTGTGTGGCCAGACTACTAAGAATGCTGGCTCCTCCTACATCCCTATGGCTTGATTGTTTTTCACAAGGACGTTTTTTTTTTTTTTTTTTAATGATTACAAAAAAAAACACACTGAACACAAAACATCAAAAAAACTCTAAGGAAATGGCCATTTTCAAAACAAAAAGAGTTTTTTAAAATTTGAAAATGGCCATGTTCACCACTTGATTTTTGGATTTAGACGTTATATCGAAAAAGCCCCTCCATGTCATTCAGTCTCTAAAGGTCATTTGTAAAAATAGTTCTGTAATTCAGCCCCTATGGCTAAAATACTTACAAGATAATACTCAAACAGTGCCACGAATATCCATATAGACTGCCTCACCACTACTATCCATATAGTGCCAGCCAGAGTGGAATATGGATGGGGCAAAAATAGAGTTGATTGTTACCTGAAATCAGCAATATTCAGACTGTCATCCAGATAACTAGCTGGATAAACTCAGAAAAATTGCAATCTGGATAACTGGTAAGAAATATGCGTGCTCTTTTTTTATTAGCTGCTATAGCTAGGGTTTAAAAACAATGCTAGCTGCAGTGGCTGAATATTGATCAATTTGTTTTTAGTCTGCTTTTGAATATGAGTAGAGAGGGAGCTAAGAATAACAGAACACCTGGTTGTTTATGAACTAATAAATTGGAAGCTCCACTTGTAGCTCATTGGCAAGAGGCTGGTCATTTGCCTTCAGACCTTCATTTTTTTTCATTACTTCAGTTTAAAGCTTATTGCAATGGCGATATTTCTCAGAAACTAATAAGTAAAGAACAGTGTTTTATTTTTGATTGGTGAACTGTTGAGCCTTTCAGCTTAAACAAAAAAACTGAATGGCCATTATTCTGATAAGTTAAATAACTGTCCAATGAAAGAATATGTCATCTCTTTAGAGCACATGCATTGCTCTTCAAATTCTGTTGGCATCCTTTGCCAATTAACGATGGCAATGTAAGCATCATGAGATATCTAGCCAGTGTGTTGCTGCACATTATTTGAATAAATGTTCTTTTGAGTTTAGTAGTATAAAATATATACAATAGATTTCGAGTATGTATTAATTTGCTGGAAATATAATGATATAAAAATAATAATTTTTGTTTCAGAGTCAATCTTGCTTCCTCTCGATGAATACTCTTCTGTTGAGGGAGCTGCAGGTTTGTATGTCTCACTACACATTCTCTGCGGTACAGGCTACAGACTTTGCATTGAGACTGGCATTATCCACATATCTAAGATAGTCTTGTTATTTTGAAGGCTTCTGAAAAAATTGAGTGTAAAGATGGAAGGTCAAGTTGTTTGAGCAACGATGGAATATCAAGTTGCCTGTACCGATTGATGGACACTGGCACTTATGTCTAAGCACATCTCACACATTTCACATATTTTATATCATTTAATAGAACGTATTTAGTACTAATTTTAGTGCATATTAGATTTGTGGCACTATCCCTCCCCTCTTTGTATTTTGATATAACTATTGTACTCCCTATTTGATTTAGAGAGGGAGTATGACACACCAGCTCAGAAAGTCTGTTCTAGACAGAACTCTCTAACCATGGGACATTGTACTATTCAAACTTTATATAAGTACTATCCTCCTGATTAGTTTGTGATAATTTAGAAATACAACAATAGTTTGTGCAAGAAACTCCAGAATTATTATAAAAAAGTTGTTCTTTGATCACCCTGAGATTAATCCTGGCAACTAGTATGTTAAATCAATATAATTTTAACTGCAGCATGAACCTTTCCCCTATTCTACCCAATTATTCATTATCTTCTGTGTTCGAAAGCTATTCACTCCATCCCTAATGGAAAATCAGGACCAGGATGGTCAAGTACTTTGCAGTAGAAAAGGTTAAAATATACAGAGGGTTCAGAAAAGGAGACAAAACTAATGTCAGCTATCTTGAATCTTAAATCTATAACAGTCTCTTCTAATAACTTTACTCAGAAAAGCCTGTACACCAACAGCATTTACAAAAGAAACTAGAAAAATGTTAGTAAAATAAGTAGGAGTGATGAATTAACAACTATGCTTTAGGGAAAACAAAACAAAAAAAAATACACTGTTCCATTCTTATTCCCAGATGAAAAATGTGAAAAACAGACCTTGCTTTCAGATAGGCAGATGACTAGTGGTTTTCTGTATCCCTACAATCATTCTCACTCACCATTCACTGATCTGTCACTGGAAGCAGGTATCTGTGTATAAAACTTTACGAATGACACTGCCATGACAAGAATTAGTCTAAAAGGAACTGAGGTGTGAAGAACAGCTGGTGGTCTTCCGAAGCTGGCTGCTGCCTTGCTCTATTATTAATGCAGTACTAAATTAAATGGAATAATTTATTTGCTTTGGCTTCAAAAAAGATCTTCTATGCAACTTTAAAAGAATGTAACTAGATACCTGCCTGGTGTCTAATTTAAGAATTTGATCAAAATGAAAACTTAGGTTGATTGTTTGGAATGCACTGTGAATTTTCTGGTACATGCATTCCCACATATATAGAAAGATATAGGTGTTTCAGTGGGTCTTTTATTAAGCCATGTTAAGCAGCTAGAGTGTGTTTTACTACTTGGTAATTGTTAGCATGGCAAATAGCCCTTATTTGGAAGCTGACTTTTAGCAGTAATACTGTGAGACTACTGCTAAGGGTCATTGACGCCATTTTGAACTCCCAACCAAACAAGGCAGGAGCAGATGGGAACCACGGCATGTCACTGGACCACTAGGACTTACCTCTGTGTAATGCCTGGGGGTGGGTGAGGGGAAGGTCAGGTGGGAGTTGACAGGTGGGAGATACTTTTCCTTATTGGATAAAAAGATCAAGAGTTGGGGGAATCAGAAGGGGGCACTGGATGAAGGGGCTTTAGTATGGTTTAGGGTATCAAATCCAGAGGGGTGGGTCAGAGTATTGAGAGGGAGAGCTGATTAGGGGTTGGAAACAGATGGAACCGCCTCAGATAGCTGTCATTTTGCCAGCCATGTGTGATTATATACAAGATCAAGTGCCAGTAGTCACTTGCTAGACATGCTTATGCAGGGACCTACCAGCATCACTACTAGAATAGTGTGTCCTTGTAGCAGGGCCGGATTAAGGCCAACTAATGCCCAAAGCACAGCTCAACAATGGTGTCTCTCTGCCCTTCCATTACCAAACTGACAAGACTTTAAATAAGTGCTGAGAAATATCATTATTGTATAAAACAAACCATCATATATAGTTATCATGATTAGAAAAGCACTGAAATTCATGTTGGATAATAGATTTGACAGATGGCAGTGAAAGAGTTAAGGATATGATAGCTAGGGGAAAAAACTATGTGGTGCCCCCCTTTCCTTGGTGCCTAAGCATGTGCTTATTTTGCTTAATGGTTAATCCAAGGCTGCCCTATAGAATGGTCATACAGCTACAGCAGGTAAGAGGAATGTACTATTTTTCGATAGCACCCCTATGGGAAGTTGCTGCAACGGTTATTTTCTAGATTTATAATAGTAAAAGGCCCCATGTGATCACGTGCACATTTTAGTTGCTGTTAATTTTTGCTTCACCTTCGTTTAAAGGTGAAACGAAGTGTGATTAACAGTTGCATTAAGGGGTCCTTTTACTAAGTGGCAGTAAGTAAGTAACTAAGTGGAACTGGGCAACATTCTGGGGAAGGTGGAACCTATTCTGGAATGATGGGCTCTACCTTAACCAGGATGGGATCAGGCTGCTGGCATCGGAATTTAAAAAGGAGATAAAGCAGCTTTTAAATTAGAACCTGGGAGAAGGCTGACAGTTCAGAATAAAATATCTTTCAAAGATATCACCAAAACAGGGAAGATAGGGTATCCCGATAGTGAGGTTGTGTGACAAAACAGTGGGTTTTAAGCCTGTAACTGTATTGATTTCTTGAAGTGCATTTCTCTAGTTTGGCCAGCAGGTAGTGCGTGTTTATGTTTAAAGTTGTTACAGAGAAATGACTGTTCCTTCTTTAGTTAACACAGATAAGAGGTAACCTGCAGTGATGTGGCCAGTTATTTTTGAAACTTGTTGCTCGGGGCTCTGATTGGCCCAGGAGCTCAAATACATCTAGGAAAGACTGGATTTTTCTTCAGTCTCAGTTTGGGAGAAGAGAGAGAAAGATCTCTTTACTTAGGTTCTATGAACAGTTATATTTGATAACCTATGAGCAGCTATATTACCTGTACTCTCCAGGCACTATTCAGGTAGTGAACAAATGTTTAGATAGTTTTATAACTGATCCATATTCAGTTACCTGTTATTATGTGCTGTTTTTGTTCCATCTGTTTTTATGGTTCACTGTTCAGTATTTTTCATGACAATAAATGTTTTCAATTTATTGCCTCTGCTTGTCTGGACTGACTAAGAATCCTGGTGGTTTGTGTGTTGTGTCTTTGAGTGCATTCTGGGAACTGTGAGACCACTGGGAGTGTGACCCCCAGTAACTTAGAAATCACTGTGGATAATTTGAGAGCAGGAGACTCGCCCAGAAGCAGTTGGGACCCAGTCAGAGGGAGGAAGGTGCTATTGTAGAGCACAAGTGGCAAGTGCAGGTGGACCTGAACTGTGCTGGGGAGAGACCCTCTAAGTGGCCGCAGGGTAGCCCCAGGCGAGTGGCTAGGTGTTTTGTGACAGGTTGCAATAGAGACCACAGTAGACTAGCTGTCTTTAAATAAAAAGCAGACAAAAGATTGCAAATTAACACTGTCAACTACTGAGCAAGATGTAAACAGGAACAGCAAACATAGTTTGAAATATCTATATGTGAATGCCAGAAGCCTAAGATGGGAGAGTTAGAATATATTGCACTAAATGACAAATTAGATATAACAGGCATCTCTGAGACCTGGTGAAAGGAGGATGCCAAGGTAAAAATTATAACAAAGTGATTGTGTGGATCAAATTCGTGGAGGGGTAGCATTGTATGTTAAGGAGGGCCTTGAATCAAATAGATTGAAAATTCTGCAGAAAACAAAACACATCTTGAAATTCCTATGAATTGAAATTCCATGTGTAAAGGGGAAAAGGATAGTGATAGGCATGTACTACTGTCCACCTGGCCAGGATAAGGAGACAGATGTAGAAATTTTACCAGAAATTAGGGAGGCTAACAAACTGAGGAACACAATAATAATGGGTGATTTCAATTATCCCCAATATTGGCTGGTTATATCTACCATCAGGGAATGCTAGGGAGGTAAAATTCCTTGAAAAAAATCAAGGACTGCTATATGGAGCAGCTGGTACAGGAGCCAACAAGAGGAGGAACAATTCTAGATCTAGTCTTTATTGGAGCACATGATCTAGTACAGGAGGTAATGGTACTGGGGCCAATTGATAACAGTGATCATAATATGATCAGATTTGATATTGGTTTTGGAGTAAGTACACACAGGCAATCCAATACATTAGCATTTAACTTTCAAAAGAAGACTATAATAAAATGTGAAGAATGGTGAAAAGAACCTTAGCGGAGCAGCTGTGAAGGTAAAAAATCTACAGCAGCCATGGATGCTGTTCAAAAATACCATCCTGGAGGCCCAGGCCAAATATATTCCATGTATCAAAAAATGAGGAAGGAAAACCAAACAACAGCCAGCATGATTAAAAAGTGAGGTGAAGGAATCTGTTAGAGCTAAAAGAAAATCCTTCAGAAAATGGAAGAAGGATTCAACTGAAAATAATAAGAAACAGCATAAGGAATGGTAAGTCAAATGCAAAGCACTGATAAGGAAGGCAAAGAGGGACTTTGAAAAAAAGATTGTATTGGAGGCAAAACCACATAGTAAAAAAATTTTTAGGTATATTAAAAACAAGAAGTCAGTACAAGAATCAGTTGGGCTGCTATATGATCAAGGAGTAAAAGGGGCACTCAAGGAAGTCAAATAGTGGAGAGATTAAATGAATTCTTTGGTCCTCAGTGAGGAAGATATGGGAGAGATACCAGTGCCAGAAATGGTATTCAAAGCTGATGAGTCAGAGAAAATGATTGAAATCTCTATAAACCTGGAAGATATAACGGCACAATTTGACAAATTGAAGAGTAGCAAATCATCTGGACCGGATGGCATTCATCCCAGAGTACTGATAGAACTGAAAAATGAACTTGCAGAACTATTGTTAGTAATAGTAATTTATCTTTAAAATCAAGCATGGTACCGAAAGATTGGAGAGTGGCTAATGTAACACTGATTTTTGAAAAAGGTTTCAGAGGTGATCCAGAAAATTATAGACCAGTGAGCCTGACTTTGGTGCCAGGCAAAATGCTACAGAAAGAACAAAATTACAGAGCATATTCAAAAGCATGAATTAATGAGACAAAGCAACATGGATTTAGGGAATTGAAATCTTGCCTCACCAATCTGTTACATTTCTTTGAAGGGATGAACAAACATGTGGATAAAGTTGTATCTGGATTTTCAAAAGGCATTTGACAAAGTACCTCATGAAAGACTACAGAGGATATTGAAGAGTCATGGGATAGGAGGTAGTGTTCTATTGTGGATTAAAAACTCATTAAAAAGAAAACAGAGTAGGGTTAAATGGTCAGTATTCTCAATAGAGAAGGGTAGATAGTGGGGTTCTGTGCTGGGACTGCTGCTTTTTAACATATTTATAAATGATCTAGAGATGGGAGTAACTAGTGAGGTAATTAAATTTGCTGATGGCACAAAGTTATGCAAAGTTGTTAAATCATAAGGAGATTGTGAAAAATTACAAGAGGACCTTACAAGACTGGGAGACTGGGCATCCAAATGGCAGGCGACGTTTAATGTGAGCAAGTGCAAAGTGATGCATGTGGGAAAGAGAAACCCGAACTATAGCTACGTAATGCAAGGTTCCACATTAGGAGTCACCAACCAGGAAAGGGATCTAGATGTCATCATTGATGATATGTTGAAACACTGCTCTGTGTGCAGCAGTGGCTAAGAAAACAAATAAAATGTTAGGTATTATTAGGAAAAAATGGAAAACAAATATGAGAACTTTATGATGCCTTTGCATCGCTCCATGGTGCGACCACACCCAAATATTGCGTGCAATTCTGGTTACCGCATCTCAAAAATATATAGTGGACTTAGAAAAGGTACAGAGAAGGATGACAAAAATGATAAAGGGGATGAGAGGACTTCTCTATGAGGAAAGGCTAAAGTGGCTAGGGCTCTTCAGCTTGGAGAAAAAGGCAGCTGAGGGGAGATATGATAGAGGTCTATAAAATAATGAATGGAGTGGAATGGATAGACATGAATCGCTTGTTTAATCATTCCAATAATACTAGGACTAAAGGGCATACAGTGAAAGGGAAAGGGAAATAGGACTTGATATACCGCCTTTCTGAGGTTTTTGCAACTACATTCAAAGCGGTTTACATATATTAAGGTACTTATTTCGTACCAGCTACAAAGTAGTAAATTTAAAATGAGTTGGAGAAAATATTTCTTCACTCAATGTGCAATTAAACTCTGGAATTCATTGCCAGAGAATATAGTAAAAGCAGTTAGCTTAGCGGGGTTTAAAAAAGGTTTGGCTAGCTTCCTAAAAGAAAAGTCCATTATTAAAATGATCTTGGGGAAAATCCATTGCTTATTAAGCAGCATAAAATATATTGTACTGTTTTGGGATCTTGTCAGGTACTTATAACCTGGATTGGCCACTGTTGGAAACAGAATGCTGGGCTTGATGGTCCTTCGGTCTGTCCCAGTATGGCAATACTCATGTTCTTACGAATGCACTCCCTGTAAAGCTTCACTTAACACAAGACTATCTCTACTTCAGGAAGCATGCAAAAGTTTGACTTTTCAACCAGGGCTATAATGGAAGAAGTAACTAACATGCTAGTCACACACACAAACACAAGGAGTGACACTGGCTGCACATACTATAGCAGGACATGTTTATCTAATCCTTCCCTAGCTAAGATTCTGATTACATGTGCAATTTTCTTTAAATTAATCCCCTTATTTTCTTACTCCTGTTACTCTATCTTATCTATCTATATGTTCCATCTTTGCTTACACCCTATGCTGTCTATTATGCAATACTTTGTATTGAATAATTTGAATATTTTTACTGCTGTTAATGTCTATTGCTTATGTTTGACTAATTCCTTCAAAAAAGTGATAAATAAACCCTAATAATAAATCCTTAACTCATTGCCAACATGAAGTGAGTAACATAGTAACATATAGTAACATAGTAGATGACAGCAGAAAAAGACCTGCACGGTCCATCCAGTCTGCCCAACAAGATAGCTCATATGTGCTACTTTTTGTGTATACCCTATTTTGATTTGTACCTGTGCTCTTCAGGGCACAGACCGTATAAATCTGCCCAGCACTATCCCCGCCTCCCAACCACCAGCCCCGCCTCCCGCCACCGGCTCTGGCACAGACCGTATAAGTCTGCCCAGCACTATCCTTGCCTCCCAACCACCAGCCCTGCCTCCCACCACCGGCTCTGCCACCCGATCTCGACTAAGCTCCTGAGGATCCATTCCTTCTGCACAGGATTCCTTTATGCTTATCCTACGCATGTTTGAATTCCGTTACCGTTTTCATTTCCACCACCTCCCGTGGGAGGGCATTCCAAGCATCCACTACTCTCTCCGTGAAAAAATACTTCCTGACATTTTTCTTCAGTCTGCCCCCCTTCAATCTCATTTCATGTCCTCTCGTTCTACCGCCTTCGCATCTCCGGAAAAGGTTCGTTTGCGGATTAATACCTTTCAAATATTTGAACGTCTGTATCATATCACCCCTGTTTCTCCTTTCCTTCAGAGTATACATGTTTAGTTCAGCAAGTCTCTCCTCATACGTCTTGTAACGCAAATCCCATACCATTCTCGTAGCTTTTCTTTGCACCGCTTCAATTCTTTTTACATCCTTAGCAAGATATGGCCTCCAAAACTGAACACAATACTCCAGGAGGGGCCTCACCAACGACTTATACAGGGGCATCAACACCCCCTGATAATCTGACGTCTTCTGTCAATAAAACATAACTATATCTATGAACTTTCTGTATTTATGTCCATAAGTTTATGTGCTTTTGTGGAGAAGACTATGCAAGCAAAGAGTATTACATTTTACATATGTGCCTGCAAATTGCCCAATTGAAGTGTTACTTTTTGTCAAGATTAATTTAGTTTATTTACAGTCATTAACTTGAAAATCTCATTTAGACACTGGTTGAATAAACTCACTATTATGTTAGCAACCAAACCTAGTGAGAAATAAACTTACATATCATCAGCAGAGAAATGACACTGCAAGCCAAATTGTCTAATTACCTCACCCAATAGTCTCATATTAATAATGAAATTTAGTGGGGGAGAAAATTGAACCCTGTGACTTATGTTGGTTGTAGTACAATAGAATAGATGGGAACTCCTTGCAATGCTCCCCCCTCAGGAAAGGCCAGACTTCCTCACACAGCTAGATCATTAGTGAAAATTCTACTACGTACAGTAGTCGAGAAAATATGTGTCTTCCTTGAGGTTTGGAAAGTAAGCTCTAAAATTCCTTTCTTCAGTTACCACATCATGCTTTCCCCAAACAGGACAGATGTCTGCTTCCCTTAGGCATCCACATACTGTATTAACAGATTTCAGCGTGTTGTTATTCACAGGAGTTAATCGATGCTGGGAATGTAAGGTGTTGATGAGATAAAGAGGGAGTGCAGGATAGAGACCAGGAGGTGGGAGAAAATCAATTACTGTATTAGACCCTTCTCCACTCACCTCCTGAGCATCCCAGAATTTGTTATAAATCTTATGACTTAGAGCTAACAGGTGTACAAACTGACTAAGCTTTCAGAACATCCCTGCAGAGACTTCTCTCCTTCAACATGAAAAAAAAATCTTACCTCTCCAAAGTTATATCATGTCATTCAAAAACTCAAGTTCAACTGAGAATTAATGTCAATACAATTTGGGTTTGTGCAAATCACCTCCCATTTTGACAAACCTAAAAAACTTTTTAAAAAAAGTTTGATTTTATGATCTAATAAAGTAAAAGCCACATTTCCAGCAGATCCTTAGAAACCCTGAAGAGGATTAAAAAGAATTAGTTGTGGATTTCCTTGGCTCCACATATCCCCTTTAGATTTCCCTGATATACACTAGGATAAATCTATGCTTCTAAATAAATTTGAAGTGCAGCAAAATCTTCCTGAGTAAAAGCATTCTAAATGTTTATTTAGATTTAGCTCACTTTTTCGTTAGGACTACTGAGGTATGTATTTCATTAGTACATCAAACTCCTATGTCTCTTTTAACACATGTATTAAGGGGTCTTTTTACCAACTTGTGTTAAAAAGGGCTATGCAGTAGCAGCGAGGGCCATTTTTCACACATGCAGGGCCGCCAAGAGACTAGGCCGGGCCCGGGGCAAGACCGCCCCGCATCTGCCCCCCCCCCCCCGCTGCCCCGCCTCTGCCCCCCCCCCCCCCCCCGCTGCTGCCACCCCCATCGCTCCCCCTGCTACTACAGTACATGGTCTCACCTGCCTGCCTCCACGGTTCCGGGCCCCCTTCATTCAAAGCGGCAGTCGCAGATCGCGTCTCTTCTGGCTTTCCCTCCCTGTGTCCCGCCCTCGTCTGATGTAACTTCCGGTTTCCGCGAGGGCGGGACACAGGGAGGGAAGGCCAGAAGAGACACGATCTGCGACTGCCGCTTTGAATGAAGGGGGCCTGGAGCCGTGGAGGCAGGCACGTGAGACCGGGGACTGCAGCGCCAGTGGCCTGACCCCGGCGCCGGGCCCCCCCTTGGAGGCCCGGGCCCGGGGAATTTTGCCCCCCCTGCCTCCCCTCTCGGCGACCCTGCACACACGACAGGACCCTTTCTACTGAAATAGGTCAAAAGCATCCCCCACACACACTAAAAAATGGCAGTGTGGTAAGATTACTCTTACAGCATGGCCATGTGGCAGGGAGCACTTAGTGACACCCATTGCGGTGAAGGTAAGGGCTCCTGCAGTAACCCAGCAGTAACTGGGCAGCTGCTGGATTAACAACATGGTTAACAACAAAAATATGTGCTGGAAATGGGTCAGCGATAGTTCCAGCTTGCTGCGCAGCAACCCTTTCATAAAAGGTCTCCTAAATTTGTAATGACAACTGTGCTAACATTCCAGATTTAGAATGCTAAATGCCATTAAAAAGTTTCCTATATGATGATCTGTTAATGAAGAGTAGAATGAGCACAGAGATGGTAAATACCTCTCCATAACCAAAGCTGTGTCAAAACTCAACAAATGGGCAGCCTGAAAAAGCAGCAGCACAGCTTTAAGTACATAAGAACATAAGAGTGGCCATACTGGGTCAGACCAATGGTCCATCTAGCCCAGTATCCTGTTTTCCCAAACAGTGGCCAAGCCAGGTCACAAGGACCTGGCAGAAACCCAAATCGTGGCAACATTCCATGTAGAGCCCCAAAGAACAGCAAGATTCTGGAATCCTATAGAGCAACAAGATTCCATTCAGAATCTCAAAGAGTAGCAACATTCCATGTAGCACCCCAAAGAATAAGATTCTGGAATCCTAAAGAGTTACAGGATTCCATGTAGAATCTCACAGAGTAGCAACATTCCATACTACAAATCCCAGGGCAAGCAGTTGCTTCCCATGTCTGTCTCAATAGCAGACTATGGACTTTTCCTCCAGGAATTTCTCCAAACCTTTTTTAAACCCACATCCTCTGACAAAGAGTTTCAGAGCTTAACTATTCGTTGAGTGAAAAAAATATTTCCTCCTATTTGTTTTAAAAGTATGTCCATGTGACTTCTTTGAGTGTCCCCTAGTCTTTGTACTTTTGGAACGAGTAAAATATCGATTTACTTCTACTCGTTCACACACAGTCTCTGACAGCCCTCAAGCTCTTCTGTCCAGCTATAAAGGTTCCCAGTATATCCAATCTGTCTGGCAGCCAAGTGTGGGTGATGGGTAACTCCTTGTGGCTACTGGAGGGAACTGATTTCCCTTCAGTTTGAAAAGGGAGTTAAGGGGTTGTTAGTACAAATGTGTGAGTGCTGGGTATAAACCTGAATATATATTTGGAAAGTGACTGAAGTCACAAGAAGAATTAGGAGATAATGGAGGCAGGAAATATAAAAGCCACAATAAAAGAAAAAGGATAGATAGTGCTATCAGCCCCCCTCCCCACCTTTTGTTATACCTGGCCATATTTTTTGAGTAATTGAAATGTTTTAGGTGTTCCTCTAATGTTAAATGTAAAGCCTCACCATTATTTTTTTGGAACAATGGAAATGTTTTAGGTGTTCTCTTAAGTTCAGTGTAAAGCAGCTGCATAGGTGTTATGTACATCCCGGTACTTCCACATGTAAGTGCTAGACTTCGGACAAGAGGAGTCAGATAAGCAGCCAAGTTCCATATCTTATATTATTGACTTTTTAAGATGGTTTTTGAGGCTAGAGAGATAGACAGAATTGACCCTCATTTGGGGGTTGATGCAGAAAGCTATCACAAAAGTAGCACACAGTTACCAAGAAGTCTATACGTATGCCACTGACCACACAATGCAAAATGGGGTTCAGCAACAAAATGTACTCACACAGTAGGCATCAGCACACTGCCTGTGGAAATGTATTTTAATGCTGGTGTGTTAAGATGCCGCACCAAACAAGGTACTACAAGGAGGTCAGACACTGCCATTTTGGAACATGGTAGTGGCAGAGGAAGGAGTGAGTGAGTATCGCTCCTGCTGTTCTACTTCTCATGATGGGCAACGGGAGTCTGGAGAAGTTCAGGGAGAGGAGAGGTTACAACAGATTACCATGGACAATTTTTAATGTTGGAGCCAGGGAGGGAGGGGGACTTCTAGGCTCAGGGATGTGTGGTGTTGGGAATGCATGCTCGGTGACCCAATTGTTCTTCAAGATTTGTCCATACCATTGCCAGAATATGCACACTTGAAATCTGGGAACGCTGCAGATATACATGTGTAAACAGCTGGTTTTATAAAATCATGTCTTGCATGTATATTCAGTATGTGGAAGCACAAAAAAAAGATCTTTTTACTAAGTTGTATTAGCCACTGACGTGTGCCTAATACAGAAAAAATGGACTAACATGGGATACGCTAGGTATCATGGGTTAGTTTTTGCATTTGTGCATGCTAAATAATTTCTTTGTATTTTAAGGGGGTATTTTAGGGGTGGAGAGTGGGTGTTCCTGTGCCAACCAATTAGCTCATCTACATTACTGCAAGCTAACTGGTAGCTCATGGATAACGCGAGAATCTTTATCACCTACAAAATAGGTGGCAGTAAGTGCCTCCTTGGTAATGAAAAAAAAAAGACCACATGCTAATGGCAACATGGTCATTAATGAAATAAATACAAAATTGGGGTATTTACAACTGCAATAAAAATGACCTTAACGCATGGGAAAGACCCACATAAGAGTGCACTAAGGCCAATTTTTACTGCAGTCTGTAAAAGAACCATTAATTTAGGGGCCCTTTTACCAGTGGCGATCCTGGGTTGACTGCCACCCGGAGCAGATTGCCGCTGCGCACCCCCCCCCCCCCCCAGGTGCAGCACGACACCCCCCCGGCGTATCAAGCCCCCCCCCCCACGGTGCAATGACACCCCCCTCCCTGGCGCATCAAGCCCCCCGCCAGGTGCATTCTTGGCTGCTGGAGGGTGCAGAGAGCAGCCGTGCACCTGTCGGCTCCACTGGCTCCCTGCTCCCTCTGCCCTGGAACAGGAATTAACCTGTTCCAGGGCAGAGGGAGCAGGGAACCAGCGGAGCAGGCAGGTGCGCGGCTACTCTCTGCACCCTCCAGCAGCGTGCACCTGGGGCGGACTGCCTCCATCGCCCCGCCCTTGCTATGCCACTGCCTTTTATTAAAGCTTATTGTATGCTAATTGCCAGGTGACCCATAGGTGTAAAATGGGACACCAGCATTTAACCCCTAATTCTGTAAAAGTCGCCAAAAATTGTGCATGCAAATTTGGGCATGTGCCCAATTTGCATGTGCAACTGAATTAATTAACAAGCTAATTAGTGCCAACAATTGGCTTTTTAACAAGGAACTATTGGCACTAATTAAATTTAATTGAACTTTACATGTGTAAATTTAGGCGCTGGATCTGTGCTTAAAATTTACGCCTAATTTGAAAAAGGGGCACAGAAATGGGAGGTTCATGGACGGAATGGGTGGTGTTCTTAAAATTAATGTACATTGTTAAAGAGTTGTAGGCTCATACATTTATACCACATTTCAGTTAGTGCAAATAGTTGTGACCAAAGTTAGGCACGATTCCCGGCATAAAAGCTATTCTACAAACTGCACCTAACAAAGTGGCGGTAGGGTTACTGTGCGTGTAGCATGTGCCAAATCGACACTACCGCCTGGTTAGTGTGCCCATCCGGCGGTAATTTCAAAGTTGGTGCATGCTGTTTCCTGCTGTAGAAAATATTTTTCTGCTTTCTACCATGGGGGATGTTCCCGATAGTAATCAGCAGCTCAGCTACATTGGCATGTGCTTTATGAGTACTGTCATGTAACATAGTAAATGACAGCAGATAAAGACCTCTATGGTTCATCCAGTCTGCCCAACAAGATAAACTCATTTTACATGGTATGTGATACTTTATATGTATACCCGAGTTTGATTTGTCCTTGCCTTTCTCAGGGGACAGACCATAGAAGTCTGGCCAGCTCCCGTTTTGTTTCCCCAATTACCGGTGTCGCCACCTAATCTCCGTTAAGATTCCGCGGAACCATTCCTTCTAAACAGGATTCCTTTGTGTTTATCCCACGCATGTTTGAATTCCATTACCGTTTTCATCTCCACCACCTCCCGCGGGAGGGCATTTCACATATCCACCACCCTCTCCGTGAAAAAAATACTTCCTGACATTACTCCTGAGTCTGCCCCCCTTCAACCTCAATTCATGTCCTCTAGTTCTACCGCCTTCCTGTCTCCGAAAAAGGTTCATTTGCGGATTAATACCTTTCAAATATTTGAACGTCTGAATCACGTCATCCCCTGTTTCTCCTGTAGCGCATGAGTCCTTACCGCTAGGTCAGTGGGTGGCGGTAAGGGCTCAGGCAGTAAATAACAATCTGCTACTTTTAATTTTAGTGCACAACCATTTATTGCCTCCATTGAAAAAGCTTTTCTCCCAGCCACGGTAAAAAATGGCCTAGCATGCGCCAAAAACATTTACCCACACTTCCACAGGCCACTTTTTACTGTGCTTTAGAGAAAGGACCCCTTAGAACGCAGCTTATAGGATAGTGCTTTTTTCAGTGTCAAATGTTTTGACATCATATATAGAATCTAACCCTTAGCATGCAAGTAGATCTGTTAGTAGGTGCTAAGCTTTAGTACAAGTGCCAGTTACTGTTCATACTTTTTTTTGTTTTTACTTTTGTTTTTATTTTCAGGAGCATATTATTCACACACTTTCTTTCAACAGTGTATGCTATCAAGCAATAGTCCACACTATAAATGACGTGGGGAAAAAAAACAAATAAATGCTTTTTTTCCTCATTCATTTAATTTAGAAAATGATATGAAATTCCATGGGAAATGTTGCTGAAATTTCACATGATGTTTCAAACAAATGCAGCATCCCTAATGTTTGCCCATTTATATATGTAAATGCCATTCAGATATGACCTCCTCATTATTAAATGCTAGTTTGCTAGTGGTAAACTTGTGAGAATTCATCATTTATTTGTAGAGTACTATAGTTGCTATTAGCCAATAGAACACCCAGAAGGCCCCCTTTTACAGCAGCGGTAAAAACTTTGTCCCTGTGTCATTTTCTACTTTGAAGCCTGTTAATGAACTGGACTGTTATTTATGTTTGAGTGATGCCTACTAAGATATTTTGATTTTTTGGAAAAAACAAGCAAACATACTGGCCACAACAAGCAAAATTTGCATGGGAGATCCTGTACATCCTGCTACCAGCACATCTCCTAGGAAGACATCTTATATTGCAGGAGGGACTGTGGAAGACAGAAGAGCTAGACTGAATCCTGAGACTGTTGATGACTTCTTATTCATCCACAGATTTAAAAACCATAACAGTGCTTCATGGGGTATATTTTTCCCCTCTAGGGCATATAGAACGGGTTGTATTTTATACCCCTGGACATTTTAACAGTGTGAATTAGGATTCCTTGGTGTAGTAGAAATCACCTATTGTTGGGGTTGGAAGGGTAGAAGGTGGTGGTGGGATGGAGGATTATTATAGCTATTTGTAATTTATGCACAACAGTTGCACGGCACATTGTTCTTTTATATACTTTAATAAAAAGATTTAAATATAAAATCATAAGTGTTCAATGCTTCTGCAGATGAGGACAGAGCTCATGGGGACGCGGCGGGGATGGGGTCAGAACCTGCGTGGACGGGGCGTGGACGGGGCGGGGACAAAGTTTGTCCCAGTGTCATTCTCTAACTCCATTTCAAAGCAGCATTAAGTCATTTGAAAAAGCTCATGTTAATATATTAATTTTTTTTGACATTAGTGCAGGATTTTTGTGTTAAAATTTAAATAAGAAAATTAATATTTGAAATTAGGTTAATTTTTACATTTTTGAACAAAAGTGTGTGCTAATGTTGTCATTAATATGTGAAACCAAAGAAAACCACCGAAAGGTGGAGGTGCGCTAGTTCCCTACATCAGAAGGATGCGGAAGCAAAAAGTAGAGAGAGTAGGCTCTTCTCAAACACCGGAGGAGACGTAATAATGGAAACAGAGTCTTTATTGCAAGAAAACAGAAATGACTCAACACAGCAGTCGTTTTTCGGCGCCCAAGCGCCTTCCTCAGGAGTCTTATGATGTATGGCTGATTATGAAAAAGAGATATCTTTATTAAATCAATACACACAAAAGATATCAATGTAGCCCGAAGTTAGGAAATCTCACCGGACTACCAAAATAGCTTCAATGAGATTTCCTGCACGCATCCAATACACATGCCTACAATAGCGTTCTAGGCCATTTTTCTATGCACCTTTAGTAAAAGGACCCCTCAGTTTGGCCATCAGCATTTACACCTGCTTTTTAGTAGGTGTAAGTATGATGCCCAAAAGTTAGGCATTGGATCTGTGCCAAAGGTTATTCCTTAAAGGGTGCCACTTATTAAATTCCTTCCTATATGGATAGTGTCACTGAACATTCTTACAGACCTCTGACACTATCCAGATAGTGCTGAGGAAGAGTGAGGGCAGGGAATTGGTGATAGTTGCTATCTTGATAGCTATGTGGATAAAGTTAGAAATGCAAAAAAGGTTTTCAAATTTAAATTGCACAGCTCCTGATAGCAGATGAGTATTGCCAAGATCCCTATGGCTAGCACCGTTGAAGGCTGTAGTTATCAATATGGGCTACTATTTGACTACTAACTCATGCTATTTTAGCACAGGTCCTGTTTTATGCAATAAGACCCAGGGGTCCTTTTACTAAGGTGCGCTGAAAATGGCCTGCGGTAGTGTAGGCACGTGTTTTGTGTGCGCGCAGACTCATTCTTCAGCGCACCTGCAAAAATGCCTTTTTAAAATTTTTGTTGAAAATGGACGTGCGGCAAAATGAAAATTGCTGCACATCCATTTTGGGTCTGAGACCTTACCGACAGCCATTGACCTAGCAGTAAAGTCTCATGCTGTAACGAGGCGGTAATGATCTTCGTGCATCAAATGCCACTTGGCGTGCGTCCAATACACGTGTCCGAAAATGAACATTATTTTTTGGATGCACGTATTGGATGCACACCAAAAATGAAATTACCACAAGAGCCATGCAGTAGCCAGGCGGTAACTCCATTTTGGCACATGTTGGGCAAGACGCTTACACGGCATAATACAAGAGCCCCCAAGTTACTAATAACTAATAGACTAATCAAGAGTAAATTAGCAGTGGCCCACATTGATAATTTCCACTTGAATATAGATGAACAATTTAAATTTCACAGCTAGCATTTGAATATTGGCACACTAACAGGCTCATTTTCGAAAGAGAAGGATGCCCATCTTTTGACACAAATTGGAAGATGGGTGTCCTTCTCACAGGGTCGTCCAAATCGGTATAATCAAAAGCTGATTTTGGGCATCCCCAACTGCTTTCCGTCGCAGGGACGGCCAAAGTTCAAGGGGGCGTAGCGAAGGCGGGACTTGGCGTGCCTAACACATGGAAGTCCTTGACTCATAATGGTGCCCACATTGACCAGATGACCACCAGAGAGAATTGGGGATGACCTCCCCTTACTCTCCCAGTGGTCACTAACCCCCTCCCACCCTCAAAAAATATCTTTCAAAATATTCTTTGCCCGCTTCAGATGTCATACTTAGGTCCGTGACAGCAGTATGCAGGTCCCTGGAGCAGTTTTAGTGGGTGCAGTGCACTTCAGCCAGGCGGACCCAGGCCCATCCCCCCCCTGTTACATTTGTGGAGGAAACAACGAGCCCTCCAAAACCCACCACAAACCCATTGTACCCACATCTAGGTGCCCCCCCTTCACCCATAAGGGCTATGGTAGTGGTGTACAGTTGTGGGTAGTGGGTTTTGGGGGTCTCAGCACACAAGGAAAGGGAGATATGTTCCTGGAAACAATTTCTGAAGACCACTGCAGTGCCCCCTAGGGTGCCCAGTTAGTCTCCTGGCATGTCAGGGGGACCAGTGCACTAGAAATGCTGGCTCTTCCCACGATCAAAGGGCTTGCATTAGGTCGTTTCTGAGATGGGCGTCCTTGGTTTCCATTATCACCGAAAATCAGAAACGACCAAGTCTAGGGATGACCATCTCTAAGGACGACCTAAATTTCAAGATTTGGGTGTCCCCGACAGTATTATTGAAACGAAAGATGGAAGTCCATCTTGTTTTGATAATACGGGTTTCCCCGCCTCTCCATCGGGATGTTTTGCGAGGACGTCTTCAACAAAACTTGGACGTCCCTTTCAATTATGCCCCTCCAAGGGGTCCTTTTACAAAGACATGCTGAAAAATGGCTTGCGGTAGTGTAGGTGCGGGTTTTGGGCGCGTGACAATCCATTTTTTAGCATGCCTTTAAAAAGGCCTTTTAAAACTTTTTGCTAAAAATAGACGTGCAGCAAAATGAATAGTGCCACATGTCCATTTTGGGTCTGAGACCTTACCGCCAGCCATTGACCTAGCGGTAAAGACTCACATGGTAACCGGGCAGTAATGACCTATGCGCAACAAATGCCACTTGGCACGTGTCTGTTACACGTGCCTGAAAATAAAAAAATATTTTTCAGGTGTGCGTATTACACGCACGCCAAAAATGAAATTACCACAAGATCCACATGGTAGTTGGGCTGTAATGCCATTTTGGTGTGCGTTGGGTGTGCGTAGACACTTACGTGGCTTAATAAAAGGACCCCTAAAACTTTAACTACATCTTCAGAAGTATGGTTAAAGTTTTTGCATTATTCACATGTACACTTTTCCATGCAATATTCTTGCCATACTGTCTGCATTATTCTCTAGTCTAAAGTTTGGGAAGCCTTTAGTGAACAGCATGGTAAACATATCTGCATTATTTTAATGCACTTTGCTAGAAAGTCCGCAGAATGATTTACCTAGGTGGAAATGGGAGACTATCATGGTGACATCAAAGAGCAATTAGAGGGATTTTCAGAGTTAAAAAGAGCCTCTTTGCTCCTGGATTGGCTTGTGAATTTTAATCAAATTTCAGAAAATGACACAAAAATTGATAGGAAAATCCAAATTACCCTTAATCTGTTCACAAAAGATGATGTGAAAATCTTAGCTGGGATAGAGTCCAATTTGGCAAACAAACAGCTAAACAAAATCAGCTTCATTTTAATCTTTGTACGCTCAGAGATTGATACTTTGCCACAAATATTCATATAGCAAAGTGGTGTATAAAATAAAATTAAATGCTGGAATGGGAACTTTAACTTTCTCTTGTATACATAGATCTCACCACTCCAATTCTCTCATTACCCTTATTTGCATATGTAAATGAAATTCAGTGTAATTACACTATTTGTTCAATCACTTCCAGACCAGAAGCAAACACATTTAAGGTATTTGTCTCACACCAATTCACGGAATGACTGATGTACAGATTTTATTAATCTTATTTGCATATTACTTAGCATCTTGGCATGTTTAATTGCTAATTAAATAAAAAGAAAAGCCATTATGCAGAATGGAGTCAGCCCTTGTTGAGGGTTGAAGATGCAGAAATACTGACTTTCAGTCTGGTTTTGACTTTGGAATTTCTAGTATCGTAAGCTTAATTTGATATTCAGTGTTTTGTCACCAGGTATGCTTATCCTCAGACTGGAAGATGGGGGTACAGGAAGGGGAGAGATACAGTTTCATACAGTCAGTAAGATCAGTTTTAGAAGTTGCCTAGCTCATTTGTTAGAGTTCCTTAAAATGATTCTGTCCAAACAAACCATGGCTTTCAAAATCTGAGAGGCATAATAAGGAAGATGAACACCAGCCTCAGTGTGTATCCACTGCATATTAACAAATTGGGCGGGGGGGGGGGGGGGGGCTTAGTATGATTGCCAGGTGAATGCCCAGAGAAACTTTATAATCCATGTAAAATGGGCTTTTCTTTCAATTAACTCTGTAAACCCCGAACTGTGAGCAGAGTTGATAGCTCTCTTTAGAAGAGAAACGCCTTGTATTTGAGCATAAAAGTTAACATTGTTCCACTTCATTCTACCCCAAACATTTGAAGTTATTACACATTTCAAAGACTTCTTAGCATTGAAATGTGTGGAGTGTAGGTGTAGCCTAAGAACCAGGGAACCTGTGTGCAATTCCCACTGCAGCCATTTAACCCTCCATTGTCCCAGATACAACATAAGTACCTGTATGCAATATGGAAACCACTTTGATTGTAACCACTGGAAGGCAGTAAATCAAATCCCATCCCCTTTTCCTTTCTTGTAATATTATTAAACATATACTTTTAATCATGGGGTCCTTTTACTAAAGCAGATTAAGGGGTCCTTTTATTAATCCGCAGTAAAAAGTGACCTGTGGTAGTGTGGGTGTGTGTTTTTGTGTGCACTGGGCCTTTTTTTTTTTTACTGCGGCTGGGAAAGACTTTTTTTTTGGGGGGGGGGGGGGAGGGGGGCACTAAATGGCCAAGTGCTAAAATTAAAAGTAGCATGTGGCTATTTACTACCTGAGCTCTTACCGCCATCCATTGACCATGCTACACATGAGGTACTCATGGAAACATTGCGCACCAACTTCGAAATTACTGCCAGGTGGGTGTGCTAATCGGGCAGTAGTGTTGATTTGGTGCACGCTACATGTGCAGTAGCCCTATCGCCACTTTGTAAAAGGGCCCCTTAGTTTTTGCATTTACTGTGCCTTAACAGCAAAGCTTAATGCATGGTAAGTGCAAAAGCTGTCTGGTAATTGTTGGTGGCATGCACAGCATAAATTTAGCAATGACCACATAGAAATGTTCATTAGCACACATTAAACCTGGATGCAGTTCGAGGGGATGCACCTTTAGGAGGCAGTAAGTGAACCCCCGTTAACTACATAAGTGCCAGTTAGTGTACGGTAAGTATCTCACGCTAACTGCAATATGCAGGCCGCACCTATACTCCACCCATGACCTACTTAGTTTCCACCCCCTAAAGCAAATGAGTACACGCTTTAATGCGCTGCAGTAACAGTTATTGCGGTAACAGTTAGCACATAGTAATTCATGCGTTAATCCCCTAATTCTATAAAAAATCATCATAAATTGCACATGCACATTTGGGTGCACACCCAATTTGCATGCCCAATTTAATTGAATAATGAGCCAATTAGTGCCAATAATTGATATGTATGAATGTAAATTTAGGCACTTGATCTGCACCTAAACTTTACATATGTCCTGGAAAAGAGGGTACAAAAATGGGAGGGTCATGGGCATTTTGGGGCAGAGCATGGGCATGAATTCGAGCTAAACGTGCAATTATAGAATAAAGGAGTTCCGCAATTAATTTTAGTCAGGGGTATTTGTACCACATTTTCATTGGTGCAAATGGATGCACCTAAATTTATGCATGACCCCTGTACTTAAGTGCTAACTTCAGGTATGGCTTATAGAATAGCGCTTAAGCATGTGTTTTTCTGCGTTGATTTTTTTAGGCACGGTTTATAGAATTTACCCCTAACCGCTTTAGTAAAAGGCCCTCCTAGTTTATTGTAACATCAACTAGAAAGGTTAATACCTATATACATAGTCAGACTGGTTTTGATTCTGAATACATACCTGTACCCAGAATCTAGATGTGTTATCTCTGCCTCTAGTGGCTTGCAAATTAAGGGGCCCATTTATTAAAAATGATCTCCCATTTTGGGGCAATTCTATAATCTTGGTATATGAACATACACATGCATATGTGCTCTCTCATGGGCATATAGGGGTGAATTCTATGTATGGCACCAAAAAACAGCGCAGATAAAAGCACTATTCTATAAGCTGCTCTTAAAGTTAGGTGTGGTTTAAGGACTAGCGCTTACACCCGGGACTTGATGCCTTTTATTCTGTAGCATGGCTTAAAATCCTGCCATAGAGGAAAATTGTGCTGGTCTCAGGCTGGCTGGCTCAATTTTCAAATATAGCACCAGTGCTACTGGGGAGATTGGGAATTGTTTCTGCCCAGTTTGAGTAATATACTTGCATGGTGGATAAAAGGCTTGGCTGGGAGGAAATGAAAAGGTCCAATTTCCCTAGGGATGTGCATTTGTTAGTGCTCCATAAAACTTTTAATGCAATCTAAATCAATTTAATGCACATTAAATCAATCAGTGTGCATTAAGGGATCCTTTTACAAAGCTGTGGTAAAACGTGGTCTGAGGTAGTGTGGGCGCTTCTTTTAGGTGCACGCTGGGCCATTTGGTACCACAGCTGGGGAACAGGCTATTTTTTAATGGGCCTGTGTTAATATTAAAAGTAGCTCATGCCTATCTACAGCCTGAGCCCTTACCACCACTCATTGACCTAGGGGCTCATGCATGCACTGCATGCCAACGTGGGCGCGCTGCCGTTCACTGCCAGGAACTCCCCCTGTGGTAGAAAATAGAAAATGATTTTCTACCACAGGATTTGGCATGTACCAAAATCAGAATTACTGCCAGGTGTATGTGCTACCTCGGCGGTAGTGCTGATTGGGCGTGCGCTACCTGCGTATTAGCTCTTCTGCGGCTTTGTAAAAGGGCCCCCTAATGTTATAACCTCCTTTAAAAATATTAAAATGAATGTGAGAAATAAACTGAATAAAGTCAATATCAAGGGAAAAAAAGCCCAAATGAACTGAAAACAAACAGAAAATGTCTTCCATGTGCACATCCCTAATTTGGGTGTACCTGGAGATAGGATTTTATGGGGCTTTCACATAGATTCATTGTAATTAAAATACAGTGAAATAAACACAACAAATATTATTTATTTGGATTTAGCTCACATCTTTTTCAGTAGTAGCTCAAGATGAGTTACTGTCAGGTACACTAACAGGCTTACTTTCGAAAGAGAAAGGCGGCCATATTCTGACCCAAATCGGGAGATGACCGCCCTTCTCCCGTGGGTGCCCAAATCGATATAATCGAAAGCTGATTTTGGGCGCCCCCAACTGCAGTCCGTCGCGGAGACGAACAAAGTTCCCGGGGGCGTGTCGGAAGGGTAGCGAAGGTGGGACAGGGGCGTGATGGGGCGTGCTTAAGAGATGGCTGCCCTCAGCTGATAATCGAAAAAAGAAGGGCGGCCGTAGCGAAACTTTTGTCCGCTTTTTTTGGACCCTTTTTTTTCACGTTACCAAGTCCCAAAAAAGTGCCCGAACTGCCCAGATGGCCATTGGAGGGAATCAGGGATGACCTCCCCTGACTCCCCCCAGTGGTCACCAACCCCCTCCCACAAAAAAAAAAAACAACTTTAAAAACTTTTTTTGCCAGCCTGTATGCCAGCCTCAAATGTCATACCCAGCTCCATCACAGCAGTATGCAGGTCCCTAGAGCAGGTTTTAGTGGGTGCAGTGCACTTCAGGCAGGTGGAACCAGGCCCAAACCCCCCCTTACCTGTTACACTTGTGGTGGTAAATGTGAGCCCTCCAACCCCCCCAAAACCCACTGTACCCACATCTAGGTGCCCCCTTCACCCATAAGTGCTATGGTAATGGTGTAGAGTTGTGGGGAGTGGGTTTTGGAGAGGATTTGGGGGGCTCAGCACCCAAGGTAAGGGAGCTATGAACCTGGGAGGTATTTTAATGTTTTATTTTTATTTTTAAAAGTGCCCCCTTGGGTGCCCGGTTGGTGTCCTGGCATGTGAGAGGGACCAGTGCACTACGAATCCTGGCCCCGCCCATGACCAAATGCCTTGGATGTGTTCGTTTTTGAGATGGCCGCCTTCGGTTTCCATTATCGCTGAAAACCGAGGCCAGCCATCTCAAATCCACCCAAATCCTAGGCATTTGGCCGGCCCCAACCATATTAAAGAAAAGATGGCTGCCCATCTTTTTCGATAATACGGTTGGGACCGCCCCTTCTCGTAGCCGTTCCCGGAGATGGGCACCCTTAGAGATGGGCGGCCCCTTTCGATTATGCCCCTCTAGATATTTCCCTGTTCTGGTGGGATCACAATCTTAGGGGCCCTTTTACTAAGCTGTGTAGGCACCTACGCACGTCCAACATGCGTCAGTTTTGGGTTACCGCCCGGCCACCTCCTGGCTCTTGCAGTAATTTCATTTTTGACGAGCATCAGCTACCTGCGCCGGAAAATATTTTTATTTTCTGGCACGCAGGCGGTAATCGGGCAGTAATCTGCATTTTGCACATGTAGACCATTATCGCCCGGTTACCACATGAGACCTTACCACTAGGTCAATGCCTGGCGGTAAGGCCACAGACCCAAAATGGATGGGTGGCAATTTTCATTTTGCTGCACGTCCATTTTCAGCAAAAATTTTAAACAGGCATTTTTTTACAGGTGAGCTGAAAAATGATTCTGCATGTGCCCAAAACACGCCTCTACACTACCGCAGGCCATTTTTCAGAGCGCCATTGTAAAAGGCCCTCTTAATTTTTGTACCTAATGCAATGAAGGATTAATTAACTTGCCCAAGATCAGAAGAAGCAATAGAAAGATTTGAACCAGGCCTCCCTTGTTGTCAGCCTGCCACTCTAATCACTAGTCTACACCTCCAATATGAAAAAGATATATATATGCAAATTAAAAAAAAAAAAAGAGAATACAAATTACACTGTAAATCCTCCAGGCACAGTGAAATATCTAGCATGCCTGAATGTAACTTGCCTTGAGCAACTGCTAAAAGGGTGTGAACTAAATTGAAATAAAGAAATGTCAGTGCACACCCCTATTTACTGCTACCATTTCTTGACTATCATTCAACTAGTTTCTAAACCAGTCCATCACCTTGGGACCCCAAGGCTGATCAGTTTACTAATGAGACTCCTGTGTAGGTTGATATCAAAAGCTTTGCTATAATCCAAGTAAACAACATCCAGGGCATGCCCTTGATTTAATTCTCTAATTATCCAATTGAGAAAATCAATCAGATTCATTTGACATTCTTTTCTCTGGTTTTGAAAGGCCTTCACTGGCTGCTTGTTAAAGTTTGAGCACATTTTAAATGCTTTTAGTTTTGAAAATGCTGCATCAAGTGGATCTTGTATCATTCAGATAATATAAACCATTACATCCCGCTAACAATTGTATATAAAGGGGTAAATTCTATAAATGGTGCCTAAAAACAGGCACAACCCCCCCCCCCCCCCCCCCACACACACACACACATACTTAAGCGGTATTCTATAAGCCACGTCTAAAGTTAGGCGTGGTTTATAAAATACATGCTTAAGCAGAAAGTTGTGGGTAAATTTAGGCACAACCATTTGCACCAATGAAAATGTGATGCAAATACCTGTGCCTAAATTTACGTGCAGAGCACCATTATTCTGCAATTACGTGTGTAACTAGAAGCCACATCCCTGTTCCAACCGCTCATGGCCCTCCAATTTCCATGCCCAAATTATTGGAATGTGCATAAATTTTAGGCATGGATCCCATGTCTTACTTTACGTGCATTGGTCCCAATTAAATCTAATTAGTGTCAATTATTATTGGCGCTATTGGCTTGTTATTCAATTAAACTGCATGTGCAAACCAGGAATGCACCTAAATTTGTGTACACAATTTTTGGCGACCTTTATAGAATAAGGGGGAAAATGTCTACTCAAGCATACACCTATTCATAGGAATGAGTAACCACTAAGACCTGTTATGCAAATTATGGGGCCATTTTACTAAAGCTTAGCATGAGCTTAGTTTGCACTAAGGGGCCGATGATCAAAACTCCGGTGCTATTCTGAATAGTGCCATAAAAATACCGCCAGAACAGCGCAGAAGAACAGCGCCCTAATGCTCAAAGCTAATGAGATGCAAATATAGGTGCGCTCATAGCTTTGAGCATTAGGGTGTTTGGCAGGAGGACTGTACTTGGCATATGTACAGAAGAGTTCAGCGGTAAACTCAGCTCCTATGTGCATGATCCTGATGAAACCAAACGTGAAGCATGCATTGGAATCTGTTTTCTGCAACCTAAATATAAGCATTTTAACTTTTTTTTTTCTGGTTGCTTATATTTAGATGCAATTAACAGACACCAATATGTGCTTTAGTTATTTTTTTTTTTTTTAAGTATGACTGCTTTAAATTTAGATGCAGGACAAGAACGCTAATGTGTGTTTCACGTTCGGGTCTGCTGTTCCTCACAACCAGTGCTCAGGGGCTTGCACAGGCTTCCTTCTGCTTCCAAAAGCAATCAAAACTGGTAGATTTTGCAAAAGGAATCATGAGAGAAATATGAGAATCATGGGAAATCCTCTCTTCCAACACCCTAATGCCTGCTCGGACTTGTGTCATGTTTTTACAGCGGTAAGGCACTTTTGTTTCAGATTCTCTTTGCTGATCATTGGGGAGGAATACAAAATGACCTCATTTAAATGAGCTTGAGTACATTTGCACGCTATCTGCGCTAAGGCAGTGGCGTAGCCAGACAGCCAATTTTGGGTGGGCCTGAGCCTAAAGTGGGTAGGCACAAAATTATCTCTGCCCCGCCATACCTCCACCTCAAAATATAAATACTTTAGCTAATGAGGATCCTCAAGCTCTGTTAGTTGAAGACTTTCTCCGAAGGCAATTAATACCAATCGGTCCAGCACTTTTCTCCCTTCCCTGCCTCCAGTCCCCGGTCTGGCACCTCTCCCTAGCTCCACCCCATTGACAATTAATACCTTTAATTAAATTTAGATATTAGATATGTATCATATGTCAAAGAATAAAGTGGTTGCTCAAAGCATATACTAACCACAATCGCTCAACTGCAAAACACTATGCACAAATTTGTGCAAAAACACACTCAGAACCTTACTGTACCATAAATATTACACTGGGCAGACCCTAATACACCAATATATACGGAAAATGCAGACCGTCAACAATATGAAACAAGGGATCATATCACAATTCTGAAGTAGAGCCAGAAAACACCTTTTTAGGGTGGATAGTGTTCACAATGAGCTCCTTTTATTAATGACCATATATAGATACTTCAAGAGGTAGTGTGTCATGATTTAGGCTCTACACCCTTTCTGATGTTTTGGTGCCACCTCAGTAAGGCCAACACACAATCTCTCCACTGCAAAACACTATACACAAACTTGTGCAAAAACACACTCATAACCTTACCAAACCATAACAGCATTAATTCCAAGGACAGGACAAACTACAACCTTATGCGTGGAAAGGCAGCACTATAATTACACCGGGCTCTAAAACACCAGTACACAACCTAGTGAAACAAAAAAAAAAAACAAAAAAGGCTGCAAATACTACACGCTAGCAGAATACTGCACCTTGATCACACATGAAAAACACATGACACAACAGATATGAAGGCAAATTTCTGAACTGGAAAGTTACCTCAAGAAGTCAGACTCAGCATGCGGCAATACTAGAAAAATTGAAACTTACATGCAAAATATCACAGATGCACATTTCCAAAAGCTGACATATTCCAATTAATAAATTCTGAATTAAAAAAATGTTTTCTACCTTTGTTGTCTGATCATTTAGTTTTTCTATTCGCTTTGGTCCCAGTGTCTTCTGTTTTATGCAGTGTCTTCTTTCTATTTGATATTTTTTCACTCACCATGTCCACCATCCTCCTGTGTCCTTATGTTCTCCCCCCCCTGCCCTCCCCTCTCCTCATCCATGTCCAGCAATTTCCTCTCTCCCCTCCATCCATCCATCCATGTCCTGATGTCCAGCAATTTCCTCTCTCCCCTCCCCTCCAGCGATCTGTTCTCTCCCTCCCCGCCTGCCCTCCTCTCCATCTCCAGCAATCTGTTCTCTCCCTCTCCCTGCCCTCCCATCCCATCCATGGCCAGTGATTCTTCTTGCCCTCCCTCAGCTCCCTTCTCCGTCCCCCTGCCGTGATGGCCAGCGATTATCCCTGCCCTCCCTCCCTCAGATCCCCTCTCCCTCCCCCTGCCGTGATGGCCAGCGATTCTCCCTGTCCTCCCTCAGCTCCCCTCTCCTTCCCCCTGCCCTCCCATCCCATCCATGGCCAGCAATTCTCCCTGCCCTCCTATCCCATCCCATCCATGGCCAGTGATTCTCCCTGCCCTCCCATCCCATCCCATCCATGACCAGCGATTCTCCCTGCCCTCCCTCAGTTCCCCAACAGCCCTCCAAGTCCTCTCCGTTCCCCCTCCCCTCCCCCTGCCCTCCCATCCATGGCCAGCGATTCTCCCTGCCCTCCCTCTGCTCCCCAACAGCCCTCCGAGTCCTCTCCATTCTCCCCTCCCCTCCCCTCCCCCTGCCCTCCCATCCATGGCCAGCGATTCTCCCTGCCCTCCCTCAGCTTCCCAACAGCCCTCTGAGTCCTCTCCGTTCCCCCCCCCCCCCGCACACACGAGTGTGTTGAACCTGTCCTTTTTCTTTCAGTAGCAGCGAGCGACGTGAAGGCACTGCAAGCTCGACAGCTTCAAGTTCTCTCTTCCCTGTCTTCACACAGTGTCCGTCCCGCCTTCACAGAAACAGGAAATACGTCATTGTAAAGGCGGGACAGACACTGTGTGAAGAGGAAAGAGAGAACTTGAAGCAGTGTCTTCACATCGCTCGCTGCTACTGAAAGAAAAAGGACAGGTTCAACACTGTTTGCGTGGGGGGGACAAAACGGAGTGGGGGAACGGAACGGAGGAGAAGCGGAGAAGGGCTGCCGGTCGGGCCAAGGGAGGGAAGGAGGCGCGCCACATGGGGCCTCTTAGAGCACAAGGCCCTTTCGCCTGCACCGCCCGTAAGACCGGCTCAACTCGGGGTGTACCATTTCTCGGTGGGCCTTGGGCTTAAGTGGGTGGGCCTGGGCTATGCCCCTGCGCTAAGGCCTGGCACGCTTATTGTTTGCTGTGCTAGACCCCTCTGATCATTCTGTGCTGATAAATGAGTATGGCACTAATGACCTTTAATGCCCATGTTTACTGTTGATCATTGGTGCCTAAGTGCTAAGAAGCCCATTATATACCTATAGGCTTCTTAGAATTTAATATGTGCTAATACTATTAGCAAACACTGGGGTCCTTTTACAAAGACGTGCAATGGTTTTTAGCATGCGCTAAAATTAAGCTTGCACTAAACGTTAGAGATATATTGCTATTGGAGTCTCTAGCATTTAGCTTGCGGTAAACATTAGTGCACACTACAAAAGTTAATGCACCTTTGTAAAAGATCCCCACTAAGATTTAGTAAAGGGACCCCTACATTTTTTATCTTTTGGGAAGAAGTTAAAAAAATCTTATTTGATGGATTAGCATTTAATTCTGATTTAATGTAAAGTGTTAAATTTATATTCATTTTTTTCTGTTTTAGCATTAATATTTGTTCTAGCCCTGCATTGGGGCTGGGGGTGCTCTATGTCCGCAGATTCTATTTTAAAATACCAGCAGAACTTGAGATGTTCTGAATTGGACGTCTCATTTCCAATTTATAGGTCCTTCTTAAAATGCTGCTCAACATGTTTTCATTGTGTTTCTCTATATTATTATGAGTGCAGTTTGTTAATCATCTAGAAGTATGTGATAGGTGGGTTATAAGTGCAATAAATGAAATGAAAATGCAAATGACATGATCTGCTTCTGGTAAAATCAAGTTGGTTCAGAAACGTTCAGTCACTGATTTTACATAGTTTATTATTTTTCTCTTTCAGTAAAATCTCTATTAACTTACCCATCATCAAGAATAGACTAAATTTTGACACCCTTAAGGGAATTAATCATTCATTTAAATATGGTTGGATTTATTTATGTCATGATGATGTCCAACTATTTTTCCTTTTGGAATATGAGAGTGTAACTATGGTTTGATTGAGTGAAGGCCTTCAAAGTTTAGTTAGGATCAGTCTGGTCCTTATTATACAAAAGATTGTTTTTTTTTGTGGGGAGCAGGAGTAGAGGATGGAGTAAAGGGGAGTGAGTTAAAACAGATTGATTTATGATGGTGATTGTGGAGGATACTTGTTTTATTTTTACATAAGTACATAAGTAATGCCATACTGGGAAAAGACCAAAGGCCCATCGAGCCCAGCATCCTGTCCCCGACAGCGGCCAATCAAGGTCAAGGGCACCTGGCAAGCTACCCAAACGTATAAACATTTTATACATTCCCGAAATTGTGGATTTTTCCCAAGCCCATTTAGTAGTGGACTATGGACTTGTTCTTTAGGAAACCTTCCAACCCCTTTTGAAACTCTGCCAAGGAGGTGAGAGTTTTGAGATCAGAGGTTCATGAGGAAGATTCGAGCGGCACTTGTGGTTAAGGCAGTGATTGCTAAGCTGCAATGTTTGCATCACTTCCAACCTCAGTTGCAGGTGCAATATTTTTTTTGTTGGTGGTAACATTGTCAGTGCTTCCACTTCTGGATTACTGTAAGGGACTACAGAGGCATTTGCTTCATCATCTGCAGGTGACACAGATCGTGGTAGCCTGGCTGATTTTTAAATCCCCTTGGTGGGTATCTGCGCAGCCATTGCTGTGTGTGCTATTCATTGGTGATATGTTGTGACCTGGATACATTTTAAGTTGTTGTGTCCAGTTTTTCAGTTACTGTGAGGTGATGGCTCTTTCTATTTGTGCACGAGATTGATTCCTTATATTCCAGGGTGCTTTTGGGTTCTAGTTGTATAGGTATGAGCCTCTGCCACAACCTAATTAGCTTGATTATACCAGACCTGCGGTACATCCTATACAGCTCACAAAATAAGCTGTGCTAAGTTGTATAAGTCAAGGTCTGTAATCACTTTCCTACCAGGGGAGTGGAGGAGTGACTTAGTGGTTAGAGAATCGGTCTTGACATCTAGAGGTGACCAGCTCAAATCCCACTGCTGCTCCTTGTGATTTGTGCAAGTCACTTAAACCTCCATTGCCTCAGGTACAAACTTAGATTGTGAGCCCTCCTCGGATAGGGAAATACCCAGTGTACCTGAATATAACTCACCTTGAGCTACTACTGAAAAAGGTGTGAGCAAAATCCAAATAAATAATAAAGAAAGACTTTTACCCAGGCATGCACTTCTGAAGGATGGAAATTGTGACCCTGTTAGAGTTGTAAAGATGGTAATCTGACTGATGCAAGCTAGAAAGAATATGACAAGGACCCTCAGTCATATTGACCCCAGCCTGCTAGGAACCTATAATTTTGGGAAAATCTTCTAAAGTGACATCTAAAAACATTCCTGTGCTTTTCAAGCCATAACTTAAAGGCATGAGTAAATCACCTTCCACGATGTTATCAAATCATCAGAGACATTGCTGATATCAAAATCACAGGCACCTGCTGTGGCAACAAATTAATTAGCTACCTCCCTACCAGCCGATCTACTATTATCAACCTACTTCATCTTCATCTTGTCTAATCATCTTTGCAACACTTCAGAGCTACAGACCGCTTGCACTGGGAGGAAGTGAGCTGGGAAGGATGGAGTCGGAACCAGGAAGTATAAAAGATAGGGTCTCAGACTGAGGTTCAGGAGACTCAGGAGGGAAGAGTTAAAGCCCCAATATTGCTGTAGCACCTATGTAATGATCATGATCTGGCTGAGCTATGCCACTTTTGCTTCTTAATTGAGACTTACAAGCTTTGCTTTGAGGTCTGACAAAAGCCAGACCAGGAACTCAGAAAAAACCCGATAACTTACGGCTGTGTTTGGGGCCTGAGGGGGCCTGGGTCCCCATAGATTTGGCCCTGGCCCCCTCCCGACAATCCCCTTGAACCCCCCTTCCCGCCACCAACCCTCCCCCGCCATCGCCACCCGCCCCACCACTTCAAATACCTTGTTGTTTGCTGGCCCCACCAGCCGAGAATCTAGTTCTTCGGCGCCGGAGTAGCGCCTTCATTCAATGCAGTTCCTGACGTGATCAGCTGTTTCTGATGCAGTACGTGACAGCTGATCACGCCAGGAAATGCATTGAATGAAGGTGCTACTCCGGCGCCGAAGAACTAGATTCTCTTTGGCGGGGCCAGCAAACAACAAGGTATTTGAAGCGGCGGGGTGGGTGGCGACGGCGGGGGAGGGTTGGTGGCGGGAAGGGGGGTTCAAGGGGATCATGCAATGTGGCGGCTGGGGGGGGCAGCGGCGGGAGGGGGGCTAAACAGTGCCCCCCCACCTAGGGCTGTGGCCCCCGCTCCCGGCGAGGTCTGGCTACGCCCCTGGTGGCATCACCAGCAGCTACATACTGTGTTTTGGGCCTGCCAGCCAGAGCCTACTTAAGACTGTTACTAAACCACAGAGATTTTTCCACCTTATATTCCTGGACCTGTGGCGTAACAGGCCTCAGGATTCTGTTAAATAAACATGTGTTTTGTTTATATCCCCTTTGTCAGGATGTGTTATTTCACTGGCACACCAGCAACCCTTGCTCAGGATCTCACAGAGCCCTTTATGATGAATTAAAAATTCTAACATCAGGGACTGAGCATGGTTTGGTCTAAAAGAATAAAGTAAGAAAAGTGTGTGTCTTTTTCTTCCTTCTTAAAAACAGATTCTTATAGCATTTGTTTCAAATAGATTGATTGATTTCATATTTAATAATTTTGTTTCTTTGTAATCTAGCTAGTTTTTTTTTTTATTTAGGTTATATTTTTTTATTTTTCTTTTTATCCTGCTTGGGGTAGTTTTCTTATGTAATACTGTAGGGTGTGTGTAGGTGGTTAGATATTTTTTTCCCTTTGTGAAGGATGGTATGTCTGTTTTTATTCTCTCTGACCACCTTGTACGTGGGTTTTCCTCGGAAGAACAGAATATATAGCCCAATTAAATAAAATTAAATGTGTCACAGGACTGGTTTAGTTTGTGCCCTAAACCATCTGTGCATAACATGTTTTTTTTCTTGCATATTAGGCTTTAAATCCCCATTTTAGTTAGAATGTAGAAATCGGAACTGACATGCGTTCCCTTCAAGCAATCCACATGTAGACTTTTAGCATGCACAAATCATGTCCCCACACATGATATTTATATGTGGTGAGGATTTATACAAGCAAATACCAGCTTTAGGAAACTGGGATTTTCATTTATATGTGATATACACATGTAAATAACAATATTTATTACTGTAAATCATGAAAAAGTTCTAAAATAAGGACCTTGGAGGGTAATTATCAATGTGCGGTATCAACTGGGCTTTTATCATATCTTACTATACCATGGCAGTGATTAATGTGTAGTAGTGCAGTACATGAATAATGCTGCTTGTGAACAACTTCATAACCTCATGTTTATCCACTCCTACCCTAGCTAAGATAATATTTAATCACCTCTCTGACCACATGTGCAACTTTCTTTAAATTAGTCCCCTTGTTGTCTATCTCCTCTTACTCTCTTACCTATCTATATATCTTTGATCATGCCCTACGCTGTCTATTAAAATGTTTTATTATGCATTGTGTTGACCTTGTAAGTAGTATACTATACCGTACTTTGTATTGGTATCTGAATATTTTTACTGCTGTAGTTGTTTATTGCTTATGTTTAATTATATTACTGTACACTGCCTTAAGTGAATTCCTTCAAAAAGGCAGTAAATACATCCTAATAAATAAATAAAATAATAAGCAGTGATATTCTACCAACCTGAGAGCATCTAGTCACAAAGCCATAAGTGCTCCTGAGCACTCCTTAATAGGCTGGCCAGAGGCACTGAGCTCCCCCCACCCAAATACCTCCTTCCTGAAGACCCCTCAAATATGATCCCTCCTGACCTGGAAACCCCCTCAATGGGAAACTCCTCAATGGATGGTCCCTTGACCTGGAAGTTGCCCCCTCCCCACATGTTACACCTGAGTGGTAAGGTCTGCCCTGGCAGCAGATATGAGTCAGAGACTGGACTCACCTCCTGTATTTATTGCACTAACTTTGTATTTATTGCATGCTAGGGTATGCAACTAATTCACAGTAAGTACAAAAACTTGCTACACTTTGGTGAAAAGGCCCAAAAATGAAAAGGAGATTTTTGTGTTATCACGAAATAAAAAGAAGCAAGCTTTTTGGATTGACAAGCTAGAAATACTTTTATATAAACACTTATTTAAACATCTGAGCTGTGAAACTTCATCACATCCTGCCTGCCCCCCCACCCCATTATAGGGAGTGAACAATACCAACTGATGATGGTAGTCTGTAAGCATGACAGCCATTACCTATGTGATCCTTCTAGCTGATTCCAACCATTAATATCATATTTTCAGCATACCAGAAGTGATGTGCTGATGTCAAGGTATGAGTAATGATTTTAGGTTTTTTTTTGTTATTTCTAATTTCTATTCTAAATACTAGAGATTGCATTTGTTTGCTATAACATGGGAAATATAAACAATATTCCCTTGTTCTTTCATATTGTTCTTAACTGAAAATGACATGAATAAATCCCAAAATGATAGGTTTCTTTCCAGTTTTGTTAAATTTCAGCAGATTTTTTCCCCCACTGTTAATATCTATCAGGTATCAGCCAGTCTTGAAACTGACCTTCAGGATGGAAGCCCTCTGAATTTCTGGCAGAGATATTGTGAGTCTGTTGTAGCCAGCTCATGCCCGTTTTGTATTTCTGGTAATCTTAGTTCCTATTTTCTGATTGGCTCTTTGCTTTTCATTAATCCTTATGTGCCCTTTTGTGCTGAATGCATTTCTTGGAGGTACGCTGACTTTAAGACTTGCCTTGAGCAATCCTAGTTCTTGTTTTAGTCTAGTATTTAAACATCAGAGGTCCCTGCTAGGGACTCTGTGACAGAATGAGCCAGCCAAAGTAAAAATTCTGAATTATTGTTTTAGTCTCCTAAATAAAAAAAGCTGATAGAACACACCTAAATTTGAGTCTACATAAGAACATAAGTGTTGCCATGCTGGGACAGACCGAAGGTCCATCAAGCCAAGTATCCTGTTTCCAAAAGTGGCCCCTTCGATAGCTCAGCTGGTAGAGCGGAGGACTGTAGGGCAAGACTATAGATATCCTAACATGGAACCTTGCATCTTGTAACCATAGTTCAGGTTCATCTTTCCCAAATGCATCACTTTGCACTTGCTCACATTAAACATCATCTGTCATTTTGGTGCCCAGTCTCCAAGTCTTGTAAGGTCGTCTTGCAATTTTTCACATTCCTCTTGTGATTTAACAACTTTCAATAACTTTGTGTCGTCGGCAAACTTAAGATCCTCATTAGTTATTCCCATATCTAGATCCTTTATAAATATGTTAAAAAGCAGTGGTCCCAACACAGACCCTTGTAGAACCCCACTATCAACCCTTCTCCATTGAGAATACTGACCATTTAACCCTACTCTCTGTTTTCTCTCTTTTAACCAGTTTTTAATCCACAATAGAACACTACTTCCTATCCCGTGACTTTCTAATTTCCTCTGGAGTCTTTCATGAAGTACTTTGTCAAATGCCTTTTCAAAATCCAGACACACAGTAGGAAAAAAAAGGGCCTTGCTGCAGATAACGAACTAAGCTTTAGTAAAGGACCCCTTTACTTTTTGGCACAGCTATGCTGTTGACTTCTTCAAGGACATATGTCTATGTGCACTGCCCATCTATCTTGTCTCCTGGGAGCATGTGAAGGAGTGAACTTCTCAAGAACAGTGTCTTCGGTAACAACTGTGAACAATGGAGGGAAGCTTGCTACTGTTACAAGGAATTAATTTATACTTGGGGATAGCTAGAGCACTCACTAATGTTTGTAATTTTTAATATATATGTATATTCTCCACCAGTTGCTGATTAAAGCAACAATAATCACAATTGCAATGAATTAAATATTATCTCTGTTGAAATGCAGTGTCCTGCATTTCCAGATTTAAAGTTATGCACCCAGGACACAAAGAGACTATATTCTTAGCTTCAAAAAGGTTTATTAGGCTACAATATGATTAATGGAATCATATAAATAAGGTTACAAACAAGATATAGTTCTTTTAAGAGATCTTTACAGATAATCTGTACTTAAGTAAGGTAGCCAGTTTAAAAGTTAAGGTTACAGTTTAACTTACAGGAGCACATGTTCAAGAGCAAGGCGTCTGCAGAGATGGATCTGGATTGCAGCTGAAGAGAGAATCTGCAGAGAAGAATCTGTGTTGCAGTTGAAGGGAAGCATCTGCCTGTCTGGAACAGCTTGTATCTTTTATATCTTGCAAGCTGCAGGAAGCCATGCCACGTGAATCTCTGTCTTGGTTTCCTGGTTTGCACACGGCCCCTGGGCATTTGCAAAGCATTGTGGTATCTTGGTCTTATGTCTTATGACATCACAAGGCTTGCTGTCTGGATTTTGCTGACAAATGGTTTATTGTAGTGCAAGGTTTCCTGCTTGAATCTCTGTGATAGATACTCTGATAAGGTTTGTCTGGGGTGGCCAGCAGGTGTCCTTTGTCTTTAGTAGCTGGATTTCACACCTTTCCCTCCTGCCTGTCTCCTTGCCTTTACTGGTTAACTTTGATATATGTTGTGTTGATCAGCCAGGCTTTTTGATCAGAGGAAGAGAGTCAATCTTGGCATTGTTCCTTTCATTGGTGCAGCCTGTCAGCAGAGCCTAAGGGCCAATTAGGTACTTTCATATCCCTGAGCAAACAAGTCTACAATAATTGCTATTTGGTGATTATCTGATATAGAAGTATTTACAAATGTCCTACCCTGACAACTGGATAATTTTTCTGGATAGCAAGCTACATAACCAAACACTATTTAGTTAAATAGAGGGTGACTCATGCCAGTGGCAGATTAAAACTTTAACCAGATATCATTAATATTCAGCTCTATTTTGATAAGGTTAACCAGTTAACCCTGGTTGGTGCAAATGCTGCTCTTACAATAACTAGTTAGCTAAAATAATGAACTATCGGCTGAAAAGCAGATGATACCCCACTTCTCTCTCATCCCAAAAAACTGGCTTAGATTCCCAAAAGTGGGTCTTAAGTCCGACAGGAGTAGAAGAGACTCTTAGAGGCCTTTTACCAAGCTGCAGGGAAAAGAGCCCTGCGCTGGTGGTGGGGGCCATTTTTCCCACACACCAGGGCCATTTTTACCATAGCGGGTAGAAAAGCCCTGAGCACACATGGCCATGCATCTTGCTATACTTTGTATTTGAGCATGTATCTTGCTACATGCTATTCTACAAAGTTGTTTGTGCAAATTTGGGTGCATGCTTGATTAGTGCATGTAATTTAATTGAGTAATGAGCCAGTTAGAACCAATAATTAGGCATTAACAACCGACTATTGGCATTAATTGGCAACAATTTGGATTTGTGCATGCATCTTGCTACACTTTGGATTTGCGCATGCATCTTGCTACATGCTATTCTGTAAAGATGGGTGTGCAAAGTTTTTTTACAGCATAACTGAAAAGGCAGCGTGGCCATGGAAGAGGCATAAGTGGGTCAAGGATGTTCACTAGAGATGCACGCAATATTATAGAATTTGGGGAATCTCCACCTAATTTATGCTCTATTCTATAAATGGTGCCCAACTCAGAGTGTCATTTATAGAATGGCACTCAGTGGTCATTTTTTTCAGCACCCAAATTTGGGTGCCATTTACTGAATCTATTTTGAACACAGGAACCTGTGTAGCACCCTATATCCACTTGATACATTTTTCCACTTAGAGGTGGAGGCAGGGGAGGGGGGAAGCCTGAATTTCTTCAATTTCATGACAAATAAAATAAGAGAAAATCTATCATTTGCAATATTCAAGTGAACAGGTGCATGCAGCAATTAGACATAACCTTCTTCTTTTCTTCTATTTAGTTCCTCAAGGTTATTTCGAAAATTAAATGTTGCATTAATAAAACAATTGCTTTGTGGATTTTTGTTCTACTGATTTTTCCCCTATAGGCAGAAAATCTCTTTGTTGCAGAACTAAAGCAGATATTGTTCCATTTTCATTCCTGTGCTGCTGAAAGTTCCCTTTGTCAGCCTATCAATATCCCTTTTTATTTTGCCTCCTTAGTCTATACTAAGTCCAACAATCAATACTAAAAGCTAATATTTTTCTGAAAACATCATATTTCATGAAAACATCTCACTTTCAAATACTTTATAGAACTTCTTATGCTCTGCTAGTTATTGAATGTTTAAAAGATAATTCAATAACTGGGCGTCCGCATTCACACGCCACTAGCACACATAAATGTACATAATACTGGCAATTGTATGGGTACATGTGTAAGTGACAGCAAAGCAACTATGCTCTAACCTGTAAGTTGTATGCATAAGTAGCAGAGAGCAGCATTTTAAAAAAAGATGTACAACTCAGATTACGGATGTCCAAGTGGGTATGTCATATATGAACATCCATTTCTCATTTATTTTACAACAGGATCTGCCGACATGCAGCCTGTTCTAAAATACATGAGAAATGGACATCTATGCGCTGGTGATGTCTAGTTTCAACATCATATTTTACAAACTGTAACATACACATTTTGAATGGGGCAAAATAAGAGATATTGGCATCTTTGGGACAGCATAGAAAAGCCCATGCTATAAAATAGCCAGACAGACATCCATACAGAGCAGTGAAGTACCTCAAGGCTGCCACTAGAGGTTATGGCAGCCATTTTGAAGCGGTCGACATGGGCAAGAGCAATTGGGCATCGCTCCTACCCATTTTGCACTGGACCACCAGGGATTCATCAAGGCGCGTTTGGTACAATTGTTAATGATAGTTCATCTAATGGACAATTGATCTAATGACAGTTGGTCTAAGGATACAATTTGTCTAAAGTACTTTTTCTCCAAAGGGACAATTCATCCAAAAGTTAATTCATCTAATGGACAATTGGTCTAAAAATTAAGGGGCCCTATTACTAAGCAGCGGTAAGCCTACCGTAGGCTTACTGCATGGCAATCTGGAACTACTGCCGGAACAAAATGGGCACCAGCGGTAATTCCACCTTGTGTGCATGCCGCTTCCAGTACTATAGAAAATAGTTGCCTATGTTTTACTGCAGCAGTTACCCGGTGGTAATCGGTTGCCACTGGGTTAGCTTGGGAGCCCTTACCACCACCTCAATGGGTGGTAGTAAGTGCTCCCCCCCCCCCCCCCCCCCCCCATTGGCCACATGGTAAGTACAATCTTACCACATGGCCATTTCTTTTTTTAACCTTTTTACTCGCTGAGGTTAAAAGGACCTCATTGCACGGCAAAAATGGCCACCGCCGCTGCTAATGCAAGGCCTATTTTACCGCAGCTTAGTAAAAGGGCCCCTAAATAATCAAGATAAAGATATGAAGTCATACATTTGTCATGTGGCAGATTACTTTTTAAAGTCAATAATGAGAATACACCACATGTTTTAATCTATTCAAGGAATAGACCATTATTAAATTGACTTGGGAAAAATCCACTGCTATTTCTGGGATAAGCAACATAAAATGTATTGAAATTTTTCTGGATCTTGACAGGTATTTGTGACCTGGATTGGCCACTGTTGGAAACAGGATGCTGGGCTTGATGGACCTTTGGTCTGTCCCAATATGGCAATACTTATGTACTTATAACCCTGGAAGCCACTTGGAAATGTAATACAATAGGTATAAATGTAACTGAATGCGATAGATGTGCAAAGTCACCCGTGTTTGCTGTGGAAGAGTAAATATTTTAGTCATGAATGAATGTATTAAATTACTAAAAATTTTGTTTAGGAAGTCAATCATTAAACATGATTGCACCTTTGAAGTAGGCCTGTTCGTGAATGAGGAGAAAACAAAAGCTGTAAACTGAAATCTTATGCAGAAAGAACAAAAAGATGTTGAAGGTCAGATGGAATGCATAATTTATTTATTTATTTGGTCCACTTGTATCCCACATTTTCCCAGCTTATGGGGGCTCAATGTGGCTAACAAAGTTACAGGAAAATTACATAATATAACAGGAGAAAATTGTTCCAGTAATAGGATACAAAGAAGTACAGAGGAGCTAAAATAAGAGAATTCAGATGGGAAAACAGGAGCAACCAAGGAGAAGCTGACAGAGGGTAAATAGCAGGTAAACTACCAAAACGGGAAAAAAGGAGGTTAAACAACATAATACAAGGTGAGCAATGAAAGAAACAGAAAAATGACAAAAGAAGCCGAGAATATTGTGTTATGTCTGATTTTGCGCTTTTAAAACAACATTGACAAACTTTTGTGCTTTTTAATTTTCCCTTATTAATGTTCTTCACTTATACATATGTTTATAAAATTAACTTCTTTCGTAAAGTTTGTGGGCTAATCTTTAATTTCTGTATCTTACTGTAGTTTTTTCTTACAAAATTACACTGATTTTTGCATCAGTATCCTATCTCCTCTTTGGTTTAGACCAGCTGAGTCATTAGACCAACTGACCCATTAGCCGTTGTATATTTTAGACCAGTGTTTCCCAAGCAGCATGACTGGATTCACCTTATCTGCTTCTATCTCACTGATGATGTAAACCGCAATGAACTCTAAATAGGGGATATTAGTGATATATAAGACCTGATTTGAATTGAATTGAAAGTCCGGTCCTGGAGTACCCCTTGTCAGTCGGGCTTTCAGGATATGCACAATGAAAATTCATGAAAGAGATTTGCATTTAATGGAAGAAGTGTATGCAAATCAAGTTCATGCATATTCATTGTGGATATCCTGAAAACCTGATTGGCAAGGAGTACTCCAGGATTGGACTTGGGAAACACTGCTTTAGACCAATTGTCTATTGGATGAACTGTCATTAGATCAATTGACTCCATCAAGGCAGGCCCGGGAGAGGAGTACTGGCAAGTTTAAGGGGCCTGAGCTTACCTTGCTCTGTCTTCGAGGGGGATCTGGCCAGGAGAGATGTTTTCCATTTCAGGGGGGGTGGGACAGGGAATCAGGATGGGGACAGCTGGAACCTCTACCCAGAAGGTAACTGGCACTGGCTGATATTCAGATCAATGCCTGGTTACCTTCCCCACATAAAGTTAGGACACCTTTTTTCTGTTCCAACTTATGTTGATTTCTAGCTGGTTAGTGGGCTGAACATTGTCCCTAAAATGTAGGTGGCTGCTTCGCCCAAACTCCGACCCTGGACGTTAAGAGGCAATACTCAGCGGCCCCGTTCAGTTAAGAGCTGCTGAATATAGCGGCCCTGGACAAGTGATTTAAATGGCCAGGAGCCTCTCCTGGACTTTTAGGGCCCCTTTTTCTAAACTGCACTAGTGATTCTCGCATGGTAAATGCGATGAATCCCGTTCAGACTGAATGTCCTACGTCACATTTGCCATGCAGGGAATCACTAGCGCGGTTTGCAAAAGGGGCCCTAAAATCACTTTGAATATTTATCCCTAAGGTTATAGAATATTGCTTTTAGGCACAAGCATTTACACCAGCCTCTGACATGGTCAAACCTAACATTCTACATATAAATACGGACTTATTCTAGTATTCTATAATCTTACCATACTATATTATTATTATAATCGTATATGCACATAATTGCTATTATAGAATTTGAGCTTAGCATACAAACTTTAGGGGGCCAAAATTTAGACCACAGGAGTTAGACCGTCCAACTCCCACAGTCAGCGCTATGCCCAGATATTCAATGCCCGGCCACTTCCAGTGACCGGCACTGAATATCCGGTTAATTTTTGGCTGGTTTAAAGATAACCGGCTAAATCAATATTTAGACTTAGGACCCTGTATACTAAAACACACTAACTTTTTAGCATGTGCTAATGCTAGAGACACCCATATAAAGTTAGCGTTCACTAATTTTTAGTGTGCACTAAAAAGTTAGCATGCCTAAAGCACAGCTTAGTAAACAGGGTCCTTAGCCAGTTATCTTTAAGCTGGCCAAAGATGTACAGTGAAACCTTGGTTTTCGTTGACTTCGGATTTTGTTGTTTTCGGTTTTTGTCGAATTTATTAGTGAAAAAATTGTCTCGGTTTTCATTGGCTGCTTCTGATTTCGTCGGCGTGCCCATGCTGCTAATTTTGCGTTCTCCTGCAGCGTTCTTCTGGGGCGTTCTCCTGCGGCGTTCTTCTGGGGCGTTGTTTCTCGTTGTGTGATCACTGCCTCGGTTTTTGTTGGTTTCGGTTTTCGCCGATTATTTTCGGACGGATTATCGAAGAAAACCGAGGTTTCACTGTACCAGGTTTTCACATGGCCACAAAACCTGGTTTAAAAATTGGCAGATAGCAAGTTATATAGACTTGGTGTAAATACCTGCGCCTAAGTTAGACATGGAACAGTGTATTCTATCATAATGTGCATAGATTTTCAGAATGCCACACTCTGCCCATTCCACGCTGTGGCTACGCCCCCTTTTTGGTAGCATGGATTAGAATTTACGCACAGCAGTTTACAGAATACGCCTAACAAGTTGTGCATGTAAATTCTAATTAATGCCAACTAGTATCAATTAATGCTTATTCAGTGGCAATTATCGGTGCTGATTGGCTTAGTAATTAAATTACGCGCACAAATCCAGAATATGACTGGATTTGCACGCGCAATTTCGGTTGTGCTATATAGAATCCGGGAAATAATGCCAGTGGCCTCAGTAAAATACTGAGGTCTCCCAGCTGAATATTGACTCCTTAGTGGTAATATTCAGTCTGCTAATCAGTTAAGTAAGTGCATAAAGTTGGGAGGTGGTAGAACTAGAGGACATGAATTGAGGTTGAAGGGGGGCAGACTCAGGAGTAATGTCAGGAATTATTTTGTCACTGAGAGGGTGGTGGATATGTGGAATGCCCTCCCGCTGGAGGTGGTGGAGATGAAAACAGTAATGGAATTCAAACATGCGTGGGATAAACACAAAGGAATCCTGTTTAGAAGGAATGGATCTATGGAATCTTAGTGGAGATTGGGTGGCAATGCCGGTATTAGGAGAGTAAAACCGGTGCAGGGTGGACTTCTACGGTCTGTGCCCTGATCATGACTGAATAGATATGGAGGGGCTGGAGTCATAGGAGCCAACTTTTCAAAATTATTGGGGGTGCTAAGCCCAATGAAAATAACCCCTCCCTGTACAAATACAAGGAATTTTCTCAATATTGGGGGTGCTCAAGCACCCACAGCACCCACAGAGTCGGCTCCTATGGCTGGAGTGTAAATTTTAAGGGGCTTTGACATTAGCTTCAGAACTTTTAGTACAAGAAGAGTGCTGGGTAGACTTCTATGGTCTGTGCCCTGAGAAAGGCAGGGACAAATCAAACTCAGGTATATATATAAAGCATCACATACAATGTAAAATGAGTTTATCTTTTTGGGCAGACTGGATGGACTGTTCAGGTCTTTATCTGCCGTCATTTACTATGTTACTATTGTATTAACTTTAACCACCAAGCTAACAGTGCACTTGTTTGAATATTGGCTGGTACATGGTTAGCACCCTGGTGACTTCTGTAGCCTGGATAGCCAAGGCCGACGCCAGGACCCAGCCCAGCTTTGAATATTCAGGCTCAGTTTAGTCTGCATCTGTGACTTAAAAACACTGTAGGCTAAATATTGTCCACCTTCCTGGAATAAACATTCAAAGGAGTTTACACAATCTCAATAAAATTAGGCAATAAATCAAAGGGCTCCTTCTGCAAAGCCACGCTAGTGATTCTGGCACTGCAAATACGACGAAACCCATAGGAATTGAAACGGACTTCATCGCATTTGCCGCGCAGAATCGCTAGCGCAGCTTTCTAAAAGGAAGCCTAACAAATTACATTAAAATATTAAAAAAAAGCACCTAAAAGAAAATAAGAGACCATGCAGACTAAAAAAAAGAAAAACGCATTCTTATGTGAAGGGTAGTGAATTAGCCCCTTCTCTACATAAGTGCCCTTCTTTTCATACTGATTTATTGTTGAATTCAGAAGCTACCCATGCTTGTTCCGATATCTGACTTATAAAAAGATGCAGTTTATTATAAGCAGTGGCGTAGCCACAGGTGGACCTGGGTGGGCCGGGGCCCACCTACTTGGGGCTCAGGCCCACCCAACAGTAGCACATGTTTAGTGGTAGCTGGTGGGGATCCCAAGCTCGGCCAGCTCAAGATTTCCCCCTGATGGTAAGGAAAACGCTACTCTCCACAATAACAGCACCTGCGCATGCTCAGTTTTCAGTGCATGCCTGCTGCAGACTGCCAAGATGGAAAGAAGCATTTTCTCACCAGCTGAGATATTTTTTTGGGTGGTGGTTGGGGGGGCGGGGCGGGAAGAACACTTGGTGCCCACCCACTTCTTGCCTAGGCCCACCCAAAATCTGTTGTCTGGCTACGCCCCTGATTATAAGAGTGGATGAAAAGAACAAACCACCTTTTAGGACTGTGTGTGTGTAACAGAGGAGAAGGAAGCAGACATCATGGGCCCTAGGATTAAAAAAATACTATGGTTCAGTGCTCTACAGAAAAAGGCATGTTAACTAGATTGGCATAGCAGCTGAGGGGAGCAGCAGAGGGCTATCAGAAGGACAGAAGGATAACATTAGCTGCCAATTAGACTTTTCCTGGTGAGTAAAGTCAAGATGCAGGGTCACAGGCTGACCACACAAATAGACTGAAAAGGCCCCAGAGAACATTTGAAATAAATGCAGAGACTCTTGTGATTTGAATCAAGTACAATGCACAGAAATGATTCAGAACAGCCTCTGAAAAAAAAAAAAAACAGGCAGAGCTGATGGAATTTTCATCAGATGATTCATTCTACTATATTTCATAATCCAGACTTTAGTAGGGTGCTTTAAGTGTACCAAGGTGCCAATACTTAACCACAGGGTGTACAAGGACATGTACCGCTGCTGTGTGTTAAAACAACAATTGAGGCAAGCATTCCATATGCCAAACAGTTTGTGTTGTAGTTCAAAACACATGAGCACAATAAACATAAAAAAGCCAGATGTCCTATAAACCTATGCTCTGACCTTATTAGACCTGCAAGATAAATATGTCACTCCAGGTGCAGCAGGAAAGATCAATGCTTCTTTAAGGCTCATATCATGTGAGGAGGAAAACTGCTCAGATGGGAGCTAGTTAGCAAGTTGACTATCCAGCTACAGGGGAAAAAATACTCCTTCACTTTGCCTTGTCATCACTTATATTTCCTATAAAGAGCTGAGAAAGCAAAGCTCTGACCAAGCAGTTTGCTCTTCAGTGCTCATATATCATCAGAGAAAGACTTCCCCTTGCTGTCTTTGCAGCTGGCTTTTTTTCCTGCTGCTCTTTGATACCTGATTATGAGCAATTCTTCCCAACCTGGCAATCTGATGTCACCCACAGGCTTGAGCCTCATTAAGGAAAGCACTGTCTGGAAGTTGCTGAGCTGCATCTCCAATACACTGTGCATCTTGACCCGTCCTGGATTACCCTTTTAGACATACTGAAGAATTAACCCTCAGCAGCCTAAGTGTCCTATGAGAAAATGCAAGAAGTCCAGATCTGATAGATGAATAATGAAGCATGTTATTATCAAGCTAAACTTGCACACAGAACCAATATCTAACAGCTGACTACTTCAACTAACCGCAGTAGCTAACTAGAAGGAATTAAGGTTCACACTTTCCTGCTGTGCCAGGATTTACTGCAGACATTATCTTTTATGCCTGTTTACAACTGCTGAATAAGGTTGCAGTGCATTCTAGTGGCCAGAGTTTGCAGTTGGGGCCCTGAACTCAATAAGAACTCCATGGTACAGCTGAGCATGTGGATATAGTCTGGTCCCCAACGCCATTCCAACCCCAGTTGATTCTTTTCCTTCCCCACCCCGTCCTCATCATATTACCACCCTCCCTTCACCAACTCCACACTTGTATTTCCCATCTTCATACCTCACTCACATTTAAAAGATCTTGTAAATTTTAAAAAAAACGTAAAATACATCCTATAACTTGTTAAAATTTAGAATTTGTTATATATGCAAGAAAACCACATTCTTATTATTGACATTGTTTTCTTAAACAACTACTGCGAAAGTTCCAGACTGCCCAGAACACTGCTGCAAGACTCATCCTGGGCAAATCGCATATGGTTCCCGCGCAACCTCTACGTCTCAATCTGCACTGGCTCCCAGTTAGAGAGCGAATCGCTTTCAAGCTCTGCACCTTAACGCATAAAATGTACTGCACTGATGCTAATAAAGATAATTAAATAAAAAAAAATTATCTACGGTCTAGCTCCGGAATACATGATTCCTCTAATAGACCTCCCACCTAGAAATGCCATCAACACAGCCCGCACCTATCTCCAGCTTCATTATCCGACTTGCCAGGGTGTCAAATACAAGCTTCTTTTTGCTTCTACTTTTCACTACTCCAGCCCGAAGACTTGGAATGCTTTACCTCTGAACCTAAAAATCTCAATCTGATCATCACCTTTTCAAGAAGATGTTGAAAATATTCCTTTTTGAAAAAACTTACTCCATTAGTAATTCTGCTAATTAGTCACCCTAATTGTTGTTAGTGTTCTCTCCTTATTCTGCTGTAAAATTCATGTGTTGTACTTCTCTACTTTTGTAATTCATGTAAGCCACATTGTGCCTGCAATTGTGGGAAACTGTGGGGTATAAATGAACCATAAATAAATAAACATCAAAGCCCATAATGTTCTTGCCCTCCATTTCAAGCTATGCAAAAATAATAACCTATCTACAGAACCAGAGCTCACTTGCATTCTACTTTCCTTGATTATCCATCCTGCAATTGAAAAAGAATGTTCTGATAATGTGCTGGTGGCAGGAGTTTCAAGTAGAGTTGTGCATGAGGACATAATCTGGTCCCTATCCCCACCGCATCCCCAGTCAATTCTTTTCTATCCCCACCCCATTCCCATCATATTGCTTTTGTCCCCTCACCATCCCTGTGGATTTCCCATTCTCCCTGTCCCCGTGCACACCTCTACTCCACGGATCACAGTGTGTTTGACCTTCAGAAAGTCACTTTACCTTTGTACAATACAGTCTACTCAACATTGTATTACACAAATAGACTTTATCATAAAAGACAGGGTAAAACACTACCTCTCTATTTTACTTCCTGCCTACCTCTATGTAAACTCTCCTCAAAAAAACATTGTTCAGCTTGGTCTCACTGCATTGGAACCCTCCCTTCCAGGCTTTGTAAAATGAGTCTGCCCAGGTTTCCATGGCTCTACTCCTTATTCCAGAGCAAATCAAGGAAGTTAGGAGTAGGACTGATGCATATTTATTCTTGTCCCACTGAGCGCACAATGCAAAATAATGCCGAGTAACGCTTCAACTGTGCTCTCCCAAAAGGGGCAAACGAAAACCACAAATTATTTGGCACCTTTGTAGACTAAAACTTGTTCTTCAATAAAGCAGAGTAGGCAAAGGAAGCTAGAGACCTAGGGGACAGAATTTGTTAAAACTCAAGTAGAATATATGTGTAGTCCAGCAACCGCTATGGCTGTGCTTGAAGTGCAATTAGTGAGTACTATTTGCAAATAGTGTGTGTTATTTGCAAATAACATGTTTCATATGTACTTGGCAATCATTATCCCCAAGATTCTATATGTGGTACCCAAATTTGGTTGTGCTTCCAAAATGTGCACAACTTAATTGGCTAATGAGCTATTAACCATCATTAATCGGATACTAACAACCACTTATCGAGGTTAATTGGCATCACTTTCGATTTGTGTGTGCATCTGGCTGCATGCTATTCTATAATGCTGGTGCCTAAATTTCATAGAGTGCAACCCAAAAGTGGGCGTGGCCATGAGAGGGGCATAGGCGAGCATTCCAAAATGATACGTTTAGTGGTCTAATGCTATTGGTCTTTAGCTAAAGAATGTAATACTTAGTTCATGTTTTTCCTTTAGTTTTTCTTTTTCTTTTTCCATTAGATCTTTAAATGTTTCTTGAGCAAGTATATGCTTGTATAAATTTGTTAAATTTCTGCTCCCTCTAGTCTTCAGTTCAGTATGTGTTCCAGCCTTCAGCTCCACCTCCTTCCAGTCTCCAGCTTTAGTACTTCTTCCAGCCTCCAGTTCCAGCTTTCTCCAGTCTTTAGCTTCAGTACGTCTTGCAGTCACCAGCTTCAGTCTCCTCCAGTCTCTAAGCTCCAGCACCTTTCCAGTCCTCAGTTTCAGTCCACCTTAGCCTGGGTGTGGCCCACCTGCCATCAGTCAAGGCCTGCCTGACCTCCAGGTTGGGCGAGTAGCGCAAATCTGACTGCAGCTCAAGGGCTCACCAACCCCATGGCATGAAAAATTCATGTGTGCTTCTTTTAAGGTGTATTCTAAAAAGAGGCGCACATAAATTCTAACGCACGTAGCTTAAAAAGGGGTGTGGCCATAGGAGGAGTGTGGACATGTTGGGGGCATTACTTGAATTTATGTGCATTGTTATAGAATTCGGAGGAATGTGCCTACATTTAGGCATGGGTATTTACATAAGGTTTTCGGTGGCATATATGGCCATTCCTAAATGAAAGTGCATTCCCCAGTCGTATACACTATTCAAAATACACTTTAGGCATGTTATATAGAATAGCGCTGGGTGCTTTATTCAGACATGTCTAGATTTTAGACACTATTTACAGAAATGCCTATATGGAAGGATGCCCCCTAGCAGTAGTACCATGAGACTACTGCTAGGGGTCATGGTAGCCATTTTGGATCCTGGGTAAGAGCAGGGGTCGATCACACCCACCTGGAACCACTTAATTACTGATGAAACCACTCAGGTAGATCTCAGGGGTGGGGGAGGGTCTGATTTGGGAGGAGGAGTTTAGGTTCAAGGCAGGGTTTGAGTAGGTGGAATGAATAGGGGATGTCTTAGGGGTGTTAAGATCAAGGTGTGTTAGGGGGAAATCACGGGGGAGTGTGCCACTGCAGCAGTGCTATGATATATTTATTTATGGTTGAGCCGACACCAAGTTAGATGCAGTGGCAGATAGCACAGGTGTTCCTTCATTATCTGGCACTGACTGTAACATGGTGCTGTGTGATAAGTACCCCCTGCATTTACATCACTGGCGTTGCACTTACCATATGCCAGCCATTCTCAACCCAGTCCTTGGGGCTGTAGGAATTACTAGAGACGGGGACCTCAGACTAAAACCTGACAGAGAAGTGGCTCGCAGGGGGGAATGCAGCTAGAGCCCTGAAAAGGAACCAATTCTACACCCCATCTGGAGCTTTCACTGCACACCACTGAGGGTGAGAGAAAAGGGAACCTTAGTTAGAGACCTGTGTTTTTGCTAATATATATATATAACATATACTTCCACTTTGGCATAATTCTTTCTTGTGGACAGCCTAGCTAGAACATAAGGCCAATATTTGAAGTATTCTCTTACCCTTAGCTAAACATGTCCAGGGTAATTGCTATCTGAGTGATTACCTGTCTCTAGTAGTGCCATTGGGTTTTCAGGATATCCACAATGAATATGCATGAGATAGATTTTCATGTAATTGAGGCAGTGTGTGCAAATCGAACTCATGAATATTTATTATGGATATCCTGAAAACCCAATGAGACTAGCCAGCTTATTTTCGAAAGAGAAAGACGCACATATTTCGACCCAAATCGGGAGATGGGCGTCTTTCTCCCGTGGGTGAACAAATCGGTATAATCGAAAGCCGATTTTGGTCGTCTTCAACTGCACTCCATCGTAGGAACGAACAAAGTTGATGGGGGTGTGTCGGAGGCATGGTGAAGGTGGGACTGGGGCGTGGTTATCGGCCGAGAAGAGATGGGCGTCTTTAGCTGATAATCGAAACAAGAAGGGCATTTTTAATGAGAATTTGGTACGCTTTATTTGGACCCTTTTTTTTTTCAGGTCCAAGTCCCAAAAAAGTGCCCCAACTGACCAGATGACCACCGGAGGGAATCGGGGATCACCTCCCCTGACTCCCCCAGTGGTCACTAACCCCCTCCCACAAAAAAACCCCACTTTACAAACTTTTTTTCCCAGCCTGTATGCCAGCCTCAAATGCCGTACCCACCTCCATGACAGCAGAATGTGTTCTAACCTCTGACAGCCTTTCCCTGGTTCTGATGCGGGTCTCGGGTGAGTGTGACACCTTTTCTGTTAAGGGCACTGCAGAGTCACATCAGCAATGCATTGTGGTGGGTGTAGGGTATTGGGCTCCGTGATTCCACTAGCTTGTGTTAAATGCTCACGATGTTGATAGTTGGTAGGCTCTACTCCCATGGTGCTTTTCCCTCTGCTTACTGGATCAGAGTGTGCCCTGTTTTTGTCCACAAGGTAGTGGCCATTTTTGTAAGACAGTTTTAGATCCCTTTCATTTGTTAGCCACGTTACAGAACTTAGTTCTTACCTTGAATGTTGCTGAAAGAGGGCATTGTACACCATTCTGCCAGCTCTGACCTACTGCTCATCTCAGTACCAGCGAGACTCTTTGCCGTGGGGCACAATCTCTATCTGCAGTTAACTGTGAGTAAACTTGCTTATTCCAATAAAGGATGTTTTCGGAGACATTAGCCTTCAGGTGTCAACTGGTGTGCCAAGATTATACAGCAGCAACAAGTCCTAGAGACCTGCGTGTATGCAGGTCCCTGGAGCACTTTTAGTGGGTATCACAGTGCACTTCAGGCAGGTGGACCCAGGCCCATCCCCCCTACCTGTAACACTTGTGCTGGTAAATGGGAGGTCTCCAAAACCCACTGTACCCACATGTAGGTGCCCCCTTCAACCCTAAGAGCTATGGTAGTGTTGTACATTTGTGGGTAGTGGGTTTTTGGGGAGGGGGGTTGGGGGCTCAGCACCTGTGGAAAGGGATCTATGCATGTGGGAGCATTGTCTGAAATCCACCGCACTGACCTCTAGGGTGTCCAGTTGGTGTCCTGGCATATCAGGGGGGCGAGTGTACTACGAATCCTGGCCCCTCCCATGACCAAATGGCTTGGATTGGGACGTTTTTGAGCTGGGTGTTTTTAGTTTCCATTATCGCTAAAAAAAACAAACGCCCAGCTCGGAAAAGACTAAATCCATGGCATTTTGGTCCATACAAACCGTATTTTCGAAGCGGAAGATGGACGCCCATTTTTTTTTAGAAAATACGGTCTGTCCCACCCTTTCACGTACCCGTTCTCGGACATAGACGCCCATGGAGATGGGCGTTCGCGTTCGATTATGCCCCTCCACGTGTTTCCCCCGAGGACTGGATTGGGAATGGCTGCTATAAGCTAATTTTTGCGATTGACATATGGTGAGTGAATTACTGTAAAAGGGTCCCTGTGTTGTTCTATATTTGATTGTGCATATTAATTTTACTGCTGTTCATCACTTTGGTTCCATTTTCTCCAGGAAGGCAGTCTACAAACATTTCAGTGAATAAATAAAGAAGTAGAAATACATTTTCACTGTGTGTTATGGGGCAATTTCCAAATTGCTTGAATTGCTGCAAAGCATGTGAGTACTTTGGTCTTTGCACCACTTTTCAAAGAGAAAGTACAAGTTTACCTTCCCTTTGAAAATTGCCACACACACTAATATATCTGCAGAACTTGGATTTCAGTACTGGAACTGTATGTTTATCTGAGTCTAGATTAGAACAGAAAAATCAGATTCAGTGGAACCTTGACATTCATGATGAGAACAATCTGAGTAGCCCAAGATTTCAGTATTCTAACCCATATTTCACAATATTTAGCAGCTGTCTCAAATCAAAACCTCTTAAGCAAAAGACTATAGTTTTTGTGCAGCAAGGCAGAACTCCAATGAATCTTTTTTAATTGAAAATCTAAAAAAAAAAAAAAAAGAATAACACTGTTTATAGAATTGAATTCTAGGGACCATAAGGCATAATAAATTATAAACCTGATCTGTTAAAGCAATATGTCTGTTCAACAAATACATTTTTATAGCTTATTATGTACCAAGAGCATGTGTTAAGAGGGTTCCACTGTATTATTAGCAGTAAGATTGTAATTTATTACTTTGTGGCATATCATATTAGAATTTGTAGTTAGGTGTGTTCTGAAACCATGATTTGCATTCATTTCAAAGAGAGAAATCTAAGGAAACACAGATGTGGAAGGCATTAGGGAAATAGGAGAGGGGAAAAATATGGATTTCAAGTTTGTCAGGAGTGAAGGGACATATCTACTGAGAAAGGCGGACAGTGCCATATTTTGAGAGATCTCCTAGGACTTTCAGTCTAAGCAGTACATGAAAACTGTGCAGTTGAACAGATGGCAGTTTAGAAGAAGAGTAGAATGAAAAAAATGTGTACTATGAAAAGAAAAATTGGTCCATTCTTACAGTGAAGTTGGTAGTTGTAGGGATGGAGACAGCGAGCAATTTTGGTTTTCATCTGTCTTGATCACACGTCTGTCTCTGCTTTCTCTCTGGTCCCACAACAATCTGCTGATTTAACTCAATTTAGCTTATTCTCTTTCCCCTAAATGAATAGACATGTCTGCACACTTTCACTGCTGCCAGTGCCAATGAGCCCTTTAATTGGCATAAGGTCCCCTTTGACCCTCCAACATCTGCTGAACTGAAGAATCTCATGAGGTTTGGATAAAGTTTAACGTATTTCAAAAATAGAAATTAGTTTGCATTATCCAGACATTTGTCTCAAAATGTTTGAGACTCATAAAAAAATTCAAATCACCAGGTCATTGTCAACCAGGCTGAAGTTTGAACTAGGTTAAAATACAATATCAGTACAGCCAATTTATGTACTCCAGTTAGAAGCTATATTGGAGAAATCTGGATTATTCTAAGATAACTGGGGCAGCTAATGAACTACTCAGGTTAGTTAGTGAACAAGAGCTGTGCTCTGTTGAGCTTAAATCTCTAGCTACCAACTTGAATCACATTTGTTGAAAAATCCTTTCAAACTTACTTGCATGTATAGAAAGGGAAGAGATAAAAAGTCATGATTTTAGATTGTTACCATAAATTGCTTCCATTTTTGAGTGTTTCTTGGTAAGTGAGGATACCATGATTGTGATCTGTGTTCACAAATTATAATCTGAAAAAGGAAAACAAAATATATTAAATTAACATGGACCATAAGAGAGACAACAGGTCTTGACAAATTTGAATAGCAACCCTTTAAACATCAGGGTTTTTTTTAAATATCTTGTAACACTGAGACAGCGTAATATAAGCTTACAGAATTCTTTCATGTTTCATTCTCACTGAGAAAGCCATGGCACTTTTTAATTTTCACTTCCATTCACAGTTTCCATTTATTTCTCTTTTATTCTTGTAGCTTAAAATTTCCTCCTGTTTCATCTTGAAAAGCATAGCAACATTTTCTCTTGTGATGAAAGGACATCTCACTGTATTGTCAATGACATGGATAACAACCCAAAACCTGTTGGTCTTGGCCATGCAAAATCTGTTAGTATCATACCTCCTTTCTTAAGGTGTTAATTGCCACAACTGGAATAAATTTGTATTTCTTCGGAAATTTAGCATTGAAACTTCTATGTCCAAAGACTACCATTCTATCAGCTCATCCCTCTACATACAAGTCTGATCTCTCTTAAATTTCCTCTGAAGTAATAAAAGGCAATTTGTAGCACTGATGCTATGATTCAAGTCATAATACTGCAGTGCAGAACATTAAATCTGAGGAAATCAGCTGGAATCATGCACGTTACAGACAGCTACCAGCCCAAGAGCATCCTAGAAGATAGTCCTCTAGCCCTCAAGCTGGCATAAGTTCCCAGTACCATTCAGACACAAAGTGAGCCAAAGAATATTGAACACACTAAGCAAACCTTCAGCCGTGTGCTTCCCAGTAGCAGTCCAAGGTCCTACTCCCCTTAATTCAGCATCTCCTCTTTCCTCTGCCTGCATCTCCTATATGACCAGCATCTCCCCTTCCCCCAAGGTTACCAACATTTTTATTTCCCCTCACTCTGGCATCTAGGCATTTATAATCTGTTTAACCATCAAGTTCAAAGCAGAGAACATTCTCACATCATAAGTAGTACTATCTTTGTCCCTAGAGGGCTCACAATCTGTTTTTATACCTGAGGCAATGGAGGGTTAACTGACTTGCCCAGGGCCACAAGGAGCTGCAGTGGAAATTGAACCCAGGATGCTGGGATAAAAGTCCACTGCTTGAGGGGGTATTCATAATGTCAGGGGGTATCTGGGGATGGGGAGGACAGTTATTATGATGTCTGAGGTGTCAAAGGTGTGGGAAGAAGGTTGTCATGATACCACTGGGTTTGAGGGAAGGTTATCATGGTGTCAAATGCTCCCAGCTCGCCAACATCTCATCTCATCTCCCCTTCCTTTCCCTATCCCCACCCCGTATCCAGTATCTTCATCCTTTCCTCCCCACTTTGGGGCCAGCTGCTATGCAACTCCTACCTCCTTCCATGCTGGCCTCATACTTAAAGAAGAAGAAGGGTTGTGCAGTCCCTGTAAGTATAGGCCTATATTGAAGCACTTCTGTGTCTCATCTCTCTCTGACAAGAAGTTTTCCTTGGAGGGCAGTGGGACAAGGCAGTGCATGAGTATAGGCCTGTACTTACAAAGCACTCACTTTTATTTAAGCTTTGGGGCTGGCAGAGGAGGATGTAGGTATGCAGTGGTGGCAGGGGGGAAAGCTCTTGCATACACTGGATCTGTATCATCACCTGCCAAATACTGGTGCCCTAGGTGAATGGCAGGACTGACCCTGCTCAGACATGTTGTCTGACATGGGAAAATGACTCACCCCAGAGCATGGTGTAAATCTCTGAGTGATACCACCCTTTTTTTGACTGTAGGGCTTTATTTGTGAATTAAAACAGAATCTCTCACCCTTTGCGATATTCTCATGGTACCACTACTAGTGGTCAAGCTACTGCAACAGCAACACATGTCCAGGAAACTGGTGAATTAAGAGAAACTAATGATCACTCCTGATCCCCACTAGACCACCAGGGAGAGTGGACAGTAATAGCTTGAGGGGTCTGTGAGTGAGAGGTGGGTAGTCATAATGTCAGGGGGGTATTTGGGGGTGGGGAGGATGGCTATCATGATGTCAGGGGTGTCAGAGGTATGGAGAGAAGGTTATCATGATACCACTAGATTTGAGGGAAGGTTATCATGGTGTCAAATGCTCCTTCTTCAAATTTAGACTGATCTATTCTATACGAAAACTGTTTCATAAGAATGTTCTTCGCATCATAATACACTCATTGGTCATTTCCAGGATTGACTACTGTAACTCATTACTACATGGATTCAGAGTAAAAGATATTCGAAGGCTCTAGATAGTTCAAAATGCAACAGTCAGACTTGTCACGAGATTAAGAAAAATTTACCAAATCACTTCTTCTTTCCGTCAAGGACACTGGCTTCCAGTAACACATAGAAAATCCTCTTCTTTGCCAATAAAATCCACACCTCTGATTCACCTCTGTACCTTCCAAATTACTTATACTCTATTTTCCTACACATAAGTACATAAGTACATAAGTAGTGCCATACTGGGAAAGACCAAAGGTCCATCTAGCCCAGCATCCTGTCACCGACAGTGGCCAATCCAGGTCAAGGGCACCTGGCACGCTCCCCAAACGTAAAAACATTCCAGACAAGTTATACCTAAAAATGAGGAATTTTTCCAGTCCATTTAATAGCGGTCTATGGACTTGTCCTTTAGGAATCTATCTAACCCCTTTTTAAACTCCGTCAAGCTAACCGCCCGTACCACGTTCTCCGGCAATGAATTCCAGAGTCTAATTACACGTTGGGTGAAGAAAAATTTTCTCCGATTCGTTTTAAATTTACCACACTGTAGCTTCAACTCATGCCCTCTAGTCCTAGTATTTTTGGATAGCGTGAACAGTCGCTTCACATCCACCCGATCCATTCCACTCATTATTTTATACACTTCTATCATATCTCCCCTCAGCCGTCTCTTCTCCAAGCTGAAAAGCCCTAGCCTTCTCAGCCTCTCTTCATAGGAAAGTCGTCCCATCCCCACTATCATTTTCGTCGCCCTTCGCTGTACCTTTTCCAATTCTACTATATCTTTTTTGAGATACGGAGACCAGTACTGAACACAATACTCCAGGTGCGGTCGCACCATGGAGCGATACAACGGCATTATAACATCCGCACACCTGGACTCCATACCCTTCTTAATAACACCCATACACGAGCTCTGTGTTCCTTGTACCAAAATCATCGTGATCCTTTCATATCTACTTTGAGCATATCTGTTTGAGAATTTTCAGTATAGTCAGTCCATCTCTTTGGAATGCCCTTCCCCCTACCCTACATCTCAAACCCTCATTAGAAAAGTTTAAAGGTGCCCTCACAACTTTCTTATTTTAGGATGCATTTCATTTAATTTCATTTATGTCTTGCAGTGTGAGAGGTCAGGGGTGCTTCATCAACCAGTACCTAATTTTATCTCTTCTATCCTATTTTAATTGTAGTTCCAATTTTTTTCATCTACATTATATACTCTATTTTTCATTTAATCTATTTTGTATTTTAAATGTAAACTGCTCTGAAAGGTCCCTCGAGGACTGTCAATCAGGTGTTTATTACATAGAAGCTTAGAAGGTTGATATGATGTCAGTGGAGTGGATGGGGAAGGTTATTGTGATATCAGGGGTCCAGGGTAGGAGTGTGTGGAATGCTGTTTGGAAGGGGGAGACAAGGGTGTTGGAATCAAAGGCTATGGGTAAACTAAGTGCCAGAAATTACAGTGTAGATTGTGAAATCAGCATCTGCATATGTACCATACTTTCATGCATATAAGTCGCACACAAATACAAACCACAGACTAGTACAAGCTGAGGATTTTCTGCCTTCATGTAAATGCGCCTCTTCATAAGCTACACCTCTGTATGTCCCTCGGGTGTGCATGCACATTATTGTGCACTGAATGCTCGAATGTGGATGCTAACATGTGCAGTAGAAATGGCTGCAAATTGTAAGTTTTAAATGCAGATAGTAAACAACAAACGTGAGCATGTGTAAACAAAAGTGAAAGTGAAAACACACATATTTAAGCACAGACGAACAGGTGCCAATGTGTGCTGGTGCTTCCGGTTTTGTCTGGGCATGTACATAAAAGCTGCGCTTACCGCATAACCCTTTTGTGAATTTGCCAGAACCCCCCCCCCCCCCCCCCAAACACACTCATTTTAGAAACAAAGAAACATGACGGCAGATAAAGGCCAAATGGCCCATCCAGTCTGCCAATCCTCTGTAACCCCTAACTCTTCCTTTTCCTAAGCGATCCCACGTGCTTATCCCATGCCTTTTAAAATTCTGACACAGTCCTCGACTCCACAACCTCCACCCGGAGGCAATTCCACGCTTTAACCGCCCTCTCTGTGAAATAATACTTTCTTAGATTACTCCTAAGCGTAGCATTAATTTAAATGTGCATAACATTTGTATACAATGTTTGCATTGTGATAAACTTTACATTGCATGGTCCACTGCACCTTTATGTAACCAGAAACTGCACCCTTGAATTAGCCACAAACCCTCTAGTCAAAATGTAAAAATAAGTATTAGCCTTCGCATATATATGTGAAAATAGAGTAGTTGTTAGTGTAAATAAGGATGTGAAAAGACACTGGAAATATAAAAACCATGTGCCTTGTTTTTCACATGGTTTGTAACATGAAACCACAGTAATAAACCCTGAAATGATGTTTCTTTCCAGTACTGGTTCAAATTCAGTGTTTTCCCTCACTGTTATTAGCTATCAGGCATCATCCAACCTTGGACCAGTGGCTTTCAGGTTGGAAAGAAGCCATCTTCCAGAATGAGCTATTTTGCTACAGCTAGCCCATACCTATCTGTATATTGTACTTCTGGTACTCTACGTTCTTGTTTTCTGACTGGCCCAGCAGAAACCAGATCAGAGCAGGTTTTAGCATTTCTGCCCCACCTCTGGGCTTATTTCCTGTTGCTTCAGGGTTGCTCCTGTCCAGTTGTGCCTTAACAAAAATTATAAAAACAAAATGCAACACAGCAAAAATTTATGAAAGCAAAATGAACCAAACCAAGAAAGCCTGCAAATGACATAGGAAACAAAGCGAAGCAAAATTTTTTATGCCTGTACATCCCTAGTGTAAAGCCACAAAAAAACACCGTTTTTGTGGACATTGATGTTTACAAAATTGTGGTTGCCTCTATATGTGCTGGCAGATACATGTATATTTGCTAGCATATATACAGGGATTTTACAAAAGGTTCCCCCTTCTGAAATGTGCATTTTTTTTGGTTCCTGCCCAAAATATGTGCCCTTGCTATATGCATGTATTTATGATTTAGCTGTATAAATAATAGCTTTCTAAAATCAGGTTTTCTACATTTATGCAAGATGCATATGCGAATGTCGGTATTTGAATGGGTAAATTGTGAATAGGTCTTCTAAAATATCTGCCACAGAGCATTTGGATTTTCAGAAGGCATTTTGCAAAGTCCTTCATGAGAGATTCCTTATGAAATCAGAGTCATGGGATAGAAGATATTGTCCTTTTGTAGACTGGAAACTTGTTAAAAGACAGGAAATAGAAAGAAGGACTAAATTATCTGTTATCCACATGAAAAAGGGTCAGTAATAGTGTATCACAAGGGTATAAAATTAATACCTTATCTTGAGAATGATAAGATGAGTAAGGTTTGCAAATTTGCAGATGGCTCAAAATTATTCAAAGCCATTAAAATGGCAGAGTACTACAAGGATTTGCAGAAAGATTTTGTGAAAATAGGAGACTAGGCATCTAAATAAAAGATTAAATTTATGGTGGATGTGCAACCCGATGCACATAGGAAAAAGTAATCCTTCCTAAGGGTCTCTTTTATCAAACCACACAGCAATGCCGATGAAGTCCTAAATCTACAAAATGCTAGGTTCTGAGTTAGGAGTCACTATCCAAGAAAAAAAATTATGAAAGTATTGTGGTCATTACATTGACATTTTCAGCTCAGTGTGCTGTAGTTCTCCCAAAAGCACGTGGAGGAGAATTTTCGATATGACATGTAAGTCCAACTTTGGGTGTTTTGCTAAAAACGTCCAAAATTCAAGTGGGGAATATAGCCATTTTCAAAACAGAAAAACCATCTATGTTTTTTTCAAAAATGGCTATTTTCTAGATGTTTTTGTGATCTATTTAAAAAAAAAAAAAAAAAAAGTCCAAGTGAAAAATGCACAAAATCAAGCCATTGGAATGTAGAAGGAGCCAGCATTGTTAGCAGACTGGTCCCTATGGGGCACTGCAGTGGACTTCATATAAATGCTCCCAGGTACACATCTCACTGTTGCTCTCTTATCTTGTGTGCTGAGCCTGCCAAAACCCACCCAAAACCCACTACCCCCAACTGTACACCACTACAATAGCCTTATGGGTGAAGGGGGGTTAGGGTGGTGGACTTTGGTCCTGAGGAACTGAGTTTGATTCCCACTTCAGGCACAGGCAGCTCCTTGTGACTCTGGGCAAGTCACTTAACCCTCCATTGCCCCATGTAAGCCGCATTGAGCCTGCCATGAGTGGGAAAGCGCGGGGTACAAATGTAACAAAAAATATGTGGGTACAGTGCGTTTCTGGTGAGTTTTGGAGAGCTCACAGTTTCCACAAGTGTTAACAGGTAGGAGGAGGTATGGGATGGGTCCACCTGTCTGCAATGCACTGCACCATCACTAGATTACTCCAGGAACCTGCATTCTAATGAACCTGAGTGGAGGAGTAGCCTAGTGGTTAGAGTAGCAGTCTTGACATCCAGAGGTGGCTAGTTCCAATCGCACTGCCATTCTTTCTGATCTTGAGCAAATCACTTAACCCTCCATTGCCTCAGGTACAAAATTAGATTGTGAGCCCTCCAGGGAAATACCCAGTGTAACTAAATGCAACCCACATTGAGCTACTACTACTACTACTTAACATTTCTAAAGCGCTACTAGGGTTACGCAGCACTGTACAGTTTAACATAGAAGGACAGTCCCTGCTCAAGGAGCGTACAATCTAAAGGGCAAATGTACAGTCAGTCAAATAGGGGCAGTCTAGATTTCCTGAATAGAGGTATAAAGGTTAGGTGCTGAAGGCGACATTGAAGAGGTGGGCTTTGAGCAAGGATTTGAAGATGGGTAGGGAGGGGGCTTGGCGTATGGGCTCAGGGAGATTATTCCAAGCATAGGGTGAGGCGAGGCAGAAAGGGCGGAGCCTGGAGTTGGCAGTGGTGGAGAAGGGTACTGAGAGGAGGGATTTGTCCTGTGAGCGGAGGTTACAGGTAGGAACGTAAGGGAAGATGAAGGTGGAGAGGTAATGAGGGGCTGCAGACTGAGTGCATTTGTAGGTTAGAAGGAGGAGCTTGAACTATATGCGGTACCTGATCGGAAGCCAGTGAAGTGACTTGAGGAGAGGGGTGATATGAGCATATCGGTCCAGGCGGAATATAATACGTGCAGCAGAGTTCTGAATGGATTGAAGGGGGGATAGATGGTTAAGTGGGAGGCCAGTGAGGAGTAGGTTACAGTAGTCAAGGGGAGAGGTAATGAGAGAGTGGATGAGAGTTTGGGTGGTGTGCTCAGAGAGGAAAGGGCGAATTTTGCTGATGTTAAAGAGAAAGAAGCAACAGGTCTTGGCTATCTGCTGGATATGCGCAGAGAAGGAGAGGGAGGAGTCGAAGATGACTCTGAGGTTGCGGGCAGATGAGACGGGGAGGATGAGGGTGTTATCGACTGAGATAGAGAGTGGAGGAAGAGGAGAAGTGTGTTTTGGTGGAAAGACGATAAGCTCGGTCTTGGCCATGTTCAGTTTCAGGTGGCGGTTGGACATCCAGGCAGCAATGTCGGATAAGCAGGCCAATACTTTGGCCTGGGTTTCCGCAGTGATGTCTGGTGTGGAGAGATAAAGCTGGGTGTCGTCAGCATAAAGATGATATTGGAAACCATGAGATGAGATCAGTGAGCCCAAGGAAGAGGTGTAGATTGAAAAAAGAAGGGATCCAAGGACAGATCCCTGGGGAACTCCAACAGAGAGTGGGATGGGGGTGGAGTAAGATCCATGAGAATGTACTCTGAAGGTACGGTGGGAGAGATAAGAGGAGAACCAGGAGGGGACAGAGCCCTGGAACCCAAATGAGGACAGTGTGGCAAGACGTAAATCATGATTGACAGTGTCAAAAGCGGCGGATAGGTCGAGGAGGATGAGGATGGAGTAGTGACCTTTGGATTTGGCAAGGAACAGGTCATTACAGACTTTAGTGAGTGCCGTTTCTTTCGAGTGTAGAGGGCGAAAACCAGATTGAAGCGGATCGAGGATGGCATGAGAGGAGAGAAAATCAAGGCAGCGGCTGTGAACGGCGCGTTTGAGTATCTTGGAGAGGAAGGGTAGGAGGGAGATGGGGCGGTAGTTGGAGGGACAGGCAGGGTCTAGTGATGGTTTTTTGAGGAGTGGTGTGACTACGGCGTGCTTGAAAAAGTGAGCCAAATCCAAATAAATAAATAACATCTGAGGATGGCATAGAGGCTGGTAAGTAATGCTTTTGCACAGTCACAAAAGAGAGGGAAAACAGCATACAAGTACAACAAAGCAAACAAAAAAGAAGCAGAAACTGGGCCTTCAGGATTGAGAAAAAATGCAGTCCTTTAATTTCACAAATACCCGACACGGGCCGTGTTTCGGCGTACAAACGCCTGCATCAGGGGTCTGACATAAAGATACATAAAAATAAATCAAAATAAAAACCATAAATTGGTTCAACAATATCAATAAACCATAATTGCACATCATTGTCATATCTTCAAACCATATACATATACACTTATATTTACTATACTATATACACACCACGCACAAATATATGTATATATATAAAAGAAAACATTTAAAAGAACATTAAAAAGCATTAAAAAACATTTGAAAAAAACTTTTTAAAAAAACGTATACTCCTAGATGATATCTATATATGATTAAAACAAAATATGAAGGTAAATCCCTCCAAATACTTCTGTTCAAACAACAATATAAATTAATGGAAAGGAACAGTCAAAAATCAACTGACAATTTAACTGACCGTATTTCAATTTATGAGTACAAGAGGTGACGCCTCACGAAGCCCCCGGCTACACAATTTGAAAGCTCACAGGGGCTGGGCTGCTTCATCATCGGCAACCACCTCTACAAATTTTTACAAATTTCTCTCTTATTACTTTTCCTTTTACTTAGAAAATTCACTGTACATAGCACTTAGCTTTAATTCCAACTGGATTCCCAAGACGCTGTATATGACCAAGACCTATATATGCCCACCTGTGTATATATCTCTATAAGCTCAAATGTCCATATCCACATGTGCATGTATATACATATACATATATACACCCAAATATGTATATTTTCTTAATTGAACCCTTGCATATACATACATGCCAATTCACCCATATAATCATATCATGTCACGTGTTTCTGAATAGAGCATTGTCAGAGTCTACTACTGCTTTTGATCACATTTTTTTTGGGTGGTGGGGGGGGGGGGGGGGTCAGTGACCATTGGGGGAGTAAGGGGAGGTCATCTCTGATTCCTTCCAGTGGTCATTTAGGGCACCTTTTTGTGCATTATTCTTTACAAAAACAGGTCTAGCTCAAAAATCTTAGTTTTAGTCCTAGATGTTTTTGTTTTGTTACATTATGGCTGAAAAATGCCCAAGTGTTAGGAACACCCAAATCCCACCCTTAACATATCCCTGGCATGCCCCCTTGATTTAAATGCACTTTTGACAGACTTCATGGAAAAATGTCTAAAAGTTTTTTTTTTTTTTTAAATACTAATTTGGATGTTTTTGTGAGAAAAACATCCAAATGCAGATTAATGCCACTTTTTGGACATTTTTCTCTTTTGAAAATGAGCCCCGTGGTATGTTAGGGATTGTTTAGAAAGGAAAAGAGAAAAAAACTGAAAATATCTTTATCCTCCTATATGTCCATCTGTGATTACACAAGTATTGCAGACAATTCTGATTGGCCTATCTCATAAAGGACATAGTGGAACTAGAAAAGGTTCAGAGAAGGGCAAGAAAAATAATAAAGGGGATGGAATACCTACCTTATGAATCAATAGAAATCAAACAAAATAAAACATGGAAAAGAAAATAAGATGATACCTTTTTTATTGGACATAACTTAATACATTTCTTGATTAGCTTTCGAAGGTTGCCCCTCTTCGTCAGATCGGAAATAAGCAAATGTGCTAGCTGACAGTGTATATAAGTGAAAACATTCAAGCATTACTATGACAGTCTGACAGGGTGGGAGGATAGGGGTGGGTCGGAGGTATGCATGGGGACATCAAAGCATATCATTGATATTCAAACAGGATGGGTGTGGATAGGTGAGGGGTGGGGTGATCAACAGAGACATACAGCTTTATGGTTTATAATGGGCTAGGAACCCCAGATCCTTGTTAAGTCCTTTCTGTTGGGTGTTAAAATATTCAATCATTCTGACTTCAAAGGTCTTACGTTCTTGTATGGTTTTAAAGTTACCTTTCAGTATTCTCACTGTGAAATCACTACACGGCTACCACACTCCTCTACCTTATGAAAAAAGGCTAAACTGATTTGTTTACTCTTTCAACAACTACAGTGGCTAGGGGACACGCCATGTAATTAAAAAGTAGTACATTTAAAACAGGAAAGATAAATCTTTGAAACTCGTTGCTGGGAGTTATGTAGTTAAAGAAGTTAGTGTAACTGAGTTTAGCAAGGTTTGGACAAGTTACTAGAGAACAAATCAATAGACTTTTATTAAGATAGACCTAGAGTAGATCATTATATACAAATCTCTTTCAAGCATATTCATTTCATTTGTGGAGATCCCGAAAACCTGACTGGCACGGGGGTATTCCAGAACCGACTTGAGAAACCGACTGTGATATTGGCATACTGCACATAAGACCTGTATAGATACTGACAGATGACCTGACAGACACTGCAGTTATAAATAACCAAAATGAAGGTAACCCGCTAGTGATCAAACAGCAGCAGCTAACATAATGGTACAATTGAGAGAAAATCATTTTTCAAATTATGCACTGGTCAGCAAATGACCCAGGTTGTAAGTACTAGCACATAAGCACCGCCATACTGGGAAAAGACCAATGGTCCATCAAGCCCAGCATCCTGTCTCCAACAGCGGCCAATCCACGCTTCAAGAACTCGGCAACCCCCCCCCCCCCAATTGATTTTTAATAATGTTCAATGGACTTTTCCCTCAGGAATCTGTCCAAACCCCCTTTAAACTCCGTAAATCCAGCTGCTGTCACTACATTTTCCGGCAACGAGTTCCAGAGTCCAACTACACACTGAGTAAAGAAAAACTTTTTCCTGTTTGTTTTAAATCTACCATATTCTAGCTTCATCTTGTGTCCCCTGGTTCTATTGTTGTTTGAAAGTGTAAACAAACGCTTCACATCTGTCTGCTCTACTCTGCTCATTATCTTGTAGACTTCTATCAAATCACCCCTCAGCCGCCTTTTCTCCAAGCTGAAGAGCCCTAACCTTCTCAGCCTTTCCTCATAGGGAAGTCATTCCATCCCTTTTATCATTTTTGTCGCCCTTCTCTGCAACTTCTCCAATTCCTTTATATCTTTTTTGAGATGCGGCAACCAGAATTGGACACAATATTCGAGGTGCGGTTGCACCATGGAGCAATACAACAGCATTATAACATCCTTGTGTTTGTTTTCCATCCCTTTCCTAATAATACCCAACATTCTGTGCGCTTTCTTAGCTGCCGCAGCACACTGAGCAGAAGTTTTTAACGTCTTATCCACGATGACTCCCAGATCCCTTTCTAGATCTGTGACTCCTAACGTGGAACCTTGCATGACATAGCTGTAATTCGGGTTCCTCTTACCCACATGCATCACTTTGCACTTATCAACATTGAACTTCATCTGTCACTTGCACGCCCAATCCCCCAGTCTCACGAGGTCCTCCTGTAATCTTTCAAACTCCTCCTGCGACTTGACGACCCTGAATAATTTTGTGTCATCTGCGAATTTAATTACCTCACTAGTTACTCCCATCTCTAGGGCATTTATAAATATGTTAAAAAGTAGCGGTCCCAGCACAGACCCCTGTGGGACCCCACTAACTACCCTTCTCCATTGAGAATACTGACCATTCAATCCTACTCTCTGCTTCCTATCTTTCAACTAGTTCTTAATCCATAGTAATACCCTACCTCCGATCCCATGACTCTCCAGTTTCCTCTGGAGTCTTTCATGAGGCACTTTGTCAAACGTCTTTTGGAAATCCAAATACACAATATCCACCGGCTCCCCAAACAGTAGCAATATTAGATAGCCATTTAGAAAGCTTAAATGAGAAACCACAAGAGTGCAATCTAAGCTTAATGTACAAGAATATTTAAATCTTTGATCATGTACTGTTTTTTTACACCCTTATTTCCCTAGAACTAGCTTCTTTATCTTTGCAAAAGAGAACCTGTGGCCAAATCAGTAATCAAGCACAAGAGTAGAAGGCACTACAGAGTATAAGGAGTGGGAAATGATATAATAGAAGTACTTCAGCCTTTAGGCAAGCCAGAACATCCAAAGGACAGAGAGACCCTTAAGGAATGGCCACTTCTGATTGCAATATACATCCATGGATGATGAGAATGTAGCCAAATAGATAGCAAGATTATTTTACCTTGAGATAGCTAATGTTTCTAAAGTAGCTGGCATTTACTCCTAGACTTACTACAACAATGTTGCTTTACTTATTATTAAGGCACACAAGATGATGGTAAAATGGAGTAACAGAGCGAGGCAGACTAAGAGATCTGCTCCTTATGAAGCATTCTGCGAAACAGGAGCTCGCTGTCATTCGTTACCCATTAGTCCAAACCGCATAACAGATAAGTGCCAAAGCAGATATATGCATGAAAAAAAGTTAAAATAACATATAGACAGGAGAGGTTTTTCAAGACTCGTGAGGATGCTCGCCAGTTAGTTTACATAAAGAAAATTCATTTTCAAAAGTAAACGCTGAACAGCACGATACCCACTACAAAATATGTAGTTGAGATACTGAGCGTCTGAAGTCTTTTCCTCTCATTAATTATAAAATTGGAGTTAATTATACAATTGAAGTTAGATTAGAAGACTATTGTGTAAACAGTGAATTGAGAATAAGGCTTCTGGAGATACGGCCTTAGTGGAGTTTAAATTTATACTTATTATTAGCAAGAAACATCAATTTTGTTACAACTGATCAAGTGGCATAATAGTACAAATATAACTAATACAACCCATTTATATTGCAAACAACTGCATCTGAATGGTTATATTAACTGACGAGGTAATATACAGGTAGGCATGTATAATTAAGAGGCCACATGGGGCAATCCTGTAAAAGATTTTACAGTTAAGCAGCTAGTGTGGCTGTCTACCACATGGACCCATGTTAACATCTACTGCACCAATAAAGTAGTCAGCATGGTAAAAAAAAAATGCTGGCTGCATAATTTGGGGGTGGGGGGATGGGAGCAAGGTATGACAAGGACAGGTCAGAAGAGTGGTGGCCTACAAAAGCTAGTATGCAGTACTGATCTACCACCTTAAGAGGAGGCGGTACGTGCAGCATTGCTACTGGCAATCTAGTAATGCATGCTTATAAGTACAGAACACAGTTTTTCCAAAAAGTAAGTCAGAGTTTATCTGATTAAAGGAGGAAATCGCCTCAAGAATGAGCCCCTCCCAAAAGTTACAATATGGGATAAAGGCTACGACTTCATCATCATGGGCGTTTCAATAAACCTCCTCTTATTCTTTTAACGTTTTTTTTGAAAGTTATTTTTCTAAATGCTCTAAAAAAGCCACTCAGCCAAATGCACTATATACAACTGTTCAACTTAACTTTGGCTGGCTGTAGGCTTTCTCCTCTCAGACCGTGGTTTAACTGTGGTCAACGATCCCGTTTCACATTCCGCTGCTTCAGGACCACAGCTGTCTAATCACCCGGTTGTCCGGTCACATTTCAGTCCATTCATTCTTGCCGACGGTAGCCTACAGCCAGCCAAAGTTAAGTTGAACAGTTGTATATAGTGCATTTGGCTGAGTGGCTTTTTTAGAGCATTTAGAAAAATAACTTTAAAAAAAACGTTAAAAGAATAAGAGGAGGTTTATTGAAACGCCCATGATGATGAAGTCATAGCCTTTATCCCATATTGTAACTTTTGGGAGGGGCTCATTCTTGAGGCGATTTCCTCCTTTAATCAGATAAACTCTGACTTACTTTTTGGAAAAACTGTGTTCTGTACTTATAAGCATACTGAAGAAGAATTGGAACCAGTCTCCCTGTGTTTATATCTTTAGTTTGAATCTAGTAATGCAGCCACAACCCCAATTTGACAGTCCGATTCTCCACTGACATGATCACAGTCCAATCCCCCAACCACTCTGATCACATAATCTAATTCGCATAAGTACATACGTTTGCCATACTGGAAGAGACTGAAGGTCCATCAAGCCCAGTATCCTGTTTCCAACAGTGGCCAATGTAGGTCACAAGTAAATGACAAGATCCTAAAACAGTGCAATACATTTTATGCTGCTTATACTAGAAATAAGCAGTGGATTTTCCAAGTCCATTTTAATAATGGCTTATGGAGTTATCTTTTAGGAAGCTATCCAAACCTTTTTTAAACCCTGCTAAGCTAACTGCTTTTACCACATTCTCTGACAACGAATTCCAGAGTTTACACAATGAGTGAAGAAATATTTTCTCCAATTCATTTTACATTTACTACTTTTTAGCTTCATCGCATGCCCCCTAGTCCTAGTTTTTTGGAAAGAGTAAACAAGCGATTCACATCTACCCATTCCACTCCATGCATTATTTTATATATCTCTATCATATCTCACCTCAGCTGTCTTTTCTCAAAGCTGAAGATCCCTAACAGTTTCAGCTTTTCCTCATAGGGATGTCATCCCATCCACTTTATCATTTTCATTGCCCTTCTCTGTACCTTTTCTAATTTCATTATATCTTTTTTGAGATGCAGTGACCAGAATTGCACACAGTATTCAAGATGCGGTCACACCATGGTTCGATACAAGAGCATTATAACATCCTCGTTTTTATTTTCTAATCCTTCCCTAATAATACTTAACATTCTGTTTGCTTTCTTTGCAGCTGCAACACACTGAGCACAGGGTTTCAATGTATCATCAACAATGACGCCTAGATCATTTTCCTGTTCAGTGTGACTCCTAATGTGGAACCATGCATCACGTGGCTATAGTTCGGGTTCCCCTTTCCCACATGCACCACTTTGCACTTGCTCACATTAAACGTCATCTGCCATTTGGATGCCCGGTCTCCCTGTTTTGTAAGGACGTCTTGCAATTTTTCACAATTCTCTTGTGATTTAACAACTTTGAATAACTTTGTGGCATCGGCAGATTTAATTACCTCACTAGTTCCCATCTCTAGATAATTTATAAATATGTTTAAAAGCAGAGGTTCCAGCACAAACCCCTGGTGAACCCCATTATCAAGCCTCAAAAAGGTGCCCCAACTCACCAGATGACCACCGGAGGTAATGACCTCCCCATACTCCCCCAGTGGTCACCAATCCCCTCCCAGACTAAAAAAATAAAAACATTTTTTGCCAGCCTGTATGCCAGCCTCAAATGTCATACCCAGCTCCCTGGCAGCAGTATGCAGGTCCCTGGAGCAGTTTTTAATGGGTGCAGTGCACTTCAGGCAGGCAGACCCAGGCCCATCCCCCCTGTTACACTTGTGGTGGTAAGTGTTGAGCCCTCCAAACCCCCCCAAAACCCACTGTACCCACATGTAGGGGCCCCCCTTCACCCATAAGGACTATGGTAGTGGTGTAGAGTTGTGAGGAGTATGTTTGGGGGGGGGGATTGGGGGGGGGGCTCAGTATCCACGGTAAGGGAGCTATGCACCTGGGAGGTATGTATATATTTTTTTAAACTTTTTAGAATTGCCCCCTAGGGTGCCCGGTTGCTGTCCTGGCATGTCAGGGGGACCAGTGCACTACAAATGCTGGCTCCTCCCATGACCAAATGCCTTGGATTTTGTCGGGTTTGAGATCGCCGGCATTTTTTTCCATTATCGCTGAAAAACAAAACCGGCCATCTCAAACCCGGCGAACTCTGGCATTTGGCCAGGCTAAACCGTGTTATCGGAAAAAAGATGGCCGGCCATCTTTTTCGATAATACGGTTCCAGCCAGCTGTTGCGCCGCCGCCAAAATAGATCCGGCGACGTTCGATTATGCCCCTCCTGGTCTACTATGCTCTCTATTGCAATCTCGCTATCGGGATGTGAGAGGATTGTGAAAAATTACAAGAGGATCTTACCAGACTGGGCATCTAAATGGTAGATGATGTTTAATGTGAGCAAGTGCAAAGTGATGCATGTGGGAAAGAGGAACCCGAACTATAGCTACGTAATGCAAGGTTCCACATTAGGAGTCACTGACCAAGAAAGGGATTTCGGTGTCATTGTTGATGATACATTGAAATGCTCTGCTCAGTGTGCTGAGGCGGCTAAGAAAGCAAATAGAATGTTAGGTATTATTAGGAAAGGAATGAAAAACAAAAGTGAGGACATTATAATGCCTTTGTATCGGTCCATGGTGCGACTGCACCTCGAATATTGTGTTCAATTCTGGTCGCCACATCTCAAAAAAGATATAGTGGAATTTGAAAAGGTACAGAGAAGGGCGATGAAAATGATAAAGGGGATGGGACGACTTCCCTATGAGGAAAGGTTGAAGTGTCTAGGGCTCTTCAGCTTGGAGAAGAGATGGTTGAGGGGAGATATGATAGAGGTCTATAAAATAATGAGTGGAGTGGAACGGGTAGACATGAATCGTTTGTTTACTCTTTCCAAAAAATAGTAGGACTAGGGGCCATGCAATGAAGCTACAAAGTAGTACATTTAATACAAATCGGAGAAAAGTTTCTTCACACAACATGTAATTAAACTCTGGGAATTCATTGCCAGAGAATGTGGTAAAGGCGGTTAGCTTAGCAGGATTTAAAAACAGTCTGGATGGCTTCCTAAAGGAAAAGTCCATAGACCATTATTAAATTGACTTAGGAAAATCCACTGCTTATTTCTGGGATAAGCATCATAAAATGTATTGAGCTTTTCTGGGATCTTGCCAGGTATTTGTGACCTGGATTGGCCACTGTTGGAAACAGGATACTGGTCTTGATGGACCTTTGGTCTGTCCCAGTGTGGCAATACTTATGTACTTATGCACTTAAGTACTTATGCCTATCTTCCTTGTTTCGGTGATATCTTTGAAAGATACCTTATTCTAAACCATGTGCTTTTGAGTGACTTTCAGACCTCTCCCATTTCGTATGTGCCATGTCCTAGCAAGATTACTGCTAGTCTACCTGTACAAGTCACCAACTCTCACAATTTTGACTGTCCTGAATTGTTAGTAGCTGAAATTTCTTCTTCTATTTATGTACTGCTGTTTTACTGTCCACCTATACTACAAGCCGCTGAATGGGATTTGATTTACTAAACATTAGCAAATGTGACTTCAGCATCCGTGTAGATGACTATAATCAGTGCTTTTTTTGTAGAAAAAAAGGTGCCGGTACTCGTTGTGGGCGGGGTCAACACGTATGGCTCCACCCCATTATAGCCACACCCCTTATTCCAGCCATGGCACATATAAACAGACATCATTGAAAATATTATACTAGTATAGGAGAAAAAATAATGTGATTTTTTTTTCAATATAAATAATTTCTGTAAGCTGTTACAACTCCAGTATACCCAGTGCAAAATAAGACAAATTCGAAACACTAAAATGAAAATAAAATGATTTTGTTGGGATCTGTAAATACACCTTTGATACAATAAAGATATTTTCAAAAAAATGATTTTTTTCTACCTTTGTTGTCTGGTGACTTTGTTTTTCTATCCGTATTGGTCCCAGTCTCTGATTCTGCTGCTCTCTATCTGTTCTCTTAACTCCATTTCCAGGGGTTCCTTTCCATTTATTTCTTTACTTTCCTCCTTTCTTCTTCATTTCTTGCCCTGCATCCATAAGTAAAAGCTGGGTCCTCCTCCATGGAACTGACTGGAGGAAGTATAACGTGGATCCAGCCTATTTTGTCCATCCATGTGCAGTTTTTCTCCTCTCTTCCCTTTCCCTCATCTCCATCCATGTGCAGCTTCTGTTTTCTTTCCTGCCCTCCATCCATGTCCAGCACTTCTCCTCTCTTCACCCCTCAATCCATGTCCAGCATTTCTCATCTCTCTTCCCTCCTCTGTATCCATATAAAGCAATAATTCTCTCTCCCCCTCCATCCAAGTCAGCCAACTGCTCCATCCATCCATGTCCAGCAATTCTCCTCTATCTCCTGCTCTCCTCTCCATCCATTTCTAGCATTTCTCCTTTCTCCCCTGCTCTCCCCTTTCATCCATGTCCAGCAATTCTCTCTTCCCTGGCCTCCCCTCCCTGCCCAGCGATTCTCCTCTCTCCCCTCCATGTCCAGCAATTCTCTCATCCCTGTCCTCCCCTCCCCGTCCAGTGATTCTCCTCTCTCCCCTCCATGTCCAGCAATTCTCTCATCCCTGTCCTCCCCTCCCCGTCCAATGATTCTCCTCTCTCCCCTCCATGTCCAGCAATTCTCTCTTCCCTGCCCTCCCCTCCATGTTCAGCAATTCTCTCATCCCTGTCCTCCCCTCCCCGTCCAGCGATTCTCCTCTCTCCCCTCCATGTCCAGCAATTCTCTCATCCCTGTCCTCCCCTCCCTGTCTAGTGATTCTCCTCGCTCCCCTCCATGTCCAGCAATTCTCTCATCCCTGTCCTCTCCTCCCCGTCCAGCGATTCTCCTCTCTCCCCTCCATGTCCAGCAATTCTCTCTTCCCTGCCCTCCCCTCCATGTCCAGCAATTCTCTCTTCTCTGTCCTCCCCTCCCCATCCAGCGATTCTCCTCTCTCCCCTCCATGTTCAGCAATTATCTCATCCCTGCCCTCCCATCCATGTCCAACAATTCTCTCTTCCCTGCCCTCCTCTCTCCCCTGCCCTGCCCTCCCATCCCATCGATGTCCAGCAATTCTCTCTCCCCTGCCCTTCCCTCTCATCCCATCGATGTCCAGCAATTCTCTCTCCCCTGCCCTTCCCTCCCATCCCATCGATGTCCAGCAATTCTCTCTCCCCTGTCCTCCCCTCCCATGATTTCCAGTGATTCCCCGCCTCTCCCCTGCCCTCTCATCGATGAACAGCGATTCTCCGTCTTTCCCCTGCCCTGCCCTCACCTCTCCCATATCCAGCGATTCTTCGTCCCCCAGCCATCCTCCTTCACTGCTTGCCAGCCAGCGTCGGACTCAGAAGCGAACGGTGCAGGTAGCGATTGGCTGGCAGCATCGTAGCTTCCCTCTGCGAGTCTCGCCTATGCGGAAACAGGAAGTTGTAGGCAGGACTCGCAGAGGGAAGCTACGACACTGCCAGCCAATCGCTGCCTGCACCGTTCGCTTCTGAGTCCGACGCTGGCTGGCAGGCAGTGAAGGAGGACGGCTGGGGTACGAAGAATCACTGGATATGGGAGAAGTGAAGGCAGGGGAGAGATGGAGAATTGCTGCACATCGATGGGAGGGCAGGGGAAAGGCAGAGAATCGCTGGATATCATGGGAGGGGAGGACAGGAGGAGAGAAAGGTGCCGGTACACTGTACCGTTGCGTACCGGCATAAAAAAAGCACTGACTATAATCATCGTAAATCCACTTATTTTTTTATCTTTTTACCTGTCCTTAATCTTCAACAGCACGTTACAGTGCCCACCCATTCAGCTGGCCATACTCTTGATTTGATAATCATCAGTTACTCTTCTTCTATTAACATTAATAGCTCATCTTACTGCGTCTCTATAGATCACTATCTTTTTTTCTTTTCAGTTAGATATGTTATCACACTCCTCAGCGTCTATATCTTCAGGATATTGGACAAGATGTCTTCATCACGTTGATCCCACCACATTCCCTGCTTTTGTGTCATTATTCCCTGATGATTTCCATTGTCATTCACTAGATGACCAAGATCAGCACTGGAATACTTCACTAAGTACTAAGTTAGATTCCATTGCTCTCTTTTCCTTTCAGAAACCACACATATATAGAAGGCAGCCATGGTATCATCAAGGCTTGCAATTCTTAAAACGCTAGATCTGTCAAGCAGAACGCAACTGGAAAATCCATAAAACACCTGAAGCTCTGCAGCCATACCTTAAGAAGCAATGGTCCTACTCTAGTCAATTACAATTAGCTAAAAGGAGATATTTCTCCAATTTAATTGCTAAGTCAGCGGACTCTAGCAAGTTACTTTTTTCCCCTACCTTTTCTAAATTCACTAAAATGCCCTCAGGTAACACTGCTAATACTTTACCATCACCAGATATGTAGCACAATATTTTTATTCTAAGGATCAATCCCTACAATTAGCTCATACTTACAATTAGCTCATACTTTTGTTTCATTAGTACTCATAGTTCCATCCTCTTCCTCCCCTGGAGTAGTCAGATCCTTTAATAAACCATCTCTTGAGGGTGTTATCTATTTCTCTAGTCAAGATTAACCTCACTACTTGTCTCTTTGACACCATTCCATCAAGCTGGCTAAAACTGTCCTCCCTTGGCTTATTACCGATTATTCACCATTTAGTTGCAAACAGTCTTTCTACAGGTACTGTTCTACAGGCACAGGAGACAAATAATGAAGCACCACCACCACCTGCCCACACACAATGTCTGTATGAAGGCATGGAGATCTATAAGTAGCAGCTTAGACAGGTGAGTGTGAAGCATTTCCCCCCAGGATCACAGCAGCACTCATGTGCAAACACCATAAATAGGCAGGGTCACAAACACTGAGGTCCCTTTGTTGTTGCAATACATGTTATTGCTTTTTTTATAATAAAGAAAAGAAGACATTGCTGAAATCAGAAAGTACAGAATATCCAATGACAACTAATTATTGGGCCTCCATCCAGTAATCATGCAATGCTAACAAAAAGGGGTGCACAGATCTGGACCCCTTCCTTTGAATCCTGGCCCATGTCAACATACTGATGGGAATGTTGGCAGCAGCTCACCAAAGTACATTGTACAATTTATTTTAAATTTACTACTTGGTAGTTTCATTGCATGTCCCCTAGAGTAAACAAGAAACTAACATCTCTTCTCCAAGCTGAAGAGTCCTAGCCTCTTTAACCTTTTCTGATAGGGATGTCATCTCATCCCCTTTATCATTTTTTGTACTTTTCTAATTCTGCTGTATCTTTTTTGAGAATCAGCGACCAGAACTACACACAATATTTGTGATACAGTGGCACCATTGAGCAATACAAAGGCATTACAATATTCTAAGTTTTGTTCCACATTCCTTTCTTAATAATTCCTAATATTCTATTTGCTTTTTTTAGTTGCTGTTGCTCAATGAGCAAAGAGTTTCAACATATCACCAACGATGTCACCTAAATCCTTTTCTTGGACGGTGATTTGTAATGTGGAACTATGTATCATGTAGCTATAATTTGGGTTCCTCTTCCCTACATGCATCACTTTGTAGTTGTCCTCATTAAATGCCATCTGCCATTTGGATGCCCAGTTAACCAATCTCACATGGTCTTCTTGCAATTTTCTACAATCCTCTTGTGATTTAACAACTTTTACTAACTTCTCTCATCATTATTCCTGTCTCCAGATTAATTCTTATTTTTTTTTATTTAGGAAGTACTTGAAATCAATGGTCAGGTTTGAAATTAAGTGTTTTTAAAATAGATTTTATTGTATAAGCAATGTGATTTGTATGTAAATCCCTTCTTAATATAGAAGGTTTACTATTGTAATCCACTTTGTAACTTATGTTAAGGGTGGCATAGAAATATTCAAATAAAATAATACAGATATGTTAAAAAGCAGAAATCCAAGCACAGAACCCCGGGGAACTCCACTATTTACCCTTCTCCATTGAAAATATTAACCATTTAACCCTTCTCTCTGTTTTCTATCTTTTAACCAGTACTTTATCCACAATAGGATACTGTCTCATATTCCATGACTTTTTAATTTCCTCAGGAGTCGTTCATGAGGCATTTTGTCCAATGACTTCTGAAAATCCAGATACACAATATCAGCTGGTTCACCTTTATCTACATGTGTGTTCACCCTCAGTAGTCAAACAACTCTCTGATTTTGTGCAAAGAAGCAAGGAGAATCACTGAGTGTCAACATCAGTTAGAGCAGTAGTTCCCAAATTGTGGTTCATAGACCACTGGGGATTTGTGACACCATTCCAGAGGATCTGCAGGACAGAAAGAATATGAAAATGTCATTTCATGCTGCTATAATACATGAGAGCAGAATTCAGAGCCTGCTATAGAGGCAGGATCAGTAGTGGCTGTGCGAATGGCAGCAACAGCATCAGTAGCTGTAGGGCCAGAAATAGCTGCAGCTGTGGGGGTGAGACACAGAGCTCCAACCTAAATTATACTGCCATTACTAGAGTTCATTCACTAAGAAACAAAAATCTCTTAGCAAAATGCATTCACTAGGAAAGTTTTCTGCTTCATAGTACCACACTCTATTTGAGACAGGGGAATCATCCAGTAAATTCAACTTCTTGACATGGGACCATGTTTTACCTCCATTAGGTTGCTTTAGTAGAACAATTCAAAGACACTTTGCTTTACTTAATAGCAAAAATATTAATGGCGAATTCCTACACCGCTTCCAGGGAACATTGTCTCTCATTAACAATATTTTGACCATGAGTTACATCACACCAAGCAGGAGTAAATGTATTTGATCTGAAAATTCAAGGGTTTAGTAAAGCTTAGCTCGAGTTATCTGCAGCAGTGCCCATAGGAATAAAATGGGCCTTGCTGCAGATAACTAGAGCTAAGTTTTAGTAAAAGACCCCCTCAAAGAGGTAAATACAAGGAATCTATGAATTTTGGTGCCTGGGCCTTTGTAAGGAGGTCTGTGGGCAGAATGGAGGCATTACAGGAAAGCCTATGGTACTATATTCTATGAGCTCAATTCGTTCAAATAATTTTTTTGGTCCTTGTAGAGTGACAATATAAGAAAACTCCTATAATAATATTAATTACAAAAGCTGATGTTTGCCAGCAAATATATATATATATATATTTATATATAAATTTTTTTTTGCTGGCATGCATCAGCTTTCATAATTAATATTATTATAGGAGTTTTCTTATATTGTCACTCTACAAGGACTAAAAAATTATTTGAACGAATTGAGCTCATAGAATATAGTATGTGGTAAAGATAAGACACAAAGACAAAAATCAAAATGGAATAAGTGTGAGTGTAATACAAGATAGTTGGAGAAGCAAATCGGTATACATTTAAAAAATGGCCAGGATGGTGTACAAAATTGTTAGAAATACCATACAGACAAAATAAACAACATACAAAACCAACCAGGAATAAACAGCCATCAATAAAAACAGATAACATGATCAAGAATAGAAGCAAGCTATAACCAAAAACATACTGCATCTAACATATATTTCCATTACACCACCTCCAGTATGACAAGGGAACCCTTACCAAACCATCCCACTGTTACAAGAAATGATTTATTTTGGGGAAAATAGCTCTAGAGCAACTCGCCTCTCTTTATAATTTAAGAGCAGGTGCTGTATGTATAAGTTTTAGGATATTAATTTCTCCACCAATCACCAAAGGTGATAATTGCAATAAATTAAATATATATAGCTTCAATATACTCAGAACACAAAGAGACCGTATTTTTAGCTTTAAAAAAGGTTGATTTAATATACAATTGCATACGAGAGGTAGGTTTTAAGAGATCTTTACAGGTAATCTGTGCATAAAATAGAACAAAGTAGCAGGTAGGTTAACTTACAAGTCCTTGTTACAAGCATGCTGTGGTCCAGCTGATTGATGAGCACATGTTGAGGGGCAAGGCGTCAGCAGACCCCAAAGAGAGCAGCAGGTCCCAAGAGGAGGCAGGTTCCAAGAGAGCGAGCTGGGCTGTTTCCAGGCCTTTTATAATGTTAGCAGAGAAGCATGGTGTGTGCATGTCCTGGATATTTTGCAAGGCATTATGGTTAATGTAGTCTGTTCACATGACCACATTATAAGTCCTTCCTTTCTGCACATGTCTGAAAGCTGATGGGAGGGGCAGGTATCCTGTTTATGGTTTCCCCTCTGAAGTCTTTGTCTTCAATGGGCTCTTCACACCTTTCCCACCTGTCTGTCTCCTTGCATCCTCTGGTTAGGTCCAATCTTTGCTGTGTTGATCAGAGGAATAGAGTCAATTTAAAACTTTAAAGCAGTCTTAAGTCTTTTGTTTAAGGAATGAGAAAAGGCAAGGTGAGATCCCTGCCACTGCAGCAGTACCTTTGTCTTGTAAATATTCCCCAAAGGGAGAGGGAAGAGGGCTTTTGGAATGAAAGCCAGTTCTGCTAAAAGCTGCACAAATATATATATATGTATCTGATCTAACACAACATCATGCTACACATTTAATTCTGATGATTGGCTTATACCATAACACCACTATCCATAGTTCCCACCTGAAAACCAACAGCAAACTCTAACAGGGGACATCAAGTAACTCCTTATTTATTTATTTTCAGTATTTATATACCACCTAGACCTAAGTGTTTACTATTTTCTTAGAAGAGTCATCACAAGGGGAGACAAAATGAGCGACTCCCTAGGCATGGCACCAAGCTGGGGGTGGGGTGGTAGGACAATTTAGGGGGAGAGGCATCATGCCTTTCTTTCAAAGAACTCTACAATCACAATAGACCAAAAGAGAAGGAAAGGGGTACACCAAAAATAACACTTGTTTGAGATACTATTTTGTCGAGTGCCCACTCTGCTCCTCAGGATACCCTGTAACTCATCACTGTCCTAGATATCCTGGACAGAAGATCTGTTTATTAAAGTATTAAAAGTCATAAACCATATCATAGAACAATACATGCATGCTGTCTTCAGCACAATAACATTATACGATGACAAGAGGAACTGGAAAGGGCTGTTAATTTGCTAGTGAAATTTAATTCCTAGAATTATACATTGAAGGTTGCAGGATGTTTGGAAAACTTGAGCAAATAAATACACTCATAGAAACAGAATTTGGTGAGTAAAGCTATTATTTTTCTACTAATTTTATAAGCACAAGGAGCAGCTGAAGGATGTAGGCAAAGTCTCTCTCTAAACCTTGTAGGCATGTAAGGAAAACATAATATAATAACTGAGAAAGGTAAAATATCCTACTAGTCAATAAAATAGAAATTTCATACCTAGTAGTAATGAAAATATCATTTTAAAGATAAGAGATGTGAAGAAAAAGGTCAAGGTGTGATAATTAAGCAAAAGTGCAAAGCACATTCAGCTCAGCATCATCTCCTGAACAGAATGTGAGCCAATTAAATTAGTTATGCCAAGTTTTGGGCTTATTATCTGCACACAGGTCTTGTACAGTCCAATGTTGCAGCTCTGTGTTCCCATTGGAACATGAGGAAATGAAGAGGTACCTTTCTACTTCAGCTCCCCCTCACCACTCACTGATGGATTTCATTGGAAACTGCTGTTAAAGGTGCGCAAGCCAAACATTTTCATTTAGTTCTGTTTCCCATGCTGTTTAATGGGCCCTTTTACTAAGCTGCGTACTACCGCCTGGCTACCAAGTGGCCCGAGCGGTAATTTCATTTTTTACATGCATACGCTACGCGTGCTGGAAAATTTTCCTGTGCGGTAATCAGCATTGTATGCACGCTGACAATTACTGCCCAGTTAACGCATGAGACTTTACTGCTAAGTCAATGGGTGGTGGTAAGGTCTCAGGCTGCACATTCATTTTTAGCCCCAAAAAAGGCCTTTTTTGCAGGTGCGCTGAAAAATGGACATGCGCGTATCCAATACAAGCGTCTACACCAGTGCAGGCCATTTTTCAGTGCCCCTTAGTAAAAGGACCTCTAAATGTTTTTCCTTTTGGTTCGAGTTTTTCATTTTGAGTTGTTAAGGTGCAATATTATCAATAGCGAGCCCTGTCGCTCAAATAGTATACCCTACATAACTTACATTCTTCAATAGTGTGTCCATTGATAAATAATAGTTTACAAATTGTGTTATACCATCTTTCTCACAAAATAAAAGTGGTTTACAATAGAAATGTAAACATATGAAGAAAGAAAAGAACGCCATAAAATGACAGAAAAGAACATCCTCTGCTAGACCAAACATTCAACTATTCAATCTCTCAAAAAACCATAAAAATCTATCAAGTAATTCCCACATTGCAGAATTTCCCTTAATCCAGTCTAAGTTCCCATAACAGCGTTCTGAAAAAAAAAACATTTTCAATTTCCCCTTGAACTGTTTCGAAGAAGTCTCCAAACACAATTCCTCAGGCAAAAGATTCCATTGAACAGGCGCCTACCAAAACCAAGCCCTATTCCTAGTAACTGTCAGGCGTGCACATCCATTATTTCGAACTGAAAGCAGATTAGCCACCCGTGACCGCAAAACCCTCCTAGGAACACATAACCATATCAAAGGAACATATAACCGTACCACTGTGCATTATTGATGATACAGAATCCTTCCTTCCCCCCCCCCCCCCCCCCCCCCGGAAAAATATTCAGGCTTTTTTTCTGTATTTTCAGGTTAAAAACAATATGTTGTTTTAAACAAATGCATATTCCTAGGAGCTATTTGGTGATCCTTATTTTCTTTTTTCCATTTGTTTTTAAAATTTAAAACAGGAAAGGGAGTCTTTGATGAACCCAGTGGCTCATTTTGGTTCTGTTTAAATAGACCTGTGCTAGTAGTTTCTTGAAGCTTGGAGATGGGGCTGGGGGAATAGGGGCTAGGAGCTGATGCAGGGACTGGGCGTGAGTGATGAGAGAAGGCAGAATGTGAGAAATGGCACAGGGTGCAGGGAGGGAGGGAGAGGAGAGAGAGTGGAGTGGAGGCCTCACTTGGAATATTGTGTTCAGTTTTGGAGGCCGTATCTTGCTAAGGATGTAAAAAGAATTGAGGCGGTGCAAAGAAAAGCTACAAAAATGGTATTGAATTTGCGTTACAAGACATATAAGGAAAGACTTGCTGACCTGAACATGTATACCCTGGAAGAAAGGAGAAACAGGGGTGATATGATACAGACGTTCAAATATTTGAAAGGTATTAATCCACAAACAAATCTTTTCTGGAGATGGGAAGGCGGTAGAACTAGAGGACATGAAATGAGGTTGAAGGGAGGCAGACTCAAGAAAAATGCCAGGAAGGATTTTTTCACAGAGTGGTGGATACTTGGAATGCCCTCCCGCGGGAGATGCTGGAGATGATAACGGTAACGGAATTCAAAAAAGTGTGGGATAAACATAAAGGAATCCTGTTCAGAAGGAATGGATCTTCGCTTAGCGGTGATTGGGTGGCAGCACCAGTGGTTGGGAGGCGGGGCAAGTACTGGGCAGACTTCTACAGTCTATGCCCCGAAAATGGCAAGGATAAATCAAGGTCAGGTATGCATTTGAAGTGGCACATATGAGTTTATCTTGTTGGGCAGACTGAATGGACTGTACAGGTCTTTATCTGCCGTCATCTACTATGTTACCACATTACTATGATTGGAGGGAAAAGTCAGAATAGAGAAAAGAAGGAGGGAAGGAAATAGTGAGAAGTGATCAAACTGGAGGAAGAGAGGATAAGATGGGAAAAGGGGTGAAGGAGGGGGAACGTGAAGGGAGAAGACTGGAGGGAGGGACAGAGTGAGAAAGGTTGCTCCTGCTGCATATTTAAGCAAATGTATGTGTATTTTCTGTGGCCCTATTTGTATTTTATTAAAGGTTCAGCATTCAGCTAGCCTTTTCAAAAATAGAGTGAAAATTGTTACTTGGAGGTTCCATTGGCAACCTAGATGCCCAGTACAAAATGAGGCTATAAATCTATCGCAAATCAATCCATATTTGGTGAAGTAGAGACCACGTATATACTGAAATAAGTATGTAGAATTTCTTAAAGTAAGAAATCAAGAATTCAGCTACTTCTATAAACATTTCACCTTAAATAAAGCCTTCCATTGCTCATATGAAAGAATTAACTTCCATTGTCAAGAAGGGAAGGCAAGTATACAGGCTTGTGGGAAGTTACTAATGGGCATGTAAAGGTTCCCATATGGCATGGACGTGATGAATGCAAATCAGCTGCTTACAGGCTTCACTTGAGGAATTCCTGATGAATTATTAATATTAGGGCAGTGAAATTAGTTTGGAATCCTGCTAGTCAGTCATCGTCCATAAAAATTCAATTATTGCACACACAGTGGAAAAGCAAAGAAATCAATAAGTATCCACACAAACATTAATTACTGTCCTCATTTTTCTCAATTGAACAGCCTTGGCATTTCTTTGAATGCATGTCCCTGACTTACTGTATGCAACTCAGATTGCTGAGCTTGATAATTATGATCAATGAATTCCTTTATTTCCAGTTAGGAAGACACATTGGCCATGTCAAAGGTCATTAAATACAAATAGCTACAATTTGCCTTTTAATTTTAATTGCATCCCAAATCATTTTTGACATTTATTGTTCGATTCTTTCTATTCTACCAGGATGCTTTGGTACACATTGGGCCACTCTTAACCTCATAATTGGAGCTACGGAGTAAATTCAATAAATGAAGCCTAAAAAATTGACATCGAAAAAATAGCTCTTAGCACTATTCTGTAAACAGTGCTCAAAGGGGTCCTCTTACAAAGGCGCACTGAAAAATGGCTTGTGGTAGTCTAGGCGCAGGTTTTGGGCTCACACCGATCCATTTTTTAGCACGCCTGTAGAAAAGGCCTTTTTTTGCCAAAAATGGACGTGCAGCAAAATCAAAATTGCCGCGCGTCCATTTTGGGTCTCAGACCTTATCGCCAGCCATTGACCAAGCGGCATAGAATCTGGGCTGTAATGACCTACACGTGTCAAATGCCACTTGGCGCGTCCATTACGTGCGCCCAAAAATAAAAATATTTTCAGACACGCATATTGGACATGCACCAAAAATGAAAATACCGCAAGAGCCACATGGTAGTTGGGTGGTAACTCCATTTTAGCGCAGTTGGGTGTGCATAGATGCATACGCGGCTTAGTAAAAGTTAGTCACTCTATATAGAATAGTGCTTAGCACTGGGAACTGTGACTACTTTTAGGCACAACCATTTTCACCAGCAAAGCCCTGTTGTAAATCCCCAAGCCTAAGTAGACGTAGGTCTCCTGTATTCGATAATAGCATGCATAAATTGTGCGAACACCCCCAATCCTCCCAAAACCATCTCATGGCCACACCCCTTGTTTGATCCATATGTAAATTATATGCACGGATCCGGACATGTAAATTTACATGCATATATTTTAATTAATGCCAATTAGCATCAATAATTGATTGCTAGGGCCCAATTATTGTCACTAATTGGCTCATTATTCAATTAAATTATGCATGGAAATGGGGCATGCTTTGAAATTTGTGCACATAAGGGTCCTTTTACTAAGCTGCGGGAAAAAGGGCCTTGCGCTGGTGGCGGGGGCGGGGGCCATTTTTCCCTCACACCAGGGCCCTTTTTCCCACAGCCAGTAAAACCCCCCAAAATGACCATGCAGTGAGATAACTTTCACCGCTTGTTCAAGCGGCGGGAAGCCCTTACCGCCATGGCAATGCCCGATTACCACTGGGTTACCACAGTGCTAGCCGTTTCTGAGGGTTTTCTTTTTCCCTCGGAAATGGCACATGCTCGGGGCAGGATTGTTTGTCTGTCCTAATTAGATTGTAAGCTCTGTTGAGCAGGGACTGTCTCTTCCTGTTCAATTGTACAGTGCTGCGTACGTCTAGTAGTGCTATAGAAATGATAAGTAGTAGTAGTAGTAGTAGTTGGGTCAGCAGTAGTCCTGAAAGAGCGAGCGGTAAGCCCGCATTGGGGTCCCATAATTGTTAGCTCTTTTATAGAATTCAGGGGTATGTGGTTAGTTCTAGGGATGTATAAATCATCTTATTTAAATAATTGGTACTAAAAATTTATCTCTGTTTTAAAATTTTCTAAAAGAATTGAGAATTTTATAATAGTCTATGAACTTGTTGGGCTTCTGACTAAAGAATTTGAAAGTAAGTATGTCAACTCAAACAAATTCAGGGTCTCTTTTACCGAGCCATGCTAGCAGTTCCCAACGCAGCAATTCTGACAGTGTATTCAAAGTGAATGAGCTTTGTTGCATTGTCCCACCGGGGACCACTAGCACAATTTAATAAAAGAGGCCCTCAATTTGTGTCATCAAATTTCATGCAGACACTGGAGGCTACTTTTAGGAAAGAGGCATGGATTTTGTGAAGGACTAGAGATTAAGGGGCCCTTTTGGCCTGCACTATTTTTAGCATGTGGTTTTTCCAGGTGCTGAGGCCACTTTTAGTGCAGCTGTAAAATGCCCACAATTTCTTTGTATTGCCATTAATGGCCATGCACTGATTTCCCAATTAGCACATGGCCATTACCATGAGAGCCCTTATCTCCACCTATTTACTAGGTGGTAAAAGCTCCTGCACTGAACCTGTGCTAATCTACACTGCATGCCTACAGTTAAATTCTAAAAACAAAAGTTCCACCAGGCAAGACTAGCCTTAGGTCCACAGGACAGGAGCAATTTTTAATTTTACCTGCTGAGGTGTACAGAAATTCAAAACATTGCTGGTTGACCTAAAGCTCTCCTTTTCTCCACACAAGCAATGTGTGGGGTAAATGGGAGTCTGGGGCCATCCAGTGACATTTTGAATACGTTGTTATAGAATCCACATTGATTTCAGTGGTATGGGATTTGCGTTACAAGACGTATGAGAAGAGACTTGCTGACCTGAACATTTATGCCCTGGAGGAAAGGAGAAACAGGGGTGATATGATACAGACGTTCAAATATTTAAAAGGTATTAATCCACAAACAAACAAAGTGGAGGAGTAGCCTAGTGGTTAGTGCACTGCAGTGGACTTTGATCCTGGGGAACTAAGTTCGATTCCCACTGCAGCTCCTTGTGACTCTGGGCAAGTCACTTAACCCTCCATTGCCCCTGGTACAAAATAAGTACCTGAATATATGTAAACCGCTTTGAATGAAGTTGCAAAAACCTCAGAAAGGCAGTATATCAAGTCCAATTTCCCTTTCCCTATTTGAGATTCTACATGGAATGTTGCTATTCCACTAGCAACATTCCATGTAGAAGCCTGCCCTTGCAGATCAGCAATGCAGCTGCACAGGCTTCTGTTTCTGTGAGTCTGACGTCCTGCACGTAGAAACAGAAGCCTGCGCGGCCACATTGCTGATCTGCAAGGGCAGGCTTCTACATGGAATGTTGCTAGTGGAGGAGTAGCCTAGTGGTTAGTGCAGTGGACTTTGATCCTGGAGAACTAAGTTCGATTTCCACTGCAGCTCCTTGTGACTCTGGGCAAGTCACTTAACCCTCCATTGCCCCTGGTACAAAATAAGTACCTGAATATATGTAAACCGCTTTGAATGTAGTTGCAAAAAAACTTCAGAAAGGCGTTATATCAAGTCTCATTTCCCTTTCCCTTTTTCAGAGATGGGAAGGCGGTAGAACTAGAGGACATGAAATGGGGTTGGGGGTGATTGTGTCTGAGGACCTTAAAGCTTTCAAACAGGTAGAAAAAGCAATGGCCAAAGCCAGAAGGATGCTTGGGTGCATAAAGAGAGGCATGACCAGCAGAAAAAAGGAGGTGATAGTGCCATTGTATAAGTCTCTGGTGAGGCCTCATTTGGAGTACTGCATGCAGTTCTGGAGACCGCACCTATGGAAAGATATAGACAGGATGGAGTCTGTCCAGAGGGCAGCTACGAAATTAATAAGCGGTCTTGAATGAAAAAATTATAGGGACAGGCTTATGAACCTCAACATGTATACGCTGGAAGACAGGAGGGAGAGAGGAGACATGATAGAAACGTTTAAATATCTCAAGTGTATTTATGTACAAGAAGAGAGCCTTTTTCAAATGAAGGAGAGCTCTGGAATGAGGGGGCATACGACAAAGTTAAGAGGGAATAGGCTTAAGAGTAACCTAAGGAAGTATTATTTCACAAAAAGGGTGGTGGAGGCATGGAATGGCCTCCCGGTGGAGGTGGTGGAGTCGAGGACTGTTCCAGAATTTAAAAAGGCATGGGATAAGCATGTGGGATCGCTTAGGAACAGGAAGAATTAGGGGTTACATAGGATGGGCAGAATGGATGGGTCATATGGCCTTTACCTGCCGTCATATTTCTATGTTTCTATGAAGGGGGGCAGACTCAAGAAAAATGTCAGGAATTATTTTTTTCAGAGAGAGTGGTGGATACTTGGAATACCTTCCCGCGAGAGGTGGTGGAGATGAAAACGGTAATGGAATTCAAAAATGCGTGGGATAAACATAAAGGAATCCTGGTCAAAATGAATGGATCCTCAGAAGCTTAGCAGAGATTGGGTGGCAGCGCCGGTGGTTGGGAGGCTGGGCTAGTACTGGGCAGACTTCTACGGTCTGTGCCCTGAAAATGGCAGATGCAAATCAAGGTCAGCTATACATATAAAGTAGCACATATGAGTTTATCTTGTTGGGCAGACTGGATGGACCGTACAGATCTTTCTCTGCCATCATCTACTATGTTACTACGTTACTATGTAAATCTAAGTGCACTACATAGAATCCAGGGGTGAACGGATCACTACCACGGGATGCCTCAGAGCTTTTAGGGAGGTGCTTTTTAGTACACAGTAGCCACATTCTAGTGCTACCGCTTCTTAGTAAAAGGACCCCTGGAGGTGCCTGGAGAAAAATATTCAAAACATTTCTCTGTTTTCCGAACGGATCTTGGTGTCTTAAAGCTGCCACTATTATATGCATAAATTTTATCTGGGATTTTTCATGATGGAAAATGGTATGATAGGCCCCAGCTTAGTAAATGCAGACTTATTTCACTAGTCACCCTAATCATTGTAAGTATAGCAAATTCATCAGAAAACAGAGCAATAGCTGCTGACTACATTGAATGGACTAGATAAGGTCATCAACAATGTAGCTGTCCAGTAGATTAAATAGGTAAACTGCAGCTGTCTCTCTCTTTAATCTATATGGCACAGCTCCTATAAATGCTAATGCTTGATTCATCAAATTGATTAGTTTTCTTACATGCAGGTGAACTGCTCTGTCTTTCCCTTAGCAGTTCTGATAATGCTAAGTTGGCAATAAAAATATCATTTTCAGCTTCTGCAATCAGCAAAAGATTCCAGAAAGATATGAGAGATGACAGTGTCCCTAACAGCAAGAGTTCAAGCCAGCATTCATAGGAGAATGAGTCACAACCATTGAGTCAAACCATCTTTAGTGCTTCTGATTTTAGGTTTTAACCAATAAACATCAATAAAACACCTCAATTGAATAATAATAATAATAATAATAACAACAACAACAATTTAAAAAGATATTTGCTGAAAAACAGTGGAAAAATACTACTTGCATCAGTACTATATCATTCCTCCCCTTGCCTGCCTTGAATTCTCCTTTCTGCTTTTGTCTTTTTTATGCTATCTCCTTAGCTGCACAAATGTTTCTATTTGATTCCATTGGAATAGGAACCTAACAATGGTACCTACACTATGAAAACACCTATAAACGTTGGTGTTTTACACTCGCAAAGACACTCAAATTTATGATTTATGAACCCCTAACAAAAGAAGCCCTAACCACAACAAAATGAGTGGTAAGGGAGCGTCCTAACATTAACAGCAGCAATCAGGGATCCATTCCGTCAGTAATATTTGTAAACGCACAGACCCATCAGCAGGATTTGTGGAAAAAGAACACTTTAACAGTACATAAAGGCAAGAGGGTTAACCTGCACAAAATGACACTTTACAAAACTAAACAAAGCAGAAGTTGCAAACCCACCCTTCTCTGATCAGACTAAATGGGCCATTTTGGTCTTTAGTTGGCCAGTTACAGTCAAAAGAAGCCCTTAACAAAAAGCTGAAGAAAAAGATGTTCTCAACAAGGGTCTCCGTAGGTAGACAGTGACCTAAAAAACCATTATGATCAGAGAAAGTCTTCAAAAAGAACTATAGATGAGCTGAGGCCGAGTGCTTTCAAAACTGAGAGACAACTGGCACCTCCACAGGCTAAGCCTGAATTAGACAGTGGGTACTACAGTAGGTGTATTACTTAAAGAATGTATGCTATTTGGTCTCTAGAAGTATGTTTCTTCTGCTTAGCATGTGAAATGTGAAATTCACAGAAGGATGCATTCATCTCTTTACTCAGATTGACTGCATTGGGTTTGCCTGATGTGTCTGCAAGTCTGCTGAATGTGTGTTGAATATATGAATTATATATATATGCTGGTGTGTATTAAAGAGTTGATTTTTTTTTGTCAGATGTAGTCAGCATGTGCTTGTAATTCAGCACATTATAGCATTCAATACTAAACTTATGTTTGACACCATGAAATAAACATTCACTATTAGGGTTTGAGTAAAGATGCAGGAGCAAGAACTTGGATAATGGTGTAAGTTAGGATGATGCTTTAGATAGACACAAACTCCCCAATGGACACAACATTCCCATTCACACCCAGACACCCCCCCTCCCAAACTATTCCACACATTTATACACCCAAGCGCCAATATACTTCTTTCATTTTGAGATGTTCAGGGCAGCCAATTGCCAGTATATAGAAGAAGATTTTTTTTCTGATTATATAAAGCTATATCAGCATGTATTTAGTATCTCATATCAGCCTGTAGGACTTAGTGAGTAGTGTTCTGTGATAACTAGACAAAAATAAAGAGAAAATCCATGCCTGTATTTCACATCTTATCTCCAGAAGAGGAAAGAAAAAAGCTTCTCACCATAGAAACACACATTCTGAAAGAAGCTGAAATATATGATACCCTATGCTTCCCCTCCTCCACACACACACTCATCACTGTGGTTTTTATACCCACATTCAAATATATCCCAAACCCCCTCCCATACAACATCCTTTTATACAATAACTACCCCACACAACCCCACATACACTGTATACAATCTCCATACAACTCCCCACACCTCATTCATACACACTCACTACTGTCATACATACACACTCCCATACACAGTCCACACCCTCCATATACCTTCTCCCACACACTCCCCCCCCCCCCCCACCACACTACTATAATCCCATGGATATCTCACATACATACGTAACCTCAAACACATAGCACAACACTGCACATACTCATACATAACCAAAGCCTTGGATGTACCTGCTACATTTGATCAAATTAGGATGCATATCAGTATAATAAGGACTTGCATGAACTGAACAAACTGCGGAGGATGTTCGAGAAGAAGTAGCACCAAATGAAAGATGAAGTGATTACTGAAATATGTTGTGAGTTTACAACAGTATATTTTAAAGCTATTGCAATTGCCAAAAGGGATTTTTTTTTTTGCTAAGACTGCTGTAATTGAGAATAGATGGTGACCAATTATTTCAAATTATTAAACAACTGACAACTGCTCCTACTCAAGATACAGAAATTGGTCCTCTAACCAATTTGTACTATTTTTTTTTTTAGGGAGAAAACAGAAGCTATTATTTCCTCCCTTCCTGCTATGACTTGTAACAATTTATACTTACTGATTCCCATAAGGAACAGCCAACATGGGTCATACAAGCTAATCTTACAGCCATATGGGATTCATTATCTCCAACAGATCTGCAGCAAATGGGAAAATTTTTAAAGACAGGACAACTACATGTTTTTTAGATCCTTGGCTCTGGGAGATGGGATTCCTAGTAACAGCAGGCCAATATTCAATAGGGACTTATGGGATCAATATTCCAAAGGGTGTAACTGGGCTGGATGGGTTCCTGCCTGGTTAAACCTCACTGAGCTGGCTGTTTAGCAATATTCAGTGGCACTTAAACAGGTACTGCCTCTGAATATTGCCTGTGTCCATCCAGGCACTGTCTGGATAGTGCTGGAAGCTTGGGGAGGGACTGAAGTCTATGGTTTGGACTGCAACATTTTCTGAAATTATTCCTACATGTTCCCAGGCCCTTCCCCCTACCTGTTACGTTTGTGGAGGAAACAGTGAGCCCTCCAAAACCCACCACAAACCCACTGTACCCACATCTAGGTGCCCCCCTCACCCGTAAGGGCTATGGTAGTGGTGTACAGTTGTGGGTAGTGGGTTTTGGGGGGGTTGGGGGCTCAGCACACAAGGTAAGGGAGCTATGTTCCTGGGAGCAATTTATGAAGTCCACTGCAGTGCCCCCTAGGGTGCCCGGTTGGTGTCCTGGCATGTCAGGGAGACCAGGGCACCACAAATGCTGGCTCCTCCTACGACCAAATGGCTTGGATTTGATCGTTTTTGACATGGACGTCTTTGGTTTCAAAAATCGCCGAAAATCAGAAACCTCCATGTCTAGGGACGTCCAAATCTAGGATGTCCAATTAAGGATTTGGATGTCCCTGACAGTATTTTCAAAACAAAAGATGGACATCCATTTTGTTTTGAAAATATGGGTTTCCCCGCCCCTGGATCGGGATATTTTGCATGGACGTCCAGATCAAAACTTGGACGACCCTTTCGAAAATGCCCCTATTTTTAATTACAGTTGTTGTATACCACTTTGCAACTATGTAAAGGGTTATACAAAATTAACTGAAAAGAAACACATAGCACACCTCCACACGTGCACGTTCATACACAAACTCACCCAAACAACCTCTCACACCCCATAATAACATCTGAAGGCTGAAAAATAGGAAAAGAGAGAAATGTGAAGCACAGCTGGAAAGAAAGAGTAGCAGTTCACATTTAGAAGGAGAAAGAACCATATTTTTATTTCTCTGGAAGTTGCAGAGGGCCAGACTGGGTCTTTCTGTCCTTAATAGGACTTTGCTCTGATTACAGTGACAGCAGTGAATCCTGTGGTGAAACAGTGACAAGGTCCTACAAAACTAATTATGACCAAGGGATACAAGGAAAGAAGCTCTTTATCCAGGTGTTAGCCAGCAGGACTCTCCAAGAGTCACACCATTTAATTAGAGGTCCTGCCAATTCTTAATGAGAACTAACGAGAAGACAGCCTGGTATAAGCAAGTGCCATGTTGCTTGGACACACCCTTTTAAGTAATTAGCTTTTGCAAAGCAAAAGAAGCAGTACAGGGCTGTACTGTAGAAAAAAAAGTAAGAAATGGATAGAAATTAAAGCTATAACATATGTAAGGAATGGATCCTCAGAAGCTTAGCTGAGATTGGGTGGCAGAGCCAGTGGTGGGAGGCGGGGTTGGTGGTTGGGAGGCAGGGATAGTGCTGGGCAAGACTTCTACGGTCTGTGCCCTGAAAATAGCAGATACAAATCAAGGTAAGTTATACACAAAAAGTAGCACATATGAGTTTATCTTGTTGGGCAGACTAGATGGACCATGCAGGTCTTTTTCTGCTGTCATCTACTATGTTACTATGTTATGTACAATTACAATGTGACACAATGGTGCATTTCATCATCCTCCATTTGCATGTCTGTGCAGAGGACTCAGTGGGAAGATATATAGTAGTGTGCACACATGTGTTGATAGGGGCTCAATGGTTGGCTATAGTGGATTATATAGGGTGTGCACGTATTTGCTGTAGTGTGTGCATTTGTCTATGTAGAGAATTTAGATGTGCACCTGTTGCGAATGTGGATAGGATGTACAGTATAGAGATTTGGGGAGGAAGTGATGTGAGGATGAGATATATGGGAATGGGAGTGTGAAGTTTTGTTCTGTGTGCATGTGTATGTGTGTGTATGTTGGACAGTGTATTTCTAGCTGTAGGTGTATAGGCATCCCCCCTCACCCCTGCATTCACATCTCACCCTTTATTTCCCCTCTCCTCTCAGGCACTCACTGTTTTCTCCCTCTTTCACTCCTCCCCTGCAGTCACTCACCCTTTCCTCTCTGTCCTTCTTTCCCCTCTCCTCTCCCTTTTGCAGCCACTCACCCCTTTTCTGCCCATTTTTTGTGCTGTGTTTATGGCTTTTTATTTCTTGTCTGCTATTGGGGGGGGGGGGGGGGTCCTGGCAACATCCTATACTTTGTGGAAAACAAGCCAGCAGATCAGTATAATATCCAAAAAGACTTTATTGAAGATACCGTACATGAAACAAATGCCCGACACAGGCGGTGTTTCGCCCAACAACAGGGCTGCGTCAGGGGCTAGTCAGTGTCTTTATTAAATAAGACCGGTATCAAATTATCTGTTAGAACAAATATATATGAAGTCTTCTTCATAAAAAAACAGCTTGAGCAGCACAAAATAGCATATCCTGTACAACGCCAGAAAATCGGTAAATAGTCTGCTAACAAAAGCTGGCTTGTTTTCAACATCCTATACTTTTCTTCATTGCAACTGTGAACTTTTATTTCTTCTATGACCAGGGATTGGATCCCCAGCAAAAGCAAACTGCACATTTCTTTGCCACATCGCAGCAAAACTCCTCCGTAGACGCCAGGGCTAGGTCCCCTGTGGCACACCGAAATTGTGCTGCTACTGGTTTGTCTTTGTCTATATTTTTGCTGTTCCACAAGGATTTGGATCCCCCTCAGCACAAACTTTCTTCTTCTATGGTTGATTTTTGGTAGCAAAGCCTGATTTCCCCATCACCCCACCAACATCACCCCACTACTCCTCTGTATTTAACCCTAAGCGTAATGTTTTGGCAGCATAAATTTATACTTAGGAATGGATAAACAGAGAGAAGGTGTGGCTGTCCCCAAGAGGTGCTATACAAGTATTTTTTTAGAGAGTAACAGAATAGTCTGTCATGTAATTATTGCTTTCCCTCAAAACCATACAAGGCTATTCTACAACAGGGCAACTCTATTTGGGTGCTCCAAGACTGTGTGATAAAAACCTATGCTATAATAGCACAGGAGAGAGGGGTCCAGGCTCCATAACAATATCCTAGTACATAACAGTAACCTAGTGTTGGTGCACTTATCTTTTACAAGCCTTCATTTACACCAGTCATAGACCTAGCAAAACTGCAGGCACCAAAATGTAAGTAAAATGGGAGCCAAATGGTAACTGAACACAAAAAGTCCCACGAAAAATACAACACAAAAAAAAAGTGGGAAATGAAAGAGGGCTAGGCAAACCGCAGGTTGAACAAGTCACATTTATTCTGTTAAACATAAAATATCAAGACTCAACAAGGCACCGTGTTTCGGCATACAAAATGCCTGCCTCAGGAGTCTGATGGTGCAGTAATGAGAATAGGATTGTTGAGAACAAATTAAGAGTTTTGAAGTGGTCTTTAGAAAGACCGTGCATGTAGCAGTTCACACCTAATGATTCGATGGCAAAAGAGGAATAAATGTGACTTGTTGTACCTGTGGTTTGCCTAGCCCTCTTTCATTTCCCATTTTTTGTTGTGAGTTAAAATGGGAGCCCCATGCCTGCTTCTCCCACACTATGGCACTCATTTTCAAAGAGGATGGACGTCTCAAAATGCTCAACAAATTGTACATCTGACAAAAATGTCCAAATTGCAAAGTTGGAATGGCAGAATTTGGATGTTCTACACTGCAGTGCGTCCAAATAGCAAGGAGGCATGTTGTGGGCGTGTTTTGGACAGGACTAGGCAAGGCCTAAAATTAGGACGTCCAACAATGATAATTGAAGGGGAAGAAATGCCCAAATCTAAAAAGAAGAACATTTTTATTTAGACCTATTTGAATCATGTGGAGGGTACAAAAAGGTGTTCTGATTGAGCATCTGACCACATGAAGGGAATAAGGCATGACTCCTCATGAATCCCCCAGTGGTCACTGTGCCCCTTCCTTACTCCTAAAAGTGAAACTGGAAAGGGAAACTAAGATGTTCTCATATATTTTCAAACAGGAAACCCCAATATTTTTCCTTTTAGAAAATGTCTGAGATGGATGGGGTTTTTTGGACCTTTTGTGCTGGACTTCATTTTTGCACTTAGATGTCATTTCGAAAATGCCCCTCCACGTAAGTTAGATGAGCCGCACAGAGTAGCACAGTAGACTCTTGTGTGTAAGTGTTAGTATTATATACAATTACAAGCACAAGGAGCATATAAATGTGGGAACCTAGTTTATAGAAATGCTCTTATAGAGGGTAATTGTATAACTAAGTGCCTAGCAGGAGCCTATTCTATAATGGAGCTTAGCTGCCTACATTTTATGAGACCCATCTCTCTTTCATATTTAGGCATACACTGATTCTTATAGATTATCTTTTAGGCATGGATGAGTTTTCTTTCACAATTGAGGAGATTGTTATCCCTATTCTTCAGGAAATCTGTTACTTGGGTATGATCCTTGATACCTCCCTGTCTATGAGACCTTTTGTAAACAAAATTATTCATTGGTATTTCAAAGACTTAGATTAGTTCAACTTTTGAAAGCTCATTTGACTCCCTTCAATTTTAGGTCTCTGATGCAAAGCCCTTGTCACCTCCCATTTTGACTATTCTAATGGACTATTGATAGGGTTGCCTAAATGTGTCTTGAAATCATTAAAAATAGTCCAAAACTCTACTTCTCATATTACTGAAGACATTTCTAAGGTTGAACACAGTATTCCTGTTTTATGTATGGTGTACAGCGCTGCGTATGCCTTGTAGCACTATAGAAGTGATAAGTAGTAGTAGTAGTTTTGATTAAACTTCATTGGCTTTCCATTGAATGGCGAATTTACTACACAATACTGCTCTTGATTTTTAAGCTTATTAACAATACCATCCCTGTTATTATTGCTATTCGCTTGCATATGTACCAGTCTACCAGGCTTCTTAGACCTGCAGCCAAAGACCTACTTCATATCTCTTCCTTCTACCTTCTGGAATACAGGATATCTATTTTTTAGATCGCTGGATCAAAATTGAGGAACTCTTTATCAGCATCTTTACATCCAAGCAAGAGCCTTGTGACTTAAAAAAAAATATTTGAAGACTTCTTTGTATTTTAGCAGGCTTTCAATGACACACTGGGTTTAACCATGTGAACAAGTTAAGAGTACCAGTCAGCTTGTCCGTTGTTGAAATTTTGATTTGATTGTTTTATGTTTTATTTATTATTTTAATGTGATTTCTCATTTATGCATGTATATTTGTCGCCCAAACTAGAATCACAGATATTGTGGCTGATAAATGCTTAAATAAATAAATAAAATTGGAAAGCAATCTCTCACCAAATGCTCTTAAGCACCTGAAGGCCAATATTTAAAAACAGCACAAGTTTAGATGTGCAGGTCCATTTTTCAGTGCGCCTGGAAAAAGGCCTTACTTTTGTGGCCAAAAATGGCCGTGTGGCAAAATTAAAACCAGCGCACATCCATTTCCGGCCTGAGACTTTACCGCCACCTATTGACTAAACGGGCGGTAAGCGTCAGTGTGTGTAAATTGCCGATTACTGCCGGGTAAGCGCCACAAGGTAGAACATAGAAAATATTTTCTACCGCGTGTTTTGGAGTGCATAAAAAATGGAATTACGGCCCGGGGCACACAGTAGCCAGGTAGTAGTTCCAATTTGATGCACATTGGATGTGCATAGGCACCTACATGCCTTAGTAAAAGGGCCCAATAGTTGGCATGTCCATCTTCCTTCAGCTAACTGACTGTCCTGAACATGAGACCAGTCCACTGTATGAGGCAGGAGGTAAGTGGCAGGATTCTTGTTGTTTCAGAATTATAGACATCAATGCCATTTCTATTTTAACTTGCTGACCCACAGCATTTACTGTAATCATCATTTTTTGGACCTTACTACACAGTCAACAAACCCGGGTGATCCTCTTCCTACAGCAGGACACACATTTGGCTGGGTATATTCTAGACTTTATTTTTGTGTCCTCTTTGTTGGCATCTACTATTTATACATTCAATGTTGTGATCTGATCATTTTTTGCTTTTGTTTAGATTACCTCATGCAGGATCAGGTGGGTCATTGCCAGGGGTCAGAGTTGTTAGGCAAGTTTGGCCCCGTGTAGATTCATTGATGACCAACTGGTCTCCTTTGTTGGAAGATGTTTCATCTATGAAGGTGGACAGTACTGAACTGGTTTGAGTCTTTTCTTAATGGTAGAAAGCAAGATATATGAGTGGGACCTCAATTTTCTAAAGCAAAACTGTTAGCAACTGAAGTGCCACAAGGTTCTTCCTTGTCATTGGACTTGTTCAATTTGTACTTGGTACCTCTGTGTCAGTTATTGTATTCTTTTGGGATGATATTCAGTTTTTGCTCCCCTTTGAGTCATCTGTTCTTACTACAGAGGATATTTGATGGACTTTCTGTTTGGATGAGATAGACTAGATCATTGGTGAATGTTTCAAAAACAGAAACTTTGGTTACAAGTGATCAAGTTACCGATATAGCCTCAGAAGTCTCTCTGTCTGAGACTGTGATCAAGGTTTCTCATAAGGTGCATAGTCTGGGAGTATTGATAGACTCAACTGTTTTGTAGAATGCAATTACAAGCAGTGATTAAGAGTTCTCACATTAATTTGCAACTATTGAACAACTTGAAAATGTTCTTAACAATGTCAGACTTAAGGCTGTTTTGAAATCTATGATTTTAGTGGGATTGACTATTGTAACATTGCCTATTTAGGATTACCTGCTTCTTGTATTCGATCCCTACAGGTCATGCATAATTCTGCTACATGGCTTTTATTAGGAATTTCCAGATCTGAACACATAATGCCATATCTTGTTAAGTTGTACTGACTTCCTATGACCTGTCGCATTAAATGTAAGTTGGTTTTGTTCATTTAGGATTTTATCGTGCTTCTTCATTTTACTTGTGTAGTATCTTGCAGTCTTATATTCCCACAAGGACTTTACGCTCTGAGAATTCATATGGACTTGTTCCCAATCTGTGGTGGCTGATGCTCGAGGAGAGAGGAAAAAGTGTCTTTTTTTGTGGCTGACCCAAGTGAATGAAACTGATTGCCTTTGTTGATTAAACAGCAATGAGACACTGCCTTCTTTAAAAAAAAACGTTGACAAGTTATTTCTTTCAGTTGGCTTAAGCAGTGCTGAGCAAGACTGGGAATACCTTTTGTACTGGAATGATATGATCAGTAATGTTTGAATTTGTGTTTACATTGATCTGTTTTTGCTGTTCTGTTATGATTATTATGTTTTTATACTTATGCACATGTTTTTGTACTCTTACTTTGATAAAGGCGGAATATAAGTAATAAACAAAACAAAATGCTGGCATCTGAAATTTGGCTTACCTTCCTATGTTTTACAAGCCTTTTGCCCATACCCATTCCTTTCCATGATACTTTAATGCACTGTCTACCATTCTTACCATCCACCTCCTCTACGAACGCTTTCTGATTTGTTTTTAAACCATTGCATTCTACCGAAACTGACTTGTTCCATTTGTTAGATCAACTCCGTATAGTGAAATACTGACTCCTCCTATACTTATTCTGCCTGACTTATTTGTAGCATTCAACACTGTCAATTGGTCCATCTTCTTTGATGTGTTGTCATGGCATCTCAATTTCTGTTCTTGATTGCTTTGCTTCTTAACTCTGTAGCTGAAACGTTCATCTTTTCTGTTGGTACTAGCCATTAAGCCCGTTAAAACGGGTGAGATTTTCAGTTACCCTCCTCGCCGCTGCTCCCTCCCCCCTCTGTGCCGGGCCCCCTGCACTGACCTGACAGCGCCTCTCACCTCCGTGTGAAAGCGCTGCAGGCAGCAGCAGATCGCTCTGCTGCTGCCTGCAGCGCTTCCACACGGAGGTGAGGTGCTGTCAGGTCAGTGGAGGGGGCCCGATACGGAGGGGGACGGGAGCGGCAGCGGGGATGGGGGGAGGGTAGAGGTTGGTACGCGCGATGTTCATTTCCAGGCTCCAGCGGCAGCGCCCTACAGTGCAACTCCGTTTCCCTCTCTGTTCCGCCCTCTGATGTCATCACGTCTTGACGCGAGGGCGAGACAGAGAGGGAAGTCTCTACTGCGCATTTGCAGGTGAGTCAGTCACTTGCCATTTATATGTTTGATATTCCTCAGGGTCCTGTTTTTGGGTTATTTATTTATTTATTTATTTATTTATTTATTTATTTATTTATTTATGCATATAGTCTTGGAGTTTATTTTTTTCTTTGATCGGCTTACAGATGACAAGTGAATACATTATCTTTCTCCCAATTATCTGCTTTATGGACCTGTTAATTAAAGCACAGTAGGATTTTGCAGTTATCATGCATGGTAACTGCAAACCCTCTCCATTAATTTGTTGGAGCATTCCTAGCATCTTCCATACAGTTAACCAAACATTAATCAGGCACTAAGATTTATACAGTAAATACACAAGTGAAGGTTCAAGGTTCAAAGTTATGATTTTTTTTGATATACCGCATATTATACTTAAAATCATGGCAATTACAGTGATAGATACAATAGCGAAGAAAAATAAATGCATGCAATAAACATATATAGATAAGACATATACATAAATAAAATATATTTTCATTAAAATAATAATTAATAAGATCTAAATGGCCAGAAAACTATTACATACACATGTATATATTAATTTACATTTTTGCTTAAAACTGCTGAATCTTTAATCCAGTGGCGTTCCTAGGGGCGCTGACACCCGGGACGGATCGCCGATGCGCAGCGCCCCCCCCCCAGAACAGCGCGACCCCCCGGCGAAATAACCCCCCGGGTGCAGCACGCCCCCTGGCGAAAGAACCCCCCGGGTGCACGCCGCTGGGGGGGGGGGGTGCCGCACGCCTTTCGGCTCTTCGTTTCCATGCTCCCTCTGCCCCAGAACAGGAAGTAACCTGTTCCGGAGCAGAGGGAGCATGAAAACAAAGAACCGACAGGCACACGGCACCCCCCCCCCCAGCGGCGTGCACCCGGAGCGGACCGCCCCCACCGCCCCCCCCTTAGTACGCCACTGCTTTAATCTCCTCTTTTCTGGAAAATGCCTCACTCCTTGCCCTTCTTCTTCCTCCCTCTTGATTTTTGTGGAAGAAGGCTAAACTCTAAGGGCTTCCTAGGCAGCTACACAACTTCTAGCACCTCCTACATCTTTGGACTCCCTGAGAGGAAGGTTCTAGCACCTCCCAACACTCACATTTTATACTTCCATCCAAATTTGAAGAACACCTCTACCAGGGTCTACCAGACTAGCCCACCTCCTCATTACCCTTGTGTGGCACTACTCTGGAGCAGGGACCTAGAATACTCTTCCTGTTACTGCAAGGAAGGCACATTTTGGCATCCTTCTATGCTAGTTATGTACATCTAGAATCTAATTGCTTCTAAGATTCATGATTTATATTCCTGCCTACATTTTGTTCATATTTGAAGATCCAGGTTTTCAAATTGACATAATCTTTATCACCTCAATGTGCTTCATTCCTTCTGCCTGCACTTCCATTATTCTTTGTACCATTAAATCTGATTTGCTCTCACTGTTCATTATGAGATGCTTTGTTAGGTGCTCTGTATAGTGTGCCAAATAAATACACAGAGATGATGGTTTTCATATTTGTGCATAGAAGACTCTCAAATGGGAGACGAAGACGCTTTAAATGAGCAGAGTTCACATTAAATTGCTTACATGGCAGCTTCTGAAAGCTCTTCAGAAGGAGATTTGGCAATAGAAAAAGCTGGTCTTAAATGCACAGTGAAAATAAAGGATACGATATCTACAAAATACAGGAAGTCTCTCTTCTAAGGAGGGCCAGTTGGCACTTTTGGAAATCAATAGGCTGCACTCAGTGGATAAACTGTCCAATTTAAAAAATTCAATAGCCCTTGAAACATTGCTTTTCTAATAACAAATTTTCTTGGAGCAGTGGTCTACAAGAACATCCCAAAAATGTCAAGCATACCCACAGTGCATCTTTAAATGGCTACCATGTAGTGAAATCTATCTTTCCTTATGTTCTATAGTGCCTCAAGCAGGTGTTAAACTAGTCATGCAGAGCCAGAAACCTGGGCAAAATCGCATATTCACAAATTGACAACCAGAAAACAATAGGAAGCTTAACTTTCCTAACTAAGCCATCACCTCACTTATAAACGTTGACCACTCAGTGGTTAGATGAATATGTTGAATTTGTCAATAAAGATGCAATTCCTTTGATGCATGTTTTTTTTTTCCTTAGAAGAAAGTGCAAATTGGTATTTGGTCATATCTGCAGGGTCAATCTGATAATAAAGGGAAGTGTTCCTCAGCAAGCTGGGAGAGCAGTTACTGTGTCAGTCTGTGTGATGCTAATAATCTAAAGCATTGATTGATTGAATATAATGATGCTTTGTGAAGCAGTAGGAGACATCATGATGTGATCGGAGGTCCACCTAATGCAACTATATATGGGCTTATAAACAAAAACTATACCCTTATTGTGCATGTATATATTCATACTCACCAAGGTCCAGACTTCTGGCACCTCAGCAAATTTTGCAGTTGCTACCGTAGTACGTGGTACACAGTTTTAACTCTTCTTCTTTTTAATATCCTGAGATATTGCAGGCTTCTGTAAAAGCCATGATCAGAATAATCTTGTTAGAGTGGTACTCCTAAGGACTATGCATTGTGGCGCCCTTTTACTAAACTGCGTAAGCATCTACACGTGTCCATTGCGTGTCAAAATGGAGTTATCGCATGGCTACTGTGTGCCATTGTGGTAATTTCATTTTTGGTGCACGTCTACTAGGCGCACCTAAAAATATTTTTTATTTTCTGGCGCGTGTCAGCTATGCCTGCCAAGTGGCATTTGGCGCACATAGGTCATTACCGCCTGGTTACCGCGTGAGACTTTACCACTAAGTCAATGGCTGGCGGTAAGGTCTCAGACTCAAACTGGATGCGTGGTAATTTTGATTTTGCTGCACGTCCATTTTTGGCAAAAATAAAGAAAAGGGCTTTTTTACAGGCACGCTGAAAAATGGATTGGCGCATGCCCAAAACCCATGCCTACAATACCCAGGGCTTTTTTTGAGGGGGTACTTGGGGGGTACTGAGTACCGGCACCCATGGTCCTCAAGTTTTAATGAAAGAGCTCAGGCTCTACACACCAATTCTGCCTTGTTATAGATTCGGTGACTGGTTGCAGGGGGCCTGGCTATTGTGGGGTGGGTCCCTCAGTGATCACCCCACCCCTGAAGGTGGCCTGGCATTTGAGTACCGGCACCTTTTTTTGCTAGAAAAAAACACTGACAATACCGCAAGCCATTTTTCAGTGCACCTTAGTAAAAGGACCCAGTGTTAATTACTGCAACTCAAATTGGAATGAGGACAAATGATTTGTGAGGAAGTGATAGTTAAGGCGGATATGGGGTGGGGTTAACAGGAAAGGAAAATGGGCAGACTGAATGGCTTTTCATTTTCTGCGTAAAATCTGAAGAAGAAATCTGTGGGTATTTATTGTCACACCAAAGATCCATTTCTCAGTGAGAACAGGAGCTGAGTTCTGCAGTATGTTAGAATTTTTCTTTGTGCTGTTATGTACTTGTTTGTTACTACATATTTATTATTATGCAATTATTTTTATTGATTTTTTTTTATTTGTGTTTTCATTTATATTGTATTTATGAATTCTCTTTTGTATTTTAATTGCAAGCATCTTTGTGTAACTATTTCAAATTGATAAGGTGAAATGCAAGTGTATAATATAGTAGAATAGATTCATGAAAGTTATTTTTTTTCGTATGTCCATAAGAAAAAAGGTTGGGGCCTAGTTACTCAGCTGTGTCTCAGTTTAATGTGGCTTTTAACATTACAGTACACTTCTGTATTAACAGTTAATGCAGTGCATGAACAGCATGTGCTAACTGCAGACTTAAAGGCCTGTGGCACGATAATTAATGCCAGTTATGTGCTTGTTGGTGGGTGGCTAATACACAACTTGCTTATCTATAGATTTAAAAAAAAAAATACTGGTATAAAATTGGGCTATTTACACCATTAACCAAACAGATATTGTATGGATAATAAGGGAGTGGATTAGGGGAAGAGTGGAGGCAACACCAGAGATTATAAGGCACCTTTAGATAGAATGTACAAATCAGAATTGAGATGTCCAGGTTGAGACATGTGTATTCTGGTAGTATTTTGGAAATGGATGTGCCAGTGTAGTGCCTGTTCTAAAATACCTGCAGGAATGGCCGTATATGCACTGGTTATGTGTGGCGAAAGCGTCTGTATCACAAAGAAGAACATGAATAACATGAAAGGAGAGAACATGGTCACATTGATGTTTACTTACCTGTGTATCTATGTTTTCCATTTTAGTAAATAGGCATCATAGAGGGTCTTTTATGAAGCAGCAGTAAGTCCAACACAGGCTTACTGCTTGCTAAGCTGGAAGAACTGCTGGGCTACCACAGCAACTCAGTAGTAACCCCCAGCATGTGCCATTTCTAGTGCTACAAAAATATTTTCATTTTTTTTTAACGCCGATGTTTACCCGGTGGTAAGCGTACAGTGCCGCACGCTGCCCGGATACCACCGGGTTAGTGCAGGAGCCCTTACCACCACTTCAACGGGTGGTGGCAAGTGCTCCCCCCGAAATGGCTGAGTGGCAAATGCTTCACTTGCTGCACGCCCATTTCTTTTTAAAAAATCTAATCTTTTACCTGCTGCGGTAAAATGGACCCTCAGCGCGTGTCAAAAATACGCACTCCGTTTTGCCGCAACTTAGTAAAAGGACCCCATAATGTGGAATGGGTGGGGACTGTATTTTGCAGTAAAGACTAAGGTCATTACCGTTCAAAAAATGTGTTGCAGTCTGCTGCTTCTTTAACATGCTCAAGGCGACCTTCCCCAAACTGCTGGGAAGATCACAAAGAGGGGCATAATCGAAAGGGGCACCCATGTTTTCCTGAGGACGTCCTCACAGGATGCCCCAGCGAAGGGGCAGGGAAACCCATATTATCGAAACAAGATGGGCGTCCATCTTTCGTTTCGATAATACGGTCGGGGACACCCAAATCTTGAAATTTAGGTCGTCCCTAGAGATGGTCATAATTAGATTTGGTCGTTTCTGATTTTCGGCGATAATGGAAACTAAGGATGCCCATCTCAGAAATGATCAAATCCAAGCCCTTTGGTTGTGGGAGGAGCCAGCATTTGTAGTGCACTGGTCCCCTTGACATGCCAGGACACTAACCGGGCACCCTAGGGGGCACTGCAGTGGACTTCAGAAAAAGCTCCTAGGTATATAGCTCCCTTATCTTGTGTGCTGAGCCCCCCAAAACCCACTACCCAAAACTGTACACCACTACCATAGCCCCCACATGTAGGGGGGCACCTACATGTGTGTACAGTGGGTTTGTGGTGGGTTTTGAAGGGCTCACATTTACCACCACAAGTGTAACAGGTAGGGGGGATGGGCCTGGGTCCGCCTGCATGAAGTGCATTGCACCCACTAAAACTGCTCCTGGGACCTGCATACTGCTGTCATGGAGCTGGGTATGATATTTGAGCCTGGCATAGAGGCTGGCAAAAAATATTTAAAAAATTTTTTTTGAGGGTGGGAGGGGGTTAGTGACCACTGGGGGAGTAAAGGGAGGTCATCCCCAATTCCCTCCGGTGGTCATCTGGTCAGTTCGGGGACCTCTTTGTGGCTTGGTCATAAGAAAAAAAGGACCAGGTAAAGTTGTCCAAGTGTTCGTCAGGGACGCCCTTTTTTTTCCATTATGGGTCGAGGACGCCCATGTGTTAGGCACGCCCAAGTTCCGCCTTCGCTACGCCTGTGACGAAAAGCAGTTGGGGATGCCCAAATCGGCTTTCCATAATACTGATTTGGGTGACCCTGTGAGAAGGATGCCCATCTTGGGATTTGTGTCGAAAGATGGGCATCCTTCTCTTTCGAAAATAAGCCTGAAAGCGGCATAAGCCCCACGCAGACTGACCGCTTGCAAATCTGGAACTACTGCCAGCTCAATATGGCCACTGGCAGTAATTCCAGCTGGAGCATGCACCATTTCTGTGGTCCTTGCGGTAATTTCAATTTTGGCACGCGGCAGCTGTGTGCGTCAAGTGGAATTTGACACGCATAGACCATTACCTCCTGTTTACCACGTGAGACCTTACCGCTAAGTCAATGGCTTGTGGTAAGGTCTAAGACCAAATATGGACGCACTGCAATTTTCATTTTGTCACATGTTCATTTTCCGGAAAAAAAAGAGCATTTTTTGTAGGTGCGCTAAAAAATAATTCTGCACACACCCAAAACACATGTCTACACTACCGCAGGCCACTTTTCAGTGTACCTTAGTAAAAGGACCCCTTATTTTGGGAATCACAATCCAGCTTATTTTCGAGAGAGATCACCGGCCATCTTCCGACACAAATCGGAAGTTGGACGGCCATCTCCTGAACCCGGCCAAATTGGTATAATGGAAAGCCAATTTTGGCCGGCTCCAACTGCTTTCTGTCGCAGAGCCAGCCAAACTTCAAGGGGGCATGTTGGTAGGGTACGGAAGGCGGGATGGGGGCGTGGTTATGAGATGGCTTCGGCTGATAATGGAAAAAAGATGGCCGGCTCTGATGAGCATTTCACCGGCTTCACTTGGTCCATATATTTTTAGGACCAAGCCTCAAAAAAATGCCCCAATTGACCAGATGACCAATGGAGGGAATCGGGGATCATCTTCCCTTACTCCTCCAGTGGTCACCAACCCCCTCCCACCCCCCCCCCAAAAAAAATTTAAAAACATTTTTTTCCAGCCTCTATGCCAGCCTCAAATGTCATACCCAGCTCCCTGACAGCAGTATGCAGGTCCCTGGAGCAGTTTTTTGTGGGTGCAGTGCACTTCAGGCAGGTGGACCCAGGCCCATCCCTCCCTACCTGTTACACTTGTGCTGGTAAATGGGAGCCCTCCAAATCACCCCCAAAACCCACTGTACCCACATGTAGGTGCCCCCCTTCAACCCTTAGGGCTATGGTAGTGGTGTAGAGTTGTGGAGAGTGGGTTTTGGGGGGGATTTGGGGGGGCTCAGCACCCAAGGTAAGGGAGCTATGCACCTGGGACCAATTTTTGAAGTCCACTGCAGTGCCCCCTAGGGTGCCGGTTGGTGTCCTGGCATGTGAAGGGGCCAGTGCACTACAAATGCTGGCTCCTCCCATGACCAAATGCCTTGGATTTCGCTGGGTTTGAGATGGCCGGCTTCAGTTTCCATTATCGGCGAAAAACGATGCCGGCCATCTCAAACCCGGCCATCTCTGACATTTGGCCGGCCCCAACTGTATTATAGAAACAAAAGATGGCCGGCCATCTTTTTTGATAATACGGTCGGGGACAGCTCTTTACGGCGCCGGCCATATAGATGGCCAGCCATCTATTTGGCCGGCCATCTATTTGGCCGGCGCCGTTCGATTATGCCCCTCTATGGGTCCCTTTTATGAAGCCACACTAAATGGTGGCCTACACTATGACTAGCATGTGGTTTTCTCCCACACTGAGGCCACTTTTAGCATGGCTGTAAAATGGTCACATTTTCCATTGTAGCAATAATGGCCAAACACTAATTTTCCCATTAGCACAGGGCCATTAGTGCATGAGCCCTTAACTACACCTATTTTCTAGGCAAGTACCTGGCAAGATCCCAGAACAGTACAATACATTTTATGTTGTTTATCCTAGAATTAAGCACTGGATTTTCCCCAAGTCCATTTTATTAATGGCTTATGGACTTGTCTTTTAGGACACTATCCAAACCTTTTTTAAACCCTGCTAAGCTGCTTCTACTACATTCTCTGACAATGAATTCCAGAGTTTAATTACACGTTGAATGAAGAAATATTTTCTCCGATTTTAAATGTACTACTTTGAAACTTCATTGCATGCCCCCTAGTGCTAGTATTTTTAGAAAAAGTAAACAAGCGATTCACATCTACCCATTCCACTCCACTCATTATTTTATAGGCCTCTATCATATCTCCCTTCAGCTATCTTTTCTCCAAGCTGAAGAGTCCTAGCCACTTTAGCCTTTCCTCATAGGGAAGTCGTGCCATCCCCTTTATCATTTTCGTTGCCCTTCTCTGTACCTTTTCTAATTCCACTGTATCTTTTTAAAGATGTGGTAACCAGAATTGCACACAGTATTTGAGGTGCGGTCATTTTTGTTTTCCATTCCTTTCCTAATAATACCTAACATTCTATTTACTTTCTTAGCCGCCGCCTCACACTGAGCAGAGGATTTCAATGTAACATCAACGATGATACCTAGATCCCTTTCTTGGTCAGTGACTCCTAATGTGGAACCTTGCATTACGTAGCTATAGTTTGGGTTCCTCTTTCCTACATGCATCACTTTGCACTTGCTTACATTAAATGTCATCTGCCATTTGGATGCCCAAATGGAGGAAAATTCCAAAGGAAAACAATTTTTAACAATGTAAATCTGAGACTACAATTGGAGAAGCCAAAATGGAAAGAAAACAAAAAGAGATAAAGTAGAATTAAATCATCTATTTTCAAATAAAATATTAAGGAAAAGGAAGATAGGTGCTCTAATCTAAAGTGAGTTTACACAGAACTATATCAGTCCTAAAGGAGAGGGAATAGCAATTGCAGTTGGGACTAATCTAGCATTCAAAACATTTTAACGGTTCAACAAAAGCATAGGTATTATTTTGATAATTCATGATACATTTGCAAGGAAATTGGAGGAAATACGCGGTACCTAGAGCTAATACTTGCTGATGCTTAGCCATAAAGGCTTTACGTCTGCATAGCTCTGGACAAATCTGGAAAAACCAACACACTGGAACCACAAACTTTAGGTCCCTGTTTACTAAGGCGCGTTAACATTTTTAACATGCCTACAATTAGCGTGCACGCTAACCGTGTAGGCGCCTATAGGGATATTGTAGGCACGTGCATGGTTAACGCGTATTAAAAATGCAAACGTGCCTATAATGCAGCTTAGTAAACAGGGCCCTTAGTTAGATTTTAGATTTTTCTGGCCCATTTGTCCTAGGATGTGACAGATGTTTTTGGATAAATTGCTTTAGGCACTGTTTGTGGGGTGATATATCCCAGTGGTATTTAGTAATATATTTATTCATCACTGTTCTCTCTACTCAAGTGATGTGCTATAATTTGGGCTTTTTTCCTTTATAAAGGGGCCCTTTTACCAAGTGATGGTAAAAGGTGGCCCACACTGGCATTAGATTGTAAGCTCTTTGAGCAGGGACTGTCCTTCTATGTTTAAATTGTATAGCGCTGCGTAACCCTAGTAGCGCTTTAGAAATGTTCGTTAGTAGTAGTAGTTAGTAGTAGTATGTGTGGATTTGTATTGTTTTGCCAGTCTTCCAGAATCTGATCTTTCTGCTTCAAGATGCGTGAAAATTGACTGGAATTGACACCATATTCTTTAGCAATAGATTCTAGACTTTGTTTTCTAATTTTTTACGAACTTCTATTCGTTCAGCCAGTGTTAAAGTCTTACAGTTGCGCGACGACGACGACTCCAGTGTACACTCTAACAACATTCTTTCGCTTATTCTGCCTGTGGCAGTTAAAAGGGCGGTAAATTTGAAATCTCGTTGGTTGTCATGTGCCAATCGGCTTCCATATTCCGTGCGCGCACTTATGCGGAGTCTTTCCTGCAGAGGAGCGGTCTTAAACCATGCATATAAGCGAATCTTGCACTTATCAGTGGTGCGCTAAACTGAAGTTTGTCCCCATAGAAATTGATGGCACCAAAAATGGGACCGAAGTACGGTATGCAGTTAGAGCATGCATTTATCCGACGTGCACTTAAATGGAGTGCACTGTATATATATATATATATATATATATATATATATATATATATATATATATATATATATATATATATAAAACCACATACACACATTTATAGCAGAGCATACAGCCTCAAAAATATATGACTTTACTGTGCACTTTGCAGCAAACTATACACATACACATCTAACATTCTAGTTATGAGAGCATTTGTTATAGACTGGAAACATCTATTATATCATAATTTCCTGTCCCCTGCTCTGTGTGAGACCCAGAATTGGAAACCTGAAAGTGGAATAAAGAGTAAATGAAAATGCATCAAAACGTCTGGAACGCATGAATGCATTCTGTCAAGAAAACAGCTTTTGTCAGTGAAGAGAAGCAAAAGGTCCTCACTGCGGAAATCATCTCGGCTTCACTATAATTGTGGGAACATTCAATCCTCATTAGTGTAGAAGCCTATACTTGCTCTCTCTGTCTCTCTGTTTTCACTTCACCCTCTCTTTCGCTCCTCCACCCATCTTATGTCAGCCCTCATCTTCCTTGTGTCCTTTTTTGTCTGAGTAATCATTATCTCTACTTTCCATCAGCACTTTGTTCCCCTTCTGTCTTTGCCATTATAAACATTTACATTTGAGTATTTATTAAGATCTCTACTGATTCAAGAAACCGTAGATTCAAAGCAGGATTTCTCACTAGCTTATACAACATCATATGATTTTAAATAGTAAACTAATGAAGACTAATACAAAGTCCAATGATGGAAGCTATTGAACCTCAGCGCTGCATGAAAGATTTTGTGCCCAGACAAATATGGGGAGTTACATAGCCACTGAAAAATAGAGAAATCATTCTTGTGACTCCCTAATAGAACTAACGCAGCAGTCTCAATTGTATAATATTGTTACATTTAAGAATCATAATTTTGATTTTGTTATATTTTCAGGGCAATTGAAGCATTTTGAGCATTGGTTGTGATGCTGTACTAAATCAAAAATTGCCATCAGTATTTTAAAATGTTAGGGGCCTTTTTACTAAAGGGTTGGCACCAGAGTGCTTATGTTTTTCTCAACAGCCATGTATGCTACAAATTGGGGAGAGCTGAGAAACAGGAAGTTGGGTACTTGAAATCTCCATATCGTGTTGCTACATTAGCCTCAGATTAAAATATTGCAGCTCACCCCTCTCTTCCATCCTGGCAATCACCACCTTTTTATCTGTATTTTCTATATTATGGTCTGACTGTTACCTGACAGATTTTACTGTGTTTTTTCCCTTATGCTCAACAATCTAGAAATCGGAGCTTCAAGAATCAGTACACACGAAGGAAAATAGAAGCTGATCAATTTTGGTCTAAGCTTAATGGTAATCTCTGTCAGGTAAGGGAGTCAACTGATTTATTATTGCAAGAATGGAATGAGAAGGTAATGAAGGCTCTTCATCAATTTTCAGAAGATAAGACTAAAACTTATTCAAGGAAGAGTAAACCTTCATAGTATACTTATACACTTAGGGGCCCTTTTACTAAGCCATGTAAGCGTCTATGCATGCCCAACGCATGCCAAAATGGAGTTACCACGTGACTCTTGCGGTAATTTCATTTTTGGCGTACATCCGATACGTGCATCTGAAAAATATTTTTTATTTTTGGGCACATGTAACAGACACGCGACAAATGGCATTTGGCGCACATAGGCCATTACTGCCTGGTTACCATGTGAGTCTTTACCATCAGGTCAATGGCTGGTGGTAAGGTCTAAGACCCAAAATGGACACCCGGCACTTTTCATTTTGCCGCATGTCCATTTTTGGTAAAAAAGGTCTTTTTTTTACAGGCACGCTAAAAAATGGATCGGCGCACACCCAAAACCCGTGCCTACACTACTGCAAGCCATTTTTCAGTGCACCTTAGTAAAAGGACCCCTAGAGGAATTAAAAGGTCCTGCAAACAGCTAAAAATATGGAGAACTGTGGTTTAAAAGTATCAATTGACAGTAACAGAGGCAAAGAGATTGCACTATAAAATACTAATAGGCGAAGGATATTCAAATACGAAAATCCTTTTCTGAATTTTAGATAACATTGTCAACTTTTATTAAGACAAAAATTCCCTCTATTCTTCTGCAATTTGATGTTTCCAGAGCATGCAATACAGTGGACCATACATTACTTATAGAAAGGCTAATTGCACTTGGTTTTGTTGGACAAGTTTTAGAATGGTTTAAGGGTTTTCTGACTAGATGAAGTTATAGTGTAAAGAAGAATGCTAAGATTTTCAATATCTTGGACTCCAAAATACAGAGTCCACCAGGGATCTCCATTGTCTCCAATTATTTTTAATGTGTTTGTGACCTCCCTGGGTGCTTTTATGGAATCTTCACAATGTTTGGTTTTATCTTATGGGGATGATATTTTAATGTTGATTCCATTAGGTCTAAATTATAATCTAGGCCATCAGTTGATTTTGGATAGCAAGGAAAAAAGCTCAGTTGTGGGATTCTATAAATTTACTAAAACTCAATACCACTAAAACCAAGTTGCTTTACTTTGGTTCCTCTACCAAAAATATTCCTAAGCCTATCCTATTATAATCAGGAAAGGAACTGTTGTTTGAAACTTCATCTAGGATGCTGGGGTTTATCTTGGAATCCCAGTTGACTATGGAAAAATCAAGTGAATAATTTAAATAGAAAGATTTTTTAAAAGTTACATCTATTAAGAACTGTAAGATTGTTATTCTTTCCAGAGGATTTTAGGGTTTTAGTACAGGCATTAGTTGTTCGTCTTTTGACAGCCTTGCCTAAGTTACAGTGGAACCCTGAAATGGGTTAATGTTTGTTAATATTTCACTGCTAGGTCATATGAGCTAGGCATTGTGTATAGTGTAGTTATGTTGATGCAACCAATCTTGCCACCTCATTGACAGGCTCTGTTTCTATTGGTCTTTACCCTCTCCTCTGGGCTCACGTGTGCCCTACTTTCTAGCCTTCTCTCTTTCTACCTCTCTATGATTTTGGCTCCATTTTACTTCAGTCAGCTCATGTCCTGTTAAACGCTCTGAAGAGCACTTTTTTTTTTTTTATCTTGGACATATCTTTATGTTAAGATATAACATTTCCAGCAGACCAGCTCTGAACCTCTCCTGTAAACCCAGCTGTGTTTTTCACCTGTTCAGCAAAGCTGGGTTTCTCAAATTTCTGTCCCCATCCACTGAAGCAACTGTCAGAATCACGAAGTCTCTTTGCCCTGGTGCAGCACTTCTGAACTATTGACTGTGAGTACTTTGTTGTGTTATTCAATAAAGAAAATATCAGAAAAGAAAAAGAAAGAGACTTCAGGTATGCTGGTATATCAAGGTTAACTGCAAGATACTGAGACTTTCAGGTAACAGGTCTTAGGAGACTTGTATATTAGTCTTGACACAAATGGACTATTACAGTGTTCTATATGCTGGATTACAGCAAAAAGGTTTACATAAACTTCAACTTTTTCAGAACACTGTGGCTAAATTAATTTACAGATGCAAAAAATTTGATCGGGCATCTTTGTTGAGAAAGCTGCACTGGCTACCCATGGAAGCCCAGGTAGTATTGAAGATAATATGTTAAGTTTACAAAATTATTTCAGGTTGTTGTCCATTTTCTCTTGTTGGCGTATTAACTTTCACTTCTTTAAGACTGGCTTTTCATTTTAGTTCTACACAAATTAGGATTCCCTTGGGTCAAGAAAATACAATTAAAACAGTTTCATGAAAACTTTTTTTGCTACTTGTCTAGCAAGATTTCTAATAGGATTCCTCTGCAGATTAGGCCTTTATCTAATTTTCAGTTCTTTAAAGTTTTTAAAATGTTTCTTTTTAGTAAATTTTATGATCTTAGTGAGTTTATTAGTTTGTTTTCTGGCTCTTTTACTAAATGATAAGTTGGCTGCCTTTAAGGAGCTAATTTTGTGTTACCCACTTTGATTCCTTGGTAGATGTAAGTAGGATATAAGTGCTGGAACAGTATAGAATAGTATAGTTAGCAACAATTAAATGATATATTGGGCCTTTGTTCAGCTGAAAACTGTAGTGTTTAGTGTGTCACATAGGTGAATATTGGGGCTCCTTTTCAAAGCACTTAGAACCCCTGAAGAAGAAACGGTGTACCTGTTGGTTTTTCTTCTCTTTCGTCAAGTTAAGTACTATTGTCACAAATTTATTTTAAAAGATTAAATATTATTGGCACCATTGTGGGAGCATACTACAAAAAGAGGAGGCTTTTGGACCAATGATTACGTCAAACAACCTATGCCCTTAGTGCAAATCACAGAAGAAGCGAGGTGTCTGAAGTTTTTTCCTCCGATTATAATCAATTGGGCAGCAGATATGTTTTAGCACTAGGCTATCATTTAAATGTATGCAGTTCATAGGACTCAAGCTTGGTATATATCTTTGTTGGGCAGTAATATACACCTCTTTTAAATCCCCTGATCCAATCCTCCCATTCAAACCCCCTAATCCTATGCCTCCCTTCAAAACCCCCACCTGATCAAATCCCCCTTCAAAATGCTCCCCCCACCCACCCAAATGAGCAACTGAAGTCCTGCCCCTTTCACAAAGCCCCTTTTTCTTACACCCTTCTGACCTCCCCCCCCACCCGATCCCTCTGAGTACCTCCAGGACTTACTTTTGGGTCATCCTTGGTGGTCTAGGGTTATGGGAATAAATGCAATCTATTCAAGTACTTTAAATTTATTTTTGAAGTACTACAATTCCGAGTGGTTGTTAAGCAGTGCGCTGAATGTGAAGAATCCCATTCAATTCCCATGGGCTTTTACTCATTCAGCGCACGCTAATCAGTAGCATCACTTTGTAAAAGGAGCCCTACATTTTTTTGTCAAATCCTGGAGTAGATTTTTTCTATATCAGTAACGGGAAGAAATAAGCATGAAAAAGTCACTAATGCTACTGCAGAAGAATGAGCTAACCTTTTACTGCTCCTCAGACCTTGCATTAAAGCCCCTTCATTGCCCTTCATGCACTTCTCTGTATTTGTGCAGAATAACTAATCGCTTCATTAGCATGGATTTAAATGTGCTGTGCACTGATGTCTACCCAAGGCTTTGTGCACACTTAACTTATGCACAAAACTCATTTCTACACAGGGAAAGTAGTTCTGAAAGGAGCTGTCTACCAATTCCCATGCGGCAAATGAGAGGAAGCCCATAGAAATTGAATGGGCATCCTCTCATTTGCCGCACCGAGAATCGGTAGCACGACTTTGTAAAAAAGAGACCCTTATACACATATGTGAAATTCTCACAAATCAAATCCCTTCAAATTTAAACTGTCAATTCAGTGTAAAGAACTTGTTAAAGTAGATGAGTTGATGTCGCTAGGTTTTCATTGTGACGTAATTAAATCTTGCTATTTTTTTTTGTCCAAGTTTATTTATTCAAATTTTCAATAAAAAAACAAAACAAAATAACATTTAACATGAAGAACAATAAGTAATGAGAATGATAGGCAGCTAAGACCTATATTAATCAGATCCAACTTGGTGAATGTGAACGCATGCATTGGTTACTAGCAAGTTAGATTATTGTGACTCTCTTTTTCAGGGGCTAACACAAGTTGGCTTGAAGAGATTGCAACTAGTGCAAAATACGTTTAATAACGAGCAAGAGGAAATCTGACCATATTACATCAGTCTTGGCTGAGTTGCTCTGGCTGCCAGTGTCAGCGCAAATTGATTTTAAGGTTTATGTTTGACTAGTAAAAAAGGCCCGTTTCTGCCACTGATGAAACGGTCCCTAGCCAGCACCAGACTCCCTTCCCCTCCCCTTACACTTGTCTCCCTGGTGGTCTAGAGGTACCTGTTCGGTCAGGGCAGGAAAGAAAGAGCCCCCTCTTTCCTGCCCATAGTGGTGCTGCTAGCTTCCTTGCTGCATCGTGTCGGAGTCCGGCTCTTGGCATTTCAAAATGGCCGCCGAGAGTTGAAGTCTTGCGAGGCAGCTTCAACTCTCGGGGGCATTTTGATTCACCGAGAGCCGGACTCAGACACAATGCAGCCGGGCAGCTAGCAGCAGCGCTCCGGGCAGGAAAGCGGGGGTTCCTTCATTCCTGCCCGAGCGAACAGGTACCACTAGACCACCAGGGATAGTGGCGTAAGGGGATGGGAGGTGACAGGGGGGAGGGAAGGTGATGAGGGGAAGAGTGTGGTACCGTTGGCGGGCCGGTACCTTGAAAGGGGCGGGGCGATGTGGTGAAAGGGGCCGGGGTGATGGGCACGTCGTCGTTTGCGGCTGGGATTTGTTGGAAGGGGAGGAGTAGGGAAACACGCTGCGCGTGTTTCCCTACTGCTCCCCGTGTGTTGATTTGCCTTGTTTTCGTGTTCCGCCCTCAACGTCATCACATGTGACGCGAGGGCGGGGCATGCAGACATGGTGAGTGTTGTGGCTTCACCACCATGAACTTACGAACCGGTGTGTGAGTGCCTGCAGTGACATCAGTGTCCTCAGAACGTTGAGGGTGCGTTTTATTATAGTAGATATTTAAAGCCTTTAGGTTGAAAGTTCCTGGTTATCTTTCTGCAGTAATAAACAAATACGCTCCTTTCAGGGAACTGCATTCTTCACAATTAACGATGTTAGAACTTCCTTCTTTATCTATGATCAGGCTGACATCTACTACGAAAAGAGCATTTTGTTACTCTGGTCCCTTGTTATGGAATCACTTGCCTGAGGATATTCAGTGTCTAATAAATTATCCACAATTTCACAAGGCAGTTAAAACATGCCTGTGTGAACAGTGTTATTAGGATGATGTAAAGATGAGTCTGATTTATTTTCACTGTTTAATCTGATGTATTTTGCATTTTAGAGGTAATTTTACTAAGCCGTGTAAGCATCTACGTGTGCTAAACATGCACCAAAATGGAATTACGGCCCGACTACCGCATGGCTCTTGCGGTAATTTCATTTTTGGTGTGCGTCCAATATGTACGGCCAAAAAATTTTATTTTTGGACGTGCGTACTGGGATGCGCACCAAGTGGCATTTGACACGTTTAAGTCATTACCACCCAGTTACCGCGTGAGACTTTACCGCTAGGTCAATGGCTGGCAGTAATAGTCTCAGACCCAAAATGGATGTGCGGCAATTTTCATTTTGCCGCACGTCCATTTTTGGCAAAAATTTTAAAAAGGCGTTTTTTTACACGTGTGCTGAAAAATAATTCTGTGCGCACCCAAAACACGCATCTACACTACTGCAGGCCATTTTTCAGTGCGCCTTTGTAAAAGGGCCTCTTAATTTTTTGTGGTATTGTGATTTGTGAACTGATTTGTTGCCTTAGGGGTCTTTTTACTAAGCTGTGGTAAAAAGTGGCCTGCGGTGGTTTGGATGCATGAAATTGGAACGTGCTGGGCCATTTTTTACCGTGGCTGGGGAAAAGGGCTTTTTTAATGGGGGCAGTAAGTGGCCGTGTGCTAAAATTAAAAGTAGCTCATAGCTGTTTACTGCCTGAGCACTTTCCGCCACTCATTAACCTAGTGGTAAGGGCTCACACGCTACTCATGCAGTAAGGCAGTGCACGCCAATGTGGTCACACTGAACCACAAAACCACACCAACTTAATCCAACTAGGATACATCAACATAAGATCAGCAGTAAGCAACTCAGTAGATATACTAGACTGGATTACCACAGATAATTTAGACCTTCTTTTTATCACAGAAACCTGGTTCCACAGCCCTACAGACCCCCCGCCATATTAGAGACATGCCCACCAGAATACAAAATCACTCACTGGACAAGAAAAGGAAAAAGAGGGGGCGGAATAGCCATAATTTACAAACCCAAATTCACCATCACAACCACGGGCGAATCAACTTCTCCACAACTTGAAATTGCCTCGACAAGAATCACTCACCCAAACCTACTAGGACACCTCAACGCAATCCTATTTTACAGACCACCAGGAAAATGGCAAGACTCCCAAATGTAACTCATGGACTTCATCTCAAACACATGTGTCTCTGCCTCAAACATCCTCATCATAGGAGACATCAACCTACACCTTGAAGACGACACCTCTACAGGCACACGAGAATGCAAAGAATTCTTAAAACTTTGGGATCTGCATGCACCCAACACGCAACCAACACACACAAAAGGACATACACTAGACATCATTACACACAAATTTGACCCAGACTCAAACATACTACTTACTGACACAAGATGGACACCTACACTATGGTCAGACCACCATAAAGCATATGTCTCCCTCAACTGGCGAAAAACACACATAAACACAATCAACAAACATGAACGAACAACATACACCACGAGAGGAAAAATAGACCCCACAACATTCTGGCAACAGATCTACCAGAACAAATGGTTAACAAATGCTGACACCATCCAATTCCTCCAAGAATGGGACGATATATGCACAACAACATTAGACAAAATCGCCCCAATCCAAACCAGAACATCACATAGGAAAAAATCAAATCCATGGTTCACCGAAGAGCTGAAAAAACTTAAAACACAAGTCAGGAAATTAGAACGCGCATGGAACAAAAAGAAAGATGAACAAACACTAAATGCCTGGAAACTACTTCAGAGGAAATACAAATATACCATAAAACAGACTAAAAGACTACATTACAAAACAATGATAGGACCCAACTACAAAGACACACACAAACTCTTCTACCTTGTGAATAAATTGCTAGACACCTCACCAGCTACAAACAACAGCAAAGACATACCAGATGTCGACAACCTTGCGAAATACTTTAAGGAGAAAATTATACAACTACGACTTAAAATACCCGCCAGCACTATTGAATACGCCACACTTCTAGACTGTCTAGACCCAGAAGACGGAATTTACCCAGCAGACAGAACCTGGGCCGAATTTGAATTATTATCAGAAGACCTCATCTCTGAAACACTTAAACAATTTGCTAAATCCTACTGCAAACTAGACAAATGCCCAAACAACCTCATGAAATCAGTTCCTCGACAATTTGTAATAGACCTAACGAACCACGTAAACTTCATGCTACAAAACGGACTCTTCCCAAAGGAAAAATCTTACTCACCCCAATACCCAAAGATACAAAGAAAAGCGCAAGCGAAATAACCAATTACAGACCAGTAGCATCCATACCACTAATAACCAAAATAACCGAAGGGATGGTAACAAAACAACTTACAAGCCATTTAAACAAGTTCTCAATACTGCATGATGCCCAATCAGGATTCCGATCGAACCACAGCACAGAAACAGTACTAATTACCCTAATGACTAAATTCAAACAAATAATCGCAACCGGCAACAACATACTTCTCCTACAATTCGACATGTCAAGTGCCTTTGATATGGTTGACCACGGAATTCTATTGCACATACTTGAATACTTTGGCATCGGAGGAAATGTCCTAAACTGGTTCAAGGGGTTCCTAACCCTGCGTTCATATCAAGTCACATCAAACTCAAATACGTCCGCTTCATGGACACCTTAATGTGGAGTACCGCAAGGATCACCCCTCTCACCAACCATTTTCAACATAATGATAATCCCATTGGCAAAACTCCTATCAAATCATAACCTCAACCCATATATATACGCCGACGATGTAACAATATACATCCCTTTCAAACAAGATATCAAAGAAATATCCAACAAAATCAACCAAAGTCTACATATCATGAACACCTGGGCAGATGCATTTCGACTGAAACTAAATGCAGAAAAAACTCAATGCCTAATACTCACCTCCCAATACAACACAAATGAATTTACCACCTTAAACACACCAAAACTAAACCTTCCAATCTCAGAAACTTTAAAAATCCTTGGAGTCACTATCGATCGCCACCTAACACTCGAAACCCATGCAAACAACACAACCAAAAAGATGTTCTACTGCATGTGGAAACTGAAAAGAATAAGACCATTCTTCCCAAGATCCGTCTTTCGCATCCTAGTGCAATCCCTCATACTCAGCCATCTTGATTACTGCAATTCACTATATGCAGGTTGCAAAGAGCAAATACTGAGGAGACTTCAAACAGCCCAGAACACAGCAGCCAGACTCATATTCGGAAAACCAAAATACGAAAGTGCAAAACCCTTACGAGAGAAGCTACACTGGCTCCCACTTAAGGAATGCATTACTTTTAAAGTATGCACATTAGTCCACAAAATTATTCATGGTGAAGCTCCAGCCTACATGTCTGACTTAATAGACCTACCACCCAGGAACGCTAAAAGATCATCTCGAACTTTCCTTAACCTCCACTTCCCTAATTGCAAAGGCATAAAATACAAGGCGCTGCACGCATCAACCTTTTCTTACATAAGCACGCAATTCTGGAATATACTACCTCGCAACTTGAAAACAATCCACGAACTAACCAACTTCCGCAAATTACTGAAGACTCATCTCTTTGATAAAATTTACGGTAAGGATCAATACACATGAAGTCCACACTCACTGTTCCAGAAATACACCAATACATTCTTTTCTGAACTCTCATCCCCCGTAATTTTATCACACTTAAACCTTCACTCACAAAAAATGTTATATCGATTGTTCATTTGCTAAGGTTCTATTACCCTATTAATTTACCATTGTCTCTTTCCATTGTTCCATTGTTCTTTTCCTTGTCCTATTTCCTAACGACAACTTGACTCTGCTTTCGCTTAAATTCTCACAATGTAATCCATAACTGAATTGTAACAAATCGTATTTCCATTATTTACAATGTATTGTAAGCCACACTGAACCCGCAAATAGGTGGGAAAATGTGGGATACAAATGCAATAAAATAAATAAATTTCTGCCAGGAACACCCCTGTAGTAGAAAATTAAAAAATAGTTTCTACCAAGGGAAACAACATGCACCAACTTCAAAACTACCAAAAGGCACCAGCGCTACCCCTGCAGTAGGGTCGATTTGGCACACGCTACCCACGCATTTGCCCTACTGCTGCTTAGTAAATGGGCCCCTTATGGCATAAAGTGGTATATCAAGTTAATAAATCAAATTAAATCAAACCAAATATGTGCATAAATAATAATTTTGCTGCTCATTATTCTGTAATTATGGACATATCTTTGATAGTCTCGGCGTCACCTGAAGCTCAACATGACCAAAACTGAGCTTCTCATCTTTCCCCCTAAACCTACCTCCCCTCTCCCCCCTTTCTCTACTTCGGTGGATGGCACTCTCACAACTCTGGCATTCGGCACACACTCAGACGTATCAACCCCCGCCCCCTTCAATACCACACTACAAGCCGTATCTTCGATAGAATTGGATTTATTTTGGCCGCAGCCAGGAACATCAAAATTGTTACAACTTAAACAAATTACATTACATCTTCTACTAATCATTATGCCAGCATGCATTTCTACCCGGGTACACAGCTTCTACACGTAGTTGCATATTCTGGGCCACAGGCCAAGCCGTACCAAGCCCCTGTGGCCCCCTGTGCTGTTTTCCAAGCACCCGACGTCACTTGGTGTCTCCCGTTGAAGGAGGCACCTACCACATTTACAAAATGACGTTCTAGGCCTCCCGGCCGCCCAAGCCAGGAGACAAGCTGTATACACGTTGTTTCCTTATAACAAGGCTGCTCACATGCAAGCCTACCATTTGCATCAACTTGATAATTTTCCACACAACTCTTTCTGCAGCAGTAGTTACCCCAAACTTGTAACTGTTATGTGTCAAGCTGCTGTGTACCCATTGCTGGCTGTGCGTAAACATTGTAGTCTAACGCCTCGCTGCGACAAATCTTGCCTCTCAAGTGGGTGGGCGGGTGGGCGTTGCTCTTCTCCTGCTTCTAAATTCAAAAGGACTTCCTGTGCAGTTCAAATTCCTCTCTCCTCCTCCCTTGCTCCTCCCCTTCTTTCCTGCCCTCTCCCCTTGCTACCCCTTGTTTCCCTCCCACTACTACCTCTGCTCTCTAGCTAGGCCCTCCCTGTACCCTCCCCCACACTTCTGTCTTCGCTGGCCTTCAGCCCGGTTGTGGTCGGCCCCCCTTTAATGGGTGTGCCTGGTTCTCAACTCTGGCATTCGGCACACACTCAGACGTATCAACCCCCGCCCCCTTCAATACCACACTACAAGCCGTATCTTCGATAGAATTGGACTTATTTTGGCCGCAGCCAGGAACATCAAAATTGTTACAACTTAAACAAATTACATTACATCTTCTACTAATCATTATGCCAGCATGCATTTCTACCCGGGTACACAGCTTCTACACGTAGTTGCATATTCTGGGCCACAGGCCAAGCCGTACCAAGCCCCTGTGGCCCCCTGTGCTGTTTTCCAAGCACCCGACGTCACTTGGTGTCTCCCGTTGAAGGAGGCACCTACCACATTTACAAAATGACGTTCTAGGCCTCCCGGCCGCCCAAGCCAGGAGACAAGCTGTATACACGTTGTTTCCTGTTGAAGGAGGCACCTACCACATTTACAAAATGACGTTCTAGGCCTCCCGGCCGCCCAAGCCAGGAGACAAGCTGTATACACGTTGTTTCCTTATAACAAGGCTGCTCACATGCAAGCCTACCATTTGCATCAACTTGATAATTTTCCACACAACTCTTTCTGCAGCAGTAGTTACCCCAAACTTGTAACTGTTATGTGTCAAGCTGCTGTGTACCCATTGCTGGCTGTGCGTAAACATTGTAGTCTAACGCCACAGGCCACGGCAACGACACCTCGTTTGCCGTGGTCCCCCACCCCTCCTAGCTGCGGTCATGCCCTAACGTTATGGCTTGTATCTATTCGCAAGTCATGTGGGATCGTATGACTTTTAATGCACACATGAATGCCTGAAGCATCCCTCCCTTACCTATACCCTGTTTTGGCTACTCTATCGCCCTGGCTCCTCTATCGCCCTGACAACCCAGGCTCTCACTGTTCGGTCTCACTGCTGCCCTTTTATGCGCCCACCGCCTTTCCCTGTGCCTAATGCACATACAAGTGATGAGTGACCGCATATCCAAATCCGCTGCAGCTCATTCTGGATATGGATACCTGTAATAGAATATAATGGGAAGCGACATGTTAGCACAGTGCAAGCAACCATTATCACTTTGCTGTGGATGCCTTAATGGGTCCAATGTACCGCTTGTATACACTAGATGGGTCTGATGTAGCGCTTGTATACATTAGGTCGCCATCGGCCCAGTCTTTTGATGGCCTCTATGGACACTCCTAGCGCTGCCACTGCCGTAGCTGCCCTAATCCTAAATGAGTGGGTACTGTACATAGTGTATGAATCAGCAGGCTGGTCTTTGGTCTTTGTTTTAAGTCTGCTTGAAGGTTCAAGACAGGGCATGTTCGTTCCGATCCATTTTGATTTGCGAATAAGTAGGTCAGTTGCCGCGGCTGTAATGGCCGCGTTACGTATTAAGAGGGACATGCCATGGTGGGCATGCTTGTACGTAGCCACCAACTCACCGACTCGCAGAGCACCATGCAAAGCTAATGAGAATGCACATTTGACTTGACGGCCCTCAAACTCAGTGTCACTTATCTCCTCTAATGATGCAAAGAGACAGCCCATTTCCCTGCCGGTACTGGGTTTTCTTTTACCTGGGTAGGGTACTCCCGGCCTGCCCCATCCTTTCATCAGTCTCGTGACAACAAATGACCTAGATGGATTTTGAACAGCCACCGCTTTGGCGAGAAAACTGATGGCTGCGAACATGATTGAGACCTGGTTTCTGCTAATTCCCTTCATACATGCCGGGGGCCGGGAATATATCAGTACCACCCTTCTCTTCTAAGTGTTGACTATATGTGCGGTTGTGTATCTTGTCCGCGAGGTATCTGTTAACTATCGCAGCATCGGGTCCCATTTCCGGGTCTGCGCTCTAAAAACGAGAAAGAGCATCCACTATAATCATTCTCCCTGCCTGGTATATGTTTAGCTGTAATCACTGCGGAACTATCTGTCTGCGCACATAACTTGTGGGAAGTGCATGGCGGACAACTACTGCCATATTGTCTGAGGGAATTACAATTGACTTGTGAGATATGCCAGGTCCCCCCAGGAAACATGATATCCTACGTGGTCCCTGCTGAAACCCGAGCTTGCTGCGCACCATGCTCCCTGGAAGTAAATCTGCCGCATCTGTAAAAAAAATGCAGGGCTTCCGTGAGAGTGGGTGAATCGTGCCAAAATGAAATCCCATGGGCCAAGAACCTGCTAAATCTCGCTTGATGTCCTGTGTACGTCTGAGATGAAAATACGCTTTGTTTGTTCCCGATGTTGCTAAAGCTATTGGGAATCACCCTTATTGCGAAGCCTACTGGACCCAGGAGTTCCTGTACCTGCTTCAGCCTTGCTTTTTTACAGTGCCACCTCGTATTCGCCGCTCTGGCAAGCTTATCAATTTTGTCAGCCGGCAGTCTGGAACATCTAGTTCCAATTCAATACCTATAACGTAAGGATTCGCCGTGGGCCTACTGTTTTTTCAACGGCTAATGGGATGCCCAATTTCTGTGCCAAGTGGATAAAGACCTGTAACACATCCGTCCACTCTTGTGATTCCCGGTCTTTGAACAGGAAGTCCTTCAGATGAGGACCAGAGACCTAGCGGGGGCTAGTTGCTCCACTACCCCCTGCACAAACATGCTAAGCTCTTTGAAGTATGCGCACTAGATGTGGCCACACATGGGGACACATTTATCGCAATAAAACCTCTCCTGGAACCTGACACCTAACAAGGGAAAGGGCTGTGGGTGTAAAGGCAAGGTGCGAAAAGCCGAATCTCCGTCCACCTTAGCCCAATGTGCCTAGTTGCCTTGCCGCCAAATTATTTGAATGGCATTGTCTACAGATGCATATTGTACTGTACAGCTGCTATGGCCAATGTAGTCATTTACTGATGTTCCTATGTGGCGGGACAAATTACGACTGGGCCTACCTTTCCCCAGCTCCTTCCTTGGTATTATGCCTAGCGGGGACACTGTTGTTGCCTTGAAGGGCGGGTCCTCAAACAGCCCCGCTATGCAGCCTAGCAATAGTTCTTTGGTAATCTTGCCTGCAGCTATCTGTCGATGCATGTGAATCGAGGATGCATTGTTGGGGGGAGTGTTGTCACTGTGGTGTTGTCCTCTAATATGGAATCATGCAACCTGATTGGAAACCTGTGGTGATGCACCCGTTCTGTCAGGGTAACGGGCTAACCTTGAAGCTTGATGGCTTCCGGACCCTGTCCTGAGTTAATAGGTTGCTTTCTCCTGTCTCATAAGCTTGATGGGGGGAGCGCTAGCTCCCTCAGTACCCTGTCCCGTGTTACTAGATTGCTGTTCCCTGTCTCTGGGGAGCCTGCCTTGCCCTGCAGCATGCCTGCCCGCGCGGGCGTGTCGGGTGCTAGGTGCAATGTCCGCTGCCTCCGTCCTGCCTTTGTCCTGATGGCATTGCCTGACAGGACTACCACTGGTGCTGACCCGATATGAATGGATTGTCTGCACTGCTTTCTTGTAAATTTAATATCTTAGTTAAGCCATGCCTGTCCCCTAAATATCTCATGTGCTTTTAAAATTGTATTCCATATCCCACACCAAGTCCGGGCCCCTTTCCGTTTCCTTCACTATAGTGAGTGTCCTGAGTATGTGAACAGCTGAGTGTCCTAAGTATGTGAACAGCCTACGACCAGTCCATGAAGGACCCGAATATCTTGGGGTCTTATCTGTTACGCTATCCCTGCCTACGGTACCCTCCTCATGCAACTCCCACACAAGGAGGGAGAAGATATCAATCCACCTGTATTGTGAGAACGGTACCTAATGCATCGCTCCTGTGATTAAGTACTCCCACATCCTGACTGGTCCCCTGTGCACCGACCGGTGCCACAACCGCATTCTGTCCTGCCATATTGGGCTCCGTTACCCGTTCTTATCGTCCCGTACTGCATATCTAGTTATGTCATGCGTCTGCACTGGAAGGAGTGTGGTGCTGTCATTAGACTTACCCCTTGCCGGTACTGGCGGTAGCCCCGCAACTATGGAGGTGGAGTCTGCGGTGCTGCTACCTCCCTTGCAGGCCCCCGCACTGTCTGTGCTTGTGGTGTAGGTCCACTGTGACTTCTAAGGTCTGGGGCCGCAGCACTCCGCGTCTTAGCTGGCGGAGTTTTGGTGGGCCGCTTGGCTGGCCTTGCTGGTGCATAGGTCTCCTTCGCACACTACAATGACATTACTGCAATGGAGAGACTAAAAGAATAGACAATTTAAAGCAAAATGACCTCATAATAACTGATTGTGGTGACGCCGGCTTCCCCAATCGCTGCGTGCATCCTATGGTGCCTGTGTAAACTGTACCCTCCTTGCTCACAGCTACATATCCGACTGCGTGCTGTCTGCGCAGTGCGCCCTTCCTTAAATGGCCGGCCTAAAGCCCCACGGGCGATGGCTGTTACATTCAAATTTGGCCTGGTAGTCAAAACGGCTGCCGTATGCAAAATGGGCCGCTAAAATTAAAATGGCCGGGCCCCTGTAAATCCGGCAGATAAATCAGTAAGTCCGGTGGTCCTTCTATCAAAATGGCCACCGTTTTCAAATTAGCTGCTTTAGTCCACGTGGCCGCTCTAGTCAAAATGGCCGCTAAGTGCACATGGCCCTCTAGGACTAACACTGTTGTACCAACCCTTCCCCCCGTGGACCTGGTCCTAACGGCAGCTGAGAGTAGCATACTGTAACCGATATGTTTGTCTGATGCCCCTAAGTACTGTGTCCTGCTATGCTGGCACCAAACGGTATGATATCAATTGTTCCAGCCTATGCCATGTGTCAAAGACACATGCGTGCGGTATCCAAGGTGGCCGCTGCGGTTAAATTTGTATTTGGAATGTCCATTCTAATGAATTTTTGCGCCATAAAACTGGCTGCCTTTTCCAAATTTTACTGCTAGTCGGAATGGGTGGTGTATTGAAAGTGGCCACCGTTTTTACAATCGGCACTCATGCAAATGGCCACCCTATCGAAATTCACCGCTGCCATACGTGCCTCTGTAGGTTAATGGCCGACTGTATGGGCGGGCAATTACAACGCCTAGCGAAGCGCATGTCCCGCCAATTTGGGACTCCCCCTAAGTGGCCCACAAGAGAAGACCCTGACTAGCGAGGATCGCAATGTGGACGTTTCTGCAAAAACCCGCATCTCAAATATCGCATGGCAGGCCAATCATACAGACATGGCGCCGGTAAGTAACGTTTAGGATGAAGCATAGTCGACCGAGTAGAAAACATGGCATGGCCATAGTGCTGCGTGACATGGGCAGCTTATACAACATGGGCGACTTATACCACACTAAATTTTACCGAATTAGATAACACGGTGTGGCCGACCACAATGGGGCTTGTATAGCTCTGCGTGGCCTGGGCGGCTTATACAGCATGAGCGACTTATACTGCACTCATTTTTGCTGCATTACATCGAAAATCTGGTGTGGCCGGCCATAACGGGGCTTAAGGTCCGTCGCCGTAATGGCATGGACGGCTTATACCGCATTAATTTATTGAATTTGATAACACGGCGTGGCCAGCCACAACGGGGCTCAAAGGTCCGTTGCCGTATAGCGCGTAACTGTCGGCCAAGTATTATTGGCCGGCCATCACCGCATCTTAACATGCGGTGTGCCGCTGAGGCAGGAGAAGAGCAAAAATGACGTACCATTAAAGATGTTTTCGTCTCCCTGAGATCGTTTGCGTTTCGGTTCAGTGCTGTGCACAAGGTCTTCCAAGTCATGCCTCAGTGCCGTGCTATGCACTAGGTCTGCCGGATCAACCAAAATGGGCCTAGACGTGTGCCTGTAGAACAATCAACGGCCATAATGGGTTTTAAGGTCCGTCGCCGTATTGGCATGGACAGCTTATAACGCATTAATTTTTCAAATTAGATAACACGGCATGGCCGGCCACAACGGGGCTCGAAGGTCCGTTGCCGTATAGTGCGTAACTGTCGGCCAAGTATTAGTGGCCGGCCATCACCGCATCTTAACGTGCGGTGTGCCGCTGAGGCAGGAGAAGAGCAAAAATGACGTACCATTAAAGGTGTTTTCGTCTCCCTGAGATCGTTTGCGCCTCGGTTCAGTACTGTGCACAAGGTCTTCCGAGTCGTGCCTCAGTGCCGTGCTATGCACTGCGGATTGCGAGCACTGCATGGCCGGCCAAAAACGGCAACCGCGCTGTGGCAAACCCATCTGCCATCGCCATGGGCAGCGTATGTGGGACTCTAGCCTAGTGCGCGTAATGCCGTGAGATAGGCAGCTAACCCGAGATGGCCGGCCATCCTGGAAAAGCTAAATGGGGGTCGGCAGGAGAAAGCTAAAATGCCTTGCAGCTGCACAAAGTTTTAAATGTCTACATACCGTAAAATTTGTTCTCAATTTGCTGGAATATCGTGCTCTGCCTTAAGAGCTTCTTTAGCTGTACTCTGCACAAGCTCTGCCCAGGGCAGACACAAAACATGTGCTTGTAAAAATTTCAGGAGCTGCTGCCCAGGGTTGCTCTTCTCCTGCTTCCAAATTCAAAAGGACTTCCTGTGCAGTTCAAATTCCTCTCTCCTCCTCCCTTGCTCCTCCCCTTCTTTCCTGCCCCCTCCCCTTGCTACCCCTTGTTTCCCTCCCACTACTACCTCTGCTCTCTAGCTAGGCCCTCCCTGTACCCTCCCCCACACTTCTGTCTTCGCTGGCCTTCAGCCCGGTTGTGGTCGGCCCCCCTTTAATGGGTGTGCCTGGTTCTTTCTCCCTGTCTCATCTGCTCGTAACCTTGGGGTCATCTTTGACTCCTCTCTCTCCTTTTCTGCTCACATTCAGCAGATTGCCAAAACCTGTCGTTTCTTTCTCTACAACATTAGCAAAATCCGTCCCTTTATCTCTGAGCACTCCACCAGAGCCCTTATCCACACTCTTATCACCTCTCGTCTTGATTATTGTAACCTACTTTTCTCCGGCCTCCCTCTTAGCCATCTCTCTCCTCTTCAATCAATCCAAAACTCTACTGCGCGACTCGTCTTCCGCCAAAGTTGCTATGCCCACATTAGCCCTCTCCTTAAGTCACTTCACTGGCTCCCTATCCGTTTCCGTATTCAATTTAAACTTCTCCTACCTATAAGTGCATTCACTCTGCCACTCCCCAGTACCTCTCCATTCTTGTCTCTCCCTACGTCCCCCCTCGAGTACTCCGTTCTGTAGATAAAACTCTCTTATCTGTCCCTTTCTCCTCTACTGCTAATTCAAGACTCCGTTCCTTCTATCTCGCTGCACCTCACGCCTGGAATAGACTTTCCGAACATGTACATCTAGCCCCATCTTTAGCCGTTTTCAAGTCCAAACTCAAAACCAACCTCTTTACCACTGCATTTGACTCCTAACTCACTTACCATGTCCTTTATCCTCACCTCTTCAATCCCTTACCCTTAATTGTTCTGTCTGTTTACCTGTCTTATCTAGATTGTAAGCTATTTGAGCAGGGACTGTCTTTTTGTGTATGGTGTACAGCGCTGTGTATGCCTTGTAGCGCTATAGAAATGATAAGTAGTAGTAGTAGTAATAGTGCATAGCTTGCACATGGGTGTTCATATGGGTAGAGTCTGGGTAGAGCAGAGGCAGGGCTAATGTTATGCACAAAACTTATAGGGCCCAATATTCAGTGCTATTTAATTGGCCAGAAACGGCTCCTGGCTGGGAAAATAGTGCTTAGCTGGCTAATCATTAATATTCAGTGTGAGATAGCCAGTTATCTCCACTGAATATTAGCACTTAGCGGCTAGTTGCATGACTTAGGCAGTTATGCATTTGAAAATCTCAACTGGGGGATGGGGAAGTATAGGTAAGGCTTGAACACCCATTAGAATATGTGTTACTGTAGGATGTATTTTAAATGGACCAATCAAATGAACATTGTAGTTTTTATCTGCTTCATATTTTTATGTCTGGAGCAGTCAACAACGAAAGAATATCGAACTAAAACATCTAATTGTATTTTAAAAGCTTGTATATTTCTTCCAACTCAATGCTAGTTATATGCTGCTAGATTCTGAAATATCAAATAATGAACATCATAGTGTTATGGGAAATTTTCTTTCCAGGAGGCTTTCATTGATTAGATAGGAGAGTTGAATAAAAACAAAGGGATCAATACTGCAAACTGTATAAGTACGTGCCAGCTCAAGAAACTAACTTAAAAGAAAAGGAATGAGACATTAAAAAGGGTGAAGAAAGGGGAGACCTAAAGAATAAGCAGGCACTCATAAGAGGGTTGCCTAGCTAGATCACCCTCATAGTTACGTTTATAGACGTTGCAAACAGGGAAAAACACAAAGTATAAAGAGAAAGTGAGTAACGTAAGGTGGAGAAATTGGGAGGGGAAAGAGAAGCAGGTAGAGGAAGAAAAGATTTTGGAGCAACAACTATATTCACTCTAAGAACAGCTGTGTAATAAAGAAGGGCCTGATATTCAGACCACGGGAGTTAGCTGTGCTGCCTCCAGCGGACGGCGATGAGTCCAGATATTCAATGCCAGGCCGTTTACAGTGACTGGCATTGAATATCTGGTTTATTTTTGGCTGCTTTAAACATAACCAGCTAAGCTGGTATTCCGCGCTGGCCAGTTAAGTTTAAACCAACCAAAAATAAACCTGCTATTTTGGCAGCCTAATTTGGTCACCAAACTTAGCCAGTGATACGCTGAAAATTAGCAGATAGTCGGTTTTATCGCGTGATATAACCAGTTACCTGCTAAGTGCTAACCGTCAATTTTCAAAGGAGATAACCGCACTGAACCCTGGAAAGGGGATATTCGTGGTATACAAGAATTGATTTGAATTTGAGTATTGCTGGATAGCCAGTTAAATGCCATTTAACTAGCCAGAAGCCATTGCTGGCTAGTTAAATGGTTTTAAGTATCGGGCAGCCAGTGTTTATTTTTCATGTCATTTTCAAAGCAGGTAACAAACATACATAAGTACATAAAACATACATAAAATAGGTCAGAACAAAATGATTACATCATTCTACTCAATTTAAAATAATTTGAAAAAAAGTATGTTTTCAGGGTTTTTTTTTCCAAAATTGGAAAATGTCTTTTTGTCATTTTGTAACCCAAAAGGCAAAGCATTCCCGTGCAATGAGTCAGCTGTTGAGAATATATGAAAGAAGGTAATAGTAACTTCTTCTTTTTGACCAGAATATAAAGAGCAACATGGCTTATAATCAGGCTCATTTTCAAAAGAGATAGATGTCCAAAAAGTGACAAAAGTCAGCATTTGGACGTTTATCTCACAGAAATGTCCAAATCGGTATTATTGAAACCTCTTGTTGGACCTCTTTTTGACGGTACAAATTAAGAAGAGGTCAAGTAGATGTCTGCAACTACCCAAGATCCCTTGAAAAGCTTCAGTGAAACAGGCACCTGTCGGGGTCCAGTGAGTTGACAGATCGTTACGATAAGTGACCGCTTCATGCCGTCATTTTCAGCATAATTATGTATAACAAATAGTGAAAAATTGCAATCAAATATTTAAACACTGACACTATATGACAACATGCTTAAATAAGCAACACATTTGGAAGGAGGGGGTTTTGTCTGTGATTATAGCAGTCACGGAAAGGGCTTCACCCATATTGTGGGTGCAAATTGCATTATATCCCTGTGACAGTATCAGCCTTATTTTCAAAAGTGATGGGCGCCCATATTTCGACCCAAATTGGGAGATGGGCGCCCATTTCGCAAATGCGCCCAAATCGGTATAATCGAAAGCCGATTTTGGGCGTCTTCAACTGCAATCTGTCACAGAAACGGGTAAAGTTGATGGGGGCGTGTCGAAGGTGTGGTGAAAGCGGGACTGGGGCGTGTTTTTCGGCCGAGGAGAGATGGGCGCCTTCGGCCGATAATCGAAAAAGAAAGGCATTTTTAGCGCGAATTGGGGTCATTTTTTAACCCTTTTTTTCACGAACAAGTCCCAAAAAAGTGCCCTAAATGACCAGATGACCACCGGAGGGAATCAGGGATGACCACTCCTGACTCCCCCAGTGGTCACTATCCTCCTCCCACCAAAAAAAAAGAACTTTAAGAACTTTTTTTTCCAGCCTGTATGCCAGCCTCAAATGCCATACCCAGCTCCATCACAGCAGTATGCAGGTCCCTGGAGCAGTTGTTAGTGGGTGCAGTGGACTTCAGCCAGGTGGACCCAGGCCCATCCCCCCTACCTGTTACACTTGTGGTGGTAAATGGGAGCCCTACAAACCACCCCCAAAACCCACTGTACCCACATGTAGGTGCCCCCTTCAGCCATAAGGGCTATGGTAATGGTGAAGAGTTGTGGGCAGTGGGTTTTGGGGGGGGGGGATTTGAGGGGCTCAGCACCCAAGGGATGGAAACTATGGACTTGGGAGGTATTTAACTTTTTTTTTTAATTGTTACAAGTGCCCCCTAGGGTGCCCGGTTGGTGTCCTGGCATGTGAGGGAGACCAGTGCACTTCGAATCCTGGCCCCTCCCATGACCAAATGCCTTGGATTTGTTCGTTTTTGAGCTGGGCACCTTCGGTTTCCATTATCGCTGAAAAACGAAACCGCCCAGCTCAAATCCGGACAAATCCGATGCATTTGCTGGGCACAAACCGTATTATCGAAAAAAAAGATGGGTGCCCATTTTTTTTTTAAATACGGACTGTCCCACCCCTTCACGTACCCGTTCTCGGACATAGGCGCCCATGGAGATGGGCATTCGCGTTCGATTATGCCCCTCTATGAGAGTTTCCCCTTACACACATTAGTTGTATATCTGAGTGAGATTGGTCTACTATTGTTGTCTGAAGCAGACTTGAGTCGCATATATAATAACAGGCTTATTCTAGAAATAAGAAGTGAATTTTCTCCAACTCCATTTTAATAATGGCCTATGGACTTTTCCTTTAGAAAGCCATCCAAACCTTTTTTAAACCCCGCTAAGCTAACCGCTTATCATATGCACCAAGTTTATAGAATAGTGCCTAGTACTTATGCTTGTAACTGCCAATTCTATTAGCTTGGTCTGCAAATTTGCACCTTATATTAGGCACACCTCATAGAATTGCCTTGTTTAAGCATTGTACCATTCTCAGCTTTAAAAAAAACCCATCCTTCATTATGTTTAAGACTTCTGCTTGCAAGGTAAGACATACATCTAAAATAATTTTGAGGTACTGGACCTCCCTGACTATGGATACTCCATTCATGTCAAACATTAAAGATGCTGGCTTTCTGAAATTTGTTCACATTGGATAAGATCATTGTTCTTGCTTTTTTTTCTAATTGGTTATCAGATCTTTTAACCTAAACCATCCAAAAATGTAAGAAAATTAATGCAGTAAAGGGATAGAAGACCATCATTGACATTAAAAGGAATATATAGTAAAATGTCATCAGCATAAATCTTAATACAAATATTCAGTTCACACAGCAACTTACAGAAAGGCAGCAAGTAAGGTATTCTACAAGACCATTAACAAGGCATATCCCTGAGGGACATGGTATTTAGTATAAGACATTCCGATTGCAAGTCATGGGTAAATTTAGAGACATATATATTCAGTGTGTCTGGAGGTCATTCTTACAACACAGCCTGAAACTCCTTGCCTGATGTTTGTCTAATATTATGGAAGTTATGATAAATGCAATATTCTGTGCATAAGAAAAAATTCTAGACCGAACCATTGTTCCCTTTAAGCCAATCGTGAGTCCTCCACAGCCCTACCAGTGTGTGTGTATGTGTGGGGAGAGGGTGCTGTTTCATTATCAGATTTTCAATACTGAGAAACAGCAAGCTCTGCAGGATTCCAGGGAACCTGTCTGTCCCTAGACACTGAAAACATAATATTGAAGCACCACCCCCACTGGCAGCAATGTAGTTGGAGGACTCCTCCTCAACTTAGAGAGGGAACAGTGCCCCAAACATTTTCCCACATGTGGCTCCAGAATTCCCAGACTTGACAGAGCAGAACTTTAAAGTGTAAGACCATTATATCACAGCAGGGGTCCTCAACCAAGTCCTCAGGAAACACCAAGACAATCTGGTTTTCAAGATATCCACAATGAAAATGCAGGTGATAAATTTGCATGCACTCCCTCCATCTATGCAAATATATCTCATGCATATTTGTTGTGGATATCAGCTGGAGGAAGATGCTGAGTCCCCCAAAACAGAGGGGAGAAGCCCTATCAGCCCACCTGAAGAGAGAAATTATCAACTGTGCTACTGTTTAGGAACATACCCACTGATATTCAAAGTGAAATAACTAACCAGGAATGGCCGCAGAATGGTTAACTTGCTTGTATGCGGCTAACCGGCCATTTTCAGTGAAACTCGATCAGTTACTGGCACTGAAAATGGCTGGTTGGCGCCGAAGTGGAAGCTGGTTACATCAGGGGCATTCTGGAGGCATTTCAGGGGTGGAGTCTAATTAGATCCCAATATTCAGAACTAACCAGCCATATTTACCGCATAAACAGGACTGCATAAATAACTGTCCTATCTTTGGGGTCCTTTTACTAAGGTGCACTGAAAAATGGCCTGCAGGGTAGTGTTTTCGGCGTGCGCAGATCCATTTTTCAGCACACATGCAAAAAATGCCTCTTTTTTATTTTTCCTGAAAATGGACGTGCGACAAAATAAAAATTGGCGCGCACGTCCATTTTGGGTCTGAGACCTTACTGCCAGCCATTGAGATAGTGGTAAGGTCTTATGCGTTAATCGGGTGATAATGATCTACGTGCATCAAATGCCACTTGGCACGTAGCAGATGTACGCCAGAAAATAAAAATTATTTTTCAAACACGCATATCAGATGTGCGCAAAAAATGAAATTACTGCAAGAACCACACGGTAGCTGGGCAGTAACTCCAAATTGGCGTGTGTTGGGCACGTGTAGACGCTTATGCAGCTTAGTAAACGGGCCCCTCTATGCGCTAGCCCATGGCCGGTTAAGACTGAATATTAACTGAACCAGGCATGTGCTAGCCGGCTTTAAAAAAACCCAGAAATTTAATGCTACTGTTAAGTCATGCTATTTAACTGTTACCCAAGTTATGAGTAACTAATGGGCTCATTTTCGAAAGAGAAGGATGTCCACTTTCGACACAAATTGGAAGATGGATGTCCTTCTCCCAAGGACGTCCAAATCGGTATAATCGAAACCCGATTTAGGATGTCTCCAACTGCACTTTGTCGCAAGGATGGCCAAATTTCAAGGGGGCATGTCGGAGGCGTAGAGAAGGTGGAACTTGGGCGTGCCTAACACTTGGACGTCCAAGTCCCATAATCGAAAAAAACAAGGATGTCCCTGACGAACACTTGGATGTTTTCACCTGGACCTGTTTTTCTTACGACTAAGGCACAAAAAGGTGCCCGAAATGACCAGATGACTACTACTAATACTATTCAGCATTTATATAGCGCTACAAAGCCACCAGAGAGAATCGGAGATGACCTCCTGTTACTCCCTCAGTGGTCACTAACCCCCTCCTACCCTCAAAAAACATCTTTAAAAATATTTGGTGCCAGCCTCAGATGTCATACTCAGGTCCATGACAGCGCATGCAGGTCCCAGGAGCAGTTTTAGTGGATACTGCAGTGCACTTCAGACAGGCGGACCCAGGCCCATATCCCCCCTACCTGTTACATTTGTGGAGGAAAGAGCGAGCCCTCCAAAACCCAACACAAACCCACTGTACCCACATCTAGGTGCCCCCTTCACCTGTTAGGGCTATGGTAGTGGTGTACAGTTGTGGGTACTGGGTTTTGGGGGAGTTGTTGGGGGGCTCAGCACACAAGGTAAGGGAGTTATGTACCTGGGAACAATTTATGAAGTCCACTGCAGTGCCCCCTAGGGTGCCCGGTTGGTGTCCTGGCATGTCAGGGGGACCAGTGCACTACAAATGCAGGCTTCTCCCATGACCAAATGGCTTGCATTAGGACATTTTTGACATGGACGTCTTTGGTTTTGAAAATCACCGTAAGTCAGAAACGTCCATGTCTAGGGACGACCAAATCTAGGGACGTCCAAATTTAAGGATTTGGACGTCTCTGATGGTATTTTCGAAACGAAAGATGGATGTCCATCTTGTTTCAAAAATAAGGGTTACCCCGCCCCTGAATTTCGCCGTTTTGCAAGGACGTCCAAATCGCAACTTGGACGTCCCTTTCGAAAATGCCCTTCCACGTCTCATTGCATAAAATGTGACCTGTGCTAAAACAGCATGAGTTAGTGGTGAAACAACACATCTTAACAGTAGCCCACGTTGGTATCTATACCCCATGGTTACTAATAACTGAGGTTAAAAGTAAATAACATATCTTAATGGTAGCCCACATTGATACCTTTCCCCCTCAGTTGGTTATGGTGTGAGACAAACAATGGGGGTCCTTTTACTAAGCCACAGCAGGCTCTACACGTGTGCAGTGAGTGCCCAAATAAGACTACCGCCAGCCCAGTGCACCTTCCTGGCTGTAATTTCAGATATGGCGTGTACCCACAATAAATGGATGAATTATTTATTTATTTATTTATTTATTTATTTAATCCTACGCACGCCATTTCCGGTGGTAATTGGCACTTGGCATGCACCGACTGGTCACCGCATGTGTAGCATGTGAGCCTTTACCACTAGATCAATGGGTAGCGTTAAGGGCTCAGGCTGGTTTTGAGCGCACACTGGTTTCATTTTTATCATAGCCCCTTTTCCTGTTTGTAGATGCGGTAAAAACTGGCCCGGCACGCACCCAATACACGCGCCTACACTACCGCAGGCCACTTTTTACCTCAGCTTAGTAAAAGGACCTCAATATGTTTGGCATTTCTAGTTATTTTTAATGCATTTATAATTCATGATAAAATTAGAACAGAGAAGGAAGTGTGCACATAGCAAAAATGGCAGATAATCAATTGCTTAAACATTTATATTGCTCACTTTCAAAGCATATCCCTTAGTGTACCATAATTAAAATTGCAAATATCTGTATGCAATAAATTCTGCCTGCACCATTCCATGTGCTGTGAGAAATACATGTTATTCTGTTTTGTTTTGTTTTTAAGCACAGGCTTTGCAATATATTTATCATTTTGTTAAGGATGAATAGTCTGGGTCCCTGGACGTGCTCAATCCCTAAAAGACTGTATTTTGAATGCACACTATTCAATTCTGTTTTTTACATGTTATAATGGAAGCCTTTTGCAACCTGAAATTTACAAACCAGTTGATTGGAAATCCTGACTATGATGAGATTCAGATTCATAGGGGTTCAGTTTCTTGGCACTTGAAATCAGCAGGCTTAAGAAGTCAATTGTCCAGCTTAATCAAATTCTACGCAGCGAATGTGTTGTACAGTGAAATCCAAGGTATAAAATATTTCTAACCAAATGAAAACATTTCATGTGCAATGTGATCTTTATGCGTAGACATGGGAATATGGTGTGATTGGAGGTCATAAAAGCAGGAAAAAAGTCTTACAGTCACTTAGACTCAAAGCAGCTGTGAAGTTTAAAGCAGCAATAATTCCTACTAGAAGCACAAATTAAATTTGCACCAAGCCAAATATTTAAAAGCACTTATCCACTGCAAATCATTGCAGACAGCCCCAACATGAGCTGGATAGTGGCAGGGTGGTATGGGGGGTGGAGCCAAATGTTATGCAGGTAACATTCAAACCTCTAACCAAATAACTATCCAGATAAACTTATGACGCAAAAGGGTCTTTTTACTATGCTGTGTTAGGCGCTAATGCCTGCCTAACACAGACATCCTGCAGTAACTTGGAATTCTGCACGTGTTAACTGCACATTAAATTTTTCTTTTTTTTTGAGGGGATGTGTGATGAGCAGATAGTGGACATTTCTGTGCTAACCAGTTAATGCATCTACATTCATTTTAACATATTTATAAATGATCCAAATATGGGAATAACTAGTGAGGTAATTAAATGTGCTGACAACCCAAAAATATTCAAAATCGTTAAATTGCAAGAGGATTATGAAAAATTACAAGAGGACCAAATCAGACTGGGCATCTAAATGGCAGATGACGTTTAATGTGAGCAAGTGCAAAGTGATGCATGTGGAAAAGAGGAACCCAAACTATAGCTAGGTTCCACATTAAGAGTCACCGACCAAGAAAAAGATCCAGGTGTCATCGTTCACAATACCCTCTGCTCAGTGTGCGGCAGTGGTGAAAAAAACAAATGGAATGTTAGCTGCTATTAGGAAAGGAATGGAAAACAAAAATGAGAATGTTATAAACATAGTAACATAGTAGATGATGCCAGAAAAAGACCTGCACGGTCCATCCAGTCTGCACAAGAAGACAAACTCATATGTGCTACTTTTTGTGTATACCTTACCTTGATTTGTATCTGCCATTGTCCGGGCACAGACCGTATAAGTCTGCCCAGCACTAGCCCCACCTGCCAACCACCAGCCCCGCCTCCCCCCCACTGACTCTGCCACCCAATCTCGGCTAAGCTTCTGAGGATCCCTTCCTTCTGAACAGGATTCCTTTATGTTTATCCCATGCATGTTTGAATTCCGTTACCGTTTTCATCTCCACTACTTCCCTTGGGAGGGCATTCCAATTATCCACCACTCTCTCCGTGAAAAAATACTTCCTGACATTTTTCCTTAGTCTGCCCCCCTTTGTCCTCTCGTTCTACCGCCTTCCCATCTCCGGAAAAGGTTCATTTGCGGATTTATACCTTTCAAATATTTGAACGTCTGTATCATATCACCCCTGTTTCTCCTTTCCTCCAGGGTATACATGTTCAGGTCAGCAAGTCTCTCCTCATACGTCTTGTAACGCAAATCCCATACCATTCTCGTAGCTTTTCTTTGCACTGCTTCTATTCTTTTTACATCCTTAGCAAGATACGGCCTCCAAAACTGAACACAATACTCCAGGTGGGGCCTCACCAACGACTTATACAGGGGCATTAAAACTTCTTTTCTTCTGCTGATCACACCTCTCTCTATACAGCCTAGCAACCTTCTAGCTACGGCCACCGCCTTGTCACACTGTTTCGTCTCCTTCAGATCCTCAGATACTATCACCCCAAAATCCCTCTCCCCGTCCGTACATATCAGAATCTCACTGCCTAACACATACGTCTCCCGTGGATTTCTATTCCCTAAGTGCATCACTTTGCATTTCTTCGCATTGAATTTTAATTGCCAAACCTTAGACCATTCTTCAAGCTTCCGCAGATCCTTTCATGTTTTCCACTCCCTCCCAGATGTCCACTCTGTTACAAATTTTAGTATCATCCGCAAAAAAGGCAAACTTTACCTTCTAACCCTTTGGCAATATCACTCACAAATATATTGAACAGAATCGTCCCCAGCACCGATCCCTGAGGCACTCCACTACTCACCTTTCCCTCATCCGAGCGAATTCCATTTACCACCACCCTCTGGCGTCTGTCCGTTAACCAGTTCCTAATCCAGTTCACCACTTTGGGTCCTATCTTCAGCCTGTCTAGTTTATTCAAGAGCCTCCTGTGGGGGAACCTTGTCAAAAGCTTTGCTGAAATCTAAGTAGATTACGTCCATAGCAGCACCTTGATTCAATTGTCCGGTCACCCAGTCAAAGAATTCAATGAGATTCGTTTGGCACGATTTCCCTTTGGTAAAACCATGTTGTCTCAGATCTTGCAACTTATTGGTTTCCAGGAAATTCACTATCATTTCCTTCAGCATCGCTTCCATTACTTTTCCAATAACCGAAGTGAGGCTTACCGGCCTGTAGTTTCCAGCTTCTTCCCTATCACCACTTTTGTGAAGAGGGACCACATCCACCATTCTCCATTCCCACGGAACCTCTCCTGTCTCTAAGGATTTATTAAACAAATCTTTAATAGGACCCGCCAGAACCTCTCTGAGCTCCTTCAATATCCTGGGGTGGATCCTGTCCGGTCCCACGGCTTTTCGACCGCACCGTGAATACTGAGTGCAATTCTGGTCACCGTATCTCAAAAAAGATATAGTGGAATTAGAAAAGGTACAGAGAAGGACAATGAAAATGATAAAAGGCATGGGACGACTTCCCTATGAAGAAAGGCTGAAGCGGCTAGGGCTCTTCAGCTTGGAGAAAAGACAGCTGAGGGGAGATATGATAGAGGTCTATAAAATAATGAGTGGAGTGGAATTGGTAGATATGAATCGTTTGCTTACTCTTTCTAAAAATACTAGGACTAGGGGGTACGTAATGAAGTTAGAAAGTAGTAAATTTAAAACAAATTGTACATAAGTACATAAGTAATGCCACACTGGGAAAAGACCAAGGGTCCATCGAGCCCAGCATCCTGTCCACGACAGCGGCCAATCCAGGCCAAGGGCACCTGGCAAGCTTCCCAAACGTACAAACATTCTATACATGTTATTCCTGGAATTGTGGATTTTTCCCAAGTCCATTTAGTAGCGGTTTATGGACTTGTCCTTTAGGAAACCGTCTAACCCCTTTTTAAACTCTGCCAAGCTAACTGCCTTCACCACGTTCTCCGGCAACAAATTCTAGAGTTTAATTACGCGTTGGGTGAAGAAAGATTTTCTCCGATTTGTTTTAAATTTACTACACTGTAGTTTCATCGCATGCCCCCTAGTCCTAGTATTTTTGGAAAGCGTGAACAGACGCTTCACATCCACCTGTTTCACTCCACTCATTATTTTATATACCTCTATCATGTCTCCCCTCAGCCGTCTCTTCTCCAAGCTGAAAAGCCCTAACCTCCTTAGTCTTTCTTCATAGGGAAGTCATCCCATCTCCGCTATCATTTTAGTCACCCTTCGCTGCACCTTTTCCAATTCCACTATATCTTTCTTGAGATGCGGCGACCAGAAATGAACACAATACTCAAGGTGCGGTCGCACCATGGAGCGATATAATGGCATTATAACATCCTCACACCTGTTTTCCATACCTTTCCTAATAATTCCCAACATTCTATTCGCTTTCCGAGCCGCAGCAGCACTCTGAGCAGAAGGTTTCAATGTATTATCGACGACGACACCCAGATCCCTTTCTTGGTCCGTAACTCCTAACGTGGAACCTTGCATGACGTAGTTATAATTCGGGTTCTTTTTTCCCACATGCATCACCTTGCACTTGCTCACATTAAATGTCATCTGCCATCTAGCCGCCCAGTCTCCCAGTCTTGTAAGGTCCTTCTGTAATTTTTCACAATCCTGTCGCGAGTTAACGACTTTGAATAACTTTGTGTCATCAGCAAATTTAATTACCTCTCTAGTTACTCCCATCTCTAAATCATTTATGAATATATTAAAAAGCAGCGGTCCTAGCACAGACCCCTGAGGGGGTATAGAAAATATTTATTCACACAGCATGTAATTAAACTCTGGAATTCATTGCCAGAGAATATAGTAAAATCAATTAGCTTAGCAGGGTTTAAAAATAGATTTGGCTAGCTTCCTAAAAGAAAAGTCCATAAGCCATTATTAAAATGGACTTGGGGAAAATCCACTGCTTATTACTGGAATAAGCAGCTTAAAATATATTGTACTCTTCTGGGATCTTGCCAGGTATTTGCCAGGTACACATTAATTGATTTGATTTGCTTACTTTATTTTTTGTCTATTAGATCGTAAGCTCTTTGAGCAGGGACTGTCTTTCTTCTATGTTTGTGCAGTGCTGCGTATGCCTTGTAGCGCTATAGAAATGCAAAATAGTAGTAGTAGTAGTACTTGACCTGAATTGGCCACTGTTGGAAACAGGATACTGGGCTTGATGGACCTTCAGTCTACCCAGTACGGCAGTGCTTATATTCTTGTATTCTTATGTTCTTGTTAATTGGTCAGCACACGGATACTGCGTGAGCCCTTACCGTCTACAAAATGGGTGTCGGTAAGTACTTCCACAGGTAATTTTTTTCTAAATGGCCATGCACTAATGGATAATGGCTGTTCATTTCGGACCCTCGCACATATTTTTGAACAGGAAACCCTGATATTTTTCCTGTCCGAAAATTGCTGTTTTTGGACGTTATAAGTGGACATCCCAATTCTGACTTGGATGTTCTTTCAAAAATGCCCCTCCACATCTATTTTGAGATGCAATAACTAGAATTGCATATAATATTTAAAGTACGGTTGCACGATAGAGCAATATAGATGCAATGTGATATTCTCAGCTTTGTTCTCTCTTCCTTTTGTAATAATTCTAACATTCTGGGCTCCTTTTACCAAGCTGCGGCAAAAGGGGGCTGGTGCTGGCATCAACGCATATTTTACACGTGCGCCATGGCCCCCTTTTACCGCAGCTGGTAAAAGGGAAGGTCTCACTTTCCTGTAGGAAATGGCCAGACGGCAAGTAAAGCACTTGCCACGTGGCCATTTCAGGGGAGAGCCATTGAGGTGGCAGAAAGGGCTTCCGCGCTAACCCGGGTAGAGTCTGGCACTACAAAAATACATTTTTGTAGCACCGGAAATGACTGCGAGGTAGGGGTGGGAAGTACCGCTGGGCTGCTGCGGTAGCCCAGCGGTACTTCCATTATAACGAGTGGTAAGCCCGCGTTGGGCTTACTGCCACTTAGTAAAAGGAGCCCTCTGTTTGTTCGTATTTTGGAAATATGCCTTTTGCTCCTGTATTGGCTGTAGGTACTTTTTTTTTCAGGAAAAATGGTATATATAGCATTAAAAAAGCAGTTGATGTGTGTTATTTCCCTTCCCTGATCTAAGCACATCCCACTTAGATGAGATAGATAAGTGGGATACAAAGTTGATAAATAAATAAACATCTCCTCCTAATGTGGTTAGGAGTATGTGCAGTTCCACTGCACATGCACTTTAAGTTGTAGCATCGGACACAAGTTTTCAGACAGCCAATTTATATGAATAAAGAGAGAAGATAAATATTACTACTACTATAAATCATTTCTATAGCGCTACCAGTCGTACGCAGCGCTTCACAATTGAACATGAAGAAAAGACAGTCCCTGCTCAAAAGAGCTTACAATCTAAATATGTTGACCTTTAGAAAAAGTTAAAATTCCTGTTTTTTCAACCTATGTCCACTGTACACAGGATGAAAGTCAGAGTGGATATATTTTTTTTAAATGTCAGTTTTTGTTTGTATTTTTGTTGCAGTTCTGTGATATGTCTATATCTGTAATTACTGTTTTATTCTATGCTTGATTGTAGGCTGCTATGATTAACCTGAACAGAAAGGCGGAGTGTATATTTTTATAAATTAATTTTAAAAATGAATAAAAGGCTTTGAAAGTTAAGCTGAAAATTTTAAACTTGTCCATTAAGGCAGTGACTTCCCTATACAGCAACCATTATTTTGAGTCATGAAAATGTTTTAACACAGGGCAATTTAGTTAATCACAGCTCTGTAAGCAAGCGACTGCTTAATTGCAAAGCTTTTACTTGGTCAGGGTCACAGGGTCTGATGATGAGATGTGGAAGATTTTGTGACTGCTGACTCGAATACAAGAAACAAGCTCTCCATCACTGAAAAACAGCACTGTGAAGTACAGCAGAGAGGAGATATATGAGAAAAGAATATTGAGACTGCATTATTTATTCTAGTTTATTTTAGTAACCCTGCTTTTTTAGCTTTAAGCTGTATTTTACTTTTCTTTTAATTGCATTTGAAGGACCGCATGCTGCTGTTGCTGTATACTCCAATGGCTGACATTCATTTAGGGGCCCTTTATTTGCTGCATTTGTATCCCACATTTTCCTACCTATTTACAGGCTCAATGTGGCTTACAATGTTCCTTCATGGCATTTGCCACTCCAGAGTAAAAAGGTACAGTTGATATTAAATAGAGTACATGGATTACATAATAGATTATGTGATTATGGCGATTAACAAAGGCAAGTTGAAAAATGGCCTGCGGTAGTGTAGGCACGTGTTTTGGGTGCACACAGAATCATTTTTCAGGACACCTGTAAAAAAGGCCTTTTTTTTTTGCCGAAAATGGACGTGCAGCAAAATCAAAATTGTTGCGCGTCCATTTTGGGTCTGAGACTTTACCGCCAGCCATAGACCTAGCAGTAAAAAATTTGTGTGGTAACGACCTACGTGTGCCAGATGCCACTGGGCACACGTCTGCTACGCGTGCCAGAAAAAATATATATTTTGCAGACACGTGCCAAAATTGAAGTTACCACAAGGGTCACATGGTAACCGGATAGTAACTCCGATTTGGCATGCGTTGGGTGTAAATAAGCACCTACACGACTTAGTAAAAGGGGCCCTTAGTTTTAGAAGGTCACTAGAGTTTTAGCCTATATATATGATGCATTTGCTGCTCAGAATTGTATTTGTCTGTCACTGGAGTGCAGGGTACACATCCACTTGGTAAACTCCACATCTACGACAGACATGTGGCAGTTTAGGTCTTACAGTACTGAAGAATGGCACCACAGGAGGAAATGTGCTGTGGGAGCTAGGACAGCTGAGGAGTTGTGGCATCCTTTGAGGAGGTATGCCTTATAGACCAAGGACAATTAGGAAAGGAAGACAGAGATCCAGATGGGAAAACAAAGGGAGAGTGAGAGGTCCTGTAGCAGAGAAAGGGGAAAGGAAATTCCAAAACAGGAAGAAAAAGGAGAATGAGAGCAACAGAGTGTCTGGGGGAGAAGACAAGGGGAAAAGAGAGAAAATTGGGCAGGGGACAAAGGTGAGCAAGACAAAATGCTGGAAGAGAGAGAGAGAGAGTACTGAGGGGAAAGGGGTGGGGTAAGAGAAAGTACCTAGGAAAAGGAGGAGGGAAGGAGGGAGATCATGCCTGGAAAGGAAAAGAAGAAAGGTTGTCGGGGAGAGAAAGTGAGAATTCTGGGAAGGGAGCAAGGGGAAAGACAGAGAGAATGTGCTATGGTACAAAGTAGAGAGCTGCACGGGGACGGAAGCAGTTCCTGCGGGGTTCCTGTGGGGATGGAAGCAGCTCTGCGGGGGTCCCGCGGGGACGGAGGCAGTTCCTGCGGGGTTCCCGCGGGGATGGAAGCAGTTCTGCGGTCTTCTCGTAGAAGTGTAAGCTGCACCTGCACCAGCCTCTCATCTACCGAATACCAATTTCTTTGAGTGCTGTCTTCTCCTCCTCTTCTTCTTCCTTGCTTTAACAGCACAAATGTGGAAAGTCTTCCATTAAGGAGGTGGTAGAGTCACAAATGATGATGGAATTCAAAAAGGCGTGGGATGAACACAGAGAATCTCTAATTAGAAAATGGAAGTTGTATAAATCCTAACCTTAAATGGCTGCATGTGTGTGTGGATGTGTGAAGTAATGCTTAGATGGCGACTCTGGCTGTGATGAACTAGGGCTGATACCTGGCAGACTTGTATGGTCTGTGTCTCATACATGGCAATCTGGTTTAGGATGGGCTGGAAAGGGCTTAGACAGCAACTTCAGTGGCTGGAACATGAGGACAGTGCTGGACAGACTTTTACGGTCTGTGTCCCACAAATGAGAAGACAAATAGACTGGAGTGGGCTTCAACGGCAACTCCAGTAGTTGGAACATAAGGATAGGGCCAGATAGACTTCTGTGGTCTTTGTTCCAGAAACACAAAAGAAAGACCATAATCAAGTATATAATATCACACTCATTGATTTAATGATGAATTGATCATGAGTGTGACTATTGGCAGAGTGGATGGACCGTTCAGGTCTATTTGCTTCACTTACTATGTTACTATTAATCCTCTTTGCTACCAGGCTGGTGCACAGACCTCAGCTCTGACACAGGCACGAGAATCAGATGTCACCTGACCTACTGGCACATGCATGTGGCGACCTCTCAGCACACAGTGCAAGTGAATCGGAGACGTCTTACATGTGCGCACCAGAGTGTGCCAACTTCCGTTCCTTCCTTGCCTACAGTGCTGTGGCTCAAATCCAGAGAGAGACTGAGGGAGCTGACTGGAATTTTCTTTTATGTACCATTAAATTCTTACGGGGATGGGTGGGGATGGGTTAAATTCTTGCGGGGACGGGTTGGGATGGGTTAACTTTTTGCGGGGATGGGTGAGGATGGGTAAGATTCCAGCAGGGACGGGCGGGGATGGGTAAGATTTCTGTCCCCATGCAACTCTCTAGTACAAAGGGAAGGAGTACGAGAAAGTGTAGGGGGACAGAAAGAGTAGGGGAGAGGGAAAGGCACAGTGTGTCAGGACAAAAGGGAGGGGAGAAAGAGAGCGAAAGAAAGGGTACTGCAGGGGATAAGGGGAAAGGGGGAGGGAAGAAGAAAGAGAGAGAGATAATGCTAGAGGCAAGAAGACTGCCTGAATTAGGTTGAGATGATGGATGCTGGGGCTATCAAAAATATTTTGAGGGTGTTTGCTAGTTTGCATACATTTGTAGCTGAACCATGAAAAAATGATGAAAATACTCAGAAATGTATCCAGTAATTCAAAAAGCATTTGATTATTAATTACAGTTAATCACATTGTCCGTGTTTTCAGTGAAAGAAAAACAAACTTGACTTAGAGGTCCTTTTACTAAAGCTTAGCGTGCACTAATGAAATTAATGTGTGCTAAATGGGCTTCTTAGCATTTCACGCACACTAAGGGGTCCTTTTTCTAAGCTGCGGTAAGTGCTAGCATCTGCTCAAAAGGGCTTACTGTGGGACATGTTCAGGCATCCTGTGGTAAGTTCCTAATCTGCACATGCAATTAACATGCTAAAAAATAGAGTGAGTGTTTCTGGACTAATCAGTTAGTGTATCTACATTAGCGTGTGCTAACTGATTAGTGCAGAATTAGTGGCAGTAAGGGCTCACGTGATCATTTTTTTAATGGCTGCACGCTAATGACAACATTATCCCGTGGTCATTAATAGGGAAAATGGAAAATCGGCTATTTTCCAGCTGTGGTAAAAATGGCCTTAGAGTGTGGAAAAAAACCTGCGAAAGGGCACGCTAAGGCCAATTTCTACTGCAGCTTAGTAAAAGGAGCCCTAATTCTGTTAGGGGACTCTTTAACAAAGTGGCGGTAAGCCCAACGCGGTCTTACTGTTCAATAAAAGGGAAGTACCGCTGGTCTACTGCAACAGCCTGGTGGCAGTACCCTCCCCCAGCGTGTGCCATTTCCGGTGCTGCAAAAATATTTCAATTTTTGTAGCACCATTGTGTACCCGGCGGTAATCAGGCAGTGGTAACCACCGGGGTAGTGCAGGAGCCCTTACCATCACCTCAATGGGTGGCAGTAAGTGCTCCCCCTCAAAATGGCCGTGCGGCAAGTGGTTCACTTGCCACACCGCCATTTCTTTAAGAAAAGAGATACCTGCCTTTTACCCGCTACAGTAAAAGGGGGCCTCGGCGCGCATCAAAACCATGCGCAGACACCAGTGCAGGCCCCCTTTTGCCACAGCTTCGTAAAAGGACCCCTTAGTGTGTGCTAAGCTTTAGTAAAAGGGCCCCTGACCTTTACTGCTTTCGCTTGAACCTCTGTGGGAAGAACAAGCACATTGAAGCTGCATGCTTGACTCATCCTGCTGAGCCAGTTCCTGATTAGTTGCAGCCAAGTCTCTGTTGCATTAGTTTTACATGACTTTGCTCCTGCACCACAGTGTTAAACAATACTCAATCCATTCCTACTCCAACAAGCCTAACAAACATCTCTTTTATTTCTTTCTCCTACTTGATTTCTTTAGTTGCTCTCGAATGCATGTAGGATCCTTTTTACAAAGCTGTGCCAAAAAGTGGCCTACAGTAGTGTGGGCGCATGTATTACACGCGGGCTGGACCATTTCTCCACCGCATCTAGAAAAAAGAGGGTTTGGGGGGGGGGGCTGGGAAATGGACGTATGGCAAAATGAAAACCAACAAGTGTCTATTTATGGCCTGAGCCCTTGATGCCACCCATTGACTTATCGGTAAGGGCTCACGCGTTAACCTGTGCGGTAACTGTCCAGAGAGTGCCAAGTGCTGATTACCGCTGGAAATGCTCCCGCAGTAGAAAATAGAAAATTATTTTGTTGCGCTGGGGCACGCGGTAGCCAGGCAGTAATGCCAATTTGGTATGCACTGGACACACGTAGGCCTTTATGTGCCTTTATAAAAGGGCCCCTTAACATAGATTTGTATGGTTTTATATTATGTGGTATTTATTTGTGCATTTTTTCTAATCTCATGCTATGGTTATTTTTATTGTTTTACCTGAATAGAGTGTATGTGATGTTTTTATAATGTGTTATCTTAGGATATACAATTAATCTTTATAAGTATCACTCTGATTTAGCCAAACAACTATGTTGGATCATGAACCTCAGTTGTACTATGAGAGTTTCTTTTTTAAGATGAGCATTGCATATATGTAAAAACAATTTGATGGAAGATTTAAAAGTAAAAATATAAGGCAATGCAGTGGAGGGAGGAGGAGTACTACTACTACTACTACTACTATTAAACATTTCTATAGCGCTACTAGACTTACGCAGCGCTGTACAAATCAACATGAAAAAGACAGTCCCTGCTCAACAGAGCTTACAATCTAAATTGGACAGACGAACAGACAGCTAGGGGTGGGGAAATTGCAGTGGTAGGGGTGATAGGTGAGGATGTTGAGTAAGAGAGTCATGGTTAGGAGTCAAAAGCAGTAGCAAAGAGGTGGGCTTTAAGCCTTGACTTGAAGACAGCCAGAGACTGAGCCTGACGTACCGGCTCAGGGAGTCTATTCCAGGCATAGGGAGCAGCGAGATAGAAGGAACGGAGCCGGGAGTTAGCAGTGGGGGAGAAGGGGGACGACAGGAGACATTTACCCAGCGAACAGAGTTCACGAGGAGGAGTGTAGGGAGAGATGAGAGTAGAAAGGTACTGAGAAGCTGCGGAGTGGATGCACTTGTAGGTCAAAAGCAGAAGTTTGAACCGTATGCGGAAGCGGATAGGGAGCCAGTGAAGCGACTTGAGGAGAGGGCTAACGTGAGTATAGCGACTCTGGCGGAATATAAGACGCGCAGCAGAGTTTTGGACAGATTGAAGAGGAGATAGATGGCTGAGTGGGAGACCAGCGAGAAGCAAATTGCAGTAGTCTAGGCGAGAAGTGATAAGGGTGTGGGTAAGGGTTTTGGTAGCGTCCTCGGAGAGGAAAGGGCGAATTTTGTTAATATTATAGAGAAAGAAATGACAGGTTTTGTCAATCTGCTGAATATGAGCAGAGAAGGAGAGAGCGGAGTCAAAGATGACTCCAAGGTTGCGCGCAGACGGGACAGGGAGGATGAGAGTGTTATCTACCGAAATAGAGAACAGGGGGAGAGGAGAGGCAGGTTTAGGGGGAAAGAGGAGAAGCTCGGTTTTGGTCATGTTTAGTTTCAGGTGGCGGCAAGACATCCAGGCAGCAATGTCAGACAGGCAGGCCGATACTTTGGTCTGGAGGAGGATATTGAGCTGATGATGATTGGGGTACATAAGTCTCTGCATGTGAGTTGATGGATGCAGTGCGGTACAGCTGAGGTTCATGATCCAAAACAGTTCTTTGGCTGAATCAGAGTGATATTCATAAAGATTAGTTGTATATCCTAAGATAACACAGTGTAACAGAGTGAGTCAGCAGATCATAGTCACCCCTTCCCATAGAACATATCATATAAACATATCAACAATATGGCACTTCAAGCATTTACAAGGGCTCTCATCTGCCCTGTTTTTATCCTATGCCAAGTTTGGTAACCTAGCTAGACAGTGTCATCCTACCCAAAATAATTGTATCAATTACTATATAGGCAAGCCTTCTGACCCTCCTGCAGTGGTACTAGGTTGTTTGGGTCCAATCCTTATAGCATCAATCCTGGAAGCCATGCAACTCCCCAGTGGTAAAGCTAGAAAGCTATACGTCCTTCAGAGTTGAATTTGACTGAACCCCACCTCCCTAGGCTGCAACAAATGTGGTTCTCATAAACTCCACCAAAAGCAGAGACAGCAACTTGCTTGTCTTCCACACCCAACCACAGCTGTGACCATAAAACCTTGTTCACCAACTTCCAAAATATCCTGAAAAAAACTCAAGAAAATATCTAATCCAATATCTGACAAATGGACCCCATCAGGCCAATAAACCGCCAAACAATCCTCGTTAACATTTCATGAGTCAAAACCAAGCCCCCAAGGCATATAACAAACTTTGCCAGTTTATAAGTCACTCTTTTTCTTAAACATTCCACCGCTTTAACTTTCACAACCCCATGTCAAACGTTTCTGGGACCAATGTGAGACCAAATTAAATGTACCTTAGGAAACTGTTCACGAATCCACAACAATTCCTTCATCTGCCTGATGAGATCTACCCCTTTTACAGAACACAAGTCATTACCTCCCCACCAAATGAATTAACAATAAATGAGGAGCAGTCAACCAACGCATGGCCTGCAAAACAGAAAGCAACAACTGGTTCCACAGCATTCCATGAATACCCAACTGATATCTCCAAACTTGAGGTGAAGGCAGACCCATATGAGATCCCAGATCTATTTATTTATTTAGATTTTGCTCCCACCTTTTTCACTAGTAGCTCAAGTTGAGTTACATTCAGGTACACTGGATATTTATCTGTCTTAGGAGGGCTCACAATCTAAGTTTGTACCTGAGGCAATGGAGGGTTAAGTGACTTGTCTGAGATCACAAGGTGCAGTAGTGGGATTTGAACTGACCACCTCTGGGGATTGCAAGACCAGTGCTTTAACCACTAGGCCACTCCTCCACAGTACAGCGTAGTTAATCAAAATATATGGTTATTATTGACGCACTGCTTTACTAGAGGCATATACAATTTTTCTCTTTGGATACAATGTATGTTCTGTAAAACGCATTAAACGCTGTACTGTATCTGAACATATAAAAGATAATGGTAGAAGGGGTGACATCTCAAAGGTTTTGCACCAAAAAGAACAAAGATGGATATACCGTTTACATACGATATCTCCTAATGGCCCTATGGAATGGGAAGTGTTTTACTACAGTGATAGAAGGAAATTACATCTCAATATTGACATGTCTGTTTGATGATGATTTATCTGGAAGTGACGTCAGAAAAATTAGAAGTTTAACCGCATGAGCGTCCTTATAAGCAGTCGCCATTTTGATACAGATTGTATGCAATAAGGAAGATGAAAGTTGATGCATATCCTCTCCTGATGAAGTAGCGAAACAGAGAGAATTCTTTGACTGTCGCGAGAGACTGGTTATTACTATACTATGTGGATAAACTTGTGACTTGTTGTCTGAAGATATTATGAACAGATTTGCATTCTATTGATGCTACACCAAGCTGGAAGGGGCCCGTAGATAGCGTGTCACGTTTTTTCTGTGGATGAAGTTAAATACTTCTTTGGGGGTTTTGGTGATGCTTTATGTTATGTTTTGGACATATATTCTCCCGTTAGTATAGTTTTGACTCTTCTGATATTCTTCCAAGAATATAAACAAGATAGGCATTGCTTGTATATTTGGATAACTTATTTGTCACTATTACACCCTCTGTTTTTTACTGCAAACTGTTTTTTTTCTCTAGATATAGAGTTGTTTCACTCTGCAGGTTTTTCGGAGGTGGTGGTTGGCCTGTGATGAAAGCCAATGTAGATGTGTCCACAGAGTTGGTACCCTTGGCTTATGAGGCCTATATTTAGAAACACACTATAAGTGACCTTTAATATATGTACCAGCAATACCAATTCCTTAGAGCAAATATATGTAATAGTTTCTCATTCTATTGCTCTAAGCAGATTTAGCAATTTTTTGATATGCAATAAGTTAACCACTTGCCACATGGTCATTTCCCAGGGGAGCCATTTCTGCCAGCTGTTTAGGAGGGGGTAAGAGCTCCCGCGCTAACCCAGTGGTAACCTGGCAGCGCTATCCGATTACTACTAGGTAAGCTCATGGCACCAACTCACAAAACAAATTACAGCATGCGGTGAGTGCAGGCACTACCACCAGGCTCCTGCGGTAGCCCAGCAGTAGTGCCGGATCACTGCACAGCAAGTCCACGGTGGCCTTGCTGCACTTTAGTAAAAGGGCTCCAAAGTAAATATGGAGAATAAAATAAAACCTGTGGTGGGAAAGGAGTGTTTATTAAAAATAGTTATGTCATTTTGGGTTTTATGTTCTGGTTTCCTAGCCATCTGAGAGTTTTCATTGTACTGAGTTCTTTATTTTACATTTACATATGAAGTACTATATAGTTTGTTTTTTCTTGATCATTTTCTGAAGCAGTGTGTTATGATCTTACTTCTCCAATAAAAATCAAATACTTTTATTTTCTCATTGATGCTACAGATTGGTTTTGTCTTGCTTGATTACTTTCAAAATGCAACACGGCCAGCAATAACCATGAGCTACAGACAGAAAAAAATGAGGATAACAAGGAAGCAAACTAACAGTCATACTACTGCTCTCTTGGGAATAAATTAAAACAATGATTACTATCAGGCCTAACCAGCCCCAGTGGATGTATTTGTCCAAAAAAGAGACCTGAATTACACAACAGGAGCCGGAAAAATGTAACCGGAATACATAGCAAACAAACACAAGCTTACATTTCATTATCAAGCAGAGAAGACACCAAGCCAAGGAAAGTATTGTGGGGTAATCTCTGCTGCTGAAACAGTCCACGCTTTATCTAGGGTCCCTACACCAATGAGTGCTAATGATACCAGGAAAAGCCTGCAGTCAGCGGCTTACAGCCACCCCAACACCTTGAGGATGTGAGGAATGGCTGTCCTCCAACCTCCATCAACCAGTGCTTATATTCCCTTCCTTCAGCCTCAAACACATTGCGACCAGAGAGCTATTTCTCCCTCCTGCACCAGAACCAAAGGTTATTTTCGGCAGGCCTGTCTTGCTTACCTGCAGTGAGCAATGCGGGGAGAATGAGTAGTTGCTCGGTGCCAGTAGTTTATTGCCTACATAAGTACATAAGTATCCATCAAGCCCAGCATCCTGTTTCCAACAGTGGCCAATCCATGTCACAAATACCTGGCAAGATCCCCAAAAAAGTACAAAACATTTTATACTGCTTATCCCAGAAATAGTGGATTTTCTCCAAGTGCCTCTGCTATGCTCCCTCAGTCTGTCTCCTGCTCCTGTATGCCAGGACCTGGGTTATTACTTGTTAACGCGTTAACTCTGCCCTGTCACCGGCCATGGGTCGGGTCCTTCTTCCTGTCACCCCTACGAGTTTGTTGTGGCACACCAGGGCACCATGGCACACAGTTTGGGAAATGCTGCTCTAATATTCAATCAGAATTGTAATAGCGAGCATGATGTAGTACAGTATTGACCCACCAGCAGTTATTCAATACACTTTAGCACACTAACAGGCTTATGCTATAAGGCATAATATAACCCAGTACTGGCCCCTAGGTCCCATCAAGGTTTTCTTTAGGCTGAAAGTTATTAGACATTTGAAAGGCCTTTTGTCTAATGATAATTTTGCAAGACTTAATGTTACCTATCTTTGATTATTGAAATTCAGTGTTGCTAGACCTTCCAAAAAATATGCTACAGGCCTTACAGATAGCTCAAAATGCTGCAGCAAGGTTGTTGACTGGTTTACCATGATCATGTGACATTACTCCAGTTTTAAAAGAGCTACATTGGGTCCCAGTAAACTTTCATGTTCAATTTAAGGTGTTTACAATGATTCATAAAGCTTTAAAAACAATGAAGCACCTCTTGCAATTGCAGCTGCTTAAAAAAATTATTGTCCAAGTCATAATCTGAGATCAGTTAATAAAATACTGATGGATATACCTACTTTTAAGGAGATCAGACTTGACACCTATCGTACTTCTATGGAGTTGAGGGTATGCGACTCTGGAATACATTGCCCTTTGAGTTGTGAAGTATTAATTCTCTGTTACACTTTAGAAACAGTTGAAAGCATGCACCTTTAATTTGGCTTATTGTATCTAGGTACAATATTTTGTTTAGGTGTACTATGCTTACATAAGTATTGCCATACTGGGACAGACCAAAGGTCCATCAAGCCCAGCATCCTGTTTCCAACAGTGGCCAATCCAGGTCACAAATACCTGGCAAGCTCCCAAAAAAAGTACAAAACATTTTATACTGCTTATCCCAGAAACAGTGGATTTCCCCAAGTCCAATTTAATAATGGCCTATGGACTTTTCCTTTAGGAAGTCGTCCAAATCTTTTTAAAACTCTGCTAAGCTAACCACCTTTACCACAATCTCTGGCAACGAATTCCAGAGTTTAATTACACGTTGAGTGAAGAAATAATTTCTCTGATTCGTTTTAAATTTATTACTTTGCAGCTTCATCGCATGCCCCCTAGTCCTAGTATTTTTGGAAAGCGTAAACAGACGCTTCACGTCTACCAGCTCAACTCCACTCATTATTTTATAGACCTCTATCATATCTCTCCTCAGCCGCCTTTTCTCCAAGCTGAAGAGCCCTAGCCGCTTTAGCCTTTCCTCATAGGGAAGTTGTCCTATCCCCTTTATCATTTTTGTCGCCCTTCTCTACTTGTTAGGCAAGACTCTCTGGCGTGTATTTTGATGTGTATTGTGATGTATTAATTATCATCTTTTGTTTGTCCAAAGATTTTATGTAAGTTTTACTTTGTACACTGCCTAGAACAGATGAGAGGAGATATGAAAAGCCTATGAAAGCATTGTGTAAACTGTCTTGTCCTGGAATAGGATCCATTGGAAGGGGGAGTGTATTGACCACAATACCACAGTCACTTGCCTTAACTGCCTAACAAGCTTGGTTTGGGGCTTTGAGAACCATCATAAGTGTTGTAGAGTTTTAAATATTCTGGGCAGACTGGATAGGGGACATTTTGGCCTTTATTTGCCTTCATTTACCACGTTGCTGTGTATTTCTCCGGTCCCCATTACACTTTTCAAATGTTGGTGCAAACATCTAGTAGCCATGAAGTGACCTGAATGCTCTTGGGACACTCAGCTTCTACAACCTTGTTTTATGCTGGTACAACCAATACCAAGTATCACAACAACCACTCAGAATTCACTTATCCAACATTAGAGCGTCAAACACATCAAAGTACATAAGCCCTATCTTAGATATGTCGCAACAAACTCAAAGGTGAATGAATTACCTGAGCCCATAAGCCAGGCCCCCTCCCTGCCCATCTTCAAAGCCTTGCTCAAAACCCACCTCTTCAATGTCGCCTTCGGCACCTAACCATCATACCCCTACTTGACATTTCGCCCTTTAGATTGTAAGCTCCTTGGAGCAGGGACTGTCCTTTATGTCAATTTATGTTAATCTGTACAGCGCTGCGTAACCCTAGTAGCGCTCTAGAAATGTTAAGTAGTAGTAGTATATGATTGAGGTCTACAAAATCCTGATGGTGTAGAACGAGTAGAAGTAAATCAATTTTTTACTCATTCCAAAAGTACAAAGACTAGGGGACATTCAAAGTAGTTACATGGAAAAGGAGGACATATTTTTTTACTCAATGAATAGTTAAGCTCTGGAACTCTTTACCTCATTTGAGACGACTCTGTGGGTGCTGTGGGTGCTTGAGCAACCCCAATATTGAGAAAATTCCTTGTATGTGTGTTGGGAGGGGTCATTTCCATTGGCTCCTATGCGTTTACCGAAGAATGTATTAACAGTGGTTAGTATATCTGGGTTAGTAGGGAGATTGTGTCCCTATTTTGAAGGCTCCTGGTGCTTCTCTTTGATATTTGGACTTGTTTTGTACTTTGAACCCTCTCTATGCTGTTTTCCGGATTACATGAATCATTTAATAGAGATATCTTTGCATGAAGTCTCACTTGATGCCAGACACTCCCTTTTACTCCGTCCACCAAATTTTAAAAATGTAACATACAAATCTGTTCATTCTGCTCATTTCACTTATATTGGAACCAAATGTTGGAACTCTATTCCTAAACCTATTAGATCTCACTCAGATTACCTACAATTCCATAAATTATTGAAATCCCATTTCTTTTCAAATTAATTTCAAAATACATCTCACTAGACTTTACTCTAATAAACAATACAATTCCAGTTTCTTATTCTATTCCATCTCAGCAGTTACAAATTTAGTGGTTGACATCAATTATATCAATTCCTACAAAACGTCCATATTTCCCTATCATTGTAGAATATTGTTTTCTATATTATTCTAATCATTACTCTGTATCTTTAACTATACTATGTAAGCCACTTTGAACTCGAACCTACTTTCGGGATAATGTGGGATATGTCTTAATAATAATAATACTTGTGGTGGAAAGTGTGAGCCCTCCAAAACCCACCAAAAACCTACTGTACCTACATATAGGTGACACCTATCAGCATAAGGACTATTGTAGTGATTTTCAGTTGGGTACAGTAGCTTTTTGGTGGGTTTTGGAAGGTTCATAATACAATATAAGGGGGTAATAGATGTGTACCTGGTACCTTTAATGTGAAGTCCACTGCAGTGCCCCCTAGGGTGCCCATTGCTCTGCTGGGATGTCTATGTGGCCAGTCTACTGAGAATGCTGGCCCCCTTTCATCACAATAGCTTGTTTTTGTTCTTTTTTTTTTTTTTTGCCTTGGACTCTTTTTTATTTAATGGTCCAAAAAGCACAGAGCACAAAAAACATCTAGCAAATGGCCATTTTCAAAACAAAAATATTTTTTTTTTGGTTCAAAAATCGCTATGTTCGCCACTTGAGTTTTGGACGTTTTCAGCAAAACATCCCAAACCAGATTTAAACATCATATCAAAAATGCCCCTCTTTTTGTGCCAGAGTAAGTCAAGTGTTTAAGTTAGAGACACACTCACAGACTGTCCATACTCCAGCACATGTACGTCCCTTAGCACCTAAACGTGACCTTATAGAACAGCACCTAGTGCATTTGCTTGTGTGACTGTCAATTTTGGTGCTTTAATGTGTAAATAGTTACCAGGTTACAGAATTCTGGGCATGCTGCTTACAGTTAATACAGATGTTTTGCACACATCAGTTTTGCAACGAATGCATTGAAACTAAAAGGGCCCCAAGTTTTCTTTATGTATATCCCAAATCAATTTAATAGTCAATACTTGACTGCAGAGGGGAAAAATAACATAAAATACAATTTAAATCAGTATGTTTAGTTTTTAAAGAGAGTTCCAGTTTAGGCATGTATTTTTAGGGATTTTTAAAAAAGATTTTGCTGTTTTTCTTTCTAGTTATACTGGACCACACTCTGAGGCAGCAGTAGCAAAACATGCCACGTGTTGCTGGTTTAGCGTCCAGGTCCTGTGCACTTTAAAGATATGTGTTGATATTTAAAGTCTTACTGATAAGAATTTTATAATTACTAAATATTAAAATTTTCACAGAAAAAGATAAAAAGAGAGGGATCTATGAGGAAGCAGGTGAGCTATGGGCTTACATGCTCATATGAAGCAAATCGCTGCTGAGGTCCACTTAGATTCAAACAATTAAGTGTTGTGCTATATAGAACTGTCATTGGATAAGATACTTCTTTTACTGTTGGGTAAAGAGTACATGATTTATGTATATCTCATGCATGTCAAATTCCTGCTACTGACCACTTCAAATTCCTGCAAGTTGGCCACTTAAACATTTGTTGGAAATATGTTTTGGGTGTCCATTATTCTCTGAAAAACGTATTGTATCACCTTTCTTTTAAACGTCCTTCGATTGAGCTTCATATGATGATTCCCCATCCTTCAGCTCTCAGTCAATGGGAAATTCTTCCTACTAAAATTATCCTGAAGTCTGAAAGATATTTGCATGTTTATATCCTATTTTCCATTCCCCTTCTGTCTGTTACAGAAAATATTGTAGTTCCTTCAGGGGGAAGTTATCAATGTGGGCTACTGTTAAATTGGATTATTTACCACAAGCACAGTTACTTTATTTATTTATTACATTTTTATTCCGCGTTTTCCCACTCAAAGCAGGTTCAATGCAGCTTACACAGTAAAAGGAATACAGAATATTGTTAGAGAGGGTAAAAGTTAAATATACCAGAATAATAGATGTGATGAGTAGGTAGAAATAGGCAATGGAAAGGGGAGTAAGGTGGGAGATGTGGTCTGGGTCAATGTCGTTGTCATGAGGGTATGTGTTAGGTAGATGGTTCATAAGATTAATCTGGATCGTTTGGATAGGCTTGCTTGAATAAATGGGTTTTTAGTGCTTTCCGGAAGGGTAGGTAGTCGCAGATTGATCTGTGGGATTTTATCACAAGTCGGGTTATTTTAGCACAGGGTTTCATTGCAGAAAATAACCCATTTCAGGTAAAATAACCTGACTTAATAGTACCCCATGTTGATAATTTTCTCTCTCAGTGACTCTGTACGTAACATACCATGAAGCCCATTCACCATAAGCTGAAGCAAACCTTGTAATGCTCCCTGCCTTTTTCTCCTATTTCTCTTTTACTTCACCATTCCAAATTTAATATTTAAGTAACTTTGGGGCCCTTTTACTATGCCATGTAGGTGCCTACACACGCCCAATGCACACCAAATCAGAGTTACCGCCTGGTTACCACGTGGCCCTTGCGGTAATTTCAATTTTGACACACATCCGCTACGCGCATCTGAAAAATATTTTTTATTTTCTGATGCACGGCAGCTACGCACGTCAAGTGGAATTTGACATGCGTCGACCATTACCACCCGGTTACCGCATGAAACCTTACTGCTAGGTCAATGGCTTGCGGTAAGATCTCAGACCCAAAACAGACACGTGGCAATCTTCATTTTGTCGCACATCCATTTTCGGCAACAATGTTTTAAAAAAACCATTTTTTTTGTAGGTGCACTAAAAAGTAAATCTGTGCACGCCCAAAACACGAGTCTACACAACTGCAGGCCATTTTTCAATGCACCATAGTAAAGGACCCATTTTTTTTTTTAATTTTAGCTGTGTTTCTCCAGAAAGCACATTGCTGAAAAGCACCACTAAAGTTTTATATTAACCTCCTTAAAAAAAAAAAGAAGACTTCTTTAGCTGAATTTTCTTTAACAATCTTCTACCAAAGCAACAAGTTGCTGTGAGACTAAGGATAGCTACACAAGGAACATTGTGAAGTGCATAATGTTTTAGCATCAATAATTTGATTTTTTTTTAACAATAAATTTAATGAGTTAATCTAAGTGCCAGAGCAATGTGGCTGAGACAAGGCCACCTCATGAGAATCTGAGGTAATATTTAAATTTGTAAATGCCTGATTGTTGCTTCTAATCGTCTCTCAGACTCCCAGTCAGTCTTGAAATGCTATATTATTTTTTACACGGCACTGAACCTGCTATCCCAGTGGATGCCTAAGTTTTATGAATCCTGGACAATGCTACACTTACAGCACCACTGATAATTGCATGCTATTTTCTGCTCTTCTTTGATGAAATTATATCTCAACACTTCTCCGTGGATGGCAGCAGCTCTTATTTTTACCAGCACACATGTTTCACACTGAGAAATAGAGTGGTTTATGGGGTAGCAACAAAAGAGACAGAAGACCGTCAGTTCAGCGAGATGGGCTCCTATCCCACAGGGACAGCTAGGAGGGGAAAAGGGAATTGTCAGATCACCGAGCAATTTCAGTGACAGTGTGAAACTTCTTTTTCTCTTTTTATAAGCTTCGCCACAGTGCATCAGAGGGGCTGATAGGCAGGTTTCTTTCAGTGCTGTAACCGAGCCTTGATTATAGATTTTTTTTTTGCTTGATCTCTGTCTCTGTTTGCTTAAAGTTGTAGTGATTTATGTTAAAACAGGGTCAAAGGTAAAATTATTTATTTTAAGGAGCAGAATGTCTTCTTGAATTAAAAAGGAAGCCAGATAAAAAAATTAAAAAAAAAAGCATCATGAGCATTTATGTTGTGCCCCATGACTACAAAGAAGGGAGCTGGTATGCCCAAAGCAGGCCAGTGTATATGCTGTATATTTAGGCAAGATTACTACTACTACTAATCATTTCTATAGTGCTACTAGTTGTATACAGTGCTGTACACATTACATACAGGTACTTTCTCTGTCCCTAGGGGGCTCACAATCTAAGTTTTCTGTACCTGGGGCAATGGATGGTTAAGTGACTTGCCCAAAGTCACAAGGCGCTGCAGTGAGAATCAAACCCAGATTGGCAGGGTCAAAGCCCACAGCACTAACCATTAAGCCACTCCTTGCTGAGTAAAAGGGGCCCTTTTACTGAGTGGCAGTAAGCCCCACCCCACGAGCTTACTACACACCAAACAAGAACTACCGTTGGGCTACCACAGCAACCTGGTGGTAGTTCCCACCCACCCCCACCCCCCACTTCTGGTGGTACAAAAATATTTTCTATTTTTGTAGTGCCAGTGTTTACCTGGCAGTTATCAGGCAGTGTTCCGTGCTGCCCGGTTATCACCCCATTAGCACAATAGCCTTTACTGCCATTTCAATGGATGTACTCACTCTGCTGCTCCCCAGTATCTCTCCACACTCGTCCTTCCCTACACCCCTTCCCGTGCACTCCGCTCCATGGATAAATCCTTCTTATCTGTTCCCTTCTCCACTACTGCCAACTCCAGACTTCTGTCTCGCTGCACCCTACACCTGGAATAAACTTCCTGAGCCCCTACGTCTTGCCCCATCCTTGGCCTCCTTTAAATCTAGACTGAAAGCCCACCTCTTTAACATTGCTTTTGACTCGTAACCACTTGTAACCACTCGCCTCCACCTACCCTCCTCTCTTCCTTCCCGTTCACATTAATTGATTTGATTTGCTTACTTTATTTATTTATTTATTTTTTTGTCTATTAGATTGTAAGCTCTTTAAGCAGGGACTGTCTTTCTTCTATGTTTGTGCAGCGCTGCGTACGCCTTGTAGCGCTATAGAAATGCTAAATAGTAGTAGTAGTAGTAGCAGTAAGTGAACCATGCTATAAGTGGCTCAATTACAGCACGGCCATTTCATTTTTTTAAAAAAGAGTTGGCGTTTTACCTGCTGCGGTAAAAGAGGGCCTCAGCACGCATCAAAAGCACGTTCTAATGCTAGCACAGGCCCCTTGTTACCACAGCATAGTAAAAGGACCCCAAAGTGCATGGTATGGTGATCATAGGTTTATCCAACTGATATTCTTAAATTAAATCTGGTCCTGGAGGCACCCCAGCCAGTAAGGTTTTCAGAATTTCTACATTGACTATTCATGAGCTAGATTTGCATGCAGTGGAGGCAGTGCATGCAAATCTTTCTCATGAATATTCATTGTAGATATTCTGAAAACTTGACTAGCTGGAGTGCCTCCAGGACCAGGTTTGGGAACCACTGGACTATGGTCTCTGTCTCCTTAGCCTTCGTGCTTTGCTGGCCAGCCTGAGATCTCTGCTTCTGGGGTGTTTTTTTTCTCTCCCCCCCCCCCCCCCCTCTTTATTATATTATGATGTATTTCTTTTCCTACTCTTTTTTTTAAATTGTAAACTGCTCTGAAGAGTGTTCTAAGGGTGGTATATCAAATACATTAAAGGGGGGAAGGGTTTCTATCTTATGACTGTATGAAAACTGCTTTGCTTTGCTTTATAACCCTGTAGGGCTCATATGTCGATCAGAGAGCTGGTCACACAGAGCACTGTGGCCATCATTTTTTAATGGTTAATACATACCAATAGCTTTAGTGCAAGCAATCTGCCTCAAGGCCCATAGCAATAAAATCGGCCCTGTGGCAGATAGCTTTTAATGTGTAAATATGTAGCTGATTTATTTGGATGACAACCTGTGTTTGCTGTTGTCATTGTTCAAAAAGAATTTATGTTTACTTATATTGTATTGTGATGCTTTGTGTTTTTTATGATTATGAATGTATCATTGTACTCCACTTAGGATATATGCGGATAATAAATTATCATTATTATTATTATTAGCATTTGTATAGCGCTACCAGACGCACGCAGCCCTGAACACCAGACACAGAGACACAGTCCCTGCTCAATAGAGCTTACAATCTAAAATAACACAGACAGACAAGACAATTAAGGACGAGGGAAGTACTGGGTGAGAAGGAACAAGGGGGGGGGGGGCAAACGAGTAGTGGCTTGGAGCCAAAAGCAGTAGTGAAAAGGTGGGTTACAAATGATTACAAAAATAGGCATCCTTCTGGCTTTCACCATTGCCTTTTCTACCTGTTTGGCCACCTTAAGGTCTTCAGACACAATCACCCCCAAGTCCTGTTCTTCTTTTGTACATAGAAGCACTTCACCTCCTATACTGCACCGTTCCCTTGGATTCTTGTAACCCAAGTGCATGACACTGCATTTCTTAGCATTAAATCTTAGTTGCCAGTGAATGATCCTTTACAGAATGTGCAGTACAATATCTTTCCAAGGGATCTCAATCAGAAAGGGTATGAATGAACATAAGGAAGAGATTCTGGAAAATGCACAAACAGAAGAATAAACTAGGATCTGCAAAACGACTCATTTAAATATGAAGCCCGAAATGTTTCCAATTTGAAAATCATCCTGCACTTGTGCTTCTTTGCCCATTAGTATGCATCGTGAGAGGGTAAGAGAGATCTCTTAAAACTGTTAATTTGTACAATTTAAATTTTAATGAGCTAGGAGTGCCTGGCTTCAGTATGTGGTCCTCTTTACAAGTTCTGCAAGAAGAAGTTCAAAATACACAGGCATTACAAATGTTACACTGATGTAAGTTTTTAAATAGCTCCATACCTAAGATATAGAAGGGTTCAGGATTCAGTTTCTATGTAACTCAAGGTCCATTTGCAAATTCTGCATGTTGGAGGGGGGGCCAGCAAAATAGGATTATTTATTTGTTTATATAATAAAAAATATGAAAACAACAATAGACGAACACAACATGGCATTTAGGGTCAGAGTCTATATATGGTGCCTAAAAAATCCACACGGTAAACATTTCTGCCTAAGCGTATTCTATAAATGGCACCTAGATTTAAGCGCAGTATATAGAATATGCCTAGTTGATATCCAAGCGCCTAAAACTACGTGCATCCATTTAGACTAATGAAAAGGTTACATAAATCCCTGCGCATAGATTTACGCACACTGGGACATATTTTATAACTGTGCATGTAAATTTTGGAATGACCACCCCCACCCTTAACCACTCCCCTTTTCAACTGCGCACGTTAGAATTTAGGTGCAGTTCATTACAGAATAGTCTTAGTGAGCTGGGTGCGTAAATTCTAATCGTTGCCAGTTAGTGCTCATTATTACTTGTTAAGTGCTGTTATCAACACTGATTAGCTTGTAAAGCCAATTAAGTTACAACCGTAGTTGTATAATACGCCTAGATTTCAGCGTGGATCTCTAAGCACGCTATATAGAATCCTGGAGTTAGTCAGTAAGGTCTAGGTTCAGTAAATGCAGATAATTGTTTACATGATATGAGCTTGGCGCATTTTTCATGCCTACCCTTATGCCTTCCAAAGCTGATATAAATGCTGGCACCCAACTGAAGGCGGTTAGGTACACAAATCCAGGTATTCTATAACATTGCACCTAATTTCTGGCAACACCCCTGACTTGCAAATGCCCCTCCCATGGCCACACCCCCTATTGATTTCTGTGCTATGACATTTAGGTGCATATGTTATAGAATAGGGCATAGGGCAGATTCACGTGTAACTACTAATTATTGCCAATTAAGGGGCCATTTTACAAAGGCATGTAAGTGCCTACGCACATCCAGCGTGCGCCAAATTGGCATTACCACCTGGCTACCATGTGCCCCAGGAAAACATGCAGTAGTAAATAATTTCTATTTTCTACCACAGGGCTCCAATCTGGCTTAAACGGCAGTTGGCATGCGATGAATGCTTACCGCACAGGTAGCGCATGAGACCTTACCGCTAAGTCAATGGGTGACAGTAAGGAGGGGTATAATCAAACGCGAACACCTATGTGTAAGAACGTCCATCTCTGAGTACGGGTCTGTGAAGGGGCGGGCCGAACTGTATTTTCGAAAAAAATGGACGTCCATCTTTTTTTTTGAAAATACATTGGATTAGGGCGTTTTTTGAGCTGGGCGTTTTTGTTTTTTAGCGATAATCGAAACCGAAGCGTCCCAGCTCAAAAACGACCAAATCCAAGGCATTTGGTCGTGGGAGGGGCCAGCATTCGTAGTGCACTGGTCCCCCTGAGATGCCTCTATGCCAGCCTCAAATATCATACCTAGCTCCATGACAGTAGTATACAGGTCCCCAGAGCAATTTTAGTTTAGTTGGCTCTGCGCGGGACCCATGCAGAGAGGAAAAATCGGAAGAAAAAAAAAAACAAGCAAGCAAGTGCAGTCAGGGACGTCCAAATTAAACCAATAGTAAAAGGGGGAATTGAACCAGCAACCTTCTGATTATAAGCTCAGTGCTCTAGCCAGTGCACCACTGCTTACATGTCTTTCCCTTTCCATTAAGTCCCTCCAAGTTTCTGTCAGCCAATCACAGCTCATTTAGCTAACATCTGTGTCAGCTAAACAGCTGTGATTGGCTGACAGAAACTTGGAGGGACTTAATGGAAAGGGAAAGATGTCTAAGCAACTGAATAACCTGGTGCACTGGCCAGAGCACTGAGTTTGTAATCAGAAGGTTGCTGGTTCAATTTCCCTTTTTACTATCATGGTAATTTAGACGTCCCTGACTGCACTTGCTTGTTTTTTTTTTCTCTTCAGATTTTTCCTCTCTGCATGGGTCCCGCACAGCACCAACTAAACTAAAATTACTTCGGGGACCTGCATACTGCTGTCATGGAGCTGGGGATGACATTTGAGGCTGGCTTACAAGTTGGAAAAAAAGTGTTTAACATTTGTTTTTTTTTTGGTGGGAGGGGGTTAGTGACCACTGGGGGAGTCAGGGGAGGTCATCCCCGGTTCCCTCTGGTGGTCATCTGGTCATTTAGGGCACTTTTTTGGGACCTGTTCGTGAAAAAAACGGGTCCAACAAAAGTGACCTAAATTCTCTCTAAAAACGCCTTTCTTTTTTCCATTATCGGCCGAGCACGCACATCTCTGCTCAGCCGATAACCACGCCTCAGTCCCACCTTCACCACGCCTCCGACACGCCCCCATCAACTTTATTCGTTCCTGCAATGGAGTGCAGTTGGAAACGCCCAAAATCGGCTTTCAATGATACCGATTTGGGCACCTGCGTGAGAAAGACGTCCATGTCCCGATTTAGGTCGGAATATAGGCGTTTTTCTCTTTCGATTATAAGCAGGAAGGTCTCAGGCCGAAAATGGATGCAGGATGGTTTTCATTTTGCCATACATGCATTTTCTGGCCCATTAAAATAGCCCCTTTTTTCCAGACATGATACAATAAGAGTCCAGCATGCGTCAAAAAAAACCCGTCCACATTGCCACAAGCCAGTTTTGGCACGCCTTTGTAAAAGGGCCTCTGAATATTAATGTCAGTATTTGACTGTTAGTGCTTAATCAACTAATTAGTTTACACACGGATCAGGAATCTGCACTCAAATCTGGGCAGCCTATACAGAATCTGGAGGAAAGTATTAATCTACTACTATGTACTGTATCTGACAGACTGTTGAAACTGGAGGATTTAATCAGTCCAAATGGCCTCCAAAGACTTGCTGAAAAAGAAGACTTCAATACTCAATTAGTACTCCACTGATCTCAACTGTAAAGGTAGTGTTTTCAATAATTTTGGTCCAGCTATATAAAATATAGATGTTCTGTACTCATCAAATCTAACACAATGGAATGATGATATGTCCAAGAGATCTTTACGAGCAGATCTCAAAGGCTTTGCTGGCTGATACATCCTTAGAGAAAAAAAAAACAGGTAATAGTTGACACTTGGTTAATTTAGACTTTAAGAACAAGCAGCAAAATCTTATCCTGGATTCTCCATTCATAGAGAGTCAGTATAACCAGAATAAGATAGGGAAATATGTTCAAATCTTATGCAACAAATAATTCTCGATTGTCTTGAAAGCTTGACCTGAAGGTGAAAACCAAATGAGTTACTTGATGCATGGTTAAACTCCTTTGTTTTTGATATGAATAATATGAACACATACTAAACCAGCTTTGAAACACAATGAGGTTTATTTTAGAAGCCCTATTTGTGATTTCTACGTGAAAAATACCAGCATTTATTTGGATTTTGCTCACACATTTTTCAGTAGTAGCTCAAGGTGAGTTACATTCAGGTGCACTGCATATTTCTCTGTCCCAGGTGGGCTCACAATCTAAGCTTGTACCTGAGGCAATGGAGAGTTCCGTGACTTGCCCAGGATCACAAGTAGCAGTGGTGGGATTTGAACCAGCCACCACTGGTTTTCAAGACCGGTGCTGTAACCGCTAGGCCACTCCTCCATTATGGCATGTATTTGTAAAAAGTTGATAAATTGAAGAACCCAGTAAATTATATCACACCATTTATTATAATAACTTTAATAAAGCATGAGGAAAAGACTTCAAACACCCAAACACTTACTATTATTTCAGCATCTTGGACTGGGGTTGTGTTTTCCATCATCGGTCACAAAAAAACGCATAATTGTTTTTCTTTGATTTCTATTTCCTAACAAAATCTGATTTATTTACTTAGGGCCCTATTTACTAAGCTGCACTAAGGGCATGCTAGCATTTATAGCGCACGCTAATGATTAGCACATGTTAAACACCAATGCGCTCATTTTTGAAAGAGAAGGACGCCCATCTTTCGACACAAATCAGAAGATGGGCGTCCTTCTCACAGGGTTGTCTAAATTGGCATAATTGAAAGTTGATTTTGGGCGTCCCCAACTGCTTTCCGTCGCAGGGACAGCCAAAGTTCAAGGGGGTGTATTGGAGATGGGACTTAGGCGTGCCTAACACTAGGACGTCCTCGATCCATAATCGAAAGAAACAAGGACGTCCCTGATGAACACTTGGACGATTTTACTTGGTCGTGTTTTTCTTACGACCAAGGCACAAAAAGGTGCCCAAAATGACCATATGACCACCGGAGAGAATCGGGGATGACCTCCCCTTACTCCCCCAGTGGTCATTAACCCCCTCCCACCCTCAAAAAACATCTTTCAAATATTTCGTGCCAGCCTCTGTCCCAGCCTCAGATGTCATACTCAGGTCCATCACAGCAGTATGCAGGTCCCTGGAGCAGTTTTAGTGGGTGCAGTGGACTTCAGGCAGGCGGACCCAGGCCCATCCTCCCTACCTGTTGCTTTTGTGGAGGAAACAGCGAGCCTTCCAAAACCCACCGGAAACCCACTGTACCCACATCTAGGTGCCCCCCTTCACCCATAAGGGCTATTGTACTGGTGTACAGTAGGGGGGCCAGTGCACTACAAATGTTGGCTCCTTCTATGACCAAATGGCTTGCATTTGGTCATTTCTGAGATGGACGTCCTTGGTTTCCATTATCGCCAAAAATCAGAAGCGACCAAGTCTAGGGTTGACCATCTCTAAGGACAACCAAAGGATTTGAGCGTCCCTGACCGTATTATCAAAATGAAAGATGGACGTCCATCTTGTTTCAAAAATACGGGTTTCCCCGCCCCTGGATGGGGATGTTTTGCGAGGACGTCCATATCAAAACATGGACATCCCTTTCGATTATACCCCTCTATGTCACCCATAGAAACATATGGGTGACTCTAGCATTTAAGGTGCGCTAATAATAGCACATGCTAAAAACACTAGCTCACCTTAGTAAACAGGGCCCTTAATGTCAAAACCAATTTTAGTTGGCCACTATTTATACTTGGAAATCCAAACTATGTAGATATCAAGGGCATGTTGTTTGGCGGGACTAAAATCTACACGTGTGCTCTCCATTTCACAAAGGGATTACACATGTATGGGAAAAGCTCCACATCAGCTTTTACACCTGCTCAACAGCACATATAGGTTTTTAAAATGTACTTGTTTCAGCAAGAGCTTTACATGAGAGATTAAGGGAGTCATTCTCCTTAATACCACATATTTTTTGTCTACTTCCAAAATAGCTGGAGGTATGTTCACTCACATAGCAATCCAACATGTAATCATGGGACACAGTAAGTGCTCATCATACCCTTTCCTACATTCAATAATTTTACTTCTGACCCTGTTTTAAAATAAAATACATGAAAAACAAACAAAAAATTGGGGAGTGACCACAGAAATTCCAACACAAGAGCAACTTTATTAAAAAATACAAAAAACTAAAATGTTGCCTTGATACAGTCCTGTGTTTCGGCATAAAAGAAGCCTGTCTCAGGAGTCAATACCGTTGAGTCAGCACTGCTACTTTAAGGATTTTGTCACATTGATTTTTGCCACTATCCCCCAAATTCTGTGTAGTGTGACTTGAGTTGCACGCGCAAATCAGGTCGAATTCTGATTAACATGCACAACTTAATTATCTTAACAAGCCAAACAGCTCTGATATTTGCCATATAACAAGCAATTATTGGCACTAATTGGCATTAAATAGAATCTATGCACAACTTTCTAAGCGAATTCTATAAAGTGATGCACGTAAATTCTAAGATGCAGATTAAAAATGGGTATGGCCATGGGCGTAAAATGGGTGAGTCATGGGCATTCCTAAAAACTAGGCACACTGTTATAGAATACACCCGCTCCACGCCTAACTTAGGCGTAAGCATTTACACCAAGTTTTACTTGGCACAAATGCTTGCGATTAAATTTAGTCACGTGTACGGGCACTAGGCATATTCTAAAAACTTCACCTAACTTTAGATGTAGTTTATAGAATACACCTAGGCGGGGGGGGGGGGGGGGGGGGTTGTGCCATTTTTTAAGGTGTCATATATAGAATCTAGTCCTATATGCTTTTGTGGTTCAGTTTGTGGCATCCAGTGTGCAATAGCTGTTAGGATTTCTGAATATCAATGATATGCTTTGATGTCCCCATGCATACCTCCTACCCACCCCCATCCTCCCACCCTGTCAGACTGTCATAGTAATGCTTGAATGTTTTCACTTATATACACTGTCTCCATTTGCTCCCAGATTGGTTTCTGCATATTACTGATTTGATAGTATTGACTGCAGTGGCAGACGTGTTTTACACCAAAACTCAGGACTGCATCGAATTAACAATTTATTTTTTTGTAATTTTAAATAAACTTATCCTTGTATTGGAATTTCTGTGGTCACACCCCAAATTTGTTTTCCATTTTTTGTGCGTGTGTGTGTGTGGCTTTGTGGGTATCTTCTGCATTTCTGCTTAAAATAAAATATTCCAGTTTTCAAATGATCCTTAAGCAGAGGAGTGTGGTAGCCGTGTTAGTCCACTCTTCAGGTTATCAATAGAAATCAAACAAAATAAAACATGGAAAAGAAAATAAGATGATACCTTTTTTATTGGACATAACTTAATACATTTCTTGATTAGCTTTCGAAGGTTGCCCTTCTTCATCAGATCGGAAATAAGCAAATGTGCTAGCTGACAATGTATATAACTGAAAACATTCAAGCATTACTATGACAGTCTGACAGGGTGGGAAGATGGGGGTGGGTAGGAGGTATGCATGGGGACATCAAAGCATATCATTGATATTCAAACAGGATGGGTGTGGATAGGTGAGGGGTGGGGTGATCAACAGAGAAATACAGCTTTATGGTTTATAATGGGCTAGGAACCCCAGATCCTTGTTAAGTCCTTTCTGTTGGGTGTTAAAATATTCAATCATTCTGACTTCAAAGGTCTTACGTTCTTGTATGGTTTTAAAGTTACCTTTCAGGAGTCTCACTGTGAAGTCACTGGTACAGTGTCCTGGTCCTGTAATATGCTGACCAACAGGCGTGGGAGCCCTACTGGCACCAGTATTGTTCATGTGATGTCTATGTAAATTGAATCTTGTCTTAAGCATCTGACCTGTTTCTCCAATATAGCATCCTTCGTTACATTTTTTACACTGAATGATATATACCACATTGGAAGATGAGCAAGTGAAAGATTCCTTTATGTTGAATATCTTTCCTTTGTGGATGATCCTTCTATGCAGTAAGGGGAGGGGGATAGCGGGGGCAATCAACTCCAGTCATATGATGCCTGTTTCCTTGTGAAGAGCACTATACACCTTACAAATTCATAGGAGCTGCCAAGTATACCAAAAAGTGACCATGATTCTCTGTTCTATGTCTCCAGTCTACGTAGCATCATAGCTCTAAAGTGTCACTGTGGGGGAAATTCTATAGATGACACCAAAACTTGGGCATCGAAATAATTAGGCACTAAGGGATAGATTCAATATATAGTGCCTGAAAAATCCATGCAGTAAAAAAAAAGAGGCATATTCTCTAAAGTACACCTATATTTTATCTATTAGATTGTAAGCTCTTTGAGCAGGGACTGTCTTTCTTCTATGTTTGTGCAGTGCTGCGTACGTCTTGTAGCGCTATAGAAATGCTAAATAGTAGTAGTAGTAGAACAGGCTTAAATTTCTGTGTGGTATGCAGCAATCGCCTGTCCACGAGACCAAATTTTGTTGCATCCATTTAGGCCATGTTTTACTTGGCGTAAATCCCGACACCTAAATTATGCGCAGAGCAGGTATATTCTATAATAATACATATAGATTTTAGAAACACCCATGACCCACCCATTTCACACTCATAACCACACCTCCTTTTCAAATATGCAGCGCACCACATTACATAGTAACAGTAACATAGTAGGTGACGGCAGAAAAAGACCTGTACAGTCCATCCAGTCTGCCCAACAAGATAACAGAATACACTTAGCGAGTTGAGCACGTACATCTTCATTTATGCCAATTAGTGCTAATAATTGCTTAACATCCAATGAACATCCACTTCAGGCACAGGCAGTTCCTTGTGACTCTGGGCAAGTCACTTAACCCTCCATTGCCCCATGTAAGCCGCATTGAGCCTGCCATGAGTGGGAAAGCGCGGGGTACAAATGTAACAAAAAAAATAGCTAGTTAACAAATCAAGTTATGTGCATTGTTGTAGAATATGCTTCAATTTCCGTGCCTTATATAGAACATCACTTAGGTACAGATCCCACATCTAACTTTTGGGTGCTGCACTTAGGTTTGCTGAAAGCAGGTGTAAATGCTAGTGCCCAATACAGGCACACTTAGGCCAAATTCTGTAATTCTGCACCCAACTTTTCGGAATGCCCCTGACACACCCCTTTTCAGATATGCACTATGAGAGTTAGGCCCAATATTGGACCCAAAATGACTAAGGTGTCGCATCTATTTTATATAATTGGTTTAAGGGTACAGTTTATTGCAAAAGTCCCTGATGAAGAAAATAAAGGTATTAGCCAACAGAAGAAGGGTAAAAAAGCCAACATTAATGAGTGGCAGGTAATACATTTGAAGTAAAAGTGTGAAGATTTAGCTAAATAAAACTAATATTAAATTTAGAAAAGATAGGGCTATAAAAGGTCACCCAAAATTCTGGTATGGAAGAAGTAAGAACTAAGAAGAAAAGAATAAAGAGAAAGGAAAATGGAGAATAGGAGTGTGGGAAATATAAAGTAACCATGTTCATCTGTGCCATGCATGGGATTTCAGAGTCAGTCCTCACCCATCTATAGATACACAGCTAGATTGAACAAGGTCAGCCCAATTCTACTGTTTGCCCTGACTGAATACAACAGATGCATAAAGGGTCAGCACTGAAGGACTACAGATGCTTTGAGAAATTGGATTGCTAAGCGAATGAACATGCTGCACAGTTTGGGCAGTAGATTGAAATGCCAGCTCTGCTCACAGAGGGGATGTCAGGAGGTATGTATAACATGACTGCCTGGTTTGTATTTTCCCTGGTGTGGACAAAGTTGTGTTAACTCTAAGAGAATGAGAGAATGGAACAACAGCGCTCATGCACGAAGAGTCTGTTCTGTTAAGTGTAGTTAAGTATTAGGAGTGACTATGAATCAAAGTCAGAAACATTGCAACTAGTACTGGTGCCAGAACAAGGAACACATAATTCAATATGGTTTTCTTTTTTCATTTTTGATTCTTTTCTGGAGATGAAATATTATTGGATGTTTTTAAAGAGTCTCCTTACGTAGCCATTCTTTCCATTCCTAATATCTAATTCACAGGAAAAAATGTTATATCTCAGATTCGTAGCAAATGAATATCACATATTTGCAAATGAGTGAAAGGAATGTGATTTATAATTATTATATCTCCATTAGTGCTTACATGAAACAATCCCCACTCCGCCAGCAATATTTAACCGGTCAGAAATGGCCGCTGACCGGTTAGCGTTTCGGTGGCTAACCGAAAATATTCAATGGGAGATAACCAGTTATCTCCTGCTGAATTGTGTTTAGTGCCTACTGTTAAACTGGTTATAACAAGCGGATATTCTGTGCCTAACTGGATAAGTTTAGAACTTAAGTATATAAGTACATAAGTGTTGCCATACTGGGACAGAATGAGGGTCCATCAAGCCCAGTATCCTGTTTCCAACAGTGGCTAATCCAGGTCACTGGATGAGTGAGTGTGATAGGGTATGATTGAGTGTGATTGAGGCTTTATAGACTAGGATACTATTAAAATACATATATTTAATTTTGTTTAATGGTAAAAATAAAAGTTTTGTAGAAAGAAAATGTGTAGTTACTTTTGAAGGGAATGCATATTCATTAGGGATGTCTGAAGAACATGACCTGTTGGTGGACCTCAAGGACTGGGACTGGAAGGCATAAGCACCTTTGAATATTGGGCCAATGGGTTTGATAATGTGTCACTCTATTGTTTTGATAATAGTCAACTCAGGAAGAAAAGAGGAAAAAAGTAGTTCCTTGTTCAAGCTGAAGACTTTGATCCAACTTGTAGAGGCTCAGAAAGAATTTTGCTCAGTTTTGGTTATTTTATTTTCTAATTCTGAAGTTTGGCCTGTGGGGATCCTGAAGCAGATGTTACACTTAGCCCACAGCTAGTTGCAGGAGAATGTTGCTATGGAGACCAGCCACATATCTTTTAAGTCCCTAGCTACAGTGGATTGTTAACCTGAAAATAAAAGAATTCATATAAGTTCACCTTAAAATGGAAGATTTGTTATTTCTATAGCTAAGCATGTAAGTACCTCGGTTCCTAAACTGCATCATCTCTAGTGCTTTACTGTGACAAGTCAGATTTGACAATTAAAAGTGGTTGTTAATTCATGATAAGTCCCTCTACTGATGGATGTTTCCTGTTTTAAATATTTATTTTGGGCTCCTTTTACAAAGCTGCGCTACTGATTAGCAGCATGCTGAATGCGAAGAAGCCCATAGGAATAAAAAGGGATTCTTCACATTTAGCGCGTAACTAATCAGTAGCGCAGCTTTGTAAAAGAAGCACGTTATATTTATGCAATTTCCACAAATATTTATTTATTTGAAACGTCTAAACCACACTATCCATTAGTTCTAGGCTGTATACATCAGGAACATACACAGTAAGACACAAAAAGCATAGCAGAATACTATAGTTCTACCCAAGCTCCTGTTGTATCATGTCATTGTGTATGTTGATTTCTGTCCTATTTTCCTTCTCATACTCTTTCTTCTTCTAGATTGCATGCTGCCTAGATGGTTTGATCTGTTAGGTGGGATAGAAAGTTTTTAATAATCTTGAAACTTGAATACACAAAACTACGACAAAGAATCACCAAATGACCTCCCTTTAGTTTACCATGACTAGAAACTTGTGACTGCAAGCCTAATACTCAAGCTAAACTGAAAAAGCCTGAGCAAAAAGGAATGATTTTAACTGTTTCCTAAACTGAAGGATCAAAGTTACATAACATCAGCCCTCTCACTATGCCATGTTCACAATACACAAATACAAGAAATAAAACCACACTAAGTGCCTGGCACAATAATGGGCCACAGCTTTATTAACAAAATACTGATTAATAATAACAGTAATATTGTTCATGTAATAATAGATAACTGCAATATACAACTGCAATACAGAGGCCTTTTTCCCCTCACACCTGAAGCCAGATGGTGCCGAACTAGCTTTATCAATCACTCAATCACTGTTCAGTACACAATATCCCTACCTCCCACAAGTCTGCCGTTATGCAGGACCTGCAAATACAGCATTTTCATTCTTAAACCAATTCCCATTTTCACAGTGCCTCCTCAACGGTATCACAATCCCCCATAATTCCGCAAACCACCAGCTGCAACCAACCCATCCCCCCCCCCACCATCAATGCCACCACCACCAAAACAACCCTGGACACACCCAATAGGGAGGGCAGAGAGAGTAACCACCTCACCTCCCAACCCGCTCCCACATCTCACCACCCTCCCAAACAGTAAATGCTGCCCACCAAGATTTCCCTTCTAAATTCTCCTACAACTACCCCATCAACCATAACCCACCAATTCCCCACCTGCCATGCCACCTCCCTGCCAATCATTCCTCTTTTCCCCTTACTAACTCCTGCTACTCCTCCCTCCCCTAACCTTCACTAAAGCAGTACGGCTTAAACTGTAAGCTCCCATACATCAGTTCACAGGCAAAGAATTCCAAAGAGACAGGCCTGCAATCTGAAGAACTGCTGAACGGTTAGCTTCAAGTCTAGCACACTTAACGGAATGAATATCTAATAAAAGTTTATCCACAGAATGTAAACTATGAGACAGCTGATACAACCTTACAGGTGACGTTCATTTACATATTATCCCATATCACGCCAACAGATCCTCCCCCAACTTCTCCCCACAACAACTACCTATCACCTCTTCCATCCAGTCTGCCCAAGAAGATAAATTCATATGTGCTACTTTTTTATTTGTACTGTCCTCTTCAGTGCACAGACCGTATAAGTCTGGCCAGCCCTATCCCTGCCTCCCAACCACCAACCCCACCTCCCAACCACCAGCTCTGGCACAGACCCTATAAGTCTGCCCAGCACTATCCCTGCCTCCCACCACCGGCTCTGGCACAGACCATATAAGTCTGCCCAGCACTATCCCCGCCGCTCAACCACCAGCCCTGGCACAGACCGTATAAGTCTGCCCAGCACTAGTCTCGCCTCCCACCTCTAGCTCTGGCACAGACCGTATAAGTCTGCCCAGCACTATTCCTGCCTCCCACCACCGGCTCTGGCAGGACCTGCAAATACAGCATTTTCATTCTTAAACCAATTCCCATTTTCACAGTGCCTCCTCAACGGTATCACAATCCCCAATAATTCCACAAACCACCAGCTGCAACCAACCCATCCCCCCCCCCCCCCCCCCATCAATGCCACCACCACCAAAACAACCCTGGACACACCCAACAGGGAGGGCAGAGAGAGTAACCACCTCACCTCCCAACCCGCTCCCTTAAAAATCAAGATCAGCACCTTAAACCTAATCTGCCAAAGCACAGGAAACCAGTGCAGATCCTTCAAAGCTGATGTAATGTGATCGGATTTTGACAAACCTGTCAGAAGTCTAGCAGCAGAGTTTTGCACAATTTGAGAGAATTAATCATCGATTTAGAGTGGCCCAAGTACAGAGAATTACAGTAATCCAGAACAGATAACATCAAATCTTGCAAAATTTTCTGGAAATTTACCTCAGATAACAAATTCTTCAAACATCTTAATAATCTTAACCTGAAGAAGGCTTTCCGAATAACAAAAATAATAATAATATAATAATAAATATACACAAGGAAGACATCACTTGCTATAGTAACAAGAGATCTGCAATAAAAATAAAGCATAACCAACAGAAAAGAAAAAGTAAATAAATTGGATCCCTTTCAAGCCCTTAATAAAGTGGGGGACAAGACACTAATCAAAAGAAATAAAATAAGGAGCAATTTAGGTGAGCATTGACATTTTGATCATTTATCAGAACTACTATCCCAACCAATCTATGTGGACAGAACAGGCTCTCAGTTGTCTGGGACTGTCCTGTTACACAGAAACATAGAAAGATGATGGGGTTCATAAAATATATAATTCACTCCTTGCAACTTAAACATTTTCAAGCGAAACAACTTAAAAACAAAGTCCCCAACTGAATAACCGTAAGACTCAGCAATAAAGACCGTTGCCTCCACTTCTGAGTAACTTGTGAAACATTGGACAAAATCCTAATAAGGTAATTCATAGTAACATAGTAAGAGGTGGCAGATAAAGACCTGAGTGGTCCATCCGGTCTGCCCGATAGACTCATTCATTCTCAATTCTAGACTGAATCAATAATGAACGTGATATTATATACTTGATCATGGTCTTTCTTTGTTGTTTCAATGACATAGACCGTAGAAGTCTGCTCGGCTCTATCCATATGTTCCAACTACAGGAGTTGCCGTCAAAGCCTATTCAAATCCATCTTGTCATTTGTGGGACACAGACCGTAAAAGTCTGCCCGGCACCGTCCTCACATTTCAAATTACTGGAGTTTCAGTCAAAGCTCTCTTCATCCCATCCTAAGACAGATTGTTATATGCAGGACTCAGACCATGCAAGCCAGCCCAGCACCGGGCTTAGTTGATATAGCCAGAGTTGCCATCTAAGCAACACTTTGACATGTAAACACATATGCAACCCTTTAAGCTTTGATTTAAACTATTCATTTCTAATTCGAGATCCCCTGTGTTTATCCCATGCCACTTTGAATTCTGCCATCACCTCCGGGAGGGCATTCTAGGCATCAAACACCCTTTCTGTGAAAAATTATTTTCTGACATTATTCTTAAGTCTACCACCTAGCAACCTCAAATCATGTCTTCTAGTTATACCACTTTCCCTTCTCTGGGAAATATTTGTTTCTTTATTATTACCTTTCAAGTACAGTACACTCCATTTAAGTGCACGTCAGATAAACGCATGCTCTGTTTAACTGCATGCTGTACTTCAGTCCCGTTTTTGGCACCATCAATTTCTATGGGGACAAACTTCGGTTTAGCACACCACTGATAAGTTTAAGACCGCTCCTCTGCAGGAAAGACTCTGCATAAGCACGCACACGGAATATGGAAGCCGATTGGCGCGTGACAAAGGGGCGGTAAATTTGAAATCTCGTTGGTTAACTGCCACAGGCAGAATAAGCAAAAGAATGTTGTTACACTGGAGTCGTCGTCATTGTCATGCAACTGTAAGACTTTAACACTGACTGAACGAATAGAAGTTCTTAAAAAATTAGAAAACAAACAAACATAGTAGATGACGGCAGAAAAAGACCTGCACGGTCCATCCAGTCTGCCCAACAAGATAAACTCATATGTGCTAGTTTTTTGTGTATACCTTACCTTGATTTGTACCTGTCTTTTTCAGGGCACAGACCGTATAAGTCCGCCCAGTACTATCCCCGCCTCCCACCACCGGCTCTGGCACAGACCGTATAAGTCTACCCAGCACTATCCGCGCCTCCCAACCACCAGCCCTGGCACAGACCGTATAAGTCTGCCCAGCACTAGCCCCGCCTCCCAACCGTCTCTGCCACCCATTCAAGGCTAAGCTCCTGAGGATCCCTTCCTTCTGAACAGGATTCCTTTATGTTTATCCCACGCATGTTTGAATTCCGTTACCGTTTTCCTCTCCACCACCTCCCGCGGGAGGGCATTCCAAGCATCCACCACCCTCTCCGTGAAAAAATACTTCCTGACATTTTTCTTAAGTCTGCCCCCCATCAATCTCATTTCATGCCCTCTCGTTCTACCGCCTTCCCATCTCCGGAAAAGGTTCGTTTGCGGATTAATACCTTTCAAATATTTGAACGTCTGTATCATATCACTCCTGTTTCTCCTTTCCTCCAGGGTATACATGTCCAGGCAGCAAGTCTCTCCTCATACATCTTGTAACGTAAATCCCATACCATCCTCATAGCTTTTCTTTGCACTGCTTCAATTCTTTTTACATCCTTAGCAAGATACAGCCTCCAAAACTGAACACAATACTCCAGGTGGGTCCTCACCAACGACTTGTACAGGGGCATCAACACCTCTTTTATTCTGCTGGTCACGCCTCTCCCTATACAGCCTAGCAACCTTCTAGCTACGGCCACCGCCTTGTCACACTGTTTCGTCGCCTTCAGATCCTCAGATACTATCACCCCAAGATCCCTCTCCCCGTCCGTACCTAGCAGACTCTCCCCGCCTAACACATACGCCTCCTGTGGATTTCTACTCCCTAAGTGCATCACTTTGCATTTCTTCGCATTGAATTTTAATTGCCAAACCTTAGACCATTCTTCAAGCTTCCGCAGATCCTTTCATGTTTTACACTCCCTCCCAGATGTCCACTCTGTTACAAATTTTAGTATCATCCGCAAAAAGGCAAACTTTACCTTCTAACCCTTTGGCAATGTCACTCACAAATATATTGAACAGAATCGTCCCCAGCACCGATCCCTGAGGCACTCCACTACTCACCTTTCCCTCATCCGAGCGAATTCCATTCACCACCACCCTCTGGCGCCGGTCCGTCAACCAGTTCCTAATCCAGTTCACCACTTTGGGTCCCATCTTCAGCCCATCCAGTCAAGCATCTATTGCTAAAGAATATGGTGTCAATCCCAGTCAAATTTCACGTATCTTGAAGCAGAAAGACCAGCTTCTGTAAGACTGGCAAAACAATACAAATCCACACCAGAAACGAAAATGGGCAGGAAAAGCTGAGGAGGTAGAAGATGCTCTTTTTCGGTGGTTTTCTGAAGTCAGGAACAGACATGTTCCTGTCAGTGGTCCACTGCTTATGGAGAAAGCTAATCAGCTAGCTGAAAGTCTTAGACTAACTGAATTCAAAGCCACTGTTGGATGGTTGGAAAGATGGAAGGAGAGGAACAACATAAAATTCAAGAAACAGCATGGTGAAAAACAAGACTGATGACTTTGGTGCTGAAAATTGGGTTGTTTCAGTTCTTCCTACCACCTTGAACGAGTTTGCACCTTGAGACATTTTCAATGCTAACAAAAACGATCTCTACTGGCGAGCAATTCCTGATGGAACACTTGCATTCAAACAAGCCAAAACTACAGGAAGTAAAACGTCGAAGGACCGACTGATGATCCTCCTTTGCTGCAATATGGATGGGAGTGAGAGGTTGGAACCACTCGTCATTGGAAAGAGCAAACAGCCCCGTTGCTTCAAGAATGTTAAGCGACTTCCTGTGTCATATGAGGCTAATGCAAATTCATGGATGACTGGGCCGCTGGATGACCGAGGGGTAAAAGGGGCGATCAAGGAAGATAAAGACATAGCGGAGAGATTGAATGAATTCTTTGCTTCGGTCTTCACCGAGGAAAATTTGGGTGGGATACCGGTTTCGGAAATGGTATTTCAAGCAGACGAGTCGGTGAAACTTACTGACTTCACGGTAAACCTGGAGGACGTAATGGGGCAGGTCAGCAAACTGAAGAGTAGCAAATCTCCTGGACTGGATGGTATTCATCCTAGAGTACTGATAGAACTGAAAAATGAGCTTGCGGAGCTACTGTTAGTGATATGTAATTTATCCTTAAAATCGAGCGTGGTACCAGAAGATTGGAGGGTGGCCAATATAACGCCAATTTTTTAAAAAGGTTCCAGGGGAGATCCGGGAAATTATAGACCGGTGAGTCTGACGTCAGTGCCGGGGAAAATGGTAGAGGCTATTATCAAAAACAAAATTACAGAGCACATCCAAGGACATGGATTACTGAGACCAAGTCAGAACAGCTTTTGTGTGGGGAAATCTTGCCTGACCAATTTACTTCAATTCTTTGAAGGAGTAAACAAACATGTGGACAAAGGGGAGCCGGTTGATATTGTGTATCTGGATTTTCAAAAGGCATTTGACAACGTACCTCATGAAAGGCTGGTTGAAGGAAAGGAAACAGAGAGTGGGGTTAAATTGGCAGTATTCACAATGGAGAAGGGTAGTTAGTGGGGTTCCTCAGGGGTCTGTGCTAGGACCGCTGCTTTTTAATATATTTATAAATGATTTAGCGGTGGGAGTAACTAGCGCGGTAATTAAATTTGCTGATGACACAAAGTTATTCAAAGTCGTTAACTCGTGACAGGACTGTGAAAAATTACAGAAGGACCTTACGAGACTGGGAGACTGGGCGGCTAAATGGCAGATGACGTTCAATGTGAGCCAGTGGAAGGTGATGCATGTGGGAAAAAAAGAACCCGAATTATAGCTACGTCATGCAAGGTTCCACGTTAGGAGTTACGGATCAAGAAAGGGATCTGGGAGTCGTCGTCGATAATACACTGAAACCTTCTGCTTAGTGTGCTGCTGCGGCTAGGAAAGTGAATAGAATGTTGGGTATTATTAGGAAAGGTATGGAAAACAGGTGTGAGGATGTTATAATGCCATTGTATTGCTCCATGGTGCGACCGCATCTTGAGTATTGTGTTCAATTCTGGTCGCCGCATCTCAAGAAAGACATAATAGAATTGGAAAAGGTGCAGTGAAGGGCGACTAAAATGATAGCGGGGATGGGACGACTTCCCTATGAAGAAAGACTAAGGAGGCTAGGGTTTTTCAGCTTGGAGAAGAGACGGCTGAGGGAAGACATGATAGAGGTATATAAAATAATAAGTGGAGTGGAACAGGTGGATGTGAAGCGTCTATTCACACTTTCCAAAAATACTAGGACTAGGGGGCATGTGATGAAACTACAGTGTAGTAAATTTAAAACAAATCAGAGAAAATGTTTCTTCACCCAACGCATAATTAAACTCTGGAATTCATTGCCAGAGAACGGGGTGAAGGCAGTTAGCTTGGAAGAGTTTAAAAAGGGGTTAGACGGTTTCCTAAAGGACAAAGTCCATAAACCACTACTAAATGGACTTGGGAAAAATCCACAATTCCAGGAATAACATATATAGAATGTTTGTACGTTTGGGAAGCTTGCCAGGTGCCCTTGGTCTGGATTGGCCGCTGTCGTGGACAGGATGCTGGGCTCGATGGACCCTTGGTCTTTTCCCAGTGTGGCATTACTTATGTACTGGGGAAATTTGGAAGCAGTGGCTAAAGAAGTTAGACACTAGAATGCGGGCACAAAAGCGTCAGATTTTGTTGCTTTGTGATAGTTGTGCTGCACACAGTGATGATGTCAGGCTGTCTAACATCAAGGTGGTTTTCCTGCCACCAAACACTACCTCTCTGATCCAAACTATGGATCAGGGCATAATAGCCAATTTCAAACAACATTATCGGGCTCTTGTGCTACATCGTCTGATGAGCGTTATGGATGACCAGACTGGCAAGGATAAACGTGCTGTTGAACTGGCTCCTAATCTATCACTGTTGGATTCCCTACATATGCAGAAAGAAGCCTGGAATCATGTTACACAGGAAACCATTGTGAACTTGCTACAAGCAAGCAAGCTTTGTTAGGGATGTGGAGAGGGACGAAACAGATGCAGCTGTTACTAATGCGTCAGATGAACAGGCTATTGACATCCCAGCTGGTGTTACTGAAGAGAAGTTTCATCACTACATAGCTGATGATTACGATCTACAAATAGCTGATGACAGCACTGATGTCCAGATATGCGCCTACACGCAGGCAAGGGCTGATGATGAAACAGATGATGAAATGAGCAGCGAGGCTCATGCTGACGAAAATCAACAACCTCTTGTCACTTTTGCAAGAGCGCTGGAGAGTCTCAACACAGTGCGGGCCTATCTGGAGGCCACTGGATGTCAGTGCTATGACAGTTTTTACTGTCTGGCAGACGTAGTCTCTGGAACTCACAGACACAAGAGTGTACAGAGGACTATGACTGATTACTTCAAGTAAGCCTAATGTCAGTTAACGGAGAGTGTATACTGTACATATAATAAACAGTACTATACATATGTTTATCAGATGTCAAGCTTCTTTTTTGGGTCACAACGGTTAAGTGGTTGGGAGGCGAGGATAGTGCTGGACAGACTTGTACGGTCTGTGCCAGAACCGGTGGTTGGGAGGCAGGGCTGGTGGTTGGGAGGTGAGGATAGTGCTGGGCAGACTTATACGGTCTGTGCCAGAGCCGGTGGTTGGGAGGAGGGGCAGGTGGTTGGGAGGCGGGGATAGAGCTGGGCAGACTTATACGGTCTGTGACCTGAAGAGCACAGGTACAAATCAAAGTAGGGTATACACAAAAAGCAGCAAATATGAGTTATCTTGTTGGGCAGACTGGATGGACCGTGCAGGTCTTTTTCTGCCGTCATCTACTATGTTACTATGTTAAGTGCACGCTCCGGTTAACTGCATGTATTTCTTTGGTCCCAGACCCTTGCACTTAAGCAGATTGCACTGTATTTAAATGTCTGTATCATATCTCCCCTGTCCCTCCTCTCCTCTAGGATATACATATTCAGGTCATACAGTCTCTTCTCATACGTCTTTTGGCTCAATCCCCATATCATTTTTGTCACCTTCCTCTGGACACCGCTTCAAGTATTCTTACATCTTTAGCAAGATATGAGCTCCAAAACTGAACACAATACTCCAGGTGGGGCCTCACCAATAACTTGTACAGGGGCATCAACACCTCCTTTCTTCTGCTGGTTAAACCTCTCTCTATACAGACTATCATCCTTCTGGCTACAGCCACTGCCTTGTCACACTGAATTGTCACCTTCAGATCCTCAGATACTATAACCCCAAGGTCCTTCTCCCTGTCAGTGCATATCAACCTCTCACCACCTAACACATACATCTCCCTTGGATTACTACTCCCTAAGTGCATCACTCTGCACTTCTTTGCATTGATTAATTGCCAAATATTAGACCATTCTTCTAATGTTTGCAGATCCTTTTTCATGTTTTCCACTCCCTCCGGGGTGTCCACTCTGTTACAAATCTTGGTATCTTATGCAAAAAGGCAAACCTTACCTTGTAACCCTTCGGCAATGTCGCCCACAAATATATTGAACAGAATCGGCCCAGCACCTATCCGTGAGGCACTCCACTACTCACCTTCCCTTCCTCCAAGTGAATTCCATTAACCACCACCCTCTGGCATCTGTCTGTCATCCAGTTCATGACTTTTGGTCCTAAGTTCATCCTGTCAAGTTTAATCAAGAGCCTCCTATGAGGAATATTGTCAAAGGCTTTGCTGAAATCTAAGTAGATTACATCTAGTACACATCCTTGATCCAATTCTCTGGTCACCCAGTTAAAGAATTCAATCAGATTTGTTTGGCATGATTTATCTTTGGTAAAACCATGTTGTTTCGGATCCTGTAGTCTATTTGATTCCAGGAAATTCACTATCCTTTCTTTCAGCATCACTTCCATTACTTTTCCAATAACCGAAGTGAGGCTTACCAGCCTGTAGTTTCCAGCTTCTTCTCTGTCACCACTTTTGTGAGAAGGGACAACATCCTCTCTTCTCCAATCATACTGAATCTCCCCCATCTCCAAGGATTTATTAAACAAATCTTTAAGAGGACCCGCAAGAACCTCTCTTTAGCTCCCTCAATATCCTGGGATGGATCCTGTCCAGTCCCATGGCTTTGTCAACTTTTAAATTTCCAAGTTGTTCACAAACACTTTCTTCCATGGATGGTGCTATATCCACTCCATTCTTATGTTCCTTTGCCAGTCAGTCGTGGTCCTTCTCCAGGATTTGTTTAGCACGTTAATGCTCTCTTGGTTGGGTAGGATCGAAACTATAAAATATGACATTTATGCCTGCTATCAATTACTATAGTAGTATGTTACCAATGCTGGTTCCATCCTTTCTTTTTTAATAAGAATATAGACTTTTAAAAAAACCTTACTAACTATATATGGAAAGGAAAACAACTTAGAATAGCATTAAAGACTCTCAAACTTCTAAAGAAGATGGAGGTATTGGATTCCCTGATTGTTATACTTACCATCTTGTTAATTTTTTAAGTTATGGAGCTCAATGGTTATCTAATCAAACTGACCAATCTTACAGTCCTGTAAGATCTACACTTGTTGCTTTACTTGCTTTAGATTAGACCTTACCTACTCCTTATTGGCTGTCTATGACTGCACCCATTTGGCTTAACACCAAAATAATGATAGATAATGTTTAAAAAAACTATTTTGTCAATCTTGGTGTCAACTTGGCTTATGGTCCTTAAATCAAATTATTATTGAGAATTCATTTGTATCTTTTCAAATTTTAGTGGAGAAATACAACCTTCCTACCACACAATTTTATAATTGGATACAATTAAAACATAGTATTAAAAAAGATCTCCCTAACATACATTGTAATTTGGCCATTATACTTGGTTATACTAGGTCAGAGACAGAAACTTTCTTTGACCCCTTGTGAGTGATGGATTGCTAATGCTAGTTCAAAGATATTACCTTACCACATACATCTGTATACTATTATGAACAAGGCATGAGCCAGACATGCTGTAGTTTAAAAGTAGACTGAATGCTGTTTAAATAATTTTAGATATTCTTGAATTCTGATTTCTGTGTATTTTAGAATATGTCTTATAAGGATGCTTATTTTAGAATATGTTTATTCTGTGTAGTTAATATGTAGAATGTTTGTTCAACTCTTTGCCTTACGTTCTGAGTAGGACTGCAGTGAAAAGGTCAGCATATGGTTTGACTTAGCCATAGTCCTAGCTGGTTCAGTGTATGAAGCTAAGAGGTCAGAGAAGTCAACTCTCTTCTCCTTGATTGATTAGCTAAGTATAGGAATGGTCCTGAAAGTAATAACAAACTATAGCTGTATGCTATTAAGTAAGACTGGCCCTTGACCCCTTAATGAATGCCAGAGTTCAGTTAGCAGTTAGTATGAAGTTGACTAGGAATATGAGAATGTCCCTTAGCCCCTAAATGAACTCAGTTTAAGCTATAGCTGAGAAATTAATCATAATGAAAATGTAAGAGACTGGTGCCATATTGTCTGGTTTGAGGGGCCCCAGGTCATAGGTCAGTTTGAGAAATGTCTGAAACCTATGTAACTGATATTTGGAATATATGTATGGTAATAATTAGTTCAGACAGGGTAATTAATCTATTCTTTACCATCTGGAAAGTAAGGGGGGCTAGGAGGGGGATAGAACGGTATATAAGTGGGAGTAGAAGCAGCTTACGTCAGAAGGAACAGACAGAAGAGGGAGAGACAGCAGAAGAGAAGGAGCTGAGACAGAAGCCACAAAGACACAGAGAGCTGAGAAAGAGAAGAAGAGACTTAATGCTGATGTCCTACTTTGTTTGCTGGCAAATAAAGAAGATTTCTCTCTCACTCTGGTGTGTGCTGTTTGACTCCTGAAGTACCACAGATTCTGCTAACAATAGGGGTAATTCATGCATCAATTCCTGCAACAATTCTTGGTGGCAGCGGTGGGATCCCGGACCCTGCATCAATTTCTGGCACCCAACTGACTGAGGAACATTCGCCGGGTATGTATTCTGTATTCTGTATTGTAATCCTTGCTAGGAAACTGTAAACCAGCCCCTCATAAATTGAGGGAAGGGGAGTCTGATCAACTCTCAGCGAAGGCCTTAGTAGCTTTTAGTCTAGTGGAGATTAGAAGCGAAACCGCTTGAGCTTATCTGTATCTGAGAAATTTGAAATTGTTGGGTGGGATTTTCTGTATGGAATGTGTGTGATGCCTGAATGATTAAATGAGTGCGGACTTCTTATAGCTGCGTTTCCAATTAACGCGAGTTCAATTGGCCAGTGACGGAAGGAAGCGATTGTTGTCTGTCTACCTAGTGTCTCGAGAGTGTGGACCCCTTACTGCACTCTCAAAAATTCCCTCCCTCTTTGTGTGTTGTAACTGTAAGCATTATGGGAGGGAAATCGTCTAGACAAATTGATACTCCCCTAGATTGTATGCTTAAGAATTTCAAGAAAGGATTTTTAATTAATGATTATGGACAGACTTTAAGCTCAAGTACTCTAAGAACCTTGTGTGAAGTTGAGTGGCCATCTATGGGAGTGGGGTGGCCCCCTAGTGGCAGCTTAGATATTGAAGTAATCCGGAAGGTCTACAGCATAGTTGTAGGAGAACCAGAATATTCTGAACAACTCCCCTATATAGATTCCTGGGACAGCCTTGTGACTGACCCTCCCTCTTGGTTGAAAACTTATATGGGATCCCCAGTAAAGTTCATGTTGGGCCGCGTTCAAAGAAAGATTAGAAAATCTAAATTGGAAGAGGGAAAGAGCCCTAGGAAGCCTACCACCCAATCGGTGGCTTCCGCCCCTACCCTGTCCGAAAAACCCATACTCTCTGATGACCCCTCAGATCTTGAGCCACCACCTTATGGCCCATTGTTGGGGTTCCGTGCCACCCCTAGAGATCCACGCCGTCCAGCCCAAGCTTCTCCAGCACAGGCTTCTCCGGATAGTTCCTCCCCTTCTGTGCAAAACCCGCCACATCCTAGGTTGGACTTTTCATCCGGCCTCTACCCTTCTGTGCCACATCCTTCCCTGCTAACCTCCGAAGACCCGCTTTGGGCTCCACTCCCTGACTCCTCAACTCCTGACAGCCCAGCCTCTCCTTCTAGTACCCCTATCCACTCATCAGGGGCCCGGCATCCCTTTCAATGGACTGAATCACCTGTGACCACCTCTCAGTCTATGAGTACCCCTCCTCATCCCTCAGGGTTTCAACATACCTCCACTGAATGGGTTAGACCTGCTGCAATCACCTTTGAGCATGATAGGAGGGTAGCTCCTAGCTCTGCCTCAGGTTCCATTCCCACCTCCTCGAGAGTTCTGCCCCTGCGCCAGGTAACCACCACTCGACCGGATCCTAATAATGAGGGTCAGGTTATACAGGCACAGGCCTACCAGTATGTACCCTTCACAACCACCGATCTCCTGAATTGGAAGACGCATTACCCCTCTTATACTGAAAAGCCTCAGGCAGTGGTAGACCTAGTGGCTAGCATTATGGCCACCCATAACCCAACCTGGACTGATTGTCAACAACTTCTCCTGACCCTCTTCACAACTGAGGAGAGGCGGAAGATTTTGCAAAATGCTGAGGCTATCATGCGAGCGCGTGCCCCCGAGGGGACACAGAACCTAGAGGAATGGGTTAGAGCTCGGTTCCCTCGTGCAGCTCCAGCTTGGGATCCAAATAATGAGCAGCACTATGAACTGTTGTCTGGCTATTGCCGGGACTTGCTGGAAGGTATGAGGAAAGGCATAAAGAGGCCCATTAATCTGGCAAAGGTCTCTGAAATTCTCCAAGGGGCAACTGAATCCCCTGGGGCCTTTTTAGAGCGACTAATTGAAGCCTACAGAACATACACCCCATTTGACCCTGAAGCACTAGAAAACCAGAGAATGGTGAATAGTGCATTGGTGGCCCAGAGTATGCCAGATATCCGGAAGAAGTTGCAGCATCAGGAGGGATTCGCAGGGATGAATACCACCCAGCTAATTGAGATCGCAACCAAGGTTTTCATTAATAGGGATCAGGAGGTGCGCCGAGAGGCTGACCGGAAGATGCAGAAGAAGGCCGACCTTTTAGCAGCAGCCATTACTAATTCCACCCTTAACCGAGGTCGACCTCTAGCTAATGGAAAGCCAAAGTGGGACCCCGGACCACCAGCCAGGCCCCGAGATTCCTTCAATCAATCCCGGCCAAGGGGGGAGAATCCCAGACCAAGATTGGAGAGGGATCAGTGTGCCTACTGTAAGGAAAGAGGGCACTGGAAAGATGAATGCCCCCAGAGGCGCCAGGGACTGAGAAGGGGACCAGGAGATCGAGGAAGCCGAGGCCGAGTTCGAGAGGGAAGGTATGAGCCTCCTGAATCTGACATCATCGGGATAGCCGAGATGGCAGAATGGGACGAATAGGACAGACCGGGTTCCTACAAACTGGGCTCCCAGGAACCTATGGTCAAGTTAACTATAGGGAGCCGCTCAATTCCATTCATGATTGATACAGGAGCTGAACATTCTGTTGTGACGGAGCGATTAGCGCCTGTGTCTGGAAAAACTGTCCGAGTGGTGGGAGCCACGGGGGTGCAGAACCGGAGGCCCTTCCTGACGACCCGTAGATGCCAATTAGGCTCACACACAGTCACTCATGAATTCCTGTATATGCCAGACTGTCCAATCCCTTTGTTAGGTCGAGACCTGCTGTCCAAGCTTAGGGCCCAAATTTCCTTTGACTCTGATGGCCAGACTTCAGTCTCCTTTCGGCCCCCCGACATCCAGCCCTAAGGGTATATTGAGTTTCTGCTGCCCCCTTGAAGAAGAATGGCGGCTGCATCAGTCGCATGGCCAAGTTGACCTACCCCTGGCAGACAGCTTTCAGGTCAGTGGGGTATGGGCAGAAGATAATCCCCCAGGGTTGGCCCGAAATATTCCTCCTGTCCATGTAGATTTACTTCCAAGTGCCCGGCCAATCCATCTTCGCCAATACCCAATTCCCCGAAAGGCTCTGGAAGGGATTCAAGCACATCTGAATCATTTGTTATCCCATGGAATTATTCGTCCTTGCCAGTCTCCATGGAATACGCCACTGTTGCCAGTCCAGAAGCCAGGGACTGAGGACTACCGGCCAGTCCAAGACTTACGAGTGGTCAACAAATCCACTATCTCATTACACCCTGTAGTGCCTAATCCATATGTCCTGCTGGGATTGATACCTTCTGGAGCTACCCATTTCACGACACTAGACTTAAAAGATGCCTTCTTTTGTATTCGGGTGGCCCCCGCCAGTCAACTGCTTTTTGCCTTTCAATGGGAAAACCCAGTAACAGGAAGGAAGCTTCAGTATACATGGACCCGCCTGCCACAGGGGTTTAAGAACTCCCCCACCATTTTTGGGACAGCCCTAGGGCAAGCCCTTAAGACTTTTAAATCTGAGCCTTCCAGGCGAGTTTTACTCCAGTATGTAGATGACCTCCTGATTGCAGCAGTGACCCAGGAAGAGTGTTTTGAGGCTACCAGAGAATTGCTGGAGCTACTCTTGGATGCAGGCTATAAGGTCTCACGCTCAAAGGCCCAACTTTGTCAGTCAGAAGTGAAGTATCTGGGCTTTTGCATTTCCCAGGGAAGTCGGAGACTGGATGTCAGTAGGAAGCAAGCAGTTGCTGCAATTCCCCAACCCAAGTCCAGAAGGGAAGTTAGGGAATTTCTGGGAGCAGCCGGATTCTGCAGAATTTGGATTCCAAATTTTGCATTGATGGCGAAACCCCTTTATCAGGCCACAAAGGGGGGTGAAAAGGAACCATTTGAATGGGGACCTACTGCTCAACAATCCTTCATTGCCATAAAGAAAGCCCTACTCCAAGCCCCTGCGTTAGGTCTTCCTGATGTGGGGAAACCTTTTTCATTGTATGTCCATGAGCGACAGGGGGTTGCTCTGGGGGTGCTGACCCAGATGATGGGATCCTGGCAGAGGCCTGTTGCATACCTGTCTAAACAGCTGGATGGAGTGGCTAAAGGATGGCCAGCCTGCATGAGGGCCATTGCAGCAACAGCCTTACTGGTCCAGGAAGCTGACAAGTTGACCTTGGGGCAAGAACTGGTTGTTAAAGTCCCCCACGCAGTTCTCACCCTCATGGAGTATAAGGGCAACCACTGGTTTACAAATAACCGTATGGTTAAGTACCAAGCCAGTTTGTGTGAGAATCCACGGATACACCTGGAAACAGTGGCTACATTCAATCTGGCCACTCTTTTGCCAGTATCTGAGGGACCACCGGATCATGACTGTATCCAAACCATGGATGAAGTGTACTCCAGTCGACCAGATCTCAAAGATGTTCCGTGGAGGGACCCAGATGTAATTTATTTCACAGATGGAAGCAGTTATGTGGAGAACTCCAAGCGATTGGCAGGCTATGCTGTGGTGACAGAGGACAAGGTGATAGAAGCAAGAGCCCTGCCCCAAGGAACTTCAGCCCAGAAAGCAGAACTTGTGGCCCTCATACGAGCTCTGGAGCTAGCAGCAGGACTGGTGACCAACATTTATACTGATTCCAAGTATGCCTTTACAACTCTACATGCTCATGGAGCTTTGTATAAGGAAAAGAGACTCATAAATGCTGCAGGCCAACCTGTTAAGTATGGACCTGAAATACTTCAGCTGCTAGAGGCTGTTTGGGCCCCTAAGAAGGTAGCTGTCATTCACTGCAGGGGACACCAAAGGATAGATACTCCAGTGGCCCGAGGGAACCGCCATGCTGATCGGGTGGCCAAGGAAGCTGCTCGAGGACCCTCAGCAAGTACTGTGACCCCCCTGTTCCAAATTTGATTGCAAGAATGGACGCCTATGTACACCCAAATGGAAGAGAAATGGGCTCAAGAGGAAGGTGCAGTAAGGAGACCTGATGGCTGGTTACATCTCCCTGATACCAGAGTTCTGGTGCCACGCCACCTAGCTTGGCCTGTAGTGTCTCAAGCTCATGATCTGTCACACTTAGGGAAAACAGCACTAGCCCGCCTACTCAGTCGAGTAGTGGTGCTGGAAGGATTGGATAGTCTGGTTGCCACTGCCTCTGCCCGATGTACTCTCTGTGCCCAGAATAATGCTCGTCAGGGACCCCGTATTCCACCAGGAGTTCAGTCCAGGGGACTAACACCCTTTGAGTCCCTAGTTATAGACTTCACAGAAATGCCCAGGAGCGGTAGGCTCCGATACCTCTTGGTCATGGTCTGTACCTTTTCTGGGTGGGTGGAAGCATATCCTACAGTCACTGAGAAAGCCACAGAAGTAGCTCGAGCCCTCCTTAGGGATGTCATCCCCAGGTATGGACTGCCCCTTGCCATAGGTTCAGATAATGGTCCCGCCTTTGTTGAAGCTACACTTCAGGCCCTGTCCCGCGCATTGCGCATTACCTGGAAATTGCATTGTGTCTATCGTCCCCAGAGTTCAGGGCAGGTTGAGCGGGCAAACAGAACCTTGAAAAATAGCCTAGCAAAGATTTGTCAGGAAACCCAACTGAAATGGCCACAGGCACTGCCATTAGCCCTCTTCCGCCTCCGATGCACCCCAACTAAAGGAACAGCCCTCTCTCCCTTTGAAATTGTGTATGGGAAGCCCCCAGCCATTTTGCAGGGAATTAAGGGAGACATAGGGATTTTAGGGTCTGCCCAGGTGCAGGAGCAGGTAGCCCTCTTGGGCAGGATAATTTCTGAGCTTCAGTCTTATGTGAGAGAAATAAACCCTGTCCCCTTCCAGGCTCAGGTACATTCCTTCCTGCCAGGGGATAGAGTTTGGGTGAAAGACTGGAGGCTCCAGCCTTTGGGGCCCCGATGGAAAGGACCTTTTACTGTTTTGCTTTCTACCCCTACAGCTGTGAAGGTCGCAGGGATAACTCCATGGGTCCATTGGTCTCGAATTAAGTCTGCTGACCAGACTGAGCCCAGCACAGATCAGACGGAGCCTAGACAGTGGAGAGCAGAAAGTGATCCAGCGGAGCCATTGAAGTTGCGCTTGACCCGAACCAAAGAATCTACTAGCTGAAAAGAAGGGTCAACTGCATACTGCAGGAGCTGCTGAACTTCGGCTTCACACTGAGACTCTTTCTGTCCAGATTCTGGCTTTCTTGGAATTTGAGAGCTTGATCCTTGTCAGTTGAGGGTCTATCCCAACTGGTATAAGAACTCAAAGATTGAGAACATTATATTAGAGTAATCTGTGATTAGCACAGACTGTTGAAATATTATTGCTTAATTAGTTTGCTGTATTTGTTTTAGATTAGGAAGAAAGAAAATGTTAGTAGTTTGGATGCTTTTGTTGTTTTCTACTCCTTGCCTTCTTGTTCCTAATACCCCAACTCGCTCCAACCTTTGGTTACACTCTGTCCAGGAACTAATTAGCCAGGCAAAGATTACTTCCCCTTGTATTGTGTGTTCCCGATTTTCTCCTTATACTACAGATGTCCCAGCTGTACCTGTCCCTGTGCAGCTCCAAGCTCTTATACCTCCCTACTTTTCGAGTTCAGGCCCTTGGAGCCAGGATTATACTTGGTGGTCCTTTTATAATGCTACCTCCCCCTCTGAATCTTCTCTAAGGCCAGTCTTTACGTCTCCCTATCCAGCTTCTGGAGTGTTTTGTTTAACAAGAAACATCTCAACTGTTCTTCCCATTCCCTGTAACTATACTAATGTTCTCCCAGAAAAAGGGGAATCTGTGTGGGTAGTCTCTCCAGGTACTCCTATGTGCCCTACTACCATACCTGCAGATTATGACCAAGGTGATTATCTGGCTCCTAACCGTACTACTGAGAAGACTATAGTGTCCCGGCCTATTTTCTACTTTCATAAGTCCCCGGGGTATGAAAGGTTTACAACATATGAGCAGCTTGTCACAATCGGGGATTGGCACCTATGGTGTACAAAGTCTCCATTTCTTCTTCGTTCCCCCTGGGATAGGGGCTCGCATTATGGGCATCCTAATGTCCATCCTGTGCCAACATTTATTGGGAACTTTCCTCGCCCTCTCCTTGGTCATTACTGGCTCTGTGATAATGTCCTCCACATGATTCTTCCCCCCAACATATGATTTTTGTGTATTGGTAACCTTGAATTATTTTCCTAAAGTTATTCCTCTCCTCAGGCCACCATCCCCGCACCGCTCTAAGCGAGAGGCCTTGTCCTTACCTTCCTCCGTTGCCACAGAGGACGAGGCGATTGAATTAGCCCTCCAGTATATTAACTCTACTTATCCTCTGACTAAAAAGAGACTTGTAGCCCTTTCTGCCACGGCCTGGATTCCAATTGGGGGCCCGGTAGCGGGTATTACTGAACTAGGCATGGCTACCCGGAGACTTCAGTCTCTACTCCATGTTTTAGTTCATGAGCTGAACGTAGTAGTCAATGCATTGCAGGATCAAATTAATGAATTAAGTATAGTTTCTCGGTATAACCGTATGGGTCTTGACTATCTCTTTGCAGCCCAGGGTAGCCTCTGCACAGTGCTAAATTCTTCAGAGTGCTGTACTATTGTCATAAATAGGACGCATGTAGTTAGGCATGCTATGGATAAAGTCCTACAGTTGGCCAGCCTTAATGTGGAGGATTACAGAGGAGGATTAGACCTTACCTCCTGGTGGTGGTCATTGACCTCATGGATACGTCCCTTGTTCATTTCCCTAATAGTCTTAGTTTTAGCAGGGTTGTAGTTTTGTTTCCTGGCCTCATGTGCTTCGGCAGTATGCCGTCGGACCTTAACAAGTAGGGTAATGGTGATTCACAAGTCTATTCCTAGTTAGGATCACTATAATCTCCAGAGTTTGAGTTGTGAGACTTATCTCTGCATAAGCTGATTTTAGTCTCAAAGGGGGGAATGAGACAGCATGGGCATAATTATACATATATAAGAAATTATATTAAGTGTTAATTCTGTTTAAAAATCTGGGGTTTAAAAGTTTGGAGTTTGAATTCAACTTTTCACTCTGCAAGTGAAGGAATGCCAGCTGGATTTAATTACTTAGAAAGGTCAGAGACAGAAACTTTCTTTGACCCCTTGTGAGTGATGGATTGCTAATGCTAGTTCAAAGATATTACCTTACCACATACATCTGTATACTATTATGAACAAGGCATGAGCCAGACATGCTGTAGTTTAAAAGTAGACTGAATACTGTTTAAACAATTTTAGATATTCTTGAATTCTGATTTCTGTGTATTTTAGAATATGTCTTATAAGGATGCTTATTTTAGAATATGTTTATTCTGTGTAGTTAATATGTAGAATGTTTGTTCAACTCTTTGCCTTATGTTCTGAGTAGGACTGCAGTGAAAAGGTCAGCATATGGTTTGACTTAGCCATAGTCCTAGCTGGTTCAGTGTATGAAGCTAAGAGGTCAGAGAAGTCAACTCTCTTCTCCTTGATTGATTAGCTAAGTATAGGAATGGTCCTGAAAGTAATAACAAACTATAGCTGTATGCTATTAAGTAGGACTGGCCCTTGACCCCTTAATGAATGCCAGAGTTCAGTTAGCAGTTAGTATGAAGTTGACTAGGAATATGAGAATGTCCCTTAGCCCCTAAATGAACTCAGTTTAAGCTATAGCTGAGAAATTAATCATAATGAAAATGTAAGAGACTGGTGCCATTGTCAGGTTCTCAGGTTCAGAGCCCGCGGGACCGGGCTCTGGAGCAAACGTGAGCCCTTGGGCTGCTGCCGAGGAGCGACAGCAGCAGGCAAAACCCACCAACCAACACTGGGCAAGCACACTGGCAGGGACTGCAGGCACTGCCCAGCGAACCGGAACACATGGACTGGAATCCCCCGGACTGGAGGACACAGGACTGGAACACACACCGGACCGGAACACACTGGACTGGAGCGCACCAGACTGGAACACACCGGACCGGAACACACTGGACTGGAGCACACTGGACTGGTCTGTACAGCTTCACCTGCACTTAGCTACTAAGCCCCCCCAGAAGTTGAGCTCCTGGGTTCGAGTAGCCGACAGGACTTACTGGATACCGGATGACATAGGGACCAGGACTGGAAACAGAAGTGCTCCTAACCCTAAACTGATCTACGTGCTCCCAAGCCCTAAACCAGCAGGAGTGTTCCTAACAGTAAACTGACAAAAGGACTTCCTAAGCCCTAAACTAACAGAGCAGGGAACTAAACACAAAGCTAACACAGGTGCTACTAAGCACCAAGCTACAAGCAGAGCTTTACACTAATAAGCTAAACACAGAACTAACCAGCTACCTAAGCACTGCTCTAGCAAGCTAGATACAACTAACAAGGTGCTTCCTAAGCACTACTCTGGCAAGCAACCAGAAGAGCTCCTAGCACTAAAAGGGAAGACAGGGGAGCCACAAGGAAAAAGCAGTGAAGCTAACACATAAGCCAAAAGTGCTTCTAAAGCACCAAACACCAACAGCAAAGACTGCAATGCTCCCAATAGCACAAACACCAGAAGTACTTCTAACAGCAAACTCTGCAGTGTTCCTAACAACACCAAACCCTGAAGTACTTCTATCAGCAATAGAGCTTCCAAAGCCCTACCCATAGCAATGCTTCCAAAACCAAGAGGGAAAAGCAGGGGAACCATAAGGGAAAAGCAGGAAAGCTAAACACACAGTCACCAGTGCACACTGCACTAACACTAACCTGGACCTTAGCAAAAGCAAGCAGGGAAACTAGACACAGAGTCAGAAGTGCACGCTGCACCACCCTACCTAAAGCAAACACAACTGTTGCAAAGGCCCTGAAGGAAACAAGACCACTTCCTTATCAAGGCCCTCCCTGATGATGTCACACTCCCTAGACCTAGGCAAAAGCACACTGACCCAGAGAGGCCCAACCCACACCAATGCAAAACCGTGAAACACTTGAAGCCAGTACACCCAAAGAGAGGTAGAGCAACTCAGGCAACACACAGCTGTAGTAAAGTAAAACAATTAACCCCATGCTGCTGGAAGCTGCCAGCACAGAGAGACAGAGCCAGCTCAGAAAGGACAGAGAAAAGAAACAGAAGCCAGCTAAGAAGCTGACCCCCAGGAAAGAGGTAAGTTTGAGAGGGGTTCAGACCCCAATCATAACAGCACCTCCCCCTCAAGGCTCCCGTGTCCCCACGGGAGCTCCAGGTCTCAAAAGACAATTTAGGTCTCCATGGGTAGCTGTGATGAAATCTCCCAATGGGTTTCACAACATAAATCTGGGCGGCTGGGCAGGACGTGACAAGTACATCTGGAACTAGGAAACCAGAATGGATTTGGCCGCCATGAGGCTCTTTAGAACGGCTGCTAGGCAGGATCAGAGTCTTGGATGCAACAAGTGGAGTTCTATTCAACAGGAACCATCTCCTGAAGGAGTCCACAACTTCCTTGACTTCCTGGCACTCCACTGTAGCAGCCAGAACTGGGCTAGAGCCCACACCCATCCTGGAATCTAAAGCCGGACAGGAACTCGAACAGGACTTCAGACTGGACCTTGCCTCTTGGCTGGAGCTGGAACTCAGGAGGGGTTCAACGTCTTGGTTGAAGTGGGAACTCAGAGTAGACTCAGCATCTTGCCTGAGACTGCAATCTGATCCGGCCTCAGCCTCTTGGCTGGAACTGCCACTCAATTCGGACTCAGCCTCTTGGCTGGACTCGGTACTCAACGTAGACTCAGCATCTCGGCTGGCACTGGGACTTACTCCGGACTCAGCATCTTGGCCGGAACTGCAACTTGACCCGGACTCAGCCTCTTGACCGGGACTGCAACTTGACCCAGACTCAGCATCTTGCCTGGGACTGGAACTCCAACTTGACCCGGACTCAGCATCTTGCCTGGGACTGGAACTCCAACTTGACCCAGACTCAGCATCTTGCCTGGGACTGGAAATCCAACTTGACCCGGACTCAGCATCTTGGCTGGGACCGCAACTCTCACCGGACTCAGCATCTTGGCCGGGACGGTAACTTGACCCGGACTCTGCATCTTGCCTGGAATTGGAACTCCAACTCTCACCGGACTCAACATCTTGGCCGGGACTGCAACTTGACCCAGACTCAGCATCTTGCCTGGGACTGGAACTCCAGCTTGACCCGGACTCAGCATCTTGCCTGGGACTGTAACTCAATTCTGATTCGGCATCTCGGCTGAACTCTGCACTCGGTGCAGACTCAGCACTCATCGTGGACTCGTCATCTTGGCTGGGCTCTGCACTCGGTGTAGACTCAGCACTCATCGTGGACTCAGTATCTCGGCTGGCCTCTGCACTCAGTGCAGACTCAGCACTCATCATGGACTCATCACTCGGTGTAGACTCAGCATCCCGGCTGGGACTGCAACTCGATCCAGACTCAGCATCTTGACTGGAACTACAACTCACTCCAGACTCAGCATCTTGACTGGAACTACAACTCGATCCAGACTCAGCATCTTGACTGCCAATGCTGCAACTCACTCCAGACTCAGCATCTTGACTGGAACTACAACTAGATCCAGACTCAGCATCTTGACTGGAACTGCAACTCGATCCAGACTCAGCATCTTGACTGGAACTACAACTCAATCCAGACTCAGCATCTTGACTGGAACTGCAACTCGATCCAGACTTAGCATCTTGACTGGAACTCCAACTCGATCCAGACTCAGCATCTTGACTGCCAATGCTGCAACTCACTCCAGACTCAGCATCTTGACTGGAACTACAACTCGATCCAGCCTCAGCATCTTGACTGGAACTACAACTCAATCCAGACTCAGCACCTTGACTGGAACTGCAACTCGATCCAGCCTCAGCATCTTGACTGGAACTACAACTCGATCCAGACTCAGCATCCTGACTGCCAATGCTGCAACTCACTCCAGACTCAGTATCTTGACTGGAACTACAACTCGCTCCAGACTCAGCATCTTGACTGGAACTGCAACTCGATCCAGACTCAGCATCTTGACTGGAACTACAACTCAATCCAGACTCAGCACCTTGACTGGAACTGCAACTCGATCCAGCCTCAGCATCTTGACTGGAACTACAACTTGATCCAGCCTCAGCATCTTGACTGGAACTACAACTCGATCCAGACTCAGCATCCTGACTGCCAATGCTGCAACTCACTTCAGAGTCAGTATCTTGACTGGAACTACAACTCGCTCCAGACTCAGCATCTTGACTGGAACTGCAATTCGATCCAGACTCAGCATCTTGACTGGAACTGCAACTCGATCCAGACTCAGCATCTTGGCTGCTACTGCTGCAACTCGCTCTGGACTCAGCATCTTGGCTGTCACTGCTGCAACTCGCTCTAGACTCAGCATCTTGGCTGTCACTGCTGCAACTCGCTCCGGACTCAGCATCTGGGCTGGAACTCAAAACAGACTCAGGCACTGGGCTGGAACTTAGTGTGGACTCAGAAGCTTGGCAGACAAAGCCCTTCAGGCTGGACTCAGAAGTTTGTCGGGAAAAATCAGGAAGCCACCTTCTTTCAGCTTGGGCTTCAGGAGTATCCCGCAGGGTTGGCTCCGAGAGGAGTTGGAAGCGGTAAAAGAACAGCTTGGTAGAGGGATCAATAGCAGAAACTGGGTTTTCTTCGAACCCAAGCCAGGAGACATGCCTTCTTTCTGCTGCAGCTTCAGGAGTATTCTTCAGGGCTAGATCAGACAAAAGTGCAACCCGGTAATCCTGGAGTGTCAGAAACGGATCCAGATCAAAAATGGGGTTGGAACTGGGATCCAAACTGGTACTAGGAGGCTTGGTTTGAAGCGCCACTTGAACTGGACTCCGAGGCTTGCGTGGAGGCGCCACTTGAACTGGCATCGGAGGCTCGGTCAGAAGCATCCCTTGGACTGGACTCTGAAGCTTGGCTGGATGTGCTGCTCGAACTGGATTCAGAGGCTTGTCTAGGCACGCTGCTTGAACGGGACTGGACCCCTGCTGGGCCCAGAGCATGGAATTCCCAAGACGTTTTCTCTCAGCTGCCGCTTCAGGGGTCTTCTTCAAAACAGGATGAGACAAAAGTTTCCCACGATACTGACGAAGAGTCATAGAAGACTCAAGAACAACGATGGAGCTGGACCCCAGCTGGGTCAGCTGGGCGGGGGTTCTTGCCGGGCTCATGGCCTTTGCAATCTGTCAGGTTCTCAGGTTCAGAGCCCGCGGGACCGGGCTCTGGAGCAAACGTGAGCCCTTGGGCTGCTGCCGAGGAGCGACAGCAGCAGGCAAAACCCACCAACCAACACTGGGCAAGCACACTGGCAGGGACTGCAGGCACTGCCCAGCGAACCGGAACACATGGACTGGAATCCCCCGGACTGGAGGACACAGGACTGGAACACACACCGGACCGGAACACACTGGACTGGAGCGCACCAGACTGGAACACACCGGACCGGAACACACTGGACTGGAGCACACTGGACTGGTCCGTACAGCTTCACCTGCACTTAGCTACTAAGCCCCCCAGAAGTTGAGCTCCTGGGTTCGAGTAGCCGACAGGACTTACTGGATACCGGATGACATAGGGACCAGGACTGGAAACAGAAGTGCTCCTAACCCTAAACTGATCTACGTGCTCCCAAGCCCTAAACCAGCAGGAGTGTTCCTAACAGTAAACTGACAAAAGGACTTCCTAAGCCCTAAACTAACAGAGCAGGGAACTAAACACAAAGCTAACACAGGTGCTACTAAGCACCAAGCTACAAGCAGAGCTTTACACTAATAAGCTAAACACAGAACTAACCAGCTACCTAAGCACTGCTCTAGCAAGCTAGATACAACTAACAAGGTGCATCCTAAGCACTACTCTGGCAAGCAACCAGAAGAGCTCCTAGCACTAAAAGGGAAGACAGGGGAGCCACAAGGAAAAAGCAGTGAAGCTAACACATAAGCCAAAAGTGCTTCTAAAGCACCAAACACCAACAGCAAAGACTGCAATGCTCCCAATAGCACAAACACCAGAAGTACTTCTAACCAGGGTTGCCAGGTGGAAAATTTTTTTCCAGCCCACTGGAGCCCAAAAACCAGCCCAAAAACCGCCCAAACACAAACCCCGCCCCTGACACCCCCACCCCTGCGTCATCACCCCCGCCCCCGCCGTCATCAACCCCGCCCCCGCCGTCACCGGCCCCGCCTCCCACGTCACCGGCCCCGCCTCCCCGTCATCGGCCCCGCCTCTCACGTCATCGGCCCCGCCTCCCCGTCATCGGCCCCGCCTCCCCGTCATCGGCCCCGCCTCCCACGTCATCGGCCCCGCCTCCCACGTCACTAACCCCGACCAAAACGTCATTAACCCCACCCCAAAACGTCACTAACCCCGCCCCCCCGCGGCCGAAAAAACCGCCCGAAGCACAAAAACCAGCCCAAAAAACCGCAACCCGCCGCGGGCAAAAATTTCCCGCGGCGGGTCGCGGAAAACCGCCCAATTGGGCGGTAAAACCGCCCACCTGGCAACACTGCTTCTAACAGCAAACTCTGCAGTGTTCCTAACAACACCAAACCCTGAAGTACTTCTATCAGCAATAGAGCTTCCAAAGCCCTACCCATAGCAATGCTTCCAAAACCAAGAGGGAAAAGCAGGGGAACCATAAGGGAAAAGCAGGAAAGCTAAACACACAGTCACCAGTGCACACTGCACTAACACTAACCTGGACCTTAGCAAAAGCAAGCAGGGAAACTAGACACAGAGTCAGAAGTGCACGCTGCACCACCCTACCTAAAGCAAACACAACTGTTGCAAAGGCCCTGAAGGAAACAAGACCACTTCCTTATCAAGGCCCTCCCTGATGATGTCACACTCCCTAGACCTAGGCAAAAGCACACTGACCCAGAGAGGCCCAACCCACACCAATGCAAAACCGTGAAACACTTGAAGCCAGTACACCCAAAGAGAGGTAGAGCAACTCAGGCAACACACAGCTGTAGTAAAGTAAAACAATTAACCCCATGCTGCTGGAAGCTGCCAGCACAGAGAGACAGAGCCAGCTCAGAAAGGACAGAGAAAAGAAACAGAAGCCAGCTAAGAAGCTGACCCCCAGGAAAGAGGTAAGTTTGAGAGGGGTTCAGACCCCAATCATAACAGCCATATTGTCTGGTTTGAGGGGCCCCAGGTCATAGGTCAGTTTGAGAAATGTCTGAAACCTATGTAACTGATATTTGGAATATATGTATGGTAATAATTAGTTCAGACAGGGTAATTAATCTATTCTTTACCATCTGGAAAGTAAGGGGGGCTAGGAGGGGGATAGAACGGTATATAAGTGGGAGTAGAAGCAGCTTACGTCAGAAGGAACAGACAGAAGAGGGAGAGACAGCAGAAGAGAAGGAGCTGAGACAGAAGCCACAAAGACACAGAGAGCTGAGAAAGAGAAGAAGAGACTTAATGCTGATGTCCTACTTTGTTTGCTGGCAAATAAAGAAGATTTCTCTCTCACTCTGGTGTGTGCTGTTTGACTCCTGAAGTACCACAGATTCTGCTAACAATAGGGGTAATTCATGCATCAAGTCCTGCAACACTACCTCATTCTTTCATAATAAAATGAAAAATAAATAGTTTCCTCTTAGTTCATCTTTAAAAACAAAATGGGAAGTGGATTCCAATTGGATTGGTACTGACATGGAATGGTAAAAATTATGTTTTGTGTGTTAACAGACCCACTCTTTCTACCAGCCTCACTCCAACATTGTACTTTTTAAACCATAGAGCACCTTAGCACACGCCCCCCTCCCTCTGCAAACACACACACACTTCTACCCCTCTCCCCCAGCACACAACCCCCATCCCCTTCCCTCTAGCACACAATCCCCTGCACACACAATCCCTTCCCCCTGTACACACACACACACCTATCCCCTCCCTCTAGCATACAACCCCCTCCCCTGCCCCACTCACACATACCCATCCCCTCCTCCTAGCACACAATCCCCTCTCTTCACCCATCCCCTCCCCCAGCACAAACCACCACAGCATGGTAATTAGGTGGCTCACAGCCAGTGGTGTGCTCGTAACTTTTTAACAACAGGCTCTCTCCCCGGTCCACCACTGTGCCCCCCACCCCGTCTACCTCTGCGCCCCCCCCCCCCCCCCCCCCAAATTGCAGATCTGGCTATACCCAGGGAGAGAGCCAGGGGGATGGGTCATGCATTATTCTCTCCGGGAAATTTTTTTTTTTTTTTAATGCTTCCAGGTTCCAATCTAATTCAAGTTTAATGTGGGATAAAATGCCATAAATAAGTAAATAAATAGACAAAAACTCTGAACATTGAGAACCTGATTCCCATAACATGATATCTGTTTTAGAAGCCCTTTACCAGGAGAAAAAAATCTCTGCAGGGTTAAATGTCATAAATAAATAACTAAATAAATAGATAGATAGAAACTCTGAATGCTGAGCACCTGATCCTTATAATATGACATCTGTTTTAATGGCCCTTTACCAGAAGAAAAAAAGATCTCTGCACAAATATAATGCATGCTAGGGTGTCCCTATAACCAGCCCCTCTAAATGACACACTGAATATGATTGATAACAAATTACTACTCTATCTATGAAAAGTTATTCCATAACTATACTTCATCTGACCTCTGTGTACATCTATATGCTGCCAAAGCTGGCATGTTTGAAAATATAAGAGAGATTGAATTAAAATGCTACCAAAAATAAAGAACAACAACCTAAATGCAGCAGTTCATAAGTTTGCTTGATTTTGTTTTCAGTTTAACGGCGAAGACAGCTGCGCGGGAAGGGGAAACAGACTAACTTAAATACCTTCAACTTTTTTTTTTAACTTCATGCTGTCTTCATTCAAACCCAGCATTATCTCCCTCCTGCTGCTCCTCTGTGAGTCCTACCTCTCTCTCAGCTTCCATTCCCTCTGGCTATTGTTCAAACATTACTTGTTCCAGCAGCTGTAGTGGTAACAGGAGATGCTGCCTGATCCACCCGGAGCCTGTCTCTGCTGAGTGAGTGTACAGCCCCACTGATGCAACTTCCTGTGGGTGGGATCTAGCAGAGAAAAGGCTCTGAGTTGGTCAGGCAGTGGTGAGGGGGGGGATGATGATCCTAAGGGACGACATGACGAGGTATGCTGGGAGCCTATGGGAGGGTGGGGGCTTGGGGAGGAGGGAGAGAGGAGGAGAAAAAAAAAAGCAGATGCTTGTGTACTTGCTGCCTGACTCCAACAACCGGCTCGCAAAAATCAATAAAATTTAACAAGGGGCTCCAGCACACCACTGCTCACAGCCATACGTCATCCTCCCCCTCCCCTCTGGGATCCACTTCTCCCACCCTACCCCATCTCCGAGCTGCTGGCGATGACCTGGGCCTTCCAGAAGCAGAAAGTGTGTCAGAGTCCTCCCTTGTGGGGCTCCCATTTGGCTGGGTGGCTAATCTTCTGCTGGGCCCAGCATCCAGCAAGGGAGTGTGTGACCCCTGAGAGACCTGGCATCAAGGTTGCCCCATTTTGGTGTCTTGCATTCATTAGATTGCTTTTCAGTGATGAAAATTCAGCACAGAAGTGGCACTTAACATTCGGCCTCATATATAGAATTTTCTCATAAGTGACTAGGTCAGGCATTGGTACTAAGTTTCAAACAAGGGATTTCAGTGCTTGAATAGCATGGGTTAGTTGCAACCATTGAAAGAATTGGGTGTCCGGCAGTGGCGTACCAAGGGGGGGGGGGGGGGGGGGGGGCAGTCCGCCCCGGGTGCACGCCGCTGGGGGGTGCCGCGGCGCACGCCTGCTCCTCCGAGTTCGCTAAACTTCGTTCGTTCGCTGCAGCTCCCTCTACCCCGGAACAGGTTACTTCCTGTTCCGGGGCAGAGGAAGCTGCAGCGAACAAACGAAGTTTAGCGAACTCGGAGGAGCAGGCGCGCGCCGCAGCACCCCCCCCAGCAGCGTGCACCTGGGGGGGTGTCATTTCGCCGGAGGGGGGGGGGTGTCATCTAGCGGGGGGGGGGGGGGGGGGCGCTGCACCCAGGGGGGGGGCACATCGGCGTTCCGCCCCGGGTGCCATCCAGGCCAGGAACGCCACTGGTGTCCGGTATTCCAAACTACACTTGAGCTTCAGAACATGTGATGAGTTTGCCATCCCTATACAGAGTACCTAGGTTTCATACATTGTGCCATTGACATAGTGGCCACCAGATCAGTATTTTTGGTTAATATCTAGCCAACAGTTGTTCCAGAGTGATATTCTGAACACCAGTCTGGTTTGCAGGCTTCAAGAATTTAAGTTTGAGACACTTTCCATAAGGAAACATCCACCTAATAATTTAAAATATCTGGGCAGGGAGTCTATACTTGAGAAAGACAGACAAACATTTGTGTTGGAAATTTACCTTGGATAATAATAGTGCCAGAGAGATGTATGTTCACTGGGATTGTTACTAACCAGAGACCTGAGGTAGAATATCCTCCCAAAAGTTTTAAGCCAAGAGGAGTCTCTGCTATGTAGAGACAGTCAAGCCAAAACCTTCAGTCAGCTACTGGGAGACTGACAGGGAAAGTTAAATGGTATATTAATGATCATAGCCTGTAGTATATACAGTGGGGGTTCTTGGCCGTTAAGATTAGGTCATTTTATTGCCTGTTTTAGAATTACACTTTTGATTAAGTTGTGCAAGAGAATGTATGTTAACTGAGAAAGAAACTGATTAGAAGCTCATGGAGAGTCACCCATATAATTTTATAAATGAAGCATGTAAACAGTACCTGACTTCAAGAGCTGACATAGAGAGACTAGCCTGACACTAGTCACTGCAACATTTTCTGAAACTATGACTAATATGAAAATATGATATCCAAAATCTCATAATCATGCTGATCTCCTTCCTACTCCCATCCAGTTACCAAGATCCATTTTCTCCCACTAAAAAAACCCAAAACAAAACTTATAAATATATTATAAAGAAACAAGTGAAAGGTCAGAAAATGACTTTATTCTTATAAAACACATATTAATATAGAAAACTATGGAAATATATCCAAAAGTGTTATAAAAATTATGAAATTTCACTATGACAGAAACTACCATTAAGCTACTGACAGTGGAGGAGTGGCCTAGTGGTTAGGGTGGTGGACTCTAGTCCTGGGGAACTGAGTTCAATTCCCATTTCAGACACAGACAGCTCCTTGTGACTCTGGGCAAGTCACTTATCCCTTCATTGCCCCAGGTACAAATAAATACCTGTATATGTAAGCCACATTGAGCCTGCCATGAGTGGGAAAGCATGGGGTACAAATGTAACAAAAAAAAAAACAAACCTGAGGTCTATGTTATAAGCATAAAATATTAATGTTTATTATTTTAAAGATAATTTCTAATCCATTAAAAGACAAATCATCTCATTGTAACTACTCAGCTCTTTAGGACATAAAAGCAACAATTCACTGATTTCAACTTTTTTCTTCCTTTGCAACTCACTAATTAACATGTGAATTGCTCGCTTTCATTGGAAGAAATCAATCTTTCCTTTGATAAGTCCTTTTCTTTTTTATTCAGAGATGATTTCCTTTGTTAAGTCTACTGGTGGGGATGGGGACTAAAGAGTACAGTTTTCATGAGTGAAATAATTGCAGTAAAATTTCTAATATCAATACAGTTTAGAACAAATATTTATGGAAAAGTCAAGTTTTCAGAGCATGTCTAAACATTGAATAAATAACTTGGGAGAGTTCATAATTCCATTGGTAAAGCATTGTCAGAAATAAAGAGCCTAGAGCTGACCCAGCTGAAGCCAAAACTGACCCAGCTGCATTCAAATCTACTCCGCCTTCTTTCCCCCAGCTCCACTAGTGAATGGCCTCATACCTGCAAGATGCAAGTACAAAACCCATGTGGGCACAGACTCAGGTATGAAATAAAAAAAAGTGTTCTTCCCCATAAATGCAACTTCAGATGTAGTTGCTAGAAACACTGGCAGTGGGAATGGCTTGGTGCTAAAGAACAATGCCTGTCCAGTCACATTGAAAAGCCATCTACCACCTCCATACAAGAGGTGATCTCACCCCTGCAGCTTGGATCTTATGCTGCCATCTGTTATCTATCCGTACAATGAGTGCCCTCAGACTCCCTTCCCCCCCATTTCTTTAATTTTCTGGACTTCCCTCTTTTATGTTTTTTTCTTTTCTTTAGAAGGTCTCTTTTTATCCATTGTATTTTCAAGACACCTCACTGGTCCTCTGCACAACCTTTGCAAGATAGGTTACATTGGCTGCCAGTAGACGTGCAGGTACAATTCAAGGAGTCTTTATACTAAGGTGCACTAATGGATTTAATGTGCATGTGTTAAATGCTAAGAAGCCCATTTTATACAGATGGGCTTCTTATCATTTAGAATGTGCTGATCATTATCACACAATAAATCCATTAGTGCACCTTTGAAAAAGGACCCCTAAGATTTTGCGCTTGAATTTTTAGGCAATACATGAGATAGGCCCTTGATGTTCGAGGAACAGATTGATTCAATGTTCACCTACACAGTCTCAGCACTCAAGAGATGAAGTTAGAAGTCCCCTCCCTTCAATATCTTAATGGATCTCAATTAAGGGTGAAAGCCTTTTCAGTAGCTTCTCTGATGTTACGGTATCAACTGCCTAGGGAACTCATAACTTATAACACATTCTGATAATTTTAAGAAAGCATTAACTTCCATATTCTATGTAGTGTGACTTGAGTTGTGTGCGCAATTGAGGTCTTATTCTGTATTTAATGTACAACTTAATTATCTTATCAAGCCAATCAGCGCTGATAATTTCCAAATAACAAGTAATTGTTGACACTAATTGACTTTAATTAGAATTCATAGGCACTTTTTATTCTATAAAGTGATGCGAGTAAATTTTAATTGTACAGCTGATTTTGTATATCCTATTGTGTTGGCCTCCCAAGATGTTTTATGGATTTGTTTTAAATTTTGTGGATTCTGCAGACGCTATGTACATAGCCAGTATACATATATATGTGACATATATTTTTCAGTCTTTATTATATATATTTTTATCATTCCAAGTTTTATGTCTACCTTACATTTATATTTCACATTGAAACATTTATGGGAGAAATTTCATGTTTTTCACATTTACATTATCATAAACATGTTCTATACCTTGACACATGGGCAGAACGTGTATAGACTGACTAATACATCTAGACAGTCCTCCTTTATTTTGTTTTTTTCATTCTAAGATATTCATGCTTATTAATTAGCGATCACTCTGCTATTACTTATAGGATAAAACCTATATCCGGTATCATGTTACACTGATACATTACAGACAATAGGATATACAAAATCAGCTGTACATTATAAGGTTAGTAAAAAAATGTATTTATTTATTTATTCATATATTACTTTTATTACATTTTTAATTTGGTATTTTAGGCAAATGGTATACATACATAAGTTCAAAAACGTCTTTTTAAGAATATTTTTATTTAAGCAAGAAATCAGTATGTAGATCTATAAGTTGATATTATTTATACTGATATCTTATACTTATATATCTTTATGGATACATGTAAGATTGTTTATTTTGTTAATTTTATTTTGTTAACCATATGTGTACATAATATTAGAAGTTGTATAATACACAAAATATTTCTTCCTTTTTTAAATCAGTGTATTAATGTGTGCATATGTTTTTAATTCTAATTGGCAAAAATTAATCGCAACACCATTTTATGAATTTGTTTTTATACTCGTGTAATGGTTAAGTATGCACTTTGTATATATATTTTTTCAACAGATGTGCTTGTGTGTTTAAATTGCATATCATTTCAAAGAGCTCATTTGTATATTTTACATTAGAATATATATGTGATATTTTTTCTCTATATGTAATATTTCTTTGTAAAGATATTTTTACTAGTAACACTTATCTCTCTATATAAAACGCACCTCCAACATTCTATGAAGCCTTCACAACTCCCAATGTTCTAAATGCATGGTGGTGAAACCCACATCTCCTGAATTGACATCACGTACTTCCGGGTTCGTCACAAGCAGAAGTGACCAACCACACGAGGTTTCTCGGCTTCAGAATGTTGGAGGTGCATTCTATTACATAGGATTGGTCAGTTCATTGAAGCACAGCCAGAGCTCAGTGTCCTGCACAGTAACACTCAGACACCAGAGAGAGAGAGAAGGGGGGCCTGAAACAAGAGAGAGGGAGGGAGGGAGGGGGGCCTGACACCAGAGAGGGGGGGAGAGTTATCTCTGTCACACACACACTCTCTCTCTCACAGTCAATGTCTTTCTCTCTCTCACTCTCACACACTCTATGTCTCACACTGTATCACATTCACTCTCTATGTGTCACACAGTCACTCACACACTCTCTTGGTCTCATACACTCAGTCTCACAGAGTCTGTGTCTCACACACACTCTCTCTCTCTCGCACACACTGTATCTGTGGGAAACACACTCTTTCTCACACTGTGTCTCACATACGCACTTGCACACACTCTCATTCTCACGCACACACTCTCATTCTCACACACACACTGTCTCTCTCACAGACACACTTGCATATTCACTCTCTCTCACACACAGTCACTCTCACATACACTCTCTCAAACATACACAATCCGAGGAAAATCTTGCTAGCGCCCGTTTCATTTGTGTCAGAAACGGGCCTTTTTTACTAGTATGTAATATTTCTTTGTAAAGAGATGTCTTAATAGTAATACTTTATTTTGTAGACTCCTGAGGAAGGCGCTTTTTAGCGCCAAAACACAGCTGTGTCGTCGAGTTTTTTACTGTGTGACTTGGAATAAAGGTTTGATTTACAATACACGTCTTCCCCGGTTTTGGAGGTGCCTTCCTTTCCTACTCTCTGCTGTGTACCCTCACAATAGAAACCACAGGCTTAATATCCATGACCCTTTGCGATGAAACTTTTATGATGCAATCAGGTGGTCATCATCATACGGAAAGCTAAATTGAGGGCCTCTGTGAATTATGAGCAATGGAGCCTTCCTTGGCTGTGTCAGCACCCATGATACTGAAAGGATAAATATCCCCTGGTCTTTCTTCCATCTCTGGAAGCTCTGAGGCAGGCTCCTAGCCAGGGTTCCTGCTTTCAGCTGCACGGGAATTCTCTACCAGCGTTCCTTCAGAAGGGAAGAGGTGTGTTGATATTGTGATTGCCTGGTCCTTGCAATCAAAATTGTGATATAATCACACCTCCTCCCACAGCCAGGAATCCTGCTCCTAGCCTCTGGTTTTGAGGGACCCAGTTCAGACCCTGACACAGGAATGTTTTGATTGCAGAAGAGAATAACTATGCCAAGTTCATTTTCAATTCTATTTGCATTACTTTCTGCAAAAGCAATATCTATATAAAAGCAGGTGTAACAAACAGCAAGTGAACAATATCTGCAGACTTTGTCCCTATGCAGATAATGTAAAAATTGCCTCCTATACAGTAAGAAAAAGAATTACTAAAAGTAGTTACAGTGCATCATTTTTCAAGATGAAAGTCTTGAAATGGCCCATGAAAAAAAAGGTTCAAAGATTCCACTGTTCCACTAAATATCCCAGCTGCATTACAAAAACATCACCTTTTTCATGGATGCTGGAATGAGGTGGGTCACATGGGATTTGGCTTGACCAAGTTTTCATCCTATCAGCTGTTCCAGGCATCAGCCCCCTTTTTACATTTGTCACAAGTGCCACAATCTTTACTTCCACAGATGAATGGGATTGAAGAAGGAGACCGATGCTGGGGAGTCAGAAGGAACAGGAGGACCAGTACTGGCATATGCTGGGGAAGATGCCAATGGAGGGACAGAAAGATGAATGCTGTGGTAAGGAAGAGGAAAGATATAGATATTGAAAACATAGCTAGGTAAGTAGATTCTGGAGAGATTGGAGAAGGATGTATGGGGGGGATGAGGCAATGGATGCTGGATAAGGAGGAAAAAGAGAGGAAAATGGTGAGGCTAATCAAGAAAGAAAAAGACACATGAAGTGAGAGACCGTTGAAATGAGGGAAGGAAAAGGGGAAATGGGAGCCTAGGTAGGGGGAAAGATATAAGAAAGGAACTGGAAGTTGACAGGGGATGAGTAACGGAGAAAGAGTTGGGGTTGATGAGGAAATGAGTGGCAGAGGAAGGCAGATGAGGCTTGGGAGGGGTCTTAGAGGATAAGTACAAATCTTGGAAATGGGGGAGCAGAAAGTGTGTGAAAGACAGACGAGGAATAAGAGACTGTGGAAGGAATGAGGACATAGTTCAACAATAGCTTAGAGTAGGAAACAAAGAATATTTTATTGACATCTTTATTCCATTTCATCTGAAAATAAAACAGCCTTTTTGTTGCATTTGTCTTTTTCATTGTCAAACAAATGCATATCCCTATTCTGAAATGTGGATACCAAAACCTTTAGAAAGGACTCCAATGCCCCTTTTCCCAACAAAATAGTCCTTTACTTACACAGGGAAGTAATAAAACATTCAAAATCTATAGCCAAGGCTGGTAGCTCTATCTTTAGTAAAAAGTACTCCTTCGAATCTAGGACTGGACTAGACATTCTTCTGTAATTTAATATCTCTTACATCAGGTACACAAACAGGGTATATTTAGAAATCATTTTACACACCAAAAAGCTTGTCTAGATAGTTCCCTGTGAGCATGACAGGTGAAAACCAAGTGTTAGCTAACAAAGCTGAATTTAATTGCCCTCCTAGAGAGAGTAGATTCTGCATTAAACCTTCCGGGAATGTAAATTCTGGAAATGTGTCTGTACCCAACTGAAATTGATTCTTGGTATCCAAATCCTGCTTTGAGCAGGCTACATTGTGATAGATTTATGTTTAAAACTGATGGACCCCAAATACTTGTGCCATATGACAACATAATGCAACGTCTAGAAAAGTACTATGCAGTACATTTTGTTGAATTGTAAATAGAGCTCCCTGTTTTTAAAAGTAATGCTGATTTCTTCTCGTGCTGAATTGTGCTATGCTACAATAATCCTGTTAGAAAATATTGTGAAATAGGGAGTAAACATTTGAGAGTAGATTTGTATTAAACAAGGATTTTATTAGTTGGAATATTTGTTTTCCAAAACTGTTACTTTCTTCAACTGTGGGTAAAAGAACCCTGCTGTTCCCAGCACAGGTACGTTTACCCATGGATTAAAAAAAAGGGGAGGTTAAGTTGGGTGACTGAAAATATTTGTGGGGTTCACACACAGGCATAGAAGCCAGTTATGTAGGTGCTTGAACACCTCAGTATTGAAAAGACTGCTTGACTGTGTCCTGGAAGAGATCATTTCTGTTGCCTTTAGCAAACCCCAATAATTTTGAAAAGTTTGTTCCCACGCAGTCAGGCATTAAAGGGTCCTTTTACTAAGCCGCATAAGCGCCTACGTGCACCCAACGTGATCCAATTCTGAGTTACCACCCGGCTACCACATGGCCCTTGCGGTAATTTCATTTTTTGGCACGTCTCCGCTACGCGCGTCCAAAAAATATATTTTATTTTCTGGTGAGCATCAGCTACGCATGTCAAGTGGCATTTGATGTGCGTAGGTCATTACCGCCCAGTTACCGCATGAGACTTTACCCCTAGGTCAATGACTGGCAGTAAGATCTCAGACCCAAAATGGACACGCAGCAATTTTCATTTTGCTACATATCCATTTTCAGCAAAAATTTTAAAAGGGCATTTTTTTACAGGTGCGCTAAAAATGATTCTGTGAGCGCCCAAAACATACGTCTACACTACTGCAGGGCATTTGTCAGCGCACCTAAGTAAAAGGACCCTTAAGTTCAGTTTGTATACTGTCAACCCTACTATTCAACCCTAATTGCGCCTGGAGTAAGAGGGTTGCTGCGCTCCTGTGTAGAGTAAGGAGGCAGTTTGTGCGTGTATTTTGCGCATTTGATATGAATGCAGCTTTCAGCTGGTCTCTTTACATTAGGCAATTACAATCAAACGACCCATGACACAGGCGCTTTGCGCCAAAACATAGTCAATGACACATGGAGGGGCATAATTGAATGGGGACAACCATCTCTAAGGGCATCCATCTCTAAGGGTGTTCCGGCAAAGGGGCGGGGAAACCCATATTATCGAAACAAGATGTGCATCCATCTTTCATTTCGATAATACGGTCGGGGACGCCTAAATCTCAACATTTAGGTCAACCTTAGAGATGGTCGACCCAAGTTTTCGGCCATAATGGAAAATGAGGATGCTCATCTCAAAAACGACCAAATCCAAGGCATTTGGTCGTGGGAGGAGCCAGCATTCATAGTGCACTGGTCCTCCTCACATGCCAGGACACCAACCGGGCACCCTAGGGGGCTCTGCAGTGGACTTCAGAAATTGCTCCCAGATGCATAGCTCCCTTACCTTGTGTGCTGAGCCCCCCAAACCCCCCTAAAACCCACTACCTACAACTGTACACCACTACCATAGCCCTTAGGGATGAAGTGGGGCACCTACATGTGGGTACAGTGGGTTTCGGGTGGGTTTTGGAGGGCTCCCATTTACCATCACAAGTGTAACAGGTGGGGGGGATGGGCCTGGTCCGCCTGCCTGAAGTGCACTGCACCCACTAAAAACTGCTCCAGGGACTTGCATACTGCTGTGATGGAGCTGGGTATGACATTTGAGGCTGGCATAGAGGCTGGAAAAAATGTTTTTTAATTTTATTTTTTTGGGTGGGAGGGGGTTAGTGACCACTGGGTGAGTCAGGGGAGGTCATCCCCGATTGCCTCCAGTGGTCATCTGGTCAGTTCGGGCACCTTTTTGAGGCTTGGTTGTGAAAAATAAGGGACCAAGTAAAGTCGACCAAATGCTTGTGAGGGATGCCCTTCTTTTTTCCATTATCGGCCGAGGATGCCCATCTCTTAACCACGCCCCCATCCCACCTTCGGCACACTGCCAACACGCCCCCGTGAACTTTGGTCGTCACCGCAACGGAAAGCAGTTGAGGACGCAAAAAATCGGCTTTCGATTATGCCGATTTGGGCGACCTCGGGAGAAGGACGCCCATTCTCCCGATTTGTGTCAGAAGATGGGCGTCCTTCCCTTTCGAAAATAAGCTTGATGGTGTGCAATTAAAGGTTTTGTCCCGCTTGTGAAGGCTCCTGGTGCTTTATTTGCTGTTTAGACTTCATTTTATGCTTTGAACCCTCTCTTTATTTTTGTTTTAATAATGGGGAGCTAACATCTTCAGCATTCAGTCTTTGAATGTATAGCGCCATTGAAAATCAACATACAGATATAAAATAAATTATCCCATTTCTTGAACTGCTCAATATTTAACTTTAGATTTTGGTAAAAACTTGGAATGATCTGTGGGCAGAGTTCAAGAAAGGAGAAAACACTGAATTAAAGTTTATGACAATCTAGAGTAGATTATGAAAGAATTATGGGGAGAAAAGAAGGTAGTCTGAACATTTTTCCCCACATACGATAGGAGACTTTGGAAAACACAGTCCACAGAGCATTGCCAATAGTTCAATTTTCAGGCTTCTGCTGATTTTTATACAACGTTATTGCCTTCTGCAACTTTCTTTATTACAATTTTCTTTCTCAGCAAGTTTATTTAATCAGGCTGCAGGCTGTCTCCCTGAAGCTGAGTAGACAATTGGGAGATTTAGAGCATCAGTTGTGAGCAGGCAGGGAACAAATAAGAAAGGCAGAACAGCAGGGGGAGGTGATGTGAGTAAGATAAAGGAGATTGGAAGTTGGAAACCATGGGAGAGTAAAAAGAGATGGAATATGAATGGCAAAACACTAACAGGATCCAGTATCAGTCTGCAGGTTTCAAACTCCTTTTTGTTTATTGTAAAGTTTTCAGTTTACTTTAGCAAAATTTATTTATTTAGATTTTGCTCACACCTTTTTCAGTAGTATCTCAAGGTGAGTTACATTCAGGTACTCTGGATATTTCTCTGTCCCAGGAGGGCTCACAATCTAAGCTTGTACCTGAGACAAAGGGGGTTAAGTGACTTTCCCAAGATCACAAGGAGCAGCAGTGGGATTTGAACTGGCCACCTCTGGACCGGTGCTCTAAACACTAGGCCACTCCTCTACTAAGCTTCTTTTACTAAACTGAGCTAGCGATTTCTGGTGTGGCAAATGCGCTGTAGCCCATTCATTTTGAATGGGCTATTTCGCATTTGCCGCATGGAAATCGCTAGCACAGTTTAGTAAAAGAGGCCCTTAGGGCTCCTTTTACAAAGGTGCGCTACCGATTAGCGGTGCGCTGAATGCGAACAAGCCCATGGGAATAGAATGGGCTTCGTAAAAGGGGCCCTTACATTCTGAAGTGCTGGAAATCAAAAGTTAGATACATATTTCAATGTATGGGAAGAGGAATACAGTCTTAGTGAATCAGATAAACATAAGCCTTTGATCTTTTCAACTTACAGTAACCTATCTTTCTCTTTATATAGAAGATAATTATAAAAGCATCAGAGAACTTGTGAACCCCCTTAGGTCATAAGTCAAAAGTCATGGCCCTTACTTTCTCATTTTCTCATTCCTAAATTCTGGGAATTATATAACCATTTCCTCACTTTGTTGTCAGTTTCCTTCTTACTAATTTTTAACGATAGGATTGAGCTAATCTGCTCTTTTCTTACACTTCATAGTTCACAAATATTTGTGTATGTCTTTTACTCTTAAAACAAATAGCAGGAAATATTTTTTCATTTAAAGAATAGTTAAGCTCTGAAACTCTTTTACGGAGGATGTGGTAACAGTGGTTAGCGTATCTAGGTTAAAAAAAGTGTTCCTGGAGGAAGTTTGTGGAGGAAAAGTCCATAGTCTGTTATTGAGATGGATATAGGGGAAGCCACTGCTTGTCCCATGATAGGTAACATGGAATTTATTTATTTATTTATTTATTTATTTATTTATTTATTGCATTTGTATCTCACATTTTCCCACCTCTTTGCAGGCTCAATGTGGCTTACAATACATCATGAATAGTGGAGATATATAAGAAATAAACATTTAGTATTACAGAAGGATCTTGGGTAAAATGATAGTGATAAGGCATGATGTTAATATAACAAGCAAATAGTAGAGACAATTCTAGGTATATATGAAGGAGTTCATATTTGTTGGTCTTTGTGGTATGCCTTGTTAAAGAGATGGGTCTTCAATAGTTTGCGGAAGTTTGCGGAATGTTGCTACTAATTGGGTTTCTGCCAGATACTTGCGACCTGGATTGGCCACTGTTGGAAGCAGGATACTGGGCTAGATAGACCATTGATCTGACATAGTATGGCTATTCTTATGTTCTTATGGTTGTGTTTTCAATCCATTGCCATTACTAAAGTCCATATTCCATTTTAACCCAACCTACCATAGAAATGTTATCCCTAAAGTGGTCATAGACTTACTTCAGAGTTTCAGGATCACTATGACTGACATCTGAAGGAGTTGCAGCCAAAGGGGAGGCATCCCTTAGTATACTCCTTAATATGGCCTGCGTGTAGGTCATGTGTGGCAGGGAGATGATTATTTTCTTAATTTCCCCTTCTTTTTTTTTCTTTTATGCTATTGGTAAGCTATTCAAATTTGTCTTGGAACTGTGTAAGATTGGAGGGAGATGAAATAATGAGTTAGTTTCTAATTTTATTGATTGGAAAGGTGTGAAGAAACGGTGTGTTTTAAGCATGTAAACTGTATTGGATATTTCCCTGTTTTAATTATTACTAAAATGTATTTCTCCTATTTGGCCAGCAGATGCTGCTAGAGCTGTGATAGGGAATTGAGTGTTCTTAAATCTGTTATTGGGAACTAGGTGTTCTTTTTCTTTAGCACAAACAGGAAGCAAGCAGCAGTATACCTTTAAAACTTGTTGACCGGGTTTTGATTGGCCTGGAGTTTGAAATTACCCAGTAGTGCTGACTGTTGCTTCAGTCTTAGTCTGGAAGAAGAAAGAGACAGATTTCTTTGCTAAGGCTCTGTGAACAACTATATGCCCTGAGCTTTCCAGGTACTGTTTAGCCACTATGCAAATGTTTAGTTAGTATTATAATTGATTCATATTTCAGTTACCTGTTATTGTTTGCCAATTGCACATTTTTGTCCACTGTTCCAAGTTTTGAGAATAAACACAATTGTTTATTCATTCTGCCTGGCTGGACTGATAAAGAATCCTGGTGGTTTGTGTTTTGGGTCTATGAGTTGTGAAGAGTACAAGGACATGGAGTGGGAAATGGCCAGGGAAGGGGAGAGAAGGACTCCTTCAGGGTGGCCTGAGTCCGCCTGTAGGGGTGGTCGCCATAGATTCCGGTCCCCAAGGATCCAGCATGTTAGGGACAGCAGTTGGTCACCTTCCTCAGAGGAAATAGTGAGAGCCAAATACTACAATTCCCAGCAGCCCCTGAGGGAGACACAGAGTAGAGCCAGGGACTACCATTCCCAATAGCCCCTGAGGAAGGCACAGAGTAGAGCAAGTAAGAATTATTCACACTACTAGTCCCAGAGGGCTAAGGGGAAGGAAGAGACTCTGAGTAAGTTCAATCAGGGGAATGAAGAGCAGCTGGGAGGGGGCAGGGTTGAAGAAACCATGGATTGGCAATCAGGGGATGGTGGGGAGAAAGAGAGAGGACAGCCTGGAAGAGGAGCCCATGGATATCTCAGCTCTTGCCAAAGCTAAAGGTAGAGAGTTAAGAGGGCAGATGGCAGCCTGGTTCTCTGGCTTGATGCAGGGGGGCAGAAGGTGGCTGCATTGGAGGAGGAATTAATGAACAAATGTTTCAACCTGGGTTAAGTGGGAGGTTGTCAGTAGTTGGTGGTGACAGTGAAAGGGTGGGCCCCTTACATTCCCCTGGCCTGGTAATAGGTGCACAGGGGGGAAAAAGGTTAAAGCAGAAAATTGAGCTGTTTAAATTGGGGGTTTGTGCTGTGTTAAAAGTGAACTGTTTAAATTGGGGGTTTGTGCTGCAACACTGACTCTCTCGCCTTGACTACTGCAACCTACTCCTCACTGGCCTCCCACTTTGCCATCTATCCCCCCTTCAGTCCATTCAGAACTCTGCTGCACGTCTTATCTTCCGCTTCGACCGATATACTCATATCACCCCTCTCCTCAAGTCACTTCACTGGCTTCCGATCAGGTACCGCATACAGTTCAAGCTTCTCCTACTAACCTACAAATGCACTCGATCTGCAGCCCCTCTTTACCTCTCTACCCTCATCTCCCCTTACGTTCCTACCCGTAACCTCCACTCTCAAGACAAATCCCTCCTTTCAGTACCCTTCTCCACCACCGCCAAATCCAGGCTCCGCCCTTTCTGCCTCACCTCACCCCATGCTTGGAACAAACTCCCTGAGCCCATACCCTGCCCATCTTCAAATCATTGCTCAAAGCCCACCTCTTCAATGTCGCCTTTGGCACCTAACCACTACACCTCTACTCAGGAAATCTAGACTGCCCCAACTTGACATTTCGTCCTTTAGATTGTAAGCTCCTTTGAGCAGGGACCGTCCTTCTTTGTTAATTTGTACAGCGCTGCGTAACCCTAGTAGCGCTCTAGAAATGTTAAGTAGTAGTAAGTAGTAATCAGGAAAGTTGAAGGAACTTGAGAGAAAGGGGGGGAAGAAGGGAGCGCACAGAGACTCTCCTTCCCTTCTGTAGGAAAAGGGAAGGGAGAGAGAGAGGGATTGCTTCAGAGGGAGTTTGGAGCTGAGTGGGGGGAAGTGGTGGTGGAATCCGGGATGCACTGAGGGGCCACACCCACCTAGGAGTCTTTGTCCCAAGCAGGAGGCAGCTAAGAGGGAAACCTCCAGACTGTAAAAGCGAAGAGGTTGAGAGAGATAGCCCTGACTGTGGATTACAATATAGCGCTCCCTGTGGACCGGTGGATTGCAAAGGACCCTGTGAAATTCCAAACCCCAGAACGCGGAGGGTTAAAAGAAAACTTCCAGACTGTAAAAGTGCAGAGATCGAGCAGAGCAGGACACAGGCTGTGAGGGGCCCTATCCCGCTCCTCCGTGGCTGGGAGCTTTACAGAGTGCTTTCTGGTAACTGTGGGACCAGTAGGAGTGTGACCCCCAGTAACCTAGAAATCACTGGGAATAATTTGAGAGCGGGAGACTCGCCCAGAGGCGGTTGTGACCCAATTGGTGGGAGGAGGGTGCTAGTGTAGAGCACATGTGGCAGGTGCAGGTGGACCTGAGCTGTGCTGTGGAAATGTCTTGTTATCATAGTGCTATGTTTTTCAAGTAGTCAGAAATACATTTTCCTCATAATTTATAATATCTCGACATTTTGAAAGATCCTGTACTTGGAGACTCCTTTTATGAAGGCAGTTCATATATACCTTCCTGGCATTTCAATCATGCTTTGAGGCAGGATGCACAACACTATTCTTTTGAGTGAGGTAGGTGTAGGCAACACTAGATTTGATTTTCACTAGAATTTGAATGAGATAAATGTACAATATGCATGGTACATCTCATTGATGTATTTATGGAATAATTTGGATAACTGAATTTGATAGATTTGCACTGTAGAACTTCTGAAGAGTGACCCGGAGTCACAAGTGATTACTCTTAGATCAATGTCTCTTAAAGAGAGGAGTTGTTTTCCAAATATCCATAGTCTTTTAGGAGATTCTCAAAGTGTTTGGAATATTATCTGAGGGAAGAAGGAGAGCTCCTGAAAGAGCAACATAATCCTTCAGAAAGGCTTTCTAGTTTCAACTGTGCAGTTATAAAAGGGAAACTCACCAGTCAATATTTAGCTGGAGATCAGAGTGTTTTTGAAATGCTGATCATTGCCAGCTAAGTTAGACCCAGATGTTTAATGCTGGATCCTGCCTGAGCACTTGCATTGAAAATCTAGGTCTGACTGGACTGCTGCTGCTGCTTGACACTGACATAGGCCCCGGACAATCGTCAGCATAGGTGCCATTATGAGTCTCTCTCTCTCTCTCTCTGCCTGCCCCCTCAACAATTCCAACCCGCCCCCCCTCCAAGATTAACACCCACCCAGCTCAAACCCCCTGCCCCTCCCAGACAAGCCCTCCCACCCTTCAGGGCCTACCTACATTCTTGGTGGTCCTGTGAGAATATCCCAGGTAGGAGCATGCCCCACTCACTCCTGCCTCTAATGGATCCATTTGTACAATGGCTGCCATCATCTCTAGTGGTACTATCATGGAGCTAAAATCCAAAAAAACAAGTAGTGGGAAAACACCAGGATAATGTCCAAGATAAAAAGTCCTTTAGTGCTATAAACGGTACACTCTTCACATGCAGTACACAAGATGCACTTGACAAAAATAATCCCAACACAGGCAGTGTTTCGGCACATATGCCTTAATCAGGGGACCTTAACAGAATCACAAAATATAAAACACTGTGGAAGTATTTCTATAAAACAGGCATTAACACTTACACACCAGTAATATGCATAAATGTTTAGAATACTTACATATATGCATGTATATGCCGGATATCAACCTAAGTGCTATTCTATATCTACACACATATCTTGATAGCCTGTAGTTTACAGGTGGACATACACATGGTTGGAGTCTAAGCAGTTATTTATCGTATTCTATAAGTTATGTGCATAACTCATGCTTCTCTGGAACGTAACTGCCATAAGTATTGGGGCCTAAACACACAGGCGTGTTTCTACCCAGTTACAGTAGCATTCTGTGAAGGAAAATAGACACTTTGAATGGGCTGTGGCAGCATTGGTGTGTGGCAGCCCCTAGTGTGGCTTAGTAAACAGAGGGGTAAGTTTATATGTGAGCAGTGGAAGGTGAAGTGACTTGTCCAGTGTTTTAAGGAGAATCAGTAGGATCTGAACCCTGGAATCTTTCGTTCTCTGCCTGCTGCTCTAACCACTAGGCTACTTTTTAGACCTCACATATGTGTTTTTACTTTGCAGTTCCTTATTAGCGGGCTAGATTAACATTATGTTGGGTCTTGGCAAACATATATTGTGGGCATCTCCCACTGATCCCCGTTTACTTTTATCACCCCCCCCCCCCCCCCCCCCCCCCGTTACATTTACTATTTCAGTGCCCAACCCTCTCCTCCTGTATCTTCATTCACAACCTTTTCCCATAATTCAGTTCTGCAAATGTTGCAAACTGTAGATCCTGGTTTTGGGTGTGGCATTAGTAGCAGGTTGTGAGTGAACATATGTACTATTCAAGCACATATTTTGAGAAGAGTAACCCTAGCGGTTAGAGCAGGAAACTGAAAACCAGGGAAACTTTACAAGTCATTTTACCCTCTGGTATCTCTAGTACAAACCAGAAATGCTAAGGGGTCCTTTTACAAAGGCGCGCTGAAAAATGGCTTGCGGTAGTGTTGGCACGGGTTTTGGGCGCATGCAGAATCATTTTTCAGCACACCTGTAAAAAAGGTCTCGCTCTTTTTTTTCCTGAAAATGGACGTGCGGCAAAATCAAAATTGCAGCGCGTCCATTTTGGGTCTCAGACCTTACTGGCAATAATAGACCTAGTGGTAAAGAATTTGGGCAGTAATGACCTACGCATGTCTGATGCCACTTGGTGCACATCCGCTGTATGTGACAGAAAATAAAAATTACTTTTCAGACGCGCATAGCGGATGTGCGCCAAAATTGAAATTACTGCAAAGGCCACGTGGTAACTCCAATTTGGCGCGCATTGGGAGCGAGTAGGCGCCTATGTGGCTTAGTAAAAGGAGCCCTAAGGGTGGATTGCACCAAAGAGAAAGATATATAGGCAGCGTGTCTGAGATATACATTTACAAAGTTTTACGTGTGAAAAAAAACCTTCCTAAATGGAAGGAGCAAAAGAAAATGATATTTAGCTTACTTTTTGGTGATTCTGAAAGGATGTAGACAGAGTGGAGGAAGTATTAAAACAGTTTCCAAACAAATTTGCCCAGGCAATTAAATAGCTAGCTGTATACATTTCCCCAGACTGAAAATGTCCTTTTAGTTAGTATGCATACAGGTACCAGTGAATTTCTTCATTCTAACCCAATTTTTCAAAGGGAAACTACTATATTTATATGAGAATGTCTCTTCCAGAGGCACAGAAACATACACACATACATGCATTCTCTCACTTTTCAGTCACACATGCACATGCATGTGTGCTCTAATTCTTCAGGCATGCACACACACACATGCATGCATGCACTCTCAATTTTCAGACATAAATATACTCTCTTAGTCTTCAGTTACACATGTGCCTGTCTGTGCTCATTCTTTAGACGTACACACATGTTCTCATTCTTCAGACACACATTCATACTCTTGCTCTTCGAATACATGCATGCACTCTCAGTGTATCTTGATGGGCAGACTGGATGGGTGTACAGGTCTTTATCTGCTGTCATCTACTATGTATGTTACTACGAAAAACACACCCACATTCTTGTTCTTCTGATACACACATGCATGCACTCTCAGTCTTTAAACATACCTAGGCATGTGCTTCTCTTTAAGTGCACATAGGACTCCTGGGAGAATTTTGCAATACTGCATAGAGCAGAATTTTCAAAGAATTTTCACCTCCGCAGAATTCTGTGCAGTCTGCTTTCCGGCTACCTCCCTCACTCCCTGCACACTCACTGGCTTCACCGCAGCACAAGGATGAGATACCCAGCAGCACATCAGGCTCTTCTTGCTCCTCTGCCACCATGGTCCCCTGCAGTTCCTGCCACATGGCTATATGGAAGCTGCATGGCTCAAAGAAACAGTCAGGTCTGGAATGGCAGAGGAACTAGGAACAGGAAGCAGCTCAATCTGTTGACGGGCAGCTCCTCCTCATGTTGCGTTGAAGCCAGTGAGGGTGCAGGGAGGGAGGGGCCTGGAGCATGGGGGAAGCTGGAAAAAATAGCTGGTGTGTGTGTGTGTAGGGAGGGGCTGGAAGAAAGATAGATGGAATGAGTGGAGGAGGGGCTGGAAAGGATGGATGGAGTGAGTGAGGGGCCTGGAGCATGGGGAAGAGGGCTGTTAAAAAAAGGTGGATGAGGCATGTGGGAGGCTAGAAAAAAGGTGTCTGTTGTGTGTGTGTTTAGGGAGTGGGACTGGAATAAATATGAATGGAGTGAGTGGGGGGGGGGCTGGTAAAGGTGGATGGAGTGAGTTGGGGGGATGGAAAATGTGGATGAGGTATATGTGTGTCCCTTGGGAATGTAGTGGAGGTCTGTAAGAAAGTACATGGGAAACTGCTGTGGCTGTGGTGGTGGTGGAGGAGGGTATTTCATACCTAGGGGGGATATGCCAGCCCTTATAATGAGGTAATTCTGCACAAGAAAATTGAAAAAGTGTGGAGAATCTGCACCCGCCCCAGAGCAGATGTAAATGTCCACACCCGCCATTTTTAAGTACACTGTAGATTAGCATCTTATATCATCTTTGCTGTGCTTGAAAACTCTGCCCCTGTATATGAACACTGGCAAAGTACACACCATCATGTTTTTTTTTAATTGCAATTATTCACCATTTGTACAAAGTACAAATATAGGAAAACAATATAGCCCACATCACTGGAATGAAAGAGAAAAGAAAATGTAGAACAAGCAATGTTAAAGCAAATCAAGTTTAAACCAAAAAGTGTAAATCAGGGTTATCCGACCTGGGTCCTCGAGGGCCACAATCCATTGGGTTTTCAGGATTTCCCCAATGAATATACATGAGATCTATTTGCATGCTTTGAATATCAGCCAGACTTGAATAAGCTCCAAGTGGCCAGGCCACCCAAAATTATCCCCAATATTCAGGGAGGATAATTTAGCCAGTGATGATCAGCATTTAAAAAAATGCTGACTGCTGCTGGCTGAATATCGAGAGGAAAGTTTTTTTAGTGCATGGGAAGTGCTCACACATGCTTACCACAGCTTAGTAAAAGGTCTTCTTAGCCCCTCATTATCTCAGGTACAAACCTAAAAATAGCGCCGGGACAGTGCAGGGCTTTTCTGCATAGATGATCAAAGATAATGCATGCAAATCTAAGCAGCGCTATTATCTTTGATTATCATGTTGAAGTGCGGGAGAATTGCGCCCGAGCATGCGCTCAGCACAATCCTCCCACAGTTGTTTGACAGGTCTGGGCTGTCAAAAGCCCAAACCTGTCAAACAGCCTGGCCCGAGGCCCGAACAACGAGCCCCCCCCCAAACCCCCAGAAAATGTTGTGGCCGCCGGCCAAACCCTCTCCCACCCTCCCACCCAGCGATGGGGGGGAGGGGGGTGGGGGCTGGAGGATCGGTGGATCTCCAGCCCCCGAAACCCCCAGAAATCGTTCTTCCATCGACGGGGGGGGGGGGCTGGAGGTCCGGTGGACCTCCAGCCCACCCCAAATCCTTCCCCCAGCGTTGTCTTTAAATTCCCTGGTGGTCCGTGGTGTCGTGACACCCCCCTGGCCCCGTCCCGGCCCCCCCTACCTTGTGTTGGAGGAGGGACACAGCCTGCCTGCCTCCCTCCTCTTCCAGTCAGTCGACGCCCAAAATGGCGGCACCCAGCACCGCCCACTGCATCCTGGGATGCACTGGGCGGGGCTACAGACCATGGACAGGGCTCACCATTCCTCCCCAATGATCCACAAAATCTAACGCCAGCTCGGAGCTGGTGTTGATTTTGCTGCAGCCAGCGACCCAATCTTTGGCACACTGGTCGCTGATCATTGGGGATGAATGCGTTAAGCACCAATTAGCATGCATTTGCAAGCTAATTGCGCTAGAAGCCCTGTTTAGCATGCATTTGCATGCTACTTGCGCTGAGAGCCCTCAAGTGCGCAGTTTCAGGCGCTCGAGGGCTCTGATCATGGGTCGGCTGCAAACTCTGGCGCTAGTATGGCGTTAACAGCCTCTAGTGTCAGAGTTTGCTTTTGATCATGAGGGCCTTAGATTATGAGCCCTCCAGGGACAAGGAAATAAGTAATGTACACAAATGTAACTTACATTGAGATACTAATGAAAAAGGTGTAAACTCACTACAAATAAATAAATAAAATCCCCAGCTTGCCCTTCTAATCAAATTGTGTAGTTCTCAGACTTCATGAGTTTCCTGGGCAAATGAGGAGATCCATAGGACTAAGGGAGTTTTCTGTGTGTGCCAGGAATGGCAATCATTGCCCTTCCCTAAATAAAATTATTTTGCTCTTTTTTTTCCTTATAGTAAAAGTTCTTATTACTGATTTTTTTTACAGATTTCACTACACCCTGGCATCTGTTATTAGATATAAGGGAAAAAAGAAAGAGAAAATGTTAGCTCAACATCCTAACTAGGAGGTCCTTTTACAAAGATGCACTAGCATTTTTAGTGCATGCTAATACTAAGCATATGCTAAACACTAGACACCCATATAGTCATATGGGCATCTCTAGCGTTTAGTGCACACTAAAAATGTTACCGCGCCTTTGTAAAAGATAACCTAGATTTGCTCCTGAACATAAATGTAGTTGAAGGGGAGGGGGGATAAAAGGTAAGGAAATTATATTGACAATAGGATGGAGGAAGACCAATTCCACATCAGCACCCACAGTATTTTGGGGGGGAGTGCTGGCCCACTACACCCACTTCAAACAATGCCTCATCTCCTGCAAGTCTATTGGTCTTCACTGGCCATCAATTGACTGTTTAGTACTGCCCATCCTATAAATTGTCTTTAAGAATATAAATGCACCTGCATTTGGAAGAGATGCTCCAGGGCACTAGTGGGGGAAGGATTTTGAACTAATGTAAACAAGTTAGTAGGTGTGTGTGGTTGTTTTTCCTGAGATAATTTTGAAAGTATGCAAGCATTTTCATTTTGAAAATCCAGCAAAGTCTTTGGAGTGAAGAGTCCACACACTTTTTTCCCCCCTTACGTACAGTTTACACTATCTAGTCTCAAGATGTACTTCTCATGTGCTTTAAGAACAGAGCAGATATCAAATCTCATTTCATTCAGCCATCAGGCAGGTTAGTAATGAGAAATGATGCTACAAATATAGAAAGAATTTGTGTCCAAAAGACTTCAAAGCTTAAAGGAAGAAATTATATTCATCAAGATGCTGTTACTCTGCTAAGGAATCCACATGAGGTACTTTGATAAGAAAAGCAGCCAGAAGTTTTAGTTCATACTTCAATGGATTAGGTATGAGATGCTGTCAACATCTAAGATGTTTGGATAAGGTTGCCTCCAATCAAAATGACAGAAGACAACCTGCTGTGAAGAACTTCAGACACTTCCAGTGATACATCTTACTGAATTGGCTATCTCAGCAATTGTGCCAGAATTTCAAGTCTACAAGGATCTGTTTAAGGCATCTTACCTCATTACTGCAGCAAATTCTAGAGATGACCTAGGAAGTGACTATAACAAAATGCTTTGTTTAACTTTTATTTATTTGGATTGAACTCATGTCCTTTCATTGGTAAATCAAGGCAAAAAATAGGTACTGCCAGACCCTAGGGTGCTCACATTCTAAGGGCCTCTTTTAGCACCACATCTTAATGTGTGTTAGTACACAGTAAGATATTTTAATGCAAGATATAGCTTAGTTAGCTAATAAGTCATGTTGAAAAGAATGTATTAATGTGAGCTAGTAAATGAAGCCCTAAGGTTTTATTTGAGGCAGCAGAGGGAAAAGTGACTAGGCCAGTCAATGGGAGTCGAACCCTGGCTTCTCTACTTCTCAGCCTGTTGCTCAACTCAGTAGAAATCATTCTTCTGTAAGACTCACTCTCTCTCTCTCTGTATATATATATATATATATATATATATATATATATATATATATATATATATATATATATATATATATATATATATATATATATATCCCCATTAGAATTTTTGAGAATTGGCTATGCTGCCCTCAACTTTGTGTTGGCACAGTTAGCTGATATTGAAAGAACAGAGGATAAATCTAGACTGTATTACTGATTTTGACGACCCCTGATGCAGGTGTTCTGCTAAAACATGGCCTGTGTCAGCCCCTTCACTAAAATGTTGATGCCAACCTACTCTTGAAGGCCCATTGTGATTTTCTTGCTTGGCTTGGTTTCTTTGGTTTCCCTCTCTCCTGCTGATTTGGTGACTTACTCTACTTTATAGGTGCAGTTTAGGGTGGACATGGAAGGCAGCCCCTTCCCCCCACCAATGTTATAAATAATAATGCTGAGCTAGTTCCTCAGCCTCTACTGTCAATATGATTCTCCATGGATAGCAGGGATCCATTCGGCCATATATTGCAGCTGGTGACATAAACAAATGATGGCACCAGTCGAGAATGGTAGTGCAATCAGCCTTGAGGTAACACAAGAGTTCAATAAATCATTCTAACACACCACCAGGAAAGAACTCAAGGCTGTTTGATCTCATGGAGAAAAGAATATTTCAGAATACTATGATGAATACTAGAATTGTAGCTTGCCAGTTCCAGTTAACCTAATCCAGCCAATATTCAAAGCGATTAAATCTCTGTCACTACCTACCCCCCCATTCCAATATTCAGCGCCAATAATGCGGGCAGTGCCACTGAATATCATCTCTGACCACCACCAAAAAATTGGGGCAGGTCACAAGTGGTACAGAGAGCAGTGTTAGGGAGGACCCTGGGGTTATGAGGGTGTCAGAAGCATTCAGTGCTGGCACCCACATAGCTAAGTGGACTAATTTAGGACAACTCAACAGCAGTGAGCACCCGTATAACCTTTTGTAACTTAAAAAAGTCCCCCAATCCCCTTTCTAGCCCTCTGACAAAGCCCCCTGATTTCCACTTGTCCCCCAGCCCACACCATAAAGAAGACCCCCCCATGCCCCTGGAATGGACCCCCATGAAGTCTAGGTAGGCACCCAGGCCTACCTTTGCTCCCTGATGGTCCAGTGGGAGTTAAGTGGGGCAAGAGCATAGCCACCCTTGCTCCTGCCCCTTGCAGCTGCCAATACCACCAGGAAGCAAAGGTAGGCTGTCGGCTGAATATCGGCTGGAATATTTATACAACCCTATTGAAAAACTGCAAGAATCCTTTCCACCCACATCCAAGGGAGAATTGATGGCACATCACCAGCAGAGTAGGAGGATGTATTTCACTGTTTCCAGTCAATTGGAAACACTATTACCACAGATAAATAGATACTAAATATTGTACAAAGTTGTTACAGTCTATGTCTGAACTGAACCCTCTTGTCAAGTGGCATTTGGATATTTTCTTCCCCCCCCCCCCCCAATGTCCAAATTGTTATTTTCGAAATCCATTTTAAAATGTTTTTCTATGCAGTTTGTCTGAAATGCGTCCAAATCGTGAGGGGAGTGTGTCAGGGGAATATTGGGGGCAGGATTTGAGCATTCCTAACACTTATTCTGCCATATGCTATCTGCTATTTGCCAGATGTTATTCTGCCATAATGGGACAAAACAAAAATGTCCACGACTAAAAGTTGGATGTTATGGGCCAGACCTGTTTTAATAATGACTAAGTCTCAAAAAAGGAGCCACAAATGACCACTGGAGAGAGTAAGGCATGACCCCGTTCCTCTCCCAGTGGTCACTGATCACCTCCCAAAGATGTAAAAGAAACAGTACATACCAGGCTGTATGACAGCTTCAGAAGTTATAGTCAGTCACATTAGAGCCGCATGCAGGTCGCCTGGAGTAGCCTACTGGTCAGTGCAGTGCACTGTAGAAAAGAGGAACAAGGCCCATATCCCACTCTTTTATACTTTTGGTGGAAAGTGTGAGCCTTCCAAATCCTAACAAAACCTACTATACCTACATATAGGTGACACCTGCAAGCATAAGGGCTTTTGTAGTTGTATACAGTTGAGTTTTTGGTGGGTTTTGGAGGGCACCAGGGGCGTAACTATGGGGGGGCATGGGGGTCTGGGTCCCCGCAAATTTAATCTGGGCCCCTGGTTTGGCTGGCGGGGGTCCCCAACCATCACCAGCTGAAGCCTTCTTCAGGAGGAGCAAGAAGAAAGAAGAGCAGGACAGAGAACACGGCTGCACCGGAGACCGATGATGAAGAAGGCTTCAGCTTGTGGGGGGTTGGGGACCCCCGCCAGCAAAGGTATTTGTTTGTGAGGCGGCGAGGGGAGGAGGCAAGGCGGTGGGGGGGAGAGGTGAGGTATGGCGGTGGGGTGGCAGTGAGGCGTGGCGGTGGGGGGTAGCGGGGCAGCACTCAAAATGTGCCCCCAACCTCGGGCTCTGGCCCCCTACCACCATGAGGTCTGGCTACACCCCTGGAAGGCACCACAATATAAGGGGGTTATGGTGATATGTGTACCTGGGATCTTTTATGTGAAGTCCACTGCAGTGCCCCCTAGGGTGCCCCACTGCTCTGCTGGGATGTCTGTGTGGCCAGTCTACTAAGAATGTTAGCTCCTCCTCCATTCCAATGGCATGATTTTGTGTTTTTCACTTGGACTTTTTTTTTTTTTCAAAAATACCCCCTCCACATGTCTGATATAAATCAATTTATGGAAAGACTGAAAATGATTGTTAAAAAGTACAGTCATTAATATTTCAAATATAAATCAAAGTAGTATATAATATTAATTCCTGGTCTAAAGGTTCCCTTATAAATGGTTGATCAAAAATTAGCCAACTGCAAATGGTCATCTTCTGTGCCTTTTCTTGTTTCTTTAAAGATTTTTATGTTCTCCTGTTACCAAGTCCTGACACTCAACAAGCTTCCAACTATCAAGAGCTTTTAGCCTTTCATATCCCTCAGCCCTTCATCTTTAATTAATGTGCAGATACCCTGATTGATTCTGTTGGAAAGGTATATGAATTGTGGTAAAGGGAAATGAAATAACTGAACATGTACAAACTTCTGCTATGACTCAATCCCCCATAGAAATTTAAGCCAGCTCCATTTTAATAAACAGACCTCCTGCTTCTGAATAATGTATCAAGTGACCTTCCCTGGCTGCTTAGAAAAAGCCCATGTTCTACATTTGTAATCACTGATGTTTCTCTATGTCTCTATGCTTAGGATGGCTTGATGTTTCAAACTGACTCAATTGCCATTAACCTTGGATGAGAAGAAAGAATAAGCTGCCTCACTGTATCTGTTGCAGCTCCCTTGTTCTCTGCATCCTGTGGGAATCTCTGTCCTTGTTCCAAAGGGTGCAGATTCCAGCAGTCCCAAATACCTGTGCCTAGGACAGTGATGGGCAACCTTTTGAGCTTGGTGTGTCAAAATTCGCCAAAAAATCGAGCATAACTCGGGTGGTGTGTCAGTTCAAGAAAAATCACTGCTACTAGAACCGCCCCCGGGCCCCCCCTACCAGAGATCACTGCCCACCCGAGGTCACCGGGCCCCCCCTCCACCCGCTACCAGGCCCGGAACTAACCTTAAAGCCTCCTTTCACGTAGCAGCAGCAGGGCAGACCTCTCCTCCTTCCTTCTGTGCTCCGCCCTCGTGGACGTTACATCAGGCGAGGGCAGGACACGGAAGGAAGGAGTGGCCTGCCCTGCTGCTGCTTGCTGCGATGTGAAAGGAGGCTTTAAGGTTAGTTTCCGGGAGCGAGGAGGGAGGGCAGACCACACTGCGGCGGCGCCGCGTGTCATCGAAAATGGCTACGTGTGTCAGTGCTGACACGCGTGTCATAGGTTCGCCATCAGGGGCCTAGGAGGAGTTGATGCCTTTCTGCAGGTTTCTTTTTCTCAATATATTACATTAGCAAAAACAGATTTGACTTTTTTTTAATTAAAAAAAAAAGTCTAGGTAGTGGTGGAGCTTTGGGTGTTCTCTATCCAAGAATAAGACATAGAAATTGGTTCCTCATATTATGATTTGAAGTGTATTATTTCTGTTTCTGGTTCACAGAGAAATATTAGGAATCACCTTGGGTTATTCTTGTGGTTTCTGAGTCTCTCAGTAGTTCTGAGATTACTGATCTTGAACTGAACCATCACTTAAGAGGACTCTCCTCAGAGAAAACAATGTTCAGAGATGGAGAGAGGATAGAGAAAGCTCTAGAGATTAAACAGAAAGGGAAAATCTAATAGTGATAAGTAGTGAAGAAATGGCTAATGGAAATACAATACAAAAAAGAGAAAGAAAAAGAGGTCCTCGTGGGACTTTGGAAATCAGCCTGACAAACAGCTTGCCTGACTATACTTTCCAGAGAGAGATCTAGTCCCAGCCTATCCACCTTTTCCCACAGACCCTCTTCACAACCAAAACACATGCCCCTAGCATATACCCTTGGCAGCCTTGCCTCTTCTCAAGCCACCACCCTTTCTAGAAAATGCTCTACTCCCTTATGCATCCCCTTGTATGTCCCTCCTGCTGACCTGAACTCCTTACTACAAGGATTCTGTGGGATCTGAACCCTGAACTGGAGTTAGGTGTTCTCAACTTGTTTTAAATCTTGCAATTCTTAATAATCTATAATAAATATTAATGAGCTACTCTGTGTGCATTACTGATATTTAATGTTAAGATAATGGCAGGAAAAGATTATCTCCCCCAATATTCATCCTACAGTGGTCAGAGTTTTTCAAACTTCTGCCCACTAAGGTCTAAATATTCAGTGCTGGCTGCTATCCGAGTACTGACATTGCATATTTGTTTGCTCAGTGGCCTGCTGGGCATTGCCAGACATTGTCAATTTCAGCAGTGGTACCCAGCTTTTTTGCTGTTCTCATGGAACCGGATAGTTATCTAGGTACTGCTACTGAAATCAGCAGTACCCGGGTAACTTCCAGCTCCCTCCTGACTCCACCCCCAGACTACCCTGGCAGTAACTGGAAAGTGCCACAGCTAGTAGAGTTAATATTTAGCAGCACTATCTGGTTACATTCTGATGAATATTAGTGATTCGGCTGGCCTGCATGATTTAGTCTGCCCATCCTTATCACCTGCTCAGTTCAACAATCCTTTTGTCTCTCTCAGATAGCCCCTGCTCTTGTCGCTTGCCTTCTTGAATTCAAAGGCTGTCCTTGTCTCTACCACCACTACTAGGATTTACGCCATACATCCGTCCACTACCCTTTTCCCCTTAGATTAGTCCTGAATCTACCCCCCTCCCCCCCCGCTTTTACCTTAATCCTATCAACCTTGTTAATACAGCTTTTATTTCTGTTAAAAGAGAATCAACTCATGTACATTTATATCTAGGAGACATTTAAATATCTCTATCTTATCTTCCTATCTCACATATTTAGATGTTTAAGCCTGTCCCAAATAATTAATATTGAAGATTATTGCCCACTTTAGAAGCCACCTGTGGGCCAGCCCTACAGTAGGGTTACCAGAGATCTATGATATATCTATGACATAGTTACCTAAAGGTGCAATTTCTAACTCTACCACTAAGAGGCATTCACAATATTTTTTTTTAATTTAGGGCCCTGTGTACTAAGATGTGCTAATATTTTTAGCACATGCTGAAATTAGTAATGCAGTAAACGCTAGAAACACCCATAGAAATATATTATTAAGATTGTCAGAGGCAGAGAGCATTTAGCAGACAGGTTCTGACCAGTTGTGAATTCACCTCTGGACTGAACAAGAGGTTTTATTTCTTTGCCTGAGTTTGGGCAGGATTAATCTAAATTTGCTGGTTGTGGAGTTATAGAGAATGCAGAAGCTTGACCGCACTGATAGCAATGGAGAAGTTTTGAAAGGAGAAAGTGAAACTTGCCTTTTGGTACCTGTTCTGGAAGACACCTGACTTAAATTCTATAAAGTCAATGCCACAAAAAAGGATGAAGCTTTTCTTTTTTTTTTTTTTAGTAGTGGGAGATTTGAAACTTCTACAGAATAGCACTGGTTAAGATTCCTCTGAATACTTGTGGATTGCTGTAGCAGTAATGACTGAAACATCCTATACTGAAACTATAATAAACTGGTAGTATTGTATCCAGCTTATTTTCAAAAGAGATCGATGGCCATCTTCCGACACAAATCAGGAGATGGCCGGCGATCTCCTAAAGCCGGCCAAATCGGTATAATCGAAAGCCGATTTTGGCCGGCACCAACTGCTTTCCGTCGCGGAGCCGGCCAAACTTCAAGGGGATGTTTTGGTAGGGTAGTGAAGGCGGGATGGGGGCGTGCTTTGAGATGGCCAGCTTCGCCCGATAATGGAAAAAAGAAAGCCGGCCTGGACGAGCATTTCGCCGGCTTCACTTGGTCCCTTTTTTTTCAGGACCAAGCTTCAAAAAGGTGCCCCAACTGACCAAATGACCACCGGAGGGAATCGGGGATGACATCCCCTTACTCCCCCAGTGGTCACCAACCCCCTCCCACCCAAAAAAAAATTAAAAAAAAACTATTTTTTTGCCAGCCTCAAATGTCATACTCAGCTCCCTGACAGCACTATGCAGGTCCCTGGAGCAGTATTTAGTGGGTGCAGTGCACTTCAGGCAGGTGGACCCAGTCCCATCCCCCCCCCTACCTGTTACACTTGTGGTGGTAAATGTTAAGCCCTCCAAACCCCCCCAAAACCCACTGTACCCACATGTAGGTGCCCCCCTTCACCCATAAGGGCTATGGTAATGGTGTACAATTGTGGGGAGTGGGTTTTTGGGGGGGATATGGGGGGGCTCAGCACCCAAGGTAAGGGAGCTATGCACCTGGAGCAATTTTTGAAGTCCACTGCAGTGCCCCCTAGGGTGCCCAGTTGGTGTCCTGGCATGTGAGGGGGACCAGTGCACTACAAATGCTGGTCCCTCCCATGACCAAATGCCTTGGATTTGGCAGGGCTTGAGATCGACGGCCTCGGTTTCCATTATCGGCGAAAACCGATGCCGGCCATCTCAAACCCCGCCATCTCTGACATTTGACCGGCCCCAACCGTATTATCGAAACGAAAGGTTAGAAGGAAATATTTGCCTCTTTGCAGATGATATGAAGATAGCCAATACAGTGGCTATCCCGGAGGGAATAGAAACCATGAGACAAGATCTCCAAAAATTAGAAAAATAGTCAAAGGTCTGGCAGTTAAACAAAGAAAGAAGTGCACAGTGATGCACTTGGGGTGCAGAAATCCAAAGGAGATGTACAAGAAGGGAGGAGAAAGATTGATAAGCACAGTTCAGGAGAGGGATCTTGGGATGATGGTGTCTGAGGATCTCAAGGTGATAAAACAATGTGACAAGGCGGTGGTCACAACCAGAAGGATGCTAGGCTGCATAGAGAGGAGTATAACCAGCAGAAGAAAGGAGATGTTGATGTCCCTGTACAAGTTGTTGGTGAGACCGCACGTGAAGAATTGTGTTCAGTTTTGGAGGCCGAATCTTGCTAGGGACGTAAAAAGACAAAGTGATTCAGAGAAAAGCGCCAAAAATGTTATGAGGTTTATACAACAAGATGTATGAGGAGGAAATGAGAGACAGAGGTGATATGATATAGACATTCAAATATTTGAAAGATATTAATATACAAAGAAACCTTTCGGTATAACTAGAGGACATTAATTTAGATTACAGGGGGACCAACTCAGGAATAACATCAGGAAGTACTTTTCATGGAGAGGGTGGTAGATGCCTGGAATGCCCTCCCACAGGAGGTAGTGAAGAAGAAAACAATAACATAATTCAAAAATGTGTGGGATAAACAGGGTCTACTTCTGGCAAAAAGACAAGCTACCTCAAATAGAAAGAGGGTTTTGTCGTCCCATTCCCAATAATTCTGGATTAAAGCCCTCCTCAACTGGTTAGCCAATCTGTTCTGTGCTCAGTGGCCCTTGAAATATCATCTCAGAGCCCAGGAGGCCAAAATACTTTCATTCATACCATCTGTAGAAGTAGAACCATGTATTTATCTCCAGAATGTGATCTTCTTTGTATCTGCATTATGCTTGAGTTAAAAGACTGAAGAAAACACCACATACATACATACCACTATTTTTTAAATAAAGTATGTGGTATATCAAAGAAATTTGAACATTTTGATTTACTTGGGAGATATCTAGCAGTATCATTCACACCAAGATGAGTAAGCAACATAAGATGATAGTAGGATTTATGCATTTTGGCAGACAGATATCTTAGTGTTCTCAGAAGGAAGTCACCAACCACCACTGCCTTTCCTTCCTAGGCATGATTTTTACTGATCCTGTAGCTGTGGAGTTTATGAGTTTGGATACAAGATGATCAGAAACAAACTGTTACAAGAAAATCATAACATACGAAGTGTACTTAACAATTTTGACCACATATTAACCCCCATATTTACAAAGCCACGTGCCAATGCCGACACAGTCTATTCAAGGGAATGGGCTATGTTGGCACTACCGCACCGGCAGCCGCTAGTGTGGCTTTGTAAACCGGGTGGTAAGAAATAAGATCCAAGATGATAAAGAAATATATTATTAAGAAAACCAGGAAAGAATAAACATAAGAGATTCACCTCTCCCACCCACTACTTCAGCTGTCCTCTAACAGTGAACATGTAAGAGCTACACTTCAACATTAACATTTTCTTTTGAACTCAGAAAATCTTCAAGCCGCTTAGGTTCAAAAAAATTGAAATTGCTTACCCTCAAATAAGACAAAGCAAATACAAGAAAATCATAACAAAAAGTTAGCCCCAAATGCCTGAACCTTAGGCTTAATGGCCAGAAGGCTTTGACCCCTTGCCTCTGTTTCTCTTGCCAAATCAGGAAATACCCTAATTTTTGAACCCATAAACAGTGACTCCAAGTGTCAAAAAGAAAGTTTTATAATAGTATTACGATCAGGCTCCAGAGCAAATGTCACCACCAAAATAATCCTTTGAGTAATAACCTCCAGGGAAGATTAAAAAATAAAGAAGTTAAATTCATATCCCCTTCACCTCTAGGCTAAGAAACTATCAGAGCTCCTATTGCCTGGAAAATACTGAGCCCTGGTGATAGGAGGCAAAGCATGTGGAGGCATTTTCAGTATCTCCACCATGTACTTAAACATCTCAATCACAGGCAAAAGTAAAGACCTGGAACAAATCAGTAATCTCAAATTAAGTCTACTACCTGAATCTCCAAATATTCCAAATGACGTTGAGTAAAGTTTATCTCCTTAATTGATACTACCTCCAAACTTTCCACAGCAATTCCTGGGCTAACTAGCCAGTTGCTCATGCCTGAGCCAGTACTGTATCAGAAATTATAACTATATCCTCAGTATTCTGTCAAGTTGTATCCAATAAGGAAGAATGCATGCTGCCTATGGCATCCCACAGTGATTCAAGGGTCACTACAGCAGTTTAACCAGAATTCAACTTCCATCAGAAGAAGTCTGGCTCACAGTTTGAGTCAGTTTACTGTAAATATAGAAAAAAGAAGCCTTTACCTTGCCCCCCCTTACTCAGAGATGGGGGCATCTTGCAGAGGCCAGGGAAGTACAGAAGCCTCAGGGCAGCCCAGAAACAGCACTGACACTTTTAGTTAAAATGTTTAAAGTGTTTAAAATGCTCCAGCACTGTTATAAAACTAAGAACTCAGGTGCCCATAGATGCCAGAGGTGTGTTTAAATTTTATGAGTTTGTAACTGTGGGGGGATGTGCAGTGAAGTATGTTACAATGCTCCTGATTGGCTGCCTGAGGCCCCATGGGGAGCTGGGAGCCTGAGGGGCATGTGAGGCAAGCCTGAGGGGCAGTGTGGAAGGTGGCCAATAGGACCCAGGATCTGCTAAAGGGCATGAATTTGGACCAATGAGGTGGCAGAAGGCAGCCTGACCCATAGATTGGCACGAATTTCAAGCCAATCCGGGGGACAGGAGGGGTGGAAAAGCAGGAAAAGATTAGCAACAGTGTTGCCAGGTGGGCGGTTTTCCCCGCCCAGTTGGGCGGTTTTCCGCGACCCGTCGCAGGAAACTTTTGCCCGCGGCGGGTCGCGGTTTTTTGGGCTTCTTTTTTTTCTTTTCCGCGGTTTTTCGGGCGTTTTTTTCTGCCGCGGGGGGCGGGGTTAGTGACATTTTGGGCGGAGTTAGTGACGTTTTGGGCGGGGCCGATGATGTGGGAGGCGGGGCCGATGACGTGGGAGGCGGGGCCGGTGACGGGGGAGGCAGGGCCGGTGACGGCGGGGGCGGGGTTGATGAAGGCGGGGGTGGGGGTGTCAGGGGCGGGGTTTGAGTTTGGGCGGGTTTTGGGCGGTTTTTATGCTGGATTGGGTGGGAAAAAAATTTTCCACCTGGCAACACTGATTAGCAAGCCCAGAGGCAAGTGGGAAGGAGAAAGGCAAGCTTGGGCAAAGTGAGGAGGCTGCAGGCATGCTCTGAGGAAGAGAGAAGATCAGATCCAGGCAGGAGAATGCTGCAAGCAGGGGCAGAGAAGGGCAAGCTCAGGCAAGAGAGGCAGCTACAGGCTGGATGAGAAGAAGATCAAGTCCAAGCAGGAGTGAGCTGCAGGCTGGAAGAGAAGGACCCACTGACGAGCCCCAGATGAAGAGAGAGAACTGGTGAGTCTTGTAAGGGGCCAGGCACCAAAGCAGACAGGAACAGAGGAGAAGGAGAAGGGGGTCTAGAGCGAGCCGAGGGCAGAAGAGGAGTCGAGCAGCAGGAGAAAAGGAGAGCTGGGGCCAAGAAGAGGAGCTGTAGCAGTAGCCACAGAAGCCATTTCTCAGGCAGAGAGAGAAGCAGAGGAGGAAGATGGCCTGCACTGGGGAGCTGGGATGCGTTGGGAGCAGCAAAGCGCTGAAGAGAGAGCAGCATAGCAAGGACCCTGAATCCCAGAGAAGTCCATCCAGCGCATCCCTCCGTGTGTGTGCTTGCCTGTCCTATAAAGAAGAGGCCTATCTGGAAAGAGAAAAAGCCCCACAAAGAAAGAGACACCCCCCCCCCCCCACACACACACACACACACTGAGTGCCCAGACTCCAAAGGAACTGTTTTTAGAGTGTCTACCAGCGTGAGTGTCTGCCTCAGGAGGATCCAGGATAATCCGCCAAAGGCGGAAAACTCGAACTTCCCACAGAAAGCAGAAGGTATGGGAAAACGTGGGATGTTTGAAACCAAAGACTGGAGAGATGAATTATTCTAAAAGCAAACGGATCCAGCACAGAAGCCTGCTGGTTCAAGTGTTCGCACCTAAGCAAGCCTGCCCTGGGGAAGGAGCTGCCCAACCTAAGCCTTGAGCCCTGTGAGTGCCTGAAGTTAAGGGCCTGCCTTTAGGAGGTTTAGTTTATCCATCCATCAATTTGAGTAGTGGGTGTGGAACAAAATAAAAGAAAAGGGGTCATGTTTTGGGAGGGCTAGATAGGAATTTCCCTTGCTTATCTTTTTGTTTGAAGTTAGTTAGCTTACAAGGACGCTTGCCAAAAAAATACTGATTGAGGTTAGCACCCACAATGAGCACAGGGAGTCAGGATTTTCATTTTTTGAGTTCTTTAAGTCAGAGAAGTAGGTATCCTGGAGTTCCTGAGCCGGTAAGCTGACCTCGCCAACTGAGGAGACATGGATGTGGAGAAGACCAAGGTACCCAACGCAAGAGTGCAGCGATGCTAGCGAAGATTTGATACACCGGTAACATTATTGTGTGCACACAAATTGAAAAAAAAAAATATATATATATATATATATGGAGTTGCGTTATTGCAGAAGTGGGGTCAGGGTCTTGGTAACTGTAATTGTAGTTTGAACATCTTATTGCCTTTGTAACTATTTAACATACATTACTTACAGTTGCCTCTATGAGGATTCTGTTCGCAGAAAGCTGGTTCTCCCTCAAAGTAGGAGCCGAACTTACAACGGGTTGCCCCCCTTGACTGCCACGTTCTTTCCCCATCTGAGGCATCTTGGCATAGCTACTTCCTGGTTGTGGAGGCACTGTATGTTTGGCAGGGCTCAGGGAGACTCCGATCAAACTGCCACCCCAAACTTCTGCAGGAGTGAAGAAGCAGCGGGTGTGGAGCCAGCTGGCACTCATTGCCTGTCTCATTGGGGGTACTGAGGAGGAAGGGGCTGGGGGAAGCCCTTGAACCTTTGCTCTCTTCTTACCCATTAATGCTCACAAGGAGCCTGAAGAAACCCACAGAACACGGAGAGACAAAGCGCCTGCAGGTACTTCTCTGCTTTATAGCACCATCTTCGATCTCTGATTGTTGGCCATTTTAGTAGCCCAAGAATGTATTTATTATATGCATACATATTTTATTGTTTTAGGGTGCAATCTTAATACTGAAGTAATAACCTTAGCTATTGTTTTGTATACTAGCAGAAAAAGAACACTATATGGTCAGGTTTATTCAAAATAACAGACCATTACTTAAGTTGTGTGCTAATTAGTCTAGCCTAACAGAATATTTAGTACTGTTGGCATCTTTGTCAATAATTAAAACATCTGCCTACTAAAGTATGTAAAAAGAAATATGGTTCATGAATGTCAAATAAATTGTCATCTCAGAAGTCTCAGGTGGTTCAGAAAGCTTTTTAGACTGAAGTGCTGATGAAAATGTGAGCAGCAAGCAGGAATGATGATAGTGATCATCATAATGACAAAGATAAAGGTGATACTCATAATAAGGGAACTGTTTTTCTCATATCCTCTTAATTCACATCAAAGCTATACTTCTTGTCCTAATACATACAATATACTCTGCTTGTTTAACCTCTGCCAGTCTGGGGACCCTCACAACAGATACTTTTCTGCTGTGTGGAAGACTGAACCATTCCTTCATGGAGGTAACACTGGCTTCTGGCTTGCAGGTATTTTGTTTTTTTGATCTGTTTTGCTTTTTTGTTTTTAATTTTTTTTTGTAGACCAAATCAATCTTTCATTGATTTGTATACAAGTTACAACTCAACATTAAACGTACATAAACATTTTATTGTAACCTACCTAGTTAATAGTGCAGGCTAGAAATTTATAAAATAAATAAAAAGTAAAACACCACAACATTTCATTAGTACCCATATGTACCAAAACAGCTGGCTCCTCCCTAGCACTATCTAGAATCTTATGTAGGTGATGTGTGAGATCCGCCACCTTTGCACCAGGTAGACAACTGATCAGGTGTCCACCAGCCACCCAGGTATCTGCATGCCTAATGATAGAATCACAACAGCTGTCCTAGCCCTTCCCGCCTGGGCAGAAGTTCTTGGAGATGTATCCTCGGTGCGAGAGGATAATGCATTCTCTGGTGGGTAGGTCTTCGCTACAGAAGTAAGTCTACTTCACCAGGGTGATGCTCTCTTTCTAGGAGACCTCCCTCCTGCAAGGCAGCACAGGGCTGCCAGACTGGAGGTGAGACTTCTCTACAACATCCCTGTAGGTCTCTGAGTACCTTTCTTTCTCCCTGAGCTCCTTCAAGTCTTCTGCTCTAACCTCAAGAGAATGGACACGTTCTCTGAGATGTAGAAGCTGTTTGGATTGGGCACACACATATAACTTCTCATCAACTGGGAAATAATCATACATGTGATGTAATGCAAAAGACTAGAAAACATCCCTTTTGCTGCTGGACTACTGTGTGCGTCTTAGTATTATTGAGTTGTTTAGGCTTCTCGGTCTATTGTAAGCCACATTGAGCCTGCAAACATGTGGGGAAATGTGGGGTATAAATGTGGTAAATAAATAAATATACATCCTTATGCCTAATTGCTTGTATCAGAGAGCTATACGAAACATTGAGCCAAAAGAAAGAAGAAAAGAAAACAATGACAGCAATTATGGTAGTGTTCAAAGATGACAAGCCTCCGTCTTTGAACTGAAAGATGCATATGTGACAGAGAGAAAAAGGGGCTCATTTTCAAAAGAGAAAAACGTCCAAAAAGTGTAATAAAGCAGTATGTGGACTCATTTCTTCTCAAAATGTTCAAATGGGTATTTTTGAAACCTGTTTTGCAGATGTTTATGCATTTTTGGGTCTTTTACAAAGCCACACTAGCATTTTTAGCTCATGGTAAAAATCAGCTGGCAGGAAATGCTGAGATGCCTGTTATATTCCTATGGGTGTTTCAGCGTTTACTGGAAGCTGATTTTTACCATGAGATAAAAAACGCTAGCGTGGCTTTGTAAAAGGCCCCCTTTGTTTGCAATGTCTCCAGATCACAAGGGGGCATGTTGGGGGCATTGTAGAGGCAGGAATAGAGTGGGCTTAGGCATAGACGGTCAGTAGCCCAACTGTTTGGGGAGGCTAAAGGGGGCGGAGCTTACCTCCATACGCTCCGTGGCAGCGACGTCAATGAAGAAAAAGACTACAGGCTCACCGCCAGCTTCTCCCTTCTCTCTGCACACAGTGTCCCGTGATGCATTTCCTGTTTCCGCGAGAGCAGAGAGAAGGGAGAAGCTGGCGGCGAGCCTGTAGTATTTTTCTTCATTGACGTCGCTGCCACAGAAATAAAAGATGAAAATATGCCGGGCGGGAGGGTGGGCTGCACCACAAGCGGAAGTGGACGATTGGGCTGGGGAGGCTTAGCCTCCCCAAGCCTCTTATACGGGGCGCCTATGGGCTTAGGCATGTCTAACACGTTTTTGTTTTCTTCCATTATGGCTGTAAAATGGAAGAAAACAAAAACACCCCGGATGAAAATCTAAATGCTTGGGGCTAAACCTGTTTTTAAAACAAATAAGGGACAAAACGGTGCCCTAAATGACAGATGACCACTGGAGAGAATAAGGGATGACCCCCTTACTCCCCCAATGGTCCATGATCCCATCCCACCCACCCCCCAAAATGTGGATAGAAAAATTACTCACCAGCCTCCATGACAGTCTCTGATGTTATAGCCAGGTCTATCAGAGCAGCATGCAGGTCCCTAGAGTAGTGGAATGGTTGGTGCAGTACACTCTAGACAGGTGGACCCAGTCCCATACCATCCCTTACCTGTTAAACATATGGTGAAAAGTATCAGTCCCCCAAAACACACCCAAATCCTCCTGTACCCACCTATATGTGCCCCATTCACCCATAAGAGCTATTGTAGTGGTGTATGGCTGGGGGCAGAGGGTTTTGGGTGGTTTTAGAAGGGCTCAGAAGACAAGATAAGGGGTTAATGATGAGGTGTGTACTTGGGAGCATTTACCCCATTGCTCTCCTGGGATGTCTGGTAGATCAGTCTACTAAAAATGCTGACCCCTCCTACATCCCAATGGCTTGATTTTGTGTGTTTTTAACTTGTGCATTTTTTTTTTTTAATGGCCTAAAAAGATAAACGTACAAAGCAAAAAACCTTGTTTGAAATGGTATTTTTGAAAAAAAAAAAAAAAGATAGATGTTTTATTTTTTCAAAAATGGGTGTCACAAAATGCCTAGAGCCCACCTGGGAGGTTATTCCTGCAGCCACCTAAAGGGTCTGTCCCAGCACTGCTCAGGTCCACTACCATCTGTGCACATGCTCTACACTGGCAAACCATTCCACCAGCCTGCTGGGTCCCACTTGCCTCTGGGCAAGTCTCACACCCACAGGTTATTCCCCAGTGATTTCTAGGTTACTGGGACCACACTCTCATGGGGTGTCACAGTTCCTGGAAAGCACTCACAGTCCCAATACACAAACCACCAGGATACTTAGTCAGTCCAGGACATTAGAGCCAATAAACTAATAGGTTTATTGTGACAGTAAAACAGTGAATGTTTTGAAAAACCTGGGTGAAAAAAGTACAGCAAGCAATAACAGTAACCAAAACAATGATCAACATTAAAATTATCTAACACTTGTTACTACCTGGGTAGTACCTGAGGAGTTCCAGAAATATAGCTGCTCACAGGTTATAAAATATAACTGCTCAGAGGGCCTCATTGAAGAGGTCTTTCTCTCTCCTCTCCCTATCTGAGACTAAAGATTACCTCACAGTTTGGGTGGGAAACAACTGTCACTTCTGTAACAGCTTTACAAAAAAAAGACAGTCACCACCTGCTGGTCAAACAAGGGAAATGTACTTCATGAAATAATTAATATAGTTCACAGGCTTGGAAACCCACAGTTTCGCCACAATGGGTATATTTCATATTTGGATTTGGCACATTTGCACAAATCATCAAAGGTCCGGCTTAGACATACTATCGAAAATTCCCCTCAAAGTCAGCAGTTGTCAAAGACTAAGAATAGTCCAAAAGTCGATACCATATTTTATGATAACTCAACAATTCTCCACAATTCTGTACTCATTATTTCAGTTTTAAACATAGATAGTTCCACGAAAGCACAGAACTCACATTGGTGGGCTGTTTCCAATCAATGATTATGAGTTTCACTGCTACAGCCAGCATGATATCTAGCAGTCTGTGTGGCCATTTTTGTACAAATGATACCAGACAGATGTTTTTGTGCCTTTTTTTGGGCATTTTTATTTTGGATGTTTCATTTTGGAAAATGGCTATTCATTTTGGATGTTTTTAGCACAAGAACATCCTCATTATTTTGAACAGGAAATCCCATTTTTCCTGTTTGAAAATGGCTGTGAGATGGATGGGGCTTTTTAAACATTATGAGCAGGACATCCCAACTCTGACTTGGATGTTATTTGAAAATGCCCCTCTATGCCTCTTAATTGAAAGGTTCCTGCTTGTGTACATACCTTCTAGTATATTAGTTTTCTATTAATTAAAAAAGTCTTCTTAAGGGCTTATTTCTTTACTATTGCCTTTAGATGGAAACTGATATTGTATATGGAGGATGTTGTAGTGTGGTTTGCATGGCCTATTATGAGTGTGCTTCACTGTCCAAATTGTATTTATTTTAATTACTTTTTGTGTATGTTTTTATTATTACAATTGTAAACCACTTTGATAAAAGTATTATGTAAGACAGTATAGTAAATTAATAAACTATAAACTATAGTGTCCGGTCATTATTGCCATAAATAGAAATTCAACATTTTGGCAGATGTGCTAAGAGGTGGCTGAGCGCACAGGAAAATCACCCGTCTTTGTAAAAGGACCCCTAAATTTGGCGCATATTCCCAGACTTGAGATGTACATTACCCTATCACTGTGAAAAGTGCTTTTTCTGTTGCAGGTCCACTGCTATGGAACACTCTTCCAGGGCCTCTGTGATTTTGTTTGTCTTTTTCAAAATTAAAAAAAAGCTTTTTGCACAGGCTTTTCAAGCAGGTAAATCATTGTTTATGATGTATTCAGGATTGTGGCATTTTAATTATACTGTGTTGTTTTGATTTGTTGTACTGTGTTAGGTTTACAGGTGGGGTAGAAATTGTTTTAAAAATAATTAAATAAATTCTATAACAGCGCACATTAACTTTAGGAACACCCCTGTTCCGCCCATGCCCCTCTCATTTCCATGCCCTCTTTTCCAGATCCCACACCTAAATTTATGCACATAAATGCCAATTAAATCTAATTAGTGCAAATAATTGTGTGTTAATTGTGTTAAAAAGCCAATTATTGGTGCTAATTGGCTTGTTATTCAAATAAATTGCATGCACAAATTGGACGCATGCCCAAATTTGCAGACATAATTTTTGGTGACTTTTATAGAATTTATAGGAAGGTGCCTAAAATTAGCTATGCAAGCATCGGCACTGACTAATGCCGATGCCCATGTAACTAGGGCCGCCGAGAGACTGGGCCGGGCCCAGAGCAAGGTTGCCCCCCCCCCCCAAGGTCGCTGCCGCTCATCCCCCTCCACCGGCCACCAGGCCGGGCCCCCTGCATTGAAATCACAGCGCCTCTCACCTCCGTGTGAAAGCGCTGCAGGCAGCAGCAGATCACCTCCCTTTGGGCCTCCTTTCCTCCCTGTGTCCCGACCTCGCGGAAGTTACGTCAGACGAGGGCGAGACACAGGGAGGGAAGGAGGCCCGAAGGGAGGCGATCTGCTGCTGCCTGCAGCGCTTTCACACGGAGGTGAGAGGCGCTGTGATTTCAATGCAGGGGGCCCGGCCCGGTGGCAGACGGCTGACAACAGAGAGCGGGTGGGACAGCGGTGCTGGGCCCCCCTTGGAGGCCTGGGCCCGGGGAATTTTGTCCCCCCTGCCTCCCCCTTCTCGGCGGCCCTGCACGTAACTCCTGATTTCTCCTCCACTGCTCCCAAATTGCTCTGACACTAACCAAGTGCTACAGTGGTCATACCAGATTTTCAGTGCTGCTAAAAATCCAGGATGGCCAGCTCGCAGTTTAAATTAAATCAACCCCATCATTTCTACAACACTACCAGAAGGATACGATATTGTACAGATGCATTTAAAAGACAGTCCCTGCTTTGTGAATTTACAAATTATACAAGAAACACAGACAAGACAAATAAAGTTTCAGGAAAATTCTTATAAATGCATTTAAAATCTCTGACCAGCACTTTTCCTTCTAAGCGAGTAGGAGTCCTCCAACTGCATTGCTGGCACTCGGATGCTGCTTCAATATTGTGTTTTCAATGGCTAGAGTCAGGCAGGTTCCCTGGAGTCCTGCAAAGCTTGCCTATTCTTCACTATAAAATGTGCTAGTGAAACAGCACCCCCTACTGGCAGGACCGTAGGTGGAGGACTCCTGGTTCAGCTTAGAGGGAACAGTACTGACCAGCTACTGACCTCATTTTGTGGGACATTCCATCAAATTGGGTTTATACATATTATTCAGGATTCTTATTTTTGATATTCTGGTAATTTTTTACATCCAATAATTTAAAATATAGGTAAGAAAAAGAAGCCAGGAGACCAGAAAAGAAAAAAGAAAAGGGATAAACCAAAGTCAAAAGAGGAATAAAGGAAACAAGAGAAAAAGGCAGAAAGCAGAGAAAGAAATTAAAAAAAATGTGGAAAGCATGAACTGAGGAACAAAAAGGAAAGAGTGTCCTAAGTGAAAATCTTTTTGCCAGAACCTTCACTACTGTTGTAAATATTAATATTTTAATACAAATTTTCCATATACGTGTCTGTCATATTCAATTTCGTTTTAATTTTTCTTTATAAATCTTTCCAGCTAACCCACTCTGTTCTCTTCTGATTACTCCAATCTCTGGCTGCTTTATACTGGCCCCCTTCAGGCCAATAACTTTGGAAGGCATAATAATCACTAAGCATCACTACAAGAAAAAGTGAAGATTAAGTACAATTTTTTTTTTAACCTGGGCAGGTTTGTGATCTCTGACTAAATGGCAGCTCCTGAAATTGGCTTTCATATTTTAAAGAAATATCAAAGGGCAGACTGCTAAATCTCATAAAGATTTGTCCAAGAAGAGAATGCTTTCTTTGATAGTAGAGTTCCTTAACTTACTGAAGATAAAATAAAGAATGTTCTTTGAAAAATTTGAAAATATAACTCTATAGAAAGCTAGAAAATGATGTCAAATATAATACCATACACAGTAGCTTCTGTGAAGAGAACTGGGAAACAGTAGTTCTGGTGAAACCAAGAAATGCTGAAATATACGAAATATGGTGATATGTGGTTTCTTTCAACACTGAGAATTACAGCGGTGGTGGTGGAGTGAGAAGTGGATATGTGAATGATATTAAAAGCACTGTTCTATAGAATGAGTATCTTTTTTTTTAAATAAATTTTATTGAAGTTTTCAATAACAAAATGCAATAAAACAGATAAAAATACAATAACAACATGAGAATTAGAAATACATTCAATACAGTGTCATTGAATATGTAACAATAATCAATGGCGATTAAGTTATCAATGGTAAAGCAGTTGTAATTAATTCAGAGAGAACTTGAAATGTTAAAAGTAAATAAATAGGTAGATAAATAGAGAAATAAAAGGGGGTGGAGAAAAGATAGTGATTCATGATGACAAACTGGCTACTGCAGGACAACAATGAGAAGGGAGGGAAAGCAATATTGAAGAACTAATATCAGAAGTTATTAAATAATGTTCAAGGGCCAACCAGACCTTAAGAGTATGCAGTAGAGATTTAAGCTTACTGGCAGTGAGAAGTGGATATATGAATGTTATTTAAGGTACTGTTCTATAGAATGAGAATGTCTGATCCTTTATGTTTAATTTAATTTAACCAAGGATTTATATTCTGCTTTATAGGGAATAGCAGAGTCCAAGGTGGATTGAATACTGATCAAGAACAAAAATAACCATACATCAAACAATAACAAACCCAACCATAAAAATCTAAGTTACAAAGTACAAATAAAAGGGCCCCTTTACTAAACTTTGCTAAAAGGGGCCATACTTTTAGCATGGCTGCAAAATGGCCACATTTCTATTTTTTCAGTTAATGGCCAGGTGATAATTTCCCAATTAGCACTTGGTCATTATTGCGTGAGCCTTTACGGACACCTATTTATAGACGCAAACGACTCATGCTCTAACCATGTGCTAATCACATTGCATGAGGCAATGTAGCTGTGCTAAATGATTAGCACTGGGCACATCTACGCTCTGCTCCCAAACACGCCCCCGATGCTAAAAAATACAAAGCTGAGGAACCGGTGCAGATGCCTGAACTACTGATGGGCACCTGAGAATGCCCCGAGGTAGTGCCTTTTGGCATACAGGAGGCACATGTTAGTGCCTACTGTCGCTTAGTCAAAGGACCCCAAAATTTAGTTACTACATTAAGGAGGCTATTTTAGAAGGCTTACATGGTTTTGTTATAATTTTTTAAAAACTTAAACCCCGCTTAAACCTAAGCAGCTAACAAAAAATATATATGTTGCAAATGACCAGTGGGTGTAAATAGCTAATTTAGAAAGTTGTTAAGTACATATGTAGATCAGCAGGGCACATACTGTAGGGGTCAATATTCAAAGGGGTATAACCGGGCAGAAGCCTCTCCTACCTCTTTAGTCCCCAGTGAACAGGCTGGCTGCCGATCAGTGGCACTTAACTTGATTGTGCCGCTGAACATCTGTTCTAACCAGTCATTCCCTAACCTGCTAGGTTAAGGATGGCCCATTGCTTGAGTTGGTTGGAGTCACTACTCAACTGGTTAGCAGTGATATTCAGTCTGCTAACTACCTAAGGGATCCTTTTACAAAGTGGTGATAAGCCCACCGCGGGCTTACCGTGCGCCAATCTGGAGGTACTGCTGGCCCAACACGGGCACCAGAGGTAGTTCCACCCTCACCACGCAGCATTTCCAGTGCTAGTGAAAATACTTGAAAAATATTTCTGCAGGCGCTACCCAGCACCTCAGTGGGTGGTGGTAAGTGCTCCCCCTGCATAGCCATTTTGTTTTTCAGCTTTATTACCTGTTGTGGTAAAAAGGTTCGGCAAAAATGGCCCCCGTCACTCGCACAAGGTCCCTTTTACTGCAGTTTGGTAAAAGGACCCCTAAGTAAGCAAGAAAGTTAGGGCAGTTGTCCCAGTCTTAATATCATTCAGTGCCCAGTTAACTTCTGGCGTATCTGGGTTTCAGATGCGCGAAATTCCATTGTATATTCTATTTTGAAAGGCGCTTACAATATATGTGTTTAAAACATAAGCTAAGGACTGCTTTTACAATGCCACAGAAGTGATTCCCATGTGGCAAATATGACGAAGCCTATAAGAATTGAATGGGCTTCATTACATTTGCCACACTGGGAATCACTACCACAGCTTTGTAAAAGGAGCCCCAAGTGTTTAGTTGGTTGAATGTGAGACTAAATATTAGATACATGGAAATGCAAATGTTAGAAGATTTATTGGAAATAAAAAATTTTCAAAAAAACATAAAACAGCCACAGATGAGTTATGTACTGATGATGAGATGGGTTGTTAGCCTATATGAGAAGAGTCACCACCGATGGTTCATAAAACATGAATGGCATTATTAAGCTTCCATATTAAGTATTAATAAGTTGAAGTTAATCCATTCGTGAGCCCTTGAGCCTAGGCCGAGGCTTAGGAAGGATCTTGGCCAAGGCCTAGGGTGGACCAAATAGGCGCTACGCAAACCCATAGCCACAAAGCCCCGCACACTCAGGACACTCAACCAGCACCAGCAGAAAAGGGAGATAGACCACTCAGGTGGGCCTCATGGCCGAACGGGAACCCACTCATTCAGAGTCCAATCGAATGGGCCTCACGGCCGATCTGGAACTCAGTAACACACTAGGGAAGGGAAAAAGAACAACGAGGGATCCCATGACAGACTGGAGCACATGCAATGCACACAGCGCTAGCTAGACACAAGGGAAGGGTGACAGACAAGAGCTGGCAGGTACAGGCTATGACCAGGGGAAGAGAAAGCCAAGGACAAAATGGGACACAGACTCCACAGGAACACTCTAGGCTGTATCATACAGTACACAAATACACTAGGCTGTGCCACACAAGACCCAAGGGAAAAGGGAAGCCACCTATAGGAATACACAGGACTGTGCCACTCAGCACTCAAAGGTCAAGGGAAACCACACACAAGGCTGTGCCACAGAGTCAAATAACAGACACTAGAGACAAAGGGAAAAGCAAGCAAACAGGGAAAGCTGCCTTTACATATACCTGACAGATAAGGAGCAATGCTTACAGGACTCAGGCAACAACCATAGCAGACAAAGAGTTAAAGCAGGTTAAAGGGAAGGGCTACTAACAACTCTCATGTCAGGAAGAAGCAGGGCTTACACTGTAATCAAAGGTTTAAAGCTAACAAAGGAAAAACACAAACAATGTTCCTACCAGAACTCAGCAGCACACAGAGACAGAGCAGACAGAGCACCCAAAGGTGCATGGAAGCCAGGTAATCAGAGAAAGCAGCTTAGCTAGGGAAATAAACAAGCATATGCTGGGAACACCCAGCACACAGGGACAGAGTAGAGAGAACCCCCAGAGGTGTAGGGAAGCAAGGTAATCAGGGAAAGCAGCTTAGCTAGGGAAACAAACAAGCATACTCTGGGAACAACCAGCACACAGAGAAACTACGAGCAATGAGAGGAGAAAACAACCCCCGGGAAAGCATGGTGTGGTAGTAGCACAGACTGAAAGAGGGTACAAGGCTTCAGCTGACCGGGATCAAACGCTAAAGCATAGACTGAAGGGAGAGGTAGGCTTAAATAGATCTGACGTCTGCTGCCTCAGATGTCAGCTCAATCCCTAACAAGTCCCAGTCATTCCCCAGCCTGTCTTAGCAGAATCATAACAGTTGATATTTGGTGCTGGAATACATCTAGCACATACTTACAGAATTGCACATAGCTGGATTATTATTTGCATGTGTATGTGTTCACATATGTGCCTAGAATAGCAGCATTTATATGCATACTTGCCACTTAAATTTAGCTCCTTATGCTTCCCAGCTTTTTTTTTAAATCCTGTGCTTACATGTAGGTTATGAAATCATCACTTACTCATATAAATGTGCACTATCATAACCCAAGTTAGTTTGCGCTTCTTTTATTTATTTAGATTTTCTTCACACCTTTTCAGTAGTAGATCAAAGTGAATTGCATTCAGGTACACCGGGTATTTCCCTGTCCTTGGAAGGCTCATAGTCTATGTTTGTACCTGAGGCAATGGAAGGTTAAGTGACTTGCCCAAGATCACAAGGAGCAGCAGTGGGATTTGAACTGGGTGCTCTAACCACTAGGCCACTCCTCCAGTCCGCTTCTTAATGTGTTGCTTTCAGATGTAGTGTATCTAGATTTTGAGAAAGCTTTTGACAAAATACCTAATGCGAGAGTCTTGAGATAATTAAGGAGTCATGATATAGGAGGTAATGTCCTTCTGTGGATTAGGAATTGGTTATTAGACAGAAAACAAAGGGTAGTGTTAAATAGCCATTTTTCTCAATGGAGGAGGGTGAATAGTGGAGTGCCACATGGATCTGTAGTGGGACCAGTGCTATTTAACATACTTATAAATGATCTGGAAATCGGAACAATGAGTGGTGATTAAATAGTTTCAAGTCATCTGCAAATTTAAAGTTGTCAACATGCGGATTGTGAAAAAATTGCAGGAAGATCTCAAGAAACTGGAAGACTGGGCATACAAATGGCAGATGAAATTTAATGTAGACAAATGCAAAGTAATGCACATTGAGAAGAATAATTCAAATCATAGTTATCTGATGCTAGGGTCCACTTTAGGAGTTAGCACTCAAGAAAAAGACTTAGGTGTCACTGTAGACAATATGCTGAAATCTTCTGCCCACTGTGCAGTGGTAGCCAAAAAACACAAACAGGATGCTAGGAATTATTAGGAGAGGGATGCAAAATCAGGCAAAGAATATTATAATGCCCCTGTATCACTCCATGGTGTGACCTCACTTTGAGTATTGTGTTCAATTCTGGTTGCAGCATCTAAAAAAAGATACAGCGGAATTAAAAAAAGGTTCAAAGAAGAGCCACCAAAATGATAAACAGGATGGATCTGCTCCCATATGAGGAAAGGCTAAAGATGTTAGGACTCTTCAGCTTGGAAGAGAGATGGCTGAGGGGGGATATGATTGAGGTGTACAAAATCCTGAGTGGTATGATTTTTCACTCATTCAAAAAGTTCAAAGACCAGGGGACACTCAATGAAATTGTATGGAAATACTTTTAAAACAAATAGGAGGAAATATTTTTTCACTCAAAGAGTAGATAAGCTCTGGAACTTGATGCTGGACAAACGAGTCTTAATTAGACACACTCTGCAAAAATTGGGCTTCACATAATACTGTATCATCATAAACATAATAAAAATGTAATAAACTGAATCATATGGAATAAGATACAACTTTCAAAACATTACTTAATTACTTAAACCACCCAGTCTTTAGGTTTTTTTGTAAACATTAGATTATTCATCTCAGCCTTTAAAACAGAAGGCAATGAATTCTAAAAGAAAGGAGCTTGTCAAAAAAAGACTTAATTGTGAATAACTATTAGTCTAACATCATTTGTAGATGAAAGAACAAGAAGTGCTGTACATCATGGCTAAAACAAATTCTAAACTAATACATTTTGTGAGAACTGGTGTGCCAAATAGCTTGTGTCCACACCTTTGATGACTCTGAGAATCAAAGTAAGTCATATTTTAAATAGTGTTTGGGATTTAACAGCCAATATAGGTTTCTTAAGCAGCAGCGTGGCCATCCCCATCTTTCATGGTCCATTACTATATTAGTTGCTGTGTTCTGTACTAATTGAAAGTACAGCAAAGTACATCATCTATTTGTTTTTTGAAACACTCAAATGCACAGTAATCAACAAGCAGTAGGATCATTGTCTGAAAAATTATATGCAGCTTAGATAATAGCAATGAAGGTAGAATTTGTCAAAGCAAGTATAAGAGGCATCTATAAACTATCATAGAGACTTGACCATGCACTAATAATCTCAAATCAATAACTCTTTGCCTGTAGATTTTCAGTTTTGTCCGGATTAAGTTTCAAATAACTATCTTGCATTCACCCCTCAATCTTCAGAAAAGCATGCTAGCAAGACTGAACTCTTTCACACAGCCTGCAAGGGCAGAGAGTGAGGGCTAGCCCTAGCTCAGAACTCACAGCCAATAGGGAAAGCTTACAAGAAGTCAATCACATGAACTGCAAACTAGAGGCAAAGTGGGTTTATACATAGACAATGCAATAGGACATTAGTGTGCTGGAGCCGGCTCGCACCGGCTCGCAAGAGCCGGTTGTTAAATATTTAAAGCTCTTGCGAGCCGGTTGTTCTGGCAGGCAAGCCAGCTCCCAGGGGCGGGGCAACCCGGCGGTAAGTGAGATAAGCAGCAGCTGTGCCCTGACCTCTCTGTTTTGTAGGAACGACAAATCTGAAGTAAAAGATTATTGTATGGGAGCCTCTCAACATTTAACGTATTTTACAAAATTTATTCAAATGCTGTCGATTTACAAGGTCTCCACAGAGCCTCGGGTGGACTCCTAGACACTACAGCAGATATTGGAGTCTGCACAGATGATAGCATAGGGTTACTACCGATTAAAATCATCCCCTTACGTCCTATCCCTGATTTAATTAGGATCAAAGGTGCACAAATTGTTTCTCCTGCAGCTTCTCTATGCTGCTACTTCTCTCTCAGCTCTCTTCCAGGCTTCCATTACGGTGGCAATCCTGCCACACTCCGCGATCAATCATAATTCCTCTGTCCCCAGGAGATTTCCCTCTCCCCCCGCCCTCACACAGTTTTTTGTTTTATTTTCAGCAGTGTTCATCTTAAACTGTTCCTTCCTAAACACAAGGAAACATCCTTCACCCCACTGGGAGCTAACATTTTTGTTCTGGGTAACGGGTTCCAGTTCCAGTGGGTTTGTTATGCAATTGCACCAGAGCTCACTGCCTAATCTTTCATGCTGTGCAACAGAGATTGGGCTCACGGAAAAACAATAGAAAAACTGCCGAGGCTGGCTTTAATTACTCTCGTTCCTGAAAAGACAGCATGCCACATTGTTCAGCTATGCTGAGGTAGTAAAAAACAAAAACAATTTTATGATATCAAGTTGTGCTCTAACCACAGTGTTGTAAAAAAATAATGTGTATGTATATGGTGCTTGGCACTCTGGTTTGGGAAAGGAGGGGAATAGCCAGGGGAGAGAAGAAAATCACTGGGTGGGTATGGATGGTTGGAGGGGGGCAGGGGAGAGAAGAGACTCGCTGGGTATGGATAGATAGAGGGGCAGGGGAGAGAAGAGAATCATTGGGTATGGATGGATAGAGGGGGCAGGGGAGAGAAGAGAATCACTGGGTATGGATGGATAGAGGGGGCAGGTGAGAGGAGAATTGCTGGGTATGGATGGATGGGGGGCAGGGGAGAGGAGAGTTGCTGGACATGGGTGGATGGAGGGGAGGGCAGGGAAGAGGAGAGTTGCTGGACATGGGTGGATGGAGGAGAGGGAAGGGAGAGAGAAGAAATGCTGGACATTGGTGGAGGGGAGGGATAAGTGAGGAAGGAGATGAGATGAGGGAAAAGGAAGAGAGGAGAAAAACTGCACATGGATGAAGAAAATAGGCAGAAGCTGGATCCACTGGACAGTCAAGTCTGCGGAGGACCCAGCTTTTACTTACGGATGTAGGGCAAGAAATGAAGAAATCGGAAAGTAAAGAAATAAATGGAAAGGAAGCCCTGGAAATGGAGTTAAGAGGACGGATAGCAGCAGAATCAGATATTGGGCCAGCATGATCAGAAAAACAAAGTCACCAGACAACAAAGGTAGAAAAAAATCATTTTATTTTCATTATAGTGTTTGGAATATGTCCACTTTGACAATCAGGTGCTCAACATTAAAAGTTTATATTTATTTACTTATTTATGGCATTTTATCCCACATTAAACATGAATTAGATTGGAACCTGGGATCATTTTTTTTTTTCTGGAGTAATGCATTGCCCCCCTCTCCAGGCTCTCTCCCCAGCTATAGCCAGCTCTGCAATTTGAGGGGGGGGGGGGCGCAGAGGTGGACCGGGGGGGGGGGGGGGCGAAGAAGTGGATGGGGGGTAGCGCAGAGGTGGACTGGGGAGAGAGCCTGTTGTTAAACATTTACCAGCACACCACTGCAATAGGATGCACATAATACTCATACTAAATACAATATACCCTGTCTCCATGAACATGGGGGCAGAACATAGATTAATTTGCCTGCATTGAATAGTTGGACTGTTTTAAAAATGAAGGGCTCCTTTCTAAGTGGGATTTAATGTAACTTGCAGTTATAAATGTTTGCTTACCTGAAGAAGGGTGGGGGGAAGCTCAGTGCAGCCCAGAAGCAGTGCTCTTAAAAGAGTCTGGCACTGACACCTTGGTTTTAAATAACATGTTTAAAGTGTTTTTAATGCTCATTAAATGATATAATACTAAGGATTCAGGTGCCCAGAGCTGCCAGAGGTTTGCTCTGATTTTCTTTAGTGCAATTTTTGAATGTGAAATGCTACAAATTGTGGATTTCATGGTTTGGGGGTTAAAAGTAATTTTAAATGTTCAGGTTTTCACAGACACTATGAAACATGGCTGTAAGAGGCTGTGAGACGTTTAAGAGCCAGGCAAAGGAGCTTTATTATTTAAATTTTATGAGTTTTGTAACTGTGGGGGAATATGCAGTGAGGTCTGTTGCAAGGCTCCAGATTGGCTGTTTGAGGCCCCAGAGGAAGCTGAGGGCTTGAGGGGCAGTGTGGAAGGCAGCCAATAGGATCAAGGGATTGGTAAAGAGCACAAATTTTAACCAATTGGGAGGCAGGATGTGAGGCAGTCCAGGGGGTTGCTGGGAAGGAGAAGCAGGAAGTGAGAGAGAGAGAACAAGCCATGTTTGTTTGAGGCGGCAACCTGAGAGAGAGAAAGCCAGCTACATGCTGGCTGGAGGCAGTGAAGAAAGCCTGAGGAGCAGGAGAGCTGCAGGCTGTAGAAAGGCCTGCATAAAGGAGGAGAGCTGAACTGTGAGTAACCTGAGAGAATGAGAGCTGCAAGCAAGCCTGCGGGACTGTAGGGCACTGACGCAGGCAAGCAGAGGGAAGGAGAGATTACTACTACTACTACTACTACTTAACATTTCTAGAGCGCTACTAGGGTTACGCAGCGCTGTACAAAATAAACAAAGAAGGACGGTCCCTGCTCAAAGGAGCTTACAATCTAAGTAACGAAATGTCAAGTTGGGCAGTCTAGGTTTCCTGGGCAGAGGTGTAGAGGTTAGGTGCCGAAGGCGACATTGAAGAGGTGGGCTTTACGCAGAGATTTGAAGATGGGCAGGGAGGGGGCCTGGCGTATGGGCTCGGGGAGTTTGTTCCATGCGTGGGGTGAGGCGAGGCAAAAAGGGCGGAGTCTGGAGTTGGCAGTTGTGGAGAAGGGTACTGAAAGGAGGGATTTGTCTTGAGAGCGGATGGTACGGGTAGGAACGTAAGGGGAGATGAGGGTTGAGAGGTAAGGAGGGGCTGCAGATCGAGTACATTTGTAGGTTAGTAGCAGAAGCTTGAATTGAATGCGGTACCTGATCGGAAGCCAATGAAGTGACTTGAGGAGAGGGGTGGTATGAGTGTATCGGTTCAGGCGGAAGATAAGACGTGCGGCAGAGTTCTGAACGGACTGAAGGGGGGATAGGTGGCTAAGTGGGAGACCAGTGAGGAGCAGGTTGCAGTAGTCAAGGCGAGAGGTAATGAGGGAGTGGATGAGAGTTCGGGTGGTGTGCTCAGAGAGAAAAGGGCGGATTTTGCTAATGTTATAGAGGAAGAAGCGACAGGTCTTGGCTATCTGCTGGATGTGCGCAGAGAAGGAGAGGGAGGAGTCGAAGATGACACCGAGGTTGCGGGCAGAAGAGACGGGGACAATGAGGGTGTTGTCAACCGAAATAGAGAGTGGAGGTAGAGGAGAAGTGGGTTTGGGTGGGAAGACAAGAAGTTCGGTCTTGGCCATGTTCAGTTTCAGGTGGCGGTTGGACATCCAGGCAGCAATGTCGGATAAGCAGGCCGATACTTTGACCTGGGTTTCCGCAGTGATGTCAGGTGTGGAGAGATAAAGCTGGGTGTCGTCAGCATAAAGGTGATACTGGAAGCCATGAGATGAGATCAGGGAGCCCAGGGAAGAGGTGTAGATAGAGAAAAGAAGGGGTCCAAGGACAGAACCCTGAGGGACTCCAACAGAGAGCGGGATAGGGGTGGAGGAAGAACCATGAGAGTGTACTCTGAAGGTACAATGGGAGAGATAGGAGGAGAACCAGGAGAGGACAGAGCCCTGGAACCCAAAAGAGGACAGTGTGTCCAGTGTCAAAGGCGGCGGATAGGTCGAGGAGAATGAGGATGGAGTAATGACCTTTGGATTTGGCGAGGAACAGGTCATTACAGACTTTGGATAATGCCGTTTCTGTCGAGTGAAGTGGGCGAAAGCCAGATTGAAGCGGATCGAGGATGGTACGAGAGGCGAGAAAATCAATGCAACGGCTGTGAACGGCGCGTTCAAGTATTTTGGAGAGGAAGGGTAGGAGGGAGATGGGGCGGTAGTTGGAGGGACAGGTAGGGTCAAGTGAAGGTTTTTTGAGGAGAGGTGTGACAACAGCATGCTTGAAGGTGTCGGGGACAGTTGCGGTGGAGAGAGAGAGGTTGAGGATATGACAGATGGGAGGGGTGATAGTAGGAGAGATGGTGACAAGTAAGTTGGTGGGAATGGGGTCTGAGGAACAGGTGGTGCTTTTCAAGGAGGAGAGAAGATGGGCGGTTTCCTCTTCAGTGATATCAGATTCTGGAGAAAGCTGGGACACAGGAGAAGCAGAGCGGCAGGAAGGCAAAAAAGCTGGGAAGAGGAGCCAGTGGGCCTGTGTTGACAAGCAGTGCCATGTGGGGACTACAGTTAGGGCAGATCGATCTCAGGAGAAGGGCTGGGCTGGATGAAGGATTGGCAATGAGGAACTGTGCAATCCGGGGACGGTGCTGAGGAGAGCAGAGCCACAGCGAGGAGCCAGGAGGGAGTGGTGTGTCTGGGTGCCCCATATCCCTGAAGAGTTCAGCCCGTGTGTGGGTCAGTGGTGTAGCCACAGGTGGGCCTGGGTGGGCCAGGGCCCACCCACTTTGGACTCAGGCCCACCCAAAATTGTGACACTCTTGCTATGGCTGGTGGGTATTCCCAAACCTTGTCAGCTGAAGATTTTCTGTCCTTGGGCAGGCCAGCGCTCTTCCAAATGTCAGCCAGCAGCACTTGCCTTGAGCTGACGCTAAGACCGGCCCTTCTGCACATGCTCAGTTTTCACACAAGCAAAAGCACTGAACATGCATGGCCTGCCGGCAGCAGCATCAGTTTGAGGCAAGTGCTGTAGTAGGGAAATCTTCAGCTGGCAGAGTTTAGGGATCCCACCAGGTCAAGTATTTAATATTTGGGGTTTGTGGACAGGGAGAGGTGGAGAGAAGAGCAAACTGAAGGGGTACCGAGGTGGGGGGAATTTCATGCCCACCCACCTTGGGCTCAGGCCCACCCAAAATTGACTATCTGGCTACGCCCCTGGTGTGGGTCCAGCCATGTGTACCTCTGTCTGGAGAGAGTGAAGCCAGCTCTGTGAGAGTTCACCCAGTAAAGGGGAGTCCTGCCCTGAAGAGGAACCGCCCTGACCCAAGCTGTGTGTCCAGACCCCAGAAAGCCTGCCTTAAAGCGTGTCCCAGCTGAAGCTCCAGCTCCCAAGAGAAAGGCCCACCTAAGAAAAATTAGAATATCCTTTTAAAACTTGTCATTGCGCGTGCCTCCTCCTCCTCCTACTACTACTACTAATAGCATTTGTATAGCGCTACCAGACGCACGCAGCGCTGAACACTTGACATAGAGAGACAGTCCCTGCTCAAAGAGCTTACAATCTAGGTAGAACAGATAGACAAGACATAGAACGGGCAAGGGAATTAATGTGTAAAGAGGAGGAAGGCAAATGAGTAGTGGTTAGGAGCCAAAGGCAGTAGTGAAAAGAGTACAGGTGGGGCAAGAACTACAATGGAAACCAAGGCTGAGGGGTGGAAACTAGATAGGAGCTCCCCTGCTTATCTTTTTCTTGAGTAGCTAGTTTTCATGACCCCTGGCCAAAGAAACCACTGATTGAGGTTATAGTGCACTCACCAGAACTATGCCATTTTAAGCTGCATTCGGTGCAAGTTACTACCAAATGCAGCTTAATAAAAGGTTCCCTTAATGGTTCAGCACTATACATATTTCCAACAGCTAGTTTTTCCCTGAATCTCTCCACTGAATATGACACTTCTCTCTGTATCAGGCTCCTACAGGTCCATAACTTTTCTTCTGTTTCAGCTGATTTCTACAATCCACAATTAAAACAATTCAGTTTGAATTCCATGCTGGGATTTCCTCAGGACCACAAAAAAGTGAAAAATACAACAATTTCTTTCTCTTCCCTCAAGCCTTTTCCCCATTTAGCTCTAGGGGAATGCTGAGGTTTATTACCATCCGCAATAGCTCAAAAGTCATAAATGCTATCTATTTGAAAGTGTGTGCTCATTTCTCAGCATAAAGTGCATTCTGAGTCATACTATACTGCGTTGTTCTGCTCCCCGGAAACACTTGGCCACTGCAATGCGACCTGATGCTCCCAAGGAGCCATTCTTAAATGAGCCAGCATTATAGAAAAAGATGCAATGTTATCTCAAGGGTATTGACTAGAATGGGATCTCTTTCCCTTTTTCGTCAGTACTGCTCTTGTTAAAAATCCTCTTCTCTTACACCAGCCATTTTAGCTTAACAAGAATGAAAAAGAAGAAAACACATTGACAGCTGCCTTTTTGCTGCTTCTGTCCATCCCCATGTACATCAATAGTCCATCAAACAGGGCAGCTGCACCAGAAGAAACCACCTCCTACACCCAAATTAAAAATGTTGCCAATCTCCCACTAGTTTCTTTTAAGAATGGACACAAGTTTTACAAAAGAAAATAAATGCAACTTGCATCCAATAGCCTACAGTCTCATAGTCCATTGAGATGGGGTCATAGCAACTCTCTCTGCTCCACTACTATGGATCAACCCTGTCTTTCCCTAGGTAGGCCAGAGAGCTTTTAGATAAACCCTGCCCCGCCTCTCCTCTTCTAATCGCATCACCTATTGCTTGATAATTCATGAAGGGAACATCAACCACACCCCTGTCCTTTGTTTCTAGGACAACAGCTGATTCAGTAGGCCAGGGTTGCTTTCTCTCTGGGGATCCTCTCTAAGTGTCCTGGTTTCTGACTTCTCTGCTTTTCAAAGAACTGTGCTCTTCTTCCCTCTTCCCCTGACAGGAACTTTTCTGAAGCCTCTTCCTCACTTGGGCCTGTCTCTTCTCCTCAGTTGGGTTTACATTCCTTCCTGAAAAAAACTGCAGAAAAGGTAGGTCAGTTAGGGACTCTACATATTTTATTCTTTTCACTCTCAGCTCTTAGGGCACTGTACTTGTCACACTTAGGTGTAAACTCACACCCTACTTGTAGCTGAAAACACATTGCTTCCTTATATCTACGTATATTAAGCAACAAGAATTTTCATTTAGACCCATGAGGAGCAGAGGGCTCGTTTAACTAAGCTGGGGTAGTGATTCCAGGCACGGCAAATGCGACAAAGGCCTTTCAATTCCTATGGATTTTGTTGCATTTGCCACGTAGGAATCACTACCGCAGCTTAGTAAAAGGAGCTCAAAGAGCACAAAATTACCTTTCTCCTCGGTAGCCATTTTGGAATCTTTCCAACAATAGCAATTGGTCACCACTTTATAAAATTTGATGAGAGTGTGCAGGGAAATGAGTATGATAATTATATTTTTACTTTTATTTATTTATGCATTCTTGTATCCCACTATTATCAAAAAACAAGTTTCGGTTCAAAGTGGCTTACGATTTACATTTTGGTGGAGCTACAATAGTGTTGTGCAATGTGGAGAGGGCATCTATAGTTCATGTGGCTATTCATAGTTTTTTTGAAGAGATAGATTTGAAGTGGAAAATGTAGTGGTAGCTTTTGTGTTCAGTTGTAGAGTTTTTGGTGATATTTATTTATATAGTTTTTGAAGAGAGGGAAGGGTGCTATGCACCTGGGAGCTCTTGTACCTTTTTTTTTTTGTTTTTGTAGAAGTGCCCCCTAGGGTGCCCGGTTGGTGTCCTGGCATGTGAGGGGGACCAGTGCACTATGAATCCTGGCCCCTCCCACGAATAAATGTCTTGGAGTTATTCGTTTTTGAGCTGGGCGCTTTCATTTTCCGTTATCACTGAAAAACAAAAACGCCCAGCTCACAAATTGTCGAATAAAACATGGACGTCTATTTTTTGTGAAAATACAGTTCGGTCCGCCCCTTCACGGACCCGTTCTCGGAGATAAACGCCCATGGAGATAGACGTTTCCATTCGATTATGCCCCTTTATGCGTGCATGGAAAAAAAAATCACTTAATAGCAGGAGCGGTCGAAACGTGGACCCCTTTCATCTCATAGGCTTCCTCGGGGGAATGAGCTCTCTGTCAACGATTTATGCTGCAATAAAACAAAATATATTTTAAAAACTTGAACTGAAGTCGACAAAAAACGGCGCTCACAGGACACTGTTCTAAGAAAGGAAATATACCTGTTGGATCCAAATAAACTGACACCATACCTGCCTGCTGTCACCTTTAGGCAGACCGTAATGCACTCAGACTGAAATGGCATTCCAAAGCTTTTGAATTTAAAGGATACCAGCACTTGCGCAAACATGTTCTCCAACATCACAGAATTAAAAAAAAAACTCCATAATTAAAAAATATTACGCCCATTCAATCATGGTGTTCAAACCAGAGGATGACAATTTCTTGAATGATTTATTTGTTACATTTGTATCCCACATTTTCCCACCTATCTGTAGGCTCAATGTGGCTTACATAGTACCGGAGATGCCTTTGCAGGCTCCGGTGTGAACAAATACAGGGTGATGTTGTGGTAAGATCAAGTTCATGTGACACAGCCACATTAGGGAATCGGAGAACAGAAGAGTTGTGTTATGTCCATTACGTGCTTTAGTTTGGTTGTGTTGCAGAGATTAGGCATTTAAGTTGGATCGGTAGGGTATGCCTTTTTAAACAGGTTGGTTTTTAGTGATTTCCGGAATTAATTAATTAATTAATTTCCAAATTAAATATTAGACGCACAGATACCTGGTTACACTAGTATTCTATAAAGAAAAGGTTACTTACTTTCCTTATACAATAGGCTCCGACCATGAACCTTCCAAGTGCCTAATTTAGGGGCCCTTTTACTAAAGGGTTGGCATGCGGCAACAGGCTTGCCGCACGCCAATGTAGAACTACTGCCGGGCTACCCCCAGCGTGTGCCATTTCTGGCGCTACAGTAATTTTTTAGATTTTTGTAGCACCGGAACTTAACCAGCAGTAAATGCTGCCTGGTTACTGCTGGGTTAGATCGGGAGCCCTTACTGCCATCTCAATGGGTGGCGGTAAGGTCTCTTCACCAAAATGGCCAGCCTTTTACCTGCTGCCATAAAAGGGGACCTCAGTGCACATCGAAAACATGTGCTGATGCTAGCACAGGACCCCTTTTACTGCAGCTTAGTAAAAGGACCCCTTACTGTGCACCCAAAAGTTTCTCGACATTCCTTCTTTCAAAGTCAGCCTGACTGTAAAAGGGGGATTTAAACATGTCTGTAATATTTTGAGAAACAGGCACTCCAACGAAGAGCATTTCTATGACATTGCACCCTTTGTGTCTTTCTTGCTACTCTCACACTATTGCATGTTATAATAGAGAGCTACCACTGTGTAAAAAAGTCTACATTGCTTAGGACACTCAAGGATATGAAGTGTCTTTGAAAAAAAGCTTATACATGGGTACTTTTAGTAAGATGCACTGAAAAATGGGCTGCACTAGTGTAGGCAAGTGTCTTGGGTGCATGCAGATATATTTCAGTGTGCCTGTAAAAAAGGCCTTTATTTTTGTCAGAAATGGACATGCGGCAAAATAAAAATTGGCGCACGTCCATTTTGGGTCTCAGACCTTACCACTACCCATTCACTTAGCGGTAAGGTCTCACACGGTAACAGTGTGGTAATCGTCTAAATGCATGGAATGATGATTACCGCCCGTTTTCCATATAGCCGACACACGTAAAAAACGAAATTACTGCTTGGGCCATGTGGCTTAGTAAAAGGGCCCCTCAAATACAGTCCCTTCCTATATCTTCCCAACTCCAAGCTGACTTAGCTCATGTCTTCAAATGAACTTAAGAAACAACAAGCTTACTATGGGGAAATTATTATTTTTTATGATGTTTCTGAGCATATTAAACATGCAATAAAACCATGACACCCATTAAAACATATTCATTGCATTGTTTAATGCTTTGCACAGGACAGCTTCCAATATTTGCACCCCTTGATCGACCTCCCACCCAGGAATGCCAACCCTGCTGCTCGTTCCTTCCTCCACCTTCACTTCCCAAACTGTAAGGGTGACAAGTACAAGAGGATCTTCGCCTCATCTTTCCACTATTGGAGTCCTAAGCACTGGAATTGTCTCCCGCAACACCTTAAAACTCAAGCGGACCACGCCCTCTTCAAGAAGTTGTTGAAGACCTACTTCTTTGCCAAGACCTACTCCTCACTTTATACCGCTGCTTGATGCACCCTCCCTGGCTCCTACCCTGCTAGTTCACCCTGTTAGATGCTTCTCCCCCTGCATACTCCTTGTATATTCTTCTAAGTTTTCCTATTCTGTATTTTATTTAATGTTTGTAAGCCACATTGTGCCTGCATGAGTGGGAAAATGTGGGATATAAGTGAACAATAAATAAATAAATAAATATGAGATCTACAAGGTTAGTTTCCTGGGTACTACTGTTTGTTTCTCCCTTGGAACATGACATGGCACAAGTGCAAAAAAAGAAAGCACCCTACAAAGATAGCCTTCAAAAAGCTGACCATAATTTGCACCTTTGCAAGTGTCATATTTGAGAGTCAACAGGTGAAGATGACTTCTCACACATGCCATTTTCTCAGTTGCACAAAACCTTTGCAAGCATTCTCAAGAACTTTGTAGTTTTAGTTTTATTTCCAAACAAATGATAATACAGTTTTATTTCATGTACCCTAAAAATGTGGATTTCTCTGCTAAACTGAACTGGTCAATTTGGGACAAAAGGATTGGACCTCATGGAAGAATGGCCAACAACCTTCAAACTCAAACTGAACAGAGACAAACCAAATTCCTAGTACAATCCAGCCCACACAACCCCATATCCTACCAAAAATTCACAATCAACCAACAAACATACCACATCAAAACACAATTTAAAACACAAGCAGGCTCATTTTCGAAAGAGGACGCCCATCTTTCGACACAAATCGGAAGATGGGCATCCTTCTCACAGGGTCGCCCAAATCGGTATAATTGAAAGCCGATTTTGGGCGTCAACTGCTTTCCATCGCGGGGACGACCAAAGTTCACGGGGGCATGTCAGAGAAGTAGCAAAGGTGGGACTGGGGCGTGCCTAACTCATCGGTGTCCTTGACCGATAATGAAAAAAGAAGGGCGTCCCTGACGAACACATGGACGACTTTATCTGGTTTTTTTTTTCTTACGACCAAGGCACAAAAAGGTACCCGAACTGACCAGATGACCACCGGAGAGAATTGGGGATGACCTCCCCTTACTCCCCCAGTGGTCACTAACCCCCTCCCACCCTCAAAAATATCTTTAAAAATATGTCCTGCCAGCCTCTATGCCAGCCTCAAATATCATACTCAGGTCCATGACAACAGTTGTGGGGAGTGGGTTTGGGGTTTTTTGGGGGGGGCTCAGCACACAAGGTAAGGGAGCTATGCACCTGGGAGCAATTTATGAAGTCCACTGCAGTGCCCCTAGTTGGTGTCCTGGCATGTCAGGGTGACCAGTGCACTACAAATGCTTGCTCCTCCCATGACCAAAGGGTTTGCATTTGGTCGTTTCCGAGATGGGTGTCCTTGGTTTCCATTATCGCCGAAAATCAAAAATGACCAAGTCTAGGGACGACCATCTCTAAGGATGACCTAAATTTCAGGATTTGGGCGTCCTCGACCGTATTATCAAAACAAAAGATGGACGTCCATCTTGTTTCGATAATACGGGTTTCCCCGCCCTTCCATTGGGACGTTTTGCGAGGATGTCCTCAGCAAAACTTGAGCATCCCTTTCAATTATGCCCCTCAAGGAATCATTCTCGACAAACACCTAACACTGGACAATCAAATATCAGAAGTAACATCAAATTGCTTCAGAACACTATGGAAAATGAGAAGAATAACAGACTATTTCCCTAGACAATCTTTCCGGATACTGGTCCAATCGATACTATCGCAACTAGACTACGGCAATGTAGAATACATAGGATGCAGGAAAAACACACTAAAATCACTGCAAACAGTCCAAAACACAGCAGCAAGACTGATTTTCAAGAAATCGAAATATGCAAGAGCAACCCCACTGCTTGAAACACTACACTGGCTACCAGTCAAGGTAAGAATATTTTTTCAAAGTGAGCATCCTAATCTTCAAGATACTATTCAGAATGGCACCTGAATATATGCTTAAAATGAGAACTATCCTCAAGAAATGCCAGTCCAGAAAACAGAAACTAAATACTCCTATGCCTACCCAAATGCAAAAACACCATCTACAAAACTATCTAAACAGCAGTATTTAGCTACCTGGGTTCCAAATGGCAGAACTCGATACCAAAAACAATAAGAAGCATCACAAATCTCCAATTCAGAAACAAAATGAAAACCTGTCATGAAATGCCTAGCCACTTACGTGGGCTTATCTTATGGCCACTTAGAGGGTCTATTCCTAGCACAGCTCAGGTTCACCTGCACCTGCTGCTGGTGCTCTATACTAGCACCCTTCTCCCACCGACTGGGTCACAGCCGCCCCTGGGCGAGTCTCTCACTCTCAAATTATGCACAGTGATTTCTAGGTTAGCGGAGGCACACTACCAGTGGTCCCACAGTTCCCTGAAAGCAATCACAGACCCAACACACAAAGCACCAGGATTCCTGATCAGTCCAAACAGGCAGAGCAAAAAAACAAATGTGTATTCTCAAAACTTGGAACAGTGGACAAACAAAATATGTGCAAATAGCAAAACAAAGACAAGTACCTGAAAAAATGGATCAATTAAAAAAAAAAAAAAAAAACTAAACAGTTGCATACTTCCTAGAAAGTATCTTGGGAGATCAGGGCATATATCTGTTTACAGAGCTTCAGCAAAGATATCTTTCTCTCTCTTCTCCCAGGCTGAAACTGAAGGAAGAACCAGCATCTGCTGGGTAATTTCAAACTCCAGGCCAATTAGAGCCCAGAACAGTCAAGTTTCAAATAAAAACTGATTATATCACTACAGGCACTTCCTATTATCCGTGTGCCAACTAAAAGAAAGAGAAGTCAGTCCTGTAACAGCTTTAAACATAAACATGCACCATCTGCTGTCCAAACAGGAGAAATAGACTTCATATTTAAGAAAGGAAAATATCCAATACATTTCACAGGCTTCAAACACACAACCTCTTCAAAAAAATTCTACAGCTAATCAGAAAGATGTTGTCGCCTTCCTTTCAAATCCCTCTCTTCAAACAGAGCCCCCCAAATCCCCCTCAAAACCCACTGCCCACAAGTCTACACCATTACTATAGCCCTAAGGGGTGAAGGAGGGCACCTACATGTGGGTACAGTGGGTTTGGGGGGCGGTTTTCAGGTCATTACCGCCCAGGTACCACGTGAGACTTTACCACTAGGTCAATAGCTGGTGGTATGGTCTCAGACCCAAAATGGACGCGCTGCAATTTTTATTTTACCACAAGTCCATTTTCGGCAAAAAATATTAAAAAGGCATTTTTTGCAGGTGCGCTGAAAAACGATTCTGCGCACACCCAAAACACGCGCCTATACTACCGCAGGTCATTTTCAGTGCACTTTAGTAAAAGGACCCCTTGGATAACCCTGGATACATCAGAAAATATCAGAATTTTAATGGGATAAAACTGTAACGGCTTCTTCTTTAAGTATGTTTTCAACACTTTAATCTTATCCCACTCATCTAAGCAATGTTGCCCGAGTGGTAATATTATCTTGGGAATCCTCCAGAAAAGCTGTTAAATTAGCATAGGGAGATACTAAATAATTTCTTGTTCAATTCTAGATTCAATTGTCAGCCCTGGGAACGCTGTGCTGTCAAAGATCTCAGTCTTCCCCTAATACAAAATATTCTGAAAAATGCAGTGCTGCTTTGTCCTAAGAAAAAGAAATACAGATTCAGATGATACATTCTACTGGTCACAAAGTAATGTGAGAATCAGATTGGTTTTCTAATGTGCTAGTGTGTGCATACTAATACACACATTAGTGTTCAATCCTGCTAATAAACCCATTCACCTGCCTTTGTGTTGAGCTTAAGTCTGCCACTGATCTTTTTGCAGTAGTTCTACACCGAGCGTGTGCCATTTCTGGCACTAGCGGAAATATTTGAAAAATATTTGCTTAGGGGGTTACCCGGCGGTAATTGGGCTCTGCAGCTTGGTAAAAGGACCCCATAGTTAATTAGGACCAATATTTATAAGATTCAACATGCCTGGTTAGTTATGCAAGCACCCACATTGACTATAACTGATGTCCATATATTTCCTGGCTGCACTCCGACTCTGCCCTCCCATCACATTTTTTAGTACATTCCGGGGATATAGATATTGTTTTTGGCATTTTAAACTTGTACAACTGCTTTTGAAAGAAAATAAAACTACTGATTATTTTGTTATCACTAAGTATGATCTCCGATAGTTGGTTAATCACAGTTTGTTTCCCACAGTTTTTAGTGACGGTTTTGTTTAACTAATATGGCTATTTACTGATATGCTGCAGTCACTGGCACATACTGTATTGATATGTTTAAGTTAAAGAGTTATTTTTAGAAAGGAGGCATTAACCTGATAGGATGCGGGATGTCCCAGTTGTTTCATTTTAATTAATATGCACATATGATTTGACAATGCCAAGGCACGTTGATATATTCCTTCGCTTTGAGATACATTTAAATATATGCCTTTTTCTTTTCCCTTCTTGTGCAGTTTCAATTACTTAGGTGTCATTTTACTAAGCCGTGGTAAAAAGTGGCCTGCGGTAGTGTGGGTGCGTGCTAAGGGGGAGTACTAGGTCATTTTTTTACCGTGACTGGGAAAATGGGCCGGGAAATGGGCATGCGCTGAAATTAAAACTAGCACACACCTATTTACTGCCTCAGACCTTACCGCCACCCATAGACTTAGCAGTAAGGGCTCATGCGCTACCCACGCGGTAACTCTGTAGCGTGCACCAACTGCTGATCACCGCCGGGAACACCCCTACTTTAGAAAATAAAAAATTATTTTCTACCGCAGGATTCAGCATGCACCAAACTCAGAATTACTGCCAGGTACACGCGCTAGCCTGGTGGTAGTGCTGATTTGGCGCGCTACCCGCACAATAGCTCTCCCGCGCCTTAGCAAAAGGGCCCCTTTATGAATTATTGATGGACATTTTTAATAATCCTTTTAGGTTTCTTCCTTGTTGTTACTCAAATTTTCTGTATACTTCAATCACAGCCTACAAGTGCAGGTATTGGCTATTCACTACCGCCTCACTTTTTCATGCTATAAGCATCTGCACCATATCAATTAATCTCACTACTTTCACTTTTTAATTCCAGAGACTGGCACAATCATGTCCATTTCTCTTATATTTTGAACTCATTTTCTTATTATTTCTTCCAAAGGTCTGTCACAAGTGTGATTCTGTTAAAAGTTATGGCACTATCTCATTTAACTTTTTACTGGTCTTTAAAAGGTCTTTGCTCTCCTATTTCATACACATTCACATTTATTTATATTCATCTTTGACATTTCTTCATTATCAATGTTATTTTTATTGTATGTTATTATTTATTTATTGGTTCATAAGTCAACTCCTGATGAAGGCTTAAATAGCTGAAACACAGCCTGTGTTGAGTGAGTATGTCTGGGTCTGTGTCTCTGATTAAGACTGAATGTACAGCTACCAATAAAGGAATTTTTTTTTCACCACTTTGGATCATCTTGGTGCTTCAACCCTTCCAAACCTGAGGTTTGCTTGTGCTTTTTTGTGGGAGCATTGGTTTTCTCCTTGTGTTTTGGCTAACCACAAAGTGCCAGTAGTCAGGAGTTTATATTCAGCAGCACTGTCCACTTAAGAGCTTCTCCTGCCAGTTTACCTCTTTTTCCCTGATAGTCAGCCCTATTTACCAGTCAGAAATGACCGTTGACCTGTTAAGTAACATTGTGGTGGCTAACTGCAAATATTCAGTGGGAGATAGCCGGTTATCTCCGATGAATATTCACGGTTACCACCTATCACTATGTCATGTGACTTATCTGGTTAGGTGCGGGTATTCAGCGCCAGACTGGATAAGATTAGCTGTTAATTCAGACTTCATAAATAGTAGTAATATCTTTAACCACTTTAACTTAGCCAGTCAGCTGCTGAATATATGCTTAACCGATTAAGGGCCCTGTTTACTAAAGTGCACTAGTGTTTTTAGCACGCACTAATGCTACAGAAACCCATATGAATATATGGATGTCTCTAGCATTAGCATACGTTAATTTTTAGCATGCTAGCATGCCTATAGCATGGCTTAGTAAACAGGGCCCTAAGTGTTTATGCCTGGATTCTATATAGCGCGCCTAGCATTCCGCACCAAAATCCAGGCATATTGTATAACAATAGATAACTTAATTGGCTTAACAAGCTATAATGAGCACTAAGTGGGAATAATTAGAATTTACACACACAAATCCCAAAGTGTATTCCGTAACATACTGCGCCTAAATTTTAATACACGCAGGCAAAAAGGGGCATGGTTATGGGCTGGGAAATAGGCATTTCGTGGGCATTCCAAAATTTATACGCACTGTTATAGAATATGACCCAGTGTGTGTAAATCTACACACACAGATTTATGCCATATTTTCGTTCATGTAAATGGATGCGCCTATTTTTAGGTGCTGTGATATCAACTATCCTTTTTCTATAAACTGTGCCTAAATATAGGTGCAGCTTATAGAATGTACTTAGGCGGAAATGTTTAATGCGTAGGTTTTTTAAGCACCTTGCATAGAATCTGTCCCTTAGTAAAAAAAAAACAAAAACCCTGGATATTCGATGCTGGTTGCCAGAAAGAAACCAGCATTGAATATCCGGATTTAATGCCAGTGGTGGGCAGTCAGGCCACTGCCCACCACTGGCTGAATATTTGCCCCTTTGAATATTAACCCCTTAATATATTGGTCCAGCACTCTCCTCTATTGGGCTTCCAGTTCATTTAGAAGTATCTCAGATTAGGTTGTTAAAAACCCAATTATCAGGGCTAATTAGCTTATTATTCAATTAACTTGTGTGTGGGCAAATTTTAGCGCTTTTTATAAAATTCAGGGGTTGGTTCCCTTCTGAAATGGAGTCTAAACATCTATGGACTTGCCATATCCCACCCAAAACACACCTAGACCATGCCCCATTCCTATTTGTATGCACATGGGTTTCAAATATGCATATCCTGGCTTTATAAAATGAGAACTTAGACATTTATGCAAGATAAATACTTGTGCTGGGTTATGCATCTCTCATGAATAGACTTTATAGAATGAAGGCTTATATATGTCATCTTTGCATAGTAAATAACTCACATATATTTTGAATGCATTGATATGCAATCAGTTGAGGTTCCAAAAAATAATAGTCAATATTTAAAACATCAGTTTAGCAATCTGAGAAATCCCTGCCATGACATATCAATTTTGAATTTTCTTCCTTGATATTTTAATTAATTTTCCCAGTGTGTATACATTTTTCAATTTAGGATATCCACATTGTAAGATTGTAAAAATTGCACCATCAGTGCTTTAACCTGATTTTTAAAATCAGTGATGATCAGAGGCAGCATATCTGTAATAAATGACTAAAAGTTAAACTCAGTTTCAAATTTCAAGCATAAAAACTATTAAATTTCAGAACAGTATTCCTAGCCAATTTTTTCTTAAAGTTGCAATAAACTTTCCATCTTTGTTTATGATCTGAATATCAAAAATAAATCTATGAATTGTTGATGATATTGCATAGTAAACACAAAATAGGGATCCTTAGAATTCAATTCATCCACAAATTGACTCAGCTTTTGTCTAGAGTCATTCACATTATCAAGTATTTGCATCTTCTCGAATTGTCATACATATAGGGTAGATAATGATGGTGTAAGAGCAGCTCCCATTGCTACTCTATGCATCTGTAAGTAAAAGTTCCCATCGAACCAAAAATACTTTCTCAATATTGCAAATTCTTCTAATTTGTTCAGGAAACAGCCATTCAAGCAGTTCTCTGGGGTATTTGAGTACACAAAGACTTTATATCCATAGTTACCAACCATGTGTCAGATGGAATATCTTCTACATCAGCCAACAAATGCAACATGTGTGATGAATATAAGATTTCACTAAACTTGGTTTAGGCTTAGCAATTATTTCAAGTACAGAACCATGCATGAAAATAATTGGTCTACCTGATGAGTGACTCAATATTTTATGAGCTTTAATTAAAATACAGCAGTGAAGACAAACAGAACAAACACAACTTTATCTTGACATGACTCGACACAGCTGTGTTTCAGCTTATATGGCGACATGGCACTATTTGTTTTTATATTGACACGTGTTTCGGCTTATGTGTTTGATCATTAAAGTTGTGTTTGTTCTGTTCATCATCTCCCTTGTGTTGTGTGCTTTGTATTCTTTTAAAACACATATATATAGGACCCGCCGGGCATGGCTATCATTACATTCTACATCAAGGCTGAACTTCCATCTTCAGTTAAGGATTGGAGTCAATTTGCTATAATAATAAATATTATCCAGTTGATTTTGAGTCTTGGCTTATACCACAACACACTTGGGGGGTCTTTTACTAAAGATTAGCTTGAGTTATCTGCAGCAGGGCCCATTTTATTTCAGTGGGCCCTGCTGCAAATAACTCAAGTGAACTTTTAGTAAAAGACCCCCTTAATTATTGATTCAATTGAAGAAAGCACGTGGTAAATCTCCCACTGGCCCCAAATTGTCAAGAGTCTTCCACTTTTACTTGTAGATCCATACTGCTGCAAACTCTGCAAAATCAAACTCCTAAAGTGAATAAAAAATTAGGGCCCCTTTTACCAAGCGGCGGTAAGCCCAATGCAGGCTTACTGCTCGCTAAACAGGAAGTACTGCCGAGCTACCGCAGCATTCCGGCGGTACTTCCTACCCCCAGTGTGCTGTCATATCCGGCGCTACAAAAATATATTTGTTACAAATATATATTTATTTTTGTAGTGCCAGTGTGTACCTGGCAGTAATCGGGCAGTGCCTCACGCTGCCCAGTTACTGCCAGGTTAGTGTGGGAGCCCTTACCGCCACCTCAATGGGTGGAGGTAAGGGCTCCCCCCTGAAATGGCCATGTGGCAAGTGCTTTACTTGCCACACGACTGTTTCCTACCGAAAAGAAAGACCTACCCTTTTACCTGCTGCACTAAAAGGGGGCTTCGGCACATGTCAAAAACGTGCTGATGCCAGCGCAGGCCCCCTTTTGCCGCAGTTTGGTAAAAGGGGCTCTAAATGCAGTGCTGTGTTACAATAAAGGACATCGGAGATTGTTCACTGTAAGTGATTTCTTAAGTGTCCTCTCTTCTGAAGGTAAAACAGATATTAGCTCATGGGACGTCAGAAGATCCATTTATCACTTTAAAATTAATATGATGGTATTGAGTTCATTGTTATTTGTTAATTTAATCCATCATCAGTGAAATTGAGTGAGACAGTGTGGTTGTCCAGTTGTACCCAAGACATATCCAGCCTACTGTCCCTTGCCATTTGAACACACTTGTGATTTGTCATGTATATCCTGGCTCTGTAAAATGAGAACCTAGATGTTTATGCAAATTAACGTCTATGTGCCGGTTTATGCACTTATCAAACATGAGTAGCCCTTCTAAAATGACCACTATAGTGTTACCTTTATACTGAAGGAATAAAAGCACAGTAAATGTTTCTACCTATTAGACAGAAATATGAGCATATATATCTAAAATCAACAACCCAAACAGAGGTGTCAAGATACCTTATCTAAAAAAAATGTTTTTACTCAATTATACTCAGTGGAAACTTTGAGTCGGCTGGTAACACTCACATGGAGGGGCATAATCGAATGGGGGCGCCCATCTATAAGGCGGCCATCTCTAATGACGGCCCCCGTTAAGTGGCGTACCCGACTGTATTATTGAAACAAGATTGCCGGCCATCTTTCGTTTCGATAATACGGTCGGGGCCAGCCAAATCTCAACATTTGGGCCGCCCTTAGAGATCGCCGGCGTTAGAGATGGTCGCCATTGGTTTTCGCTGATAATGGAAACTAATGGCGGCCATCTCAAACACAGCCAAATCCAAGCCATTTGGTCGTGGGAGGAGCCAGCATTTGTAGTGCACTTGTCCCCCTCACATGCCAGGACACCAACTGGGCACCCTAGGGTCCGCCTGCCTGAAGTACACTGCAGTACCCACTAAAAACTGCTCCAGGAACCTGCATAGTGCTGTGATGGAGCTGGGTATGACACTTGAGGCTGGCAAAAAGGCTGGTAAAAAAATGTGTTAATTTTTTTGGGGGGTGGGGGTGGGAGGAGGTTGGTGACCACTGGGGGAATAAGGGGAGGTCATCCCCAATTCCCTCCGGTGGTCATCTGGTCAGTCATTCGGGCACCTTTTCAAGGCTTGGTCGTGAACAAAAAGGGACCAAGTAAAGTCGGCCAAATGCTCGTCAGGGCCGGCCTTCTTTTTTCCATTATTGGCTGAAGCTGGCCATTTCTTAATGACGCCCCGTCCTGCCTTCGGTACACTGCCGACACGCCCGCTTGAACTTTGGCCGGCCTTGTGACAGAAAGCAGTTGAAGCCGGCCAAAATCGGCTTTTGATTATACCGATTTGGCCGGCCTTAGGAGAAGGCCGGCCATCTCCCAATTTGTGTCGGAAGATGGCCGCCCTTCTCCTTCGAAAATAAGCAGGATAGAGACCCTTTTATTAAACTGTGTTAAGCATTAATATGCACTTAGGGGCCCTTTTACTAAGCTGCGGTGAGTACTAACATGTTCTTACCGCAGCAAAGAATAGCTCACTATGGGCAATCTGAGGCGTCCTATGGTAATTTTTGGATGTGCACGTGCCACCCACATGCTAAAAAAAAAAATAAAAATGAATTTTTCAGCACTGGGGGTGGATCTGGGGGGTAGAGAGTGGGCGTGTTCTGTGCTAATCAGTTAGGCTCTCATGATCAAAAGCCCCGCACTGTTCCAAACAGCGCTCTAAAAATAGCGCTGGAACAGCGCAGGGCTTTTCTGCATTGATGATCAGAGATAATGCATGCAAATTTAAGCAGTGCTATTATCTCTTATCAAGGGGTAGAAGTGCGGGAGAATTGTACCTGAGCATGCGCTCAGCACAATTCTCCCGCACTTGTTTGACAGGTCTGGGCTGTCAAAAGCCCAAACCTGTCAAACACAGGGGCTGGAGGTCCATGGAACCACCAAGCCCTGACTACCCCTGCCCCGAGCAAGGCAAAACGGGGGCCGGAGGTCCGGTGGACCTCTGGACCCCCGACGATCTCACCCCCCCCAAGTTCAGGGAGGGCTAGAGATCCAGTGGGTCTCCAGCCCCCTGAACCCCCAGAAAATATCAAGTGGCCGCCGCCGCCGGCCAAACCCTCTCCCACCCAGCGAGCGACGGGGGGGGGGGGGGCTGGAGGTCCACCCCAACTCTCCCCCCCCGCGTTGTACCAATCCCAGGTGGTCCAGTTGGAGTAGTGAAAACCCCCCTCCCGGCCCCCCTACCCTGTCCCACCCTCCCACCCAGTGAGCGAAGCCACCTCAACTCCCCCCCCCCCAGCGTATACCAATCCCTGGTGGTCTAGTGTGAGTAGAAGTAGTGACAACCCCCCTCCCGGCTCCCCCTACCTTTAGTTAGAGGAGGGACGCAGCCTGCCTCCCTCCTCTTCCAGTGGACGACATCACAAAATGGCGGCGCCCAGCCCTGCACATTGCCTCCTGGGATGCACGGGGCGGGGCTACAGACCATGTAAGGGAGCAATTCCCTTACATGGTTTGTAGCCCCACCCAGATCGGCGCAAACCCTAATGCCAGCTCGGAGCTGGCGTAGATTTTGCCGTGGCCAGCGACCCAATCTTTGGCACGCTGGCCGCTGATCATTGGGGATGAATGTGTTAAGCGCTGATTAGCATGCATTTGCAAGCTACTTGCGCTGAGAGCCCTGTTTAGCATGCATTTCCATGCTACTTGCGCTAAGAGCCCTCAAGTGCATTGTTTCAGGCGCTCGAGGGCTCTGATCATGGGTCGGCAGCAAACTCCGGCGCTAGTATGGCGTTAACAGCCTCTAGCGCCGGAGTTTGCTTTTGATGATGAGGGCCTTAGTGCAGCTAGATTGCCATGCGGTAACCGATTAGCGCATGCTTAGCGCATGAGCCTTTGCTGCTTACATAATGGATGGTGGTAGGGGCTCACGCGCTAATGGTTATGTGCTAATGCGAAAATTAGTGGAGGCCATTAATACTGAAAATGGAAAAACCAGCCATGTAACCACTGAAGCAAAAATGGCCTTAGCAATTACTGCAGTTTGGTGAAAGGGCTCCTTAATGCGGGAACAATGCTTACCTCAGAATGCCCTAAAGCGTTTTCTGGTAATTTGACTGTGTGCGATAATTATGTGCTATTTAATTTTTTTTTTTTAATTGTCATTAGGGCCATGTAATAGGTGAGGAATGAGCATGGAAGCATTAACCAGCTAGCATGTTGGCATTGCTTTATGCTAAGTGGCTAATGCTGAATTAACGTGGGAGCACGGAGCGCATCCAAAATAGGAGGCAGTAAGTGCTCCCATGTTAATTTTATTTTGCAAATCCTGCATGCTAATGAAAAAAATTAGCTTCGGCCCTGCAAATAGAAAAAAGAAAAATACCTTATTTTAGGGATGAGCTAGAAATGGGTTAATGCACTGGAATATCCCGCATTAGTATGCAATTCTTAGCACATCTTAGTAAAGGGGCCCTATAGTTATTTATTTATTGCTAGTAATTATTTCACAATATTTGAAAGTCATGCCATTTAGTGTGCCTTTTCCATAATGTGAAGAATATATTTTAATATAAATGCAAGCACTTTATGAGGGTATGATTTTTGTCAATATGTCACACTTGAGAATTGAGCTGCTTTATCATTGATAATATTTTTAGTTTTCAAATCTTGTGATGATATTATAAAATAATTTAAAAAATGGGAAGCAGGGAGCAGATGATTACAAAGTTGTAGCACTTTTATTATATACACACTGTATTAATTATTTTTTTTTTATTTTATGACACTTTTTGAGTTATTTCCTTGACCCCTCAGTTAAAGTAGTAATAATCTTTTCAAGCACTTATCTTTGATTAAATTCATTGCTCTAACTCTAAACAAAACTTATTTCATTATCTGGTGCTTATTTTATCAGATAGTGAAGAGTTGTCTAAAGAAATTACCCCATATTAGAACATAATTGAAGTGCAGCTGCTGGAAGGAGTGAAAAAAAAAGTAAACTGTATTCTAGTTATGATATTCTTAAGAGTTTAATTCTCCTGAAACATCAGAATTGTTTTTGACAGTGCTGACTTCATTCAACATCTATCTCGAGCACATGCCAATATTTTTAAAATATCTGATTTTATCTTCTAGAAAATCTCCACATAGTCTTTATAGCTAGCACTTATCATTTAACTGTCTGTATGTCTTTTCTCTTCAATTCTCTGAATAGAGTTCTTATCAGCCAGCCTACCACTTTTGTCAACTTTTTAAAATGATGGTCTCCTTGTAAGTCCTTCAACTTCCCTCTTTCCAAATGGTATATATTTTGTATCCATTTTGTTTATTAAGAACCATGAATAAACACACAACAAGAATATAAACAAAACACAGTTTCCATTTCTACAATTTTAACAATCCCATCCCTCAACCCTCCAACCCCCTCCCCTTTGTCCATAAATGTCAAACCTCCAGACTTGGTGTACTCTTATCCTTGGAGCAGGCAGAAAGCTGTAAATTTTAGATGTTTGCTTAAAACATTCGTGTTTCAAAATTTTGTTAAGAATTGAATATATTAATTTTAACTGATTATGGGGGCCTTTTACAAAGCCGCACTGGCATTTTTAGCTCACGGTAAAAATCAGCTGGCAGTAAAGGCTGAAGTGCCTACTGGAATATAATGGGTGTCTCAGCGTTTACCGCCAGCTGATTTTTACTATGAGCAAAAAACGCTAGCACAGCTTTGTAAAAGACCCCCCTATGTTTCTTTGATTGTCATGTGTTCCTGGCTTGTCCAGCTTCTTGTTTTGTAATCTGCATTGAACTTCGAGGTATTGCGGGCTAGAAAAATAAATTGTTATGTTAAAGGTACATGCGTAAATCTTTTTGTGGCCATGGAGGAAGCAAGAGTGGGTCATTGGCATTCACTAAAGATGCAATCACTATTACAGAATTTGGGGGATCTGTGCCTAATTTATGCATAAGGATTCACACTAGGTTTCAGTTAGTATAAATCCTCACGCCCAAGGTTGGATGTGGATCCTGGCACTACGCGCTATTCTATAAATGGCACCCAACTCAGAGCACCATTTATAGAATAGCACTCAGTGTTCATTTTTTTTGGGTGTCCAAATTGGGCACCATTTACAGAATGTAGTGCTACATATTCTACCTTGGTATCTAATTTCTACCACAGTCATACTATGAAAGCACATGTGTATCTGTATGTGTTTAGGGAAGAAAATGGTTGTCATCTCTCTCCTTATAGCAAATGCTTGACCCTGTCCATGACAGAAAGGCTTGATGGACAGCCCCCTTGCCATGTCAGGGTCTAGTATAACCTCATCATTTTTCTTGGAAGCCACCATTTCAAATTACAAACATCCTCTGTCCTCATACCTTCCTCTAAATAAGAGGTTCTCAATCACCCAACCACGATATTCACAACATCAAAGATGAGGGATTAAGGACTCAACTCCAAGAAACAACCAGAGAAATTCACTAGATTGCAGTTCTCATCTTGTAGTGGTCTTTCTTTTCTGTTACTAGGTTATTCAGCGTGAAAAATAAGCCTTCCTCAGTGAAGTAGAATACTATCACCAAAACATCTTCATGAAATTATATGAAGTATTTATTGAAGAAAGATAGTATTTTTTTTATAAAGACTCAGAGTTGTCTATGTTTTTTTTTATAAGACAGGCTACAAATCGATGTCTTCTTGCCCTTTCAATCTAGGAATGGGATGGGATTTTGGATTTAGCTCATCCCTTGTTAAGTTCTAGTTCAAGGCAAGCTATGTTAAGGTATGGTAGATGACCTGTTATAAACGTTTCCTCGGGGGGGGGGGGGGGGGGGGGTAATTTTATCAGAAGCCATCTGATAATGGCTTTAGAACTTGCATGGCTCTTTCTCACCAGAAGAGAACCAAAACAAAAGTAAGTTGGAGAGTCTACATATTAGAAGCCTGGGAGCCTATTTATCCATTCTCTTCTCCCTTATTGACTTCTGCCTATCAATCTGCTTAGCCCATACTCAGTACTCAGAACCATGGCAATGGCACTTCTCATATCCTGAGAGATAAAAGAAGTGGGAAAAGTAAACCAGGCTGCAAAGAGCAAATAATCAAGAAACTTCAGCCAGCTCAGAACACTGCAGCTAGACTCATATTCAGAAAAACAAAATACAAAAGCACCAAACCCCTACGAGAAAAACTGCACTGGCTCCCACTCAAAGAACGAATCACATTCAAGATTTGCACCCTGGTCCACAAAATTATTCACGGAGACACACCAGCCTACATGTCTGACCTGATAGACCTACCACCCAGGAATGCTAAAAAATCATCCCGTACATTCCTTAATGTTCACTTCCCAAATTGTAAAGGTCTTAAATACAAACTAACACACGCGTCAACCTTTTCTTACCTGAGAACACAATTCTGGAATGCGTTACCGCGAAACTAAAAACGACCTATGAACAAGCCAACTTCCGAACTCTACTGACGACCCATCTCTTCAACAAGGTATACAACAATGATCAACAAATATGAATTCCTGTACACATAGCCAGAATTGCCCCTACAATATCTGCTAGCCAAACTACTACCTTATTTCTATTATCATGTTACCCAAGATCTTCCACTAGTATTAAATGTACACTTTCTTTATAATTCTCAAATATTTATTAAATCTCTATTACTATGTTTGCTTGTTAAATTTAATACCATGTTCTATTACCCCAAATTCTGCTGTTATTACTAAATGTATACTTTCTCATGTATTCTCATTATTCATGATGTATTGTAAGCCACATTGCGCCCGCAAAGAGGTGGGAAAATGTGGGATACAAATGCAACAAAAAAATAAATAAACTGGGACCAAACAAATAATTAATAATAAAATCAACAGTTTATTAATGTTTCCTTAGAAATGACTCGACACAACATTGGGTTTTGGCCTGGCGGCCTGCATCAGGAGTCTTGTGTCTTAATTTTACATTTAGGTTGAAAAACAGAAGGCTTGAAATAGCAACATAAAGTTGGTCTTAAAAAAGACCGTGTTGTGTCAAACCTTAAGGCACTGGAGTAAGCACTGATGCAATAGTGAAGCTTTTCCCACTTCTTTTATCTCTGTTTGCTGTCCTATGGGATCTATTGAGTTCTCCACATACGTGGATCCTCTAGTTTAACTTCTCATATCCTGCCTGCCCAAGATACACCCTCAGCTTTCTTAGGAATTTCTGTGCTCTCTGTCTCTAATTCTTCAATATACCCCCCCCCCCCCCCCCCCCCCAGACTGAGGTATTCTTGGCAAATCCTGTACCTTTGGGCAGGCTCTCTGATTTCATAGCACATCACCTTGTGGGGCTTGTAGTTCTTTTTTTTTTTTTTTTTTTCTTAAAAGCAAAAGGGACCTTTTTCTGCTTTATTTATCATGAACTGAGAAACCAGGATCCTGATGCTTTACTCAAATTCACCCAAGTGGCCAGGGCACAGCCGTGTCCTGTCACAATATTCATTGTGGAGATCCTGAAAACCAAACTGACTGGTATGTCCTGAGGACTAACTTGAGAACCTCTGCTCTAAATAATTCAAGAGGCGATAGCACGGTGAAAGTTTAACAAGGCAGGCTGGAAACAGTTGAACATAGTTCCTGAAGTAGAAGGTAACAGTAAGCAAATAACTTTTGCTAGGCCATAATTATTGTAAGTGTACCTAGAGAAAGATACTTATGATTCCAATTTGTGTAAAAGAAATAAGAAACTCGAAAACAGACTCAAAGTGAAGGTGAAGGTCTCAATTAGTGTTCCATATTTTTTAAGTTTGCTGCTTTATTTCCATAGCTTTGTCTTCTAAGTAGAGATGTAACATAGGGTTTACAACAAAGGAATAATTGCATGCTCATGGCATTTATGGCAATAAATATTTATATAATCAGAAAAGAGAATCTTTAATTATTTTCTCCTCGCTGTATGTTCTTTCTATTGTTCTATTTATAGCTCCTGTTAAAATAAACCAATTCGCCTACCAAGTGCTCTGAGATTTTCAACAAATGAAGACTGATCTTTCATCATTATTCCTACTTCTGTCTCTAAAGGTGCAGAGAAAAGAACAGTGTTTTCATCCTGTGAATTATTCAAAATGTTAATTCAAGTCACTTCCCAGGTACTTAAAAAAAAGAGAGAGAGAGAGAGAGAAAAAAATCCATGTATAGCTATTTTGGGTCATAGGCACCAAACTCTTTGCCCATAGACACAGAATGAGAACAAATCTGAAGTGTATAGACTCACTGATATTGCAATGATACAAAATATTTTGGGTCCAGCACCAGCTGAAACATGGACATTGAGTCCTTTGAGGGCCCTTTCAGAAAACTGTGGTAGGTCTACCGTGGTAATGGCACATGGCAAATTGGCCATACCGCAGGAGCCTGGTGGTAGTGCCAGTGTCTACCTCACACCATTTCTTTTTTTTTTAATTATATTTTATTGATGATATAAACAATCAAAACGTTACATAACAAAACTTGCAATTGTTCCCACAGTACTCATGCTAAGTGAAGGTTCTATATAAATCATCATTACATTTTCATGTCCCCCTCCACCCTCTCCCCTTCCCCTCACCAGGTTGCTAAGGTCCTATTGCTATTCTTTTTTTTTTTTAAGTATTTTTATTACATTTTTAAACATACATAGAACCATTTTCTTAAATGTTCTATCCTCTACCCCCCACCCCCTACCTAACACATAATATAATGTTGCTAACGACCGTTATGTCTACATGGTGCTTCTTTGTCCTAGTACCATATTAAGGAGCTAGTATAAGTCTGGGCGCATCCAAGTCCATGCCAGCTGTCAGCCTCCATGCTGTATATTTGTCCCATTGTTTATAAAATTGTGTAATCCGTCCTGCCTTTATAGCAGTCATTTTAGACATTTGGTAGAGGTAATCCATCTTATGTATCACCTTTATCACTGGCGGCATCGTGGGCTGTTTCCATGCCGAGGCCAATGCAATCTTCCCTGCGACCAGCCACACCGAGGCCAGTCGATGTGTTATTGATGGGATGTCTGCCGGTTGAAAATGCAATAGGCACGTCTCAGCCTTAAAGTCATATTGTTTCCCTATGATTTTTCCTAGCGTCTGGATTAGCTCCAACCAATACATCTGTGCCTTGGGGCATGTCCACCACATATGAGCCATATCACCCGTTTCCTTGCACCCCCTCCAGCACCACCCGTTTTCTTTCCTATACATTTTTGCTATTTTATGAGGAGTCAGGTACCACTGGTACAACATTTTATATCCATTTTCGACTAAAGAACTAGAGATGGAAACTTTTAGCATATACATCAGTGCCTTATCCTATTTTTTGGTATCATAGTTTATCTTTAAAGCTTTTTCCCCACCTTTGGGTGTAATATACTAGTGGATTATAATATGATCCTAACGCCCTATATAATCGAGATATACACCCTCTTTGACATCCTCCTCCCAAAGCCATCTCTATAGCAGTTTCCTCTGTAGTTAATTCCCTTTTAGCTCGCCGATTTACATAGTCCTGGATTCTGTTATAATGATACAAATGGGACCCAGGCAAATCAAATTCTTCTTGCAATTCTACAAATGGCATCATACTCCCCTCTGCCCCTATTTGGTTTAAAGCTACCAACCCCTTTTGTTTCCATATTCGAAACACATTGTCTGCTGCCCCTATAGGACAGCCCATAGCTGTCTGTATCTTCATACGCCTAAAGTGTTTCCTGCCTGGTAGAAACTTCTGTCGCAGGGTACACCAAGTTTGTAGGGGGAAGCGTACTGTGGGGGGCGCCTCTCTTATACATGTTAATAATTGTCTCTGCGGGGCCCATAGTATAGCGTCTAATTGCTCCATACCTACCACATATCATTTCTGATGCTCAAAAAATACCTTTTTTTTTAAGCTCCAGGGCTTACTCGGTGGTAATTAGGCAGCGTCGTGGGAGCCCTTACCACCTCCTAAATAAAAGGCAATGCCAGACATGGGAGGGGGTATATGGACACAGATGCTAGACATAGGGGAGAATAGGAACATAGAAGGGAGATGCTGGACTTCGGGAGGCATAGGAACACAGAAGAGTGATGCTGGAATCTGGACACAGGGACAGGGGATAGGAACTTATGATGAATGTGGGGAGATGGGCACAGGAGCGATGCTAGACAGGGAAGTATAGGGGACACAGAGAAAGGAGATGTTGATATGGGGAAAGATAGGTACACAGAGATGGAAGATAGATGGTGAGCATGGAGAAAGAAGACATGTCAAATAGGCAGGAGATCTTGGCGAGTGAGTTAAGAGAGAGGGAAACAGAAACCAGAGCCTGGGATCAATGTGATTTGAAAAATAAAATGACATAAGAACAAAAACACATAAGCATTTGCTATACTGGGAAAGACTAAAGGTCCATCAAGCCCAGCATCCTGTTTCCAACAGTGGCCAACCCAGATCACTAATACCTGGCAAGATCCCAAAACAGTACAATACATTTTATGGTGCTTATCCAGTTAAAAAATATTTTCTATTTCATGTTAGAATTGAAATGTGTATCCTGCCAGAGTTGGTGTTAGACGTGGCTATGGCCCAAGGCAGAAATTTGGGAGGGGACCCCAAAGTCCACTACCAGACCATGCCTTGTTCAGCTTCCAACAGGCTTAGGGCTCTCCCTGGCCAGGGGGCAGTTGGCCTAGTTGTACTCCCCTAACACCATCCCTGGCATGTGTGATCTTTATATTTTGTGGTATAGGAGGAAATGCATCTCTTTCTATTTTATTGGTGTGGCATCTTGAGGTTTTGGGTTAATATATTGTTGGTCAGCTATTATGTATTTGGCATTTGTGTTCTGTGTGTGACTGAGGTATTCTGTTAGCATGAATTTTCTATGTGGCATTCTGTAGTAATTTGGCTTGTTCAGTTTTCTCAGTAGTGGAGGGGATATTTGTGAGGGGGGTGGGAGACAGGTTTTTTTTAATCCTTGTTCTATATTGGTTGTGAGTTATAAAACTACAGTTGTACAGAATATTGTTTCTATTTATACTTTAATAAAATGATTTAAATATAAAATCATAACTGTTCAAGGCTTGTGCAGACGGGATCAGACAGAGCTTGCGGAGATGGGGACAGAGTTTGCAGGGATGGGGACAAACTTTGTCCTTGCGTCATTCTCTAGCGCATGCACAAATTTGGGTGTGTAATTCTGGGCGTCATATAAATAATCAAGGGGTAAATGTTTTAATGTGTATTAAAATCTTCAAGGGGCCTGAACCAGTACCCCCAAAATGAACTTAGTATATATTAAGGCCCCACATTACTGAATGGTAAGAGCAACACCTGTGTGATAACTGTTTAGGTTTTCTCAGAATCTCCCTGTAGAGTTACCACACAGAAAAAAACATTGCTATGTGGTAAGTATATAGGCGGCAGTAAGTGTATCCACCCTGAATGTAATAGAGGGGGATAATCGAACAGGGACGACCATCTCTAAGGGCGCCCATCTCTGAGGACATCCCTGCGAAGGGGCGAGGCATCCCGTATTATCGAAACAAGATGTGCGTCCATCTTTCATTTTGATAATATGGTCGGAGATGCCCAAATCTCAACATTTAGGTCGACCTAAGAGATGGTCGACCTAAATGTTGAGATGGTCGACCTCGGTTTTCGCCGATAATGGAAACCGAAGACGCCCATCTCAAAAACAACCAAATCCAAGGCATTTGGTCGTGGGAGGAGCCAGCATTCATAGTGCACTGGTCCCCATGACATACCAGGACCAACTGGGCACCCTAGGGGCACCCAAGGGGGCACTGCAGTGGACTTCAGAAATTACTCCCAGGTGCATAGCTCCCTTACCTTGATGCTGAGCCCCCAAAACCCACTCCCCACAACTGTACACCACTACCATAGCCCTTAGGGATGAAAGGGGGCACCTACATGTAGGTACAGTGGGTTTCGGATGGGTTTTGGAGGGCTCACATTTACTACCACAAGTGTAACAGGTAAGGGGGGATGGGCCTGGGTCTGCCTGCCTGAAGTGCACTGCACCCACTAAAACTGCTCCAGAAACCTGCATACTGCTGTGATGGAGCTGGGTATGACATTTGAGGCTGGCATAGAGGCTGGAAAAAATGGTTTTTAATTTTTTTTTTGGTGGGAGGGGGTTGGTGACCACTGGGGGAGTAAGGGGAGGTCATCCCCGATTCTCTCCAGTGGTCATCTGGTCAGTTCAGGCACCTTTTTGAGGCTTGGTCATGAAAAAAAAAGTGGACCAAGTAAAGTTGGCCAAATGCTCATCAGGGACGCCCTTCTTTGTTCCATAATCGGCCGAAGATGCCCATCTCTTAAGCACGCGCCCGTCCTGCCTTTAGTACGCTGCCAACAGGCCCCTGGGAACTTTAGTCGTCCCCACAACAGAATGCAGTTGAGGGCACCCAAAATTGGCTTTCGATTATGCCGATTTGGGTGACCCTGAGAAAAGGACACACATATCCTGATTTGTGTCGAAAGATGGGCACCCTTCTCTTTCGAAAATGCCCCTGATAGTAACAACATGCAGTTATCATGTGCTAACTGTAATGTGCACCCAACATCCACCCTTTCCTGCCTATAACAGGGTATGTTGTTAGTGTATGAATTAGCATGCACTAACCCTGCACATTAATTTGATGTGTTAACTCCTCATGGCATGTTAGTAAAAGAGCCTTTAGTTCTGGAAAAAGAAAGTTCAGAAATCATCAAAATCTACAACAAAGTCAACAGTTTCATTCATCCATTCATTCATTCCTATATCCCACAATTATCCAAAAACAAATTTTGGTTCAATGTGGCTTACAATTATCAGGAGAAGTTACAGTATTGTTTTACAGTTAAAAGCACTATGGAAAAACGCGATTTGAAAGTGCAAAACCCCTCCGCAAAAAAGTACACTGGCTCCCAATCAAAGAACACATTGCTTTCAAAATCTGCACTCTGGTTCACAAAATTATCTACGGTGAAGCTCCATGATACATGACAGACTTGATCGACCTACCAACTAGAAACACATCCAAATCAACATGAACATACCTAAATCTGCACTACCCTTACTATTAATATAATCCAAGGACACTAATTACACGTTATTATGTTTTACTTATTGCTGTTTAATTGTTATTTCCTATGTTACTCTCAATTTGCACAATTGTACTTCTTGCACTGTAGCTTTACTACAGTTTTATGTAAGCCACTTTGAGCCTGCAATCAGTGGGAAAATGTGGGATACAAATGAAATAAATAAATAAATACCCAAGCTGCAAAGGACTCAAATACAAATCAACCTACGCATCCAGTTTTTCCTTCATTAGCACACAACTGTGGAACGCATTACCAAAAGTCTTGAAAACTATGTACGATCACCTAAACTTCCGGAAAACACTAAAAACTAGCCTGTTTAAAAAGGCATACCCGGCCGATCCAACATAAATGACTGATATCTGCAACACAACAAAACTAAAGTACGTAATGGACATACCAAAACTCTTCCGTTATACGGTGCCCTAATGTGGCTGTGCCACATGAACTTTATATTACCACAACATCACTTTGTATTTGTTCACACTGGAGTCTGCAAACGCCCTCTCTGGTACTATGTAAGCCACATTGAGCCTACAAACAGGTGGGAAAATGTGGGATATAAATGTAACAAATAAATAAATAAATTTTCTTGAAAGGCAGGTTTTTAATTCTTTTCTGAACTGAAGATAGCTGGTAATGCTTCTTATGACCTTGGGAATTGAATTCCACCATGTGACATCTCTACTTAGGTACAAAGGAAAACTTTTCTGATGCCATGTAACATCTCAGATGTCGTATAAGGAGGGTAATAGATGTACCCTCTGTCCTTTTACCAAAGTTATATTGATGGCTGTACCAGATGTATGTTCAGCTTTCTCTTGCATTTGAAAATGTGAATGATGATCTCTTCATAGAGGACTAAAAGAACAGAACAGGATCACATTTTCCCTTTCTCACTTGCTTCTCCTACAGTATGTTCTGTTAACATCTGAAAAAAAAGCATTTTGCTGTACAGCAGTAGTAAAAATGGTAATTCTAGATATGCCATCTTTTCAAGTTTTTTTTTTTTCCTGTCTAGAACCTTTTTCAACTGTTTTGTTGTGGGAACATAGGGACATCCAGTGGTCATTTAAGTGTAATCCCGTGTGTATTCTTTTTAGAAATTGCATTACAAAATATCTATTTTGCTAAAGATCCAGCTATTGTAATAACTAATCACACATGATGCTCCATTTTAGATACAAGACAGAAATCGGAATTGACACATCTAGATCGAGATGAGAATATTTCTGGTAGTATTTTACAAAAAGATCTGCTGATGTAGAGCTTTTTCTTAACAAACATTCATGAATACACGTGAATTTGCCTGTATGTGCAGTGGCAGCAGCTTTTTACAAAGATGCACATTGAAATAATAAAAGGTTTCATTGTAGGCAATATGCTGAAATCATCTGCCCAGTGTGTGGCAGCGGCCAAAAAAGCAAACAGAATGCTAGGAATTATTAGGAAAGAGATGGTAAGTAAGACCAAGAATACTATCCACCTTATAACTGAAAGAGAAAAACGCCTAGATTTTGACCCAAATCGGGAGATAGACGTTTATCTCACAAAAACGAATAAATCGGTATAATGGAAAGGCGATTTTGGACGTTTTCAACTGCACTCCATCACGGAAGCATACAAAGTTGACGGGGGCGTGTCGGAGACGTGGTGAAGGTGGAACTGGAGCGTGGTTATCGGCCGAGGAGAGATGGGCGCCTTTCGCCGATAATGGAAAAAAAGTATGCGTTTGTAGCTAGAATTTAGGGCACTTTTCCTGGACCCTGTTTTTTCACGAATAAGGCCCCAAAAAGTGCCCTAAATGACCAGATAACCCCCAGAGGGAATCGGGCATGACCTCCCCTGACTCCCCCAGTGGTCACTAACCCCCTCCCACCACAATAAATGATGTTTCACAACTTTTTAATTTCACCATCAAATGTCATACCCACCTCCCTGGCAGCAGTATGCAGGTCCTGGAGCAGTTGTTAGGGGATGCAGTGGACTTCAGGCAGGTGGACCCAGGCCCATCCCCCCCTACCTGTTACAATTGTGCTGCTTAATGCTTATTAGTCGTCCAACCCCCCAAACCCACTGTACCCACATGTAGGTGCCCCCCTTCACCCCTTAGGGCTATAGTAATGGTGTAGACTTGTGGGCAGTGGGTTTTGAGGGGGATTTGGGGGGCTCAACACACAAGGGAAGGGTGCTATGCACCTGGGAGCTCTTTTACCTTTTTTTTGTTTTTGTAAAAGTGCCCCCTAGGGTGCCCGGTTGGTGTCCTGGCATGTGAGGGGGACCAGTGCACTACGAATCCTGGCCCCTCCCACGAACAAATGCCTTGGATTTATTCGTTTTTGAGCTGGGCGCTTTCATTTTCCATTATCACTGAAAAACAAAAACGCCCAGCTCACAAATTGTCGAATAAAACATGGACGTCTATTTTTTTCGAAAATACGGTTCGGTCCGCCCCTTCACGGGCCCGTTCTCGTAGATAAACGCCCATGGAGATAGACGTTTTCGTTCAATTATGCCCCTCTATAATGCCTCTATATCATTCTGTGGTGCAACCTCACCTTGAGTATTGCATTCATTTTTTGTCGCCATATCTCAACGATATAGCAGAATTAGAAAAGGTTCAAAGAAAAGCAACCAAAATGCTAAAAGAGATGAATTCCTGTACGATTCACTAATGTGGCTGTGCCACATGAATCTTTATCGTACCATAACATCATCTTGTATTTGTTCACACTGGAGACTGCTAACGCCTCTCCGGTACTATGTAAGCCACATTGAGCCTACAAATAGGTGGGAAAATGTGGGATGCAAATGTGAGAAATAAATTAAATAAATAAATATAAGGAAAGGCTAGATTAGGACTTTTCAGCTTGGAAAAGAGACAGATGAGGGGAGATATGATTGAGGACTACAAAATCCTGAGGGGTGTAGAACTGGTAAAAGTGAATCAATTCACTCTTTCAAAAAGTACAAAGACCAAGACACTCAATGAAATTACATGGAAGTACATTTAAAACAAATAAGAGGAAATATTTTTTTACTGAAAGAATAGTTAAGCTCTGAAACTTGTTGCCAGAGGATGTGGTAACAGCGGTTAGCATATCTGGGTTTAAAAAAGGTTTGGACCACTCCAGTCTCTCCTCTTGTCTTTTCCCTCTCCCCGTGGGTCTAGCACTGCTCCCTCATGTCTCTCACTCCCCTGCAGTCATGTAAAGTTTACATTGGTCGCCAGCGACAGCAGCAGCAGTAGGACGGGCTGCCTTCGGCCAACACCTGGGTGGGAGAGAGCAGTGCTGGATCTGTGTGGAGGGGAATAGCGGAAGGGTAAAGAGAGACAGGACCAGTGTGGGGAAGAAAGATGCCAGCCCAATGGAGGGAGAGATGATGAACCTGTCAGGGAGGAGAGAGGTGCCGGAAGCGATGTGATTGGGGGAGGGGGCACTGCCAAAGTAAGTTGGCTCAGGGCACCACTATCCCTTGAGCCAATCCTGACTATTCTATAAATTCTGCAAGTGGGAAACACATCCATGAACTGTCCATTCTCCCTCCACGAGTATGCCCATTACATTTGTGCACTATAGAATTTTCATGCATCCTTACAGAATAGCACTTAGGAAGTCTGCATGCATAACTGTTACTTTTCTCTGCACTTACACACACAAAGGGGTAATACCCGTACATGCCTAGTTATAGAATTACCCTTCACAGGTTCAAAGTGTTTTAAAAATGTATTTATGTCAATCTTCTTATATATATCAAAAGAAGAAAGTCACATAAAAATATACATTACATTTTCACATTAATAGGGAGTAGAAGGAAGAACAAAACAAAAAAGGAAATCAATGTGTAAAGTATTTTTATACTGCACATCTTAAATTCTGAGTAGTTCACAAAGTACACACATAATAATAGATTTCAAAAGCTATACAGAATAAATGTAAAACACACGAAACTCAGTTAAACATATGACTTGACAAGATAATCCTAAAAGCAAGCAATTACATTAAAAAAAAAAAAAAAACTTTGGATTCGACATATTTGTAACTGAGTAATAAAACATCTTAACCAGGACATGGGCATTGTTGATGTTTTAATAAACCATTGCTCATCTGCCATTTCTTCATCACTCCTGGTTCCTTTACAAATGGGACATCTTTTGGTTACTATTTGTCTACTTGTCTCTGCTATTTAACCTAGTATAAAATCTTACTTTAAAAAGGAATGTTTTCAAATTAATTTTGAAGTCTGACATATTTTTGCATAGCCTCCATTCAATTGGTAAAGATATAGTGGAATTAGTAAAGACTGGTAAAGATATAATGGAATTAGAAAAGGTACAGAGAAGGGCGACGAAAATGATAAATGGGATGGGACGACTTCCCTATGAGGAAAGGCTGAAGCATCTAGGGCGCCTCAGCTTGGAGAAAAGATGGCTGAAGGGAGATATGATAGAGGTCTATAAAATAATGAGTGGAGTGGAACGGGTAGACATGAATCGCTTGTTTGCTCTTTCCAAAAATACTAGGACTAGGGGGCACACAATGAAGCTAAAAGTAGTAAATTTAAAACGAATCAGAGAAAATATTTCTTCACTCATCGTGTAATTAAACTCTGGAATTCGTTGCTGGAGAATGTGGTAAAAGCAGTTAGCTTGGCGTGGTTTAAAAAAGGATTTGATGGCTTCCTAAAGGAAAAGTCCATAGACCATTATTAAAATGTCTTGGGGAAAATCCACTGCTTATTTCTAGGAAAAGCAACATAAAATGTATTGTACTGTTTTGGGATCTTGCCAGGTACTTGTAACCTGGATTGGCCACTGTTGGATACAGGATACTGGGCTTGATGGACCTTCGGTCTGTCCCAGTATGGCAATAATGTACTTATATTCCAAAGACTTGGGCCTGGTATTGACCATGCATAATTTCTGATTTCTGACAATCGAGCACTGTGTATTGAAAGAATTATAAGAAGGCCCTAATCTTGGTATCACAGAGATTTGAATGGACAATGAAGTTGACAAGCGAAGAAAATACCCATCATAGTTTTAGAAATCAAAAGTAAAATCTTGAATTTAATTTGTGCTATTACTAGGAGCCAGTCTATAATTATTTTAACACTGGAGTGATATATTCAGTCATTGGTGTTCTCATTAATAGTCTAGCACCTGTATATTGAATTAATTGTAAGACTTTCAGCACTGAAGCAGGTAGAGATAGAGAAAGGAAATTATTTAGCTGGACTGACTCCATGACCATCTCAGGAAAAGTGTATTATTTCCTTTAATATAACCTCAGGACTCGCAGGGAACCTCTGCTGATTGAAAGTCCTCTGCAGAGAATGCTTTCAAGATTCACAGATGTTGGGAGAGAACTTTCCCAACCTCACAGGCTGCATTCCTCATTAGCGCTAAGTGGGGTCATTCACTCTATGTTGTGCTCTTAACAAAAACTAACACATGTTATCCATTTTTTTCCTGAATAAATGACAAGTTCCATATTGGTCTGTAATGAAGCTTGGTGTCTCTCCCCGAGCCATCTGTTCTCTCCTCATGAATCATCTCTCCAGAATGCTGTCGTTCGGCCTTCTTTAAGAGAAGAAACAGTAAGGACAGCTCAAGTTAAAATGAAGCATGGTGTAAACACTATTAGAAGACAATGCAATGCTGGCCTACAGTTCAATGAGGTGTTCATTGCAGGAAGGGAAAGACAAGGGCGGCAGTGATTGGAGCATCCATACCCCATAGATTTTTTTTTTTATATCTGGGAATCACTCTTTGAGAACAATACTGTACATTGCTGAAGAATCAACTTAAATGTAGTCAGATATGTCTGCCCAATTTAAACATAGCAGCACTGTCGGAAATCTCAATTAATCTAATAATACTTATTATTTTTATACCACTTCTAAATATATGCATAATGATAAGTATTCAGGTGCAATATGTTACTGCCTAAGAAGTTTTACTCCCCCCCCCCCCCCCATTCTGTAACATGAGCACCTTAATTTACATCTCATTTACATGCTCAGATTATATAGAATAGTGGTACTTATGCAAATGAATGTTATAGATTCATGTGTAAGTCCTAGTTTATTTTGGGTGCTTTTACTAAGCTGCGGGAAAAAGGGCCCTGCGGTAGTGGAGGGGATCATTTTACCTGCGCCCCCAGAACTTTTTTTTTTTACGGCAGTGGGTTAAATCCCCCCCCACCAAAAAAAAAAAATGGCCATGTGGTAAGATAATTCTTACCATGTGATCATGCAGCGGGAAGCAGTTACAGCCACTCATTGAGGTGGCGGTAAGGGTTCCTGTGATATCCCGGAAGTACCTAGGCACGGCAATACCTGATTACCAGCGATGCCTGATTACCACTGGGTTAGCGATGTGCTATAAAACAAATTTCCGGTACACCAGAAATGGCGTACACTAGGGCCAGAACTACCATTGGTGGCCATTTTGGATCGACGATAGTTCTGGGATAATGTGCGGTAAGCCTGGGTTGGGCTTACCGCCACTTTGTAAAAGGGCCTCTTATTTATTTATTTACGACATTTATATCCCACGTTATCCCGAAAACATGCTCTAGTTCCATGTGGCTAACAGTTTAAATTAAAAATACAGGGTCTGAAGTTTAACAATAGTGAAGTAGTATGAGGAAGTGGCTGAGAGTAACAGATTAACAAATGAAGTACAAATAGTGTACACATTGATAGATTCACAATACAGAAAAGAGACAAGATTATCAACTGGTTATTGTTATATTAACTAATGTAATGAATTTTGGAATGAACTGATGAAAAATGAGTTTTTAGCAATTTTCGGAATTATAAGTAGTTAGCAGTGTTCTTTCATCTTAGCATACAATTTGCATAGGGCCAAATTCTGTACATGGTGTCTAAAAAATAGGCACATCCAAAAATAGCACTTAGTTCTATTCTATAAACCATGCCTAAATAGACAAGCGCATAGGGCCAGGGAATGCGCCTACATTTAAGCGTGGCCTTTTATGCCACTGAAAACCTGGTGTAAATACTCATGCCTAACTTAGGCGCAGTTCCCCCCGAATTCTATAACCACATGCGTAAACTTGAGGAACGCCCCTGACACGCCCACACTCCTCCCATGGTCATGCCCCCTTTTCAGCCACACGAGCTGGAATATACATGCGCCTCTTTTTAGAATATGCCTAAAGAGATACGCACATTAAATTCCAATTAGTGCTGATAATTGGTTGTTATTGTCCAATTATCAACACCGATTGGCTCATTAATTAAGTTACATGCGTAAATTGTGCGTCCAATTTAGTATGCCCAACTTGCAGAATCTGGGGGATAGTGCACAATTGTAAGGGGCGAGGCATGGGCGTCACCCACAGTTTGCATGTTGTTTACATGCTAAAATGCAGCATTTAGGTGCATGCAATTGTGCTGCCATAGACAAGGCATAAGTGGAGGTGCCTAATGGTGCATTATGGGACCCTTTTACTGAGCAGTGGTAGGGCTAATGCATGGATGGTGCACACCAAATCTGTACTACTGCAGGGGTAGCGCATGCTGTTTCCCACGGTAGAAAAATAATTTGCTATTTTCTACGACGGGGGATCATTCCTGGCGGTAATTGGCAGTGCGCCCACATTGGGGCGCTGCATGATTACCGCATGAGTAGAGCATGTACCCTTACCGCTAGGTCAATGGTTGGCAGTAAGGGTTCAAGCAGTAAATAGCCGTGTGCTGCTTTTAATTTTAGTACACAGCCCCTTACTGCCTCATTGAAAAATGCCTTTTTTCCCCAGCCGCGGTAAAAAAAATGGCCCAGCACATGCCAAAAACACTCTCCCACACTACCGCAGGCCAGCTTTTACTGCTACTTAGTAAAAGGGTCCCTATATTAATATTCTATAATGGAAGCTGTCTACATACAGATCCTATTATAGAATTTCCACTTAGCACACAGCAGTTTCCCGCCTAACTTTTCTTACCCTTAAAAAATTGCCCCGCTACAGTCTAAGTGGGTACCTGAAACAATGGGAGAATTGCCCAAGATCACAAGAAATTTCAGTGGCAGCAGCAGTGCCTAAAACCTGATTTCCCTGGTTTTTAGCCCATTGCTCTATTCATATTTATTTCATTTAGCTTTTCAGAAATAATTAGTGGTAGTGGGAGGTGACACAGCGCAGTCAGGTGAAAGGGGCCTGAGAAAATGGATAACCTAGAGAATTCAGGCAATAAAACAAATGAGAGTAGTTTTAAAAGAAATGAAAACATTGCTCTGTTTAGGATTAAGTAATTCCTGCTGGATTTCGTTTATGTTTTAAATATATTAATTTCTGTGTTGAGATGTATGTAGACTATTATATGAATGTAGTTATGTAAACCACTTTGAACAAGCACTTTGTGCTGGTATAAGTGGTATATAAGAACTTTAATAAAGATAAAGATAAAACCATGCCTGGGATTTGTATTGCAGCTTGTATTGACACTTTGCTCTCCCTATTTTTGACAATCATTTACTTTAAGCTTTTTACTTTTATTTTTTAAGTTTTGCCTGCAAACTTCTTTGATGTCATTTTACAAAGGTTGTCTCTCCCCCCCCCCTCATTTAAATATGAGTATGTTATGTTGTTTATATATATCTGTAACCCAGTTATGTTGTGAACTACAGGATAACTGTATTTCCTGTAAGTTCTTCTACTGCTATTGGCCCCCATTTAGCACATGTTCCCTGATGCCATTGTCTTATGGTTTGTTTGTTTTTTATCTACTCTCACTTCAAGCCTGCTGGGTAAGTAGCCCCCTCCCATTGTGTACTTGAGGTAAAAAAAAAAAAAAATAATAATATATATATATATATATATATATATTTGCCTTACATTTGTAATCCTTCTGCTGAGCCCTCTTCAGATCCTTGAAGGTGCATTGTTTTTTTCACCATAAAGTTTTATTACTAGTGCTTAATAGACAAAAAGGAAGTGAAAGTGAAACTAGGTGCGGGGTGGGGTGAGGCGGGGTAGGGCCAGAAGTGGACTTACTCCAACACACACAATACTTCATTTCTGGATAAAAAAGGAAGCTAGTATGTACATATACTTGGAAAATTTGTAACATTACCAACAAGATCTTGGACTAATCATTGTTTTTTCCCCAACATTTACACATTTGATACCATAGTGTTCTCCCTAGAAATTTTTGGCAGCCAGGTGCAAAGAAGGAGTAGTGCCCTGCAATGGCAAAAGGAAGCAAATTAATTTTTACTGAAGCACTAGCTTCCTTTTGCAGGGCAGAGTAGCTGAGTTGGGGCAGAGAAATGCTTAATTTTCCAAAGACCTGTGGTCTGACACAGTATTGCAGTTCTTATGAGTTAAATATAAACATTCTCTGTATCCACAAAACTCCAACCTCCCTACCCAAAAGCATGTAGGACAATCTGATTCTCATGTCATGTGAGCAACAACATGAACAACAGACACACTATGAAATACAAAACTTGACAAAAATTCCAATTCATCATACATGTAGCGAACCTGACATATAACACTAGCACTCATTCCTAAAATTCAAATAGCAAGAACCCTACCTATGAACAGGCAGCACTACAAATACTACACTGAGCCATAGAACACCAATACACCTACTACACGTGGGATTTTTATACATATCTACACAAACCACACATAAACAACATACTGCACCTCTGTCACAGGCCAAACACAGCCACATGGAGGGGTATTTTCAATATGATGGCTAAGCCCTACTTTGGACATTTTGCTGTTATAAAATTTGCACTTGGTGCACATCATCCTCGTATTTATATATAGGCAACCTTTTGAGAATTTAACTCTATGCGGCTTGAATCCTGTGAGATTAATTTTTAAAACCATATTTGTGTGTAAAATGCATGTGTGAAAATAGATTTATCCTGCCCTGGGATGCCCTAAACCAGTGTTTCCAAGACCATTCCTGGAGCACCCCTTGCCAGTCAGGTTTTCAGGATATTCACAATGAATATGCATGAACTTGATTTGCATACATTGCCTCCATTATATACAAATCTATTTCATACATATTCATTGTAGATATCCTGAAAACCTGACTGGCAAGGGGTACTCCAGGACTGGACTTGGGGAAACACTGCCCTAAATCACCAGGGATTTGGAACATGGCTCCAGGAGGAAGGGGGATCATAATGGAGTTAGGATTGTTGCTTGGGGGGTCTTTGGATGGGAGGGCCTGGATTGTTGAGTAAAGGGATTTGGGGCAAGATGGAGGAGGCCTGGATCGTGGAATTGTTGAGTGGGGGGAGATTCAGGGAAGGATGGGGGGCATGGATTGTTTAGCAGGGAGGTTCAGGGGAGAATTATAGGGCCTGGAATGTTGAGTGAGAGGGTTTAGGGGAGGATTGGGGGCCTGGATTGTTAAATGAGGGGGTCAGAGAGGATTTGGGGCCTAAATTGTTGAGATGGGGGTTTGGAGAGGATCGGGGGCCTGGATTGTTCAGTTGGGGGGGGGGGGGGAATCAGGGAAGATTTGGGGATTATTGGTTGCCTGATACCAACAACGATACCTTTAAGATGCAGCTTAATAACATGAGGCAGCAGTTTTGAAGCCCCAATATTTCCAGCATGGTAAATTAACCCCAGTTTTGGATTGGAGTTGTTTTACTGTTATTTTATGCCCACAACATAACTTGCAGTTTTCATCCAGTGCACATCGCAAGCTGCGTTCTGATTTTTATATAGTATGAGCTTCTTTTTATGCATTTGTGTGTTTTGCATCTCATTACTATATAACCCCAGTGACCTAAATATTACTACAGTAGGGCAAGACAAGTTGTGTTAAAGCTCTTTAATTCACGTTAAGATGCAAATAACACAACTTAATGCCCTAACAGCTTGATAACTTCCCCCCACCCCAAATAATCATATTATGAAATGTTTCTTTGGCAAGATAAAAAGCAAGAAAAGAGTAGATAGTATTCAAAATGAACAGGGCATCCTGGTTTATAAGTTGCAGGAGATAGATAATTGTTTTACAGATTATTATCAAAATCTTTATTCTTCACAGCTAACGACTTCACATTCAATTATCACTCAGTGACTTAGTAAGCAATCTCTCCTGCACCTCTCTGAAGCAGAGGCAACTGTGAGACTTTGGAGGAAGTGTATACAGTGATCGCCTTCATGAGAAATAATAAAGTGGCAGAGTTTTCTAAAAACTTGAAGGATAGTTAGCTCTGAAAATAGTTGAGTTTTTCAATTTGATAACTAAGGGGGCCTGCGCTGGTGTCAGCATGTGTTGTTGACATGCGTCGAGGCCCCCTTTTACTGCAGTGGGTAAAAGGCAGGTCTTTCTTTTTTTTTTTCAGGAAATGGCCATGCAGCAAGTGACCATTTTGGGGAGAGCAATTACCACCACCTATTGAGGTGGCGGTAATGGCTCCCACGCTAACCCGGCAGTAACCAGGCAGTGCACGGCACTGCCCGATTACCACCATGTATACACTAGAGCTATAAAAATTAAAATATCTACGTAGCGCCAGCTATGACATGTGCTGGAGGTGGGAACTACCGCTGGGCTGCTGCGGTAACCCAGCCGTACTTCCCTTTTAGCGAGCGGTACACATTATTCACCATGTAGGTAGGTACCTTCTCTGTCCCTAGAGGGTTCACAATCTAAGGGCCCTTTTTACTAAGCCGCGCTGTAGGCCCACTAACATTTTAGCACTCACTAAAAATTAGCGTGCACTGATGATAGAGACACCCATTATATTCCTATGGGTGTCTCTAGCGTTAGCATGCACTAATTTTTAGTGCACGCTAAAAAGTTTGCGTGCCTACAGCACAGCTTAGTAAAAAGGTCCCTAAGTTTTTGTACCTGGGGCAATGCCAGTCTCCTATTATGAAGCCACAATTGCAGTTATACTTAAGGAAGGGAACGATTCAATATTGTGCAGTAATTACAAACCAATATTGTGGTTGATCTCCTAGAAAGTAATACCTGCTTTCTCCTTTTTCTTCCTGTTTTGTGAGTACTGTCTTGCTAAAGGGAATTTAAATTTATAATCCTGTTCACTACTTTGGGTCAATATTTCAGAGTTGCTATGATTTATTGTAATGCACTCCCTACAGCAGCTTAAAATTTTGATCACTGCACAATTTATAATTATATTGAAACAATGGTGTGTTATGAACTGGTAGAGAGTAATATCCCTTATTGGTGAAAATTATTCTGATCTGAGTTCATAGAGATTCATCTCCCTTTTGTCAAAATTTACCTTTTTGATAGAAACATACCAAAAGTTGTATCTTCTGCTGACATAAGGTCCTTTTACTACGGCGCACTGAAAAATGGCTTGTGGTAGTGCAGGCGCGGGTTTTGGGCGTGTTCTGGTCCATTTTTCAGCATGCCTGTAAATTTCCACACATATCCATTTTGGGTCTGTGACTTTACCGCTAGCCATTGACCTAGTGGTAAAGTCACGTGGTAACCAGGTGGTAATGACCTATGCGCCCCAACATTTTTCAATCGCAAGTATCGGCCTCATATCAAAAATGGAATTACGGCAAGAGCCACACAGTAGCCAGGCGGTAACTCCATTTTGGCGCGCGTTGAGAGTGCTTACAGCCTTATGCAGCTTAGTAAAAGGGCCCCCAAATCTTCTTCTGATCTTTGATTATGAGGTGATCTTCAGTGATCTCTCCCTTTAATTAAAGTATTAGACAGGGTTGATTAATGGATCTCTGAGTGGAATCCTAATTAATTCTACCTGTTGCATTAGTTCCTTATTCAGAATATTGAAATTTTTTATTTCTTTTCATTCGTTTTTCCTAAAGAAAGGTTTCTTTGTATTTCATTTATGCAATTGCTTCCGTTGTTCTGTAGGTGTAGGTGGATATACTCTTTTCATGGAAAGAACCTGTGCTGGTTTCAGTGGCCTAAGGGAAGGATACCACAAAAGATAAAGGAAGAATACTCATTATTCCATTATACTGTGGATAGGGCCACACAATCTATCCCTTTGCTTGGAATTGTCCAGTTGCCACAGAATTCCCACAAGATACTGGAGGAACAGCCAAGTCAGGGAGGCAAGAAGAATTTTAAAATTCTTGCTGCATTATCTATTCCTGGGCTGCCATTGGAAACTTCAAGCTGTGGATACAGCATGCTTTGAAATCTCTTAACAATATTTTTTATAAATGCACAGCTCTGTTAATAGGTTGGAAATAATAATAGTAATAATACTGTATTTATTTATTTAGTTCATAGTATTTAATATACCACCTTTCAACAATTACATCAAAGCGATTTACATTAAGTAATGATTTACTGACATAAAACAACAAAGAATCAATTCTAACATGACATTAATACGAATAACCAGTGGGAAACAGTAGGAAGGGACAGGCATTACACAAAAATAATTAACCTATGAACTATAATTACCGGGACACATAAGGAAAGGAATATTAGCGAATTTGCAGAGTGAAAAACTAAAATCCTAATATTCTTCAATTAAGATGGAAGGCATTCATAAAACACCACGTTTTAACTCCTACTTTCAAATTCTTATAGGATGGTTCTAGCCAAATTCCATAAAGTAGGAGCATGGCAGCCAAAAGCTGTCCGGCAAGAAGAATCAAGCCATAGCTTACTATGGTGGGAAACCAACAAGAGGTGCTGCTGTGATGACATCAGACTTCTAAAGGGAGAAGGAATGCATGTAAATAAGCTGATATACCTGTATAAAACACTCCTCCCCCCCGTTTACTAAGCCACATTAGTGGCTGCTATGCACTAATGCCAACACAGCCTATTCATCAGGATCTAGCGCAGTTTAGTAAAAAGGGGAGAAATATTTTATATTTTAATCTAAAAGAAATTGGTAGCTTTATCCATTCCTACCCTAGCTGAGATAATAGTTAACCATCTCTCTGACCCCCGTGTGCAACTTTCTTTAAATCAGCCACCTTACTTTCTAACATCTTTGCTTTACCCCTCACTATCAATTCAAATATTCTATTACGTACTGTGTTGACATTGTAAGTAGTATACTATCCAGCTTATAATCGAAAGAGAAAAACGCCTATATTTTGACCCAAATCGGGAGATGGGCGTTTTTCTCGCAAGGGCGCCCAAATCGGTATAATCAAAAGCCGATTTTCGGCGTTTCCAACTGCACTCCATTGTGGAAATGAATAAAGATGAGGGGGGGGGGGTGTCGGAGGCGTGTCGGAGGTGGGACTGGGGCGTGGTTATCAGCCGAGGAGAGATGGGCGTCTGTAGCTGATAATCGAAAAAAAAGGCGTTTTTACCACGATTTTGGGTCACTTTTTTTGGACCCTTTTTTTCACGAACAAGTCCCAAAAAAGTGCCCCAACTGCCCAGATGACCACTGGAGGGAATCGGGGATGACATCTCCGGACTCCCCCAGTGGTCACTAACCCCCTCCCACCAAAAAACCCCCCACTTTAAAAACTTAGAAAAGATGGCTGAGGGGAGATATTATAGAGGTATATAAAATACTGAGTGGAGTGGAACAGGTAGATGTGAATTGCTTGTTTACTCTTTCCAAAAATACTAAGAGTAGTGGGCACGCAATGAAGCTACCAAGTAGTAGGTTTAAAACAAATCGGAGAAAATATTTCTTCACTCAACATGTAATTAAACTCTGGAATTCGTTGCCAGAGAATATGGTAAAAGCAGTTAGCTTAGCGGGGTCTAAAAATATTTGGATAGCTTCCTAAAAAAAAAAGTCCATAAGCCATTATTAAAATGGACTTGGGAAAATTCACTGTTTATTTCTAGGATAAGCAGCATAAAATGTAGTGTACTGTTTTGGGAGCTTGCCAGGTACTTGTGACCTGGATTGGCCATGTTGGAAACAGGAAACTGGGCTTGGTGGATCTTCGGTCTGTTCCAGCATGGCAACACTTATGTACTTATGTACATAGGAATAACGCATAAACTAAGTCCACCTTTTACCGCGGTTTGGTAAAAGGGCCCCTAAGGTAGTTCTACCTCGATCGCATGCCGTTTCCTGGACAATGAAAAATATTTTTGTAATTTTTTTTGCAGTGCTAACCTGGCGGTAATCGGGCAGCCACATGGCCACGCAGTAAGAATAATCTTACCACATGGCCATTTTTTAATGGCTTTCTACCCACTGGGGGAAAAAGGGCTCCTAGCACTACCGTAGGGCCCTTTTTTTTAACCACAGCTTGGTAAAAGGACCTCCTAATGAGCTATTTTAATTTGAATCCACTTAAAGGATGGAACCGACTCCTCAGAATCAGTGCTTCCGAGAGATGAACAAAATCATGAAATTCTGTGGAAATGTTCTAGCCTTTACCAATTATGAGAGCTAGTTGATTGGACAGCAGAAAAGAGCCTTTATCCAGCTCTATGTCATGCAAGGTAGATACCAGTGTAATTTTTGAAATGTAATGCTGTGAAATCTTCATTGCACTTGACAGAGACAAATCCAAATCTTTGGCCTTTTCTATGTTACTCCATTAAATATGCAAGTGCAATTTAGCTTCATTGAAACCATTGTAATGCAGAAAATGAACTGTTTTGTTTACCTGATTGTATGCTATCTACCTCAAAGTAAAGCAACACCCTGAGAAACAGCAGGCGTTGTACAGAAATCATGCTGCTTGCTCCAGTTAGTGTTGCACTTCTCCCCACTTGGGTTCCTAATTGCTATAATTTCGGGGGGGGGGGGGGGGGGGGGAGAGAGAGAGAGAGAGATCATTGTATTAGGCCTCAAGCAAGCCTGGGAGAAGTATGGACCATCTTTGTCTCTTTCAGTAGCACCAAGGAGTGAAAACGTCTATGCTCTTAATAGATGAAAAGCCAGTACTTTCATCTTCTAAACATTATATTACAAATTCATTTAGTATAAATTTTTACCCACTAATCCAAAAAACTGCACAGAGCCCAGGTGCATCATGAACTCATAAAATAAATCAAGAAAAAAACAAAATAGAGACAGCACAGGCCTGAAAACAAATAAAATCCTGGCACAATTATACCTAACCCAAGTTAACAGGTTGTAGTTCATTTCAAAAGCCTGATTGACACTATACAAGTACCATGCACCATTTTCCAATGGCAGCTGCAAGGGGCAGTAGCGAGTGTACCTCACTCCTGCCCCCATCACCCCCACTAGGATCACCTGGGTTATCAGGTAGGCCCAGGGAGGCGTATCTGGACTTGGGAGATTTGGGGGGGTCGTTGTGTGTGGGGGGATTAGGAAGGGTTTGAGTTTCTCAAGGAGGAGAGGGGGTAGGAAGGAGGGGTGCCCCCTTGAAGAGTGGGATAAGGATTGGGGGAACTTAAGACTGCAAACCTAGTTTTGCAGGTCCCAGGTGAAAATATCAGCCAGGACCTGCTTAAGTTCTGGCAGCCAGCCCCACCAGATTTAGCCCCCCCCCCCCCCCAATATTCAGTGCCGGTGCCCAGTCATAGCCCAGCACAGAATATTCAGGGTTAATCTAGCCAGCGACAGTCAGCGTTTAAAAAAAATGCTGACCGCCACTGACATCATGAGGTGGCGGTAAGGGCTCCCACACTAACCTGGCAGTAAGTGGGCAGCACGTGGCACTGCCAGATTACACACGGACTACAAAAATTGAAATATTTTTGCAGCACCAGAAATGGTGCGTGCTGGGGGAGGGAACTAACACTGGGCTGCTGCAGTAGCCCAGCGGTACTTCTTATTTTAGCGAACGGTAAGCACGAATTGGGCTTATTGCCACTTCAGAAAAGGGGCCCTACTTGTTTTTGAGGGATCTATAGTGTGTCTGCTTTAATTCCGGTGCAATGTATGCCTTGTGTTTGCCAAAATTTTGGGGGGGTTTCATATATGGGGTATTTTCTCATGATTTGGAGTTTTTAATTTTTTTTTTACCATATTGTTTTGCACATTTGTTTTAATAGCAATGTTTTAAAATGAGCAGGTTAATTAATAGGTAAATATGAGTTATGCAGTAATCTTTTGAGGTGCACTAACCAAGGAACTCTTATTAAACTACAGTAAAATTTACAGCTACTGTGGCTGAATGCAGCATTATATAGCATGAGAGCTGCAAATTTTACACACCACCCAATTGGGACAGAGCCAGTATTTTCTAATGCTAGTCCTACATTAAAGTGGTAATTAGTGCACTGTACCTGATCACAGTTAACGTGGGAGCACTTACTGTCAGCTTGCTTCTATACCTCCTTACCACAGCTCAGTAAAAGGATCCCTGAGTCTTTCATTCCTCCTAACACAAAATTACTGCAAAATTAGAAGAGCTTGAATTTTGAGCATGGACCAATAAGATGGTTGTATGCTGGGACTCTGCTGACCTTAACAGCTCAACAAAAGCTTATTTGTACCTGGGGCAATGGAGGGTTAAGTGACTTACCCAGAGTCACAAGAAGTTACAGTAGGAATCAAACCCAGTTCCCCAGGATCAAAGTCCACTGCACTAACCACTAGGCTACTCCTCCACTTTCAACATTCCATCTAGAATCTGAAATAGGGAAAGGGAAATGGGACTTGATAAACCACCTTTTGGTGGTTTTTGCAACTACATTCAAAGCAGTTTACATAGTATATACAGGTACTTATTTGTGCCTGGGGCAATGGAGGGTTAAGTGACTTGCCCAGAGTCACAAGAAGCTACAGTAGGAATCAAACCCAGTTCCCCAGGATCAAAGTCCACTGCACTAACCACTTGGCTACTCCTCCACTGCTGGGCAGGCAGGATGGACCGTAAAGGTCTTTATCTGCCGTCATTTACTATGTTAACTGGCTTTTAGTCATTTTGCAATTATAAATACAACCTGTTATCATTTTTTTTAATCATCCTTGAAGTTTTTGTGCAAGAAAGGCCTCTTTGTACTAGCCTTGCTATTTCACAGAGATATTTAAAAAAAAAAAACCTGTGATTCCTCTGAGCCTGCAGACATCTGTGCTGCTTCATCTGAACAGCAATTCTTTACAGTAATTACACCCTATTCCATATTCAGCTTGAATTATCACACAGGAAAAAAAAAAGGAATCAGCCTATCTCTATCCCCTTCCTTTGCTTGCTCAACCCCTCTCCGTCTAAAAGTATTTCTTTATTAACAACTAAAATTGTCACTTGGGTTTTGGTGGATTTTGAAATTTGTGGCTTTCCTAGACCACAGCTGTTTTCCTACTGGAGCGAGTACAATGCTTTATGGAAAGAAAGAATCTGGTGCCCCTGTAGGCCAGTATTGCTACTGCCCTGCAGTGGTTAGATGATTCATTCCAATTTCGATGTGTTCCTCAGCCTCCTCTTCTTTTTCCAGCTTCCATGAGCAGAGTTATGGCACCATCTGTCTTTTTTAAATGTAGACCTGTTCCTTAAACCTTGAATTCAGTCATGGAGCAATTAGAAGTACTTGTCAAGGTATAATGAAAATGTTTATGAAATCTGAATGAACAGATGCATAAAGAAATCCTACAGCTGCTGAACTACTGTAGGGAATGCTTCCCTCCCCCCCCCCCCCCTTTATTTCTTTGGGAAAAGGATTCAATCAAACTTTAAGGAACCCTGATTTTAAATACATTTAGGAATGTTGGATCTTAATGATGCACCCTTGTACATACAGTGCCAGCTTGTTGGTTGGGCCCGGGTAGGGATTTCCTGTCTACCCAACTGCACCCTGCTCCCCACAAAGGGGGTGGACCTTTACTGGCTCAACCCCTCTGACAAAATGAATGGGTTTATTAGTCAGGGGCTGTGAGGTATTCCAGTTTTATATGTTATTAGGATTGTAGCATGGATTGGATTTGAAAGGAGCTTTGTGGCACTTAAAGTTTGCTTGTGCTCAGGCTCCTGGTGCACCCCTCATTATGTAGCACCTTGGGTGATCATCATTTTCACCTCGCTCTAAAGTCAGCTTTGGCAATAACAAAATAGTATCCCCAGCAAGAACAAAAACATGTTAGCAATGGGGAAGATAATGTTAATATTATAAAAAAAACATCTTTGCAACTTACTTGAAAGGTATTAATATAGAAACAAATGTTTTCCAGAGAAGGGGAAATGGTAAAACCAGAGGACATGAATTGAGGTTGAGGGGCGGTAGACTTAGGAGTAATGTCAGGAAATTATTTTTCATAGAGAGGGTGTTTGAAACATGGAATGCCCTTCCAAGGGAGGTGGTAGAGACAAAAATGGTGACAGAATTCAAAATAGCATAGGATAAACACAGAGGATCTCTAATTAGAAAATGAATGGTATAAAAATTCTTAAACTTAAATGGCTGCATGTGTGTAGATGTGTCAAGTGACGATTAGATGGCGACTCTGGTTGAGATGAGCTAGAACCGGTGCTGGGCACAATTATATGGTCTGTGTCTCATATATGGTAATCCAGTTTAGGATGAGCTGGTAAGGGCTTCGACAACAACTTCAGTGGCTGGAATCTGAGGGCACTGCTGGACAGGCTTGTACGATCTGTGTCCCTCAAATGACAAGACAGATAGGCTAGGTGAAAAGTGACGAGGAAAAAGCAGGCTTCCTAAACAAATGCATTTGTTCTGTATACAGAGAATAAAAACCTAAAGAATGCTCTCAGTTAGGTGATAAAGGCATACATGGGAATGGAGTAGGTATCACACCATTCATGGAAGAAAGTGTTTATAAACAACTTGCAAAACTGAAAGTGGAGAAAGCAATGACACTGGCTGAGATCCATCCCAGGATATTGAGGGACCTCAATGAGGTTCTGATTGGTTCTCATAAAGATTTAATAAATCTTTGGAGATGTGGGAGGTGCCACAGGACTGAAGAAGAGTGAATCTGGTCTTTTTTCACAAAAGTAGGGACAGAGAAGAAGTGAGAAAAGTGGAGACAGAGAAGAATTGGGAAACTTGAGGTTTGTAAGCCTCACTTCAATACCTGGAAAAAATAATGGAGGCTATGATGAAGGAAAGATAGTGAACTTCCTGCAATCCAACAGGTTGGAAGATCTGAGGAAACATGATTTTACAAACGGAAAATCATGCCAAACAAATCTGATTGATTTCTTTGACTGGATGACCAGAGAATTGGATTGTACTGTGGGTCAATCTGGAAAGAGGGAGTGGAAAATGTATTTACACTGGTGTGATATACAGGCCTCCTTCACAGACAGAAGATGTGGACAGAGATTTAATTTAAGACATTAAAAATGTAGCCGTGAAAGGGGAAGTGCTACTAATAGGTGATTTTAATATGCCAGATGTTGATTGGGATATCCTGATTGCAGGGTCTTCTAGAACTAGGGAGATCCTAGATTCTCTACAAGGTGAACTGTTCCAACAGTTGGTAATGGAGTCCACACAGGTTTTGGAGTCATACTCAACTTAGTGCTTATAAATGTGTAGAGTGCTTCTGATCTTATAGTGAGTGATCATCTGGCATCCAATGATCATCAGATGATGTGGTTTAATAGTAAAACTCCACCATATATCCCAGCATTTATAAAAATGTTTCCTCGATTATTCAAATTAATTTAGTCTGTCCCACAGTCAGAAGCATCTGTTTTCACTTAATGCTAGTTTGACAATTTTGAATCAATATAAGTGTGAAGCACAGGACAAGTTTGCAAGCTACACAGTCTGAAGGACCACAACCTGAAGCTTAAAATATTATGCAAAGCATGACCCAAGAAAAGAGAGGTGCTGTTGCTGGGAGATTTCAACCTGCCGGATGTGGATTGGAAAGTTCCATCTTTGGAATCAGAAAGAAGTAGAGAGATTGTGGATGCTTTTCAGAGTGCTCTGCTCAGACAAATGGTGACAGAACCCACAAGGGAGGAAGCAACACTGGATCTGGTTTTCACAAATGGGGAAAGTGTGTCAAATGTCCAAGTGGATGCCCACCTGGCAGCAGTGACCATCAAACAGTTTGGTCTGATATAACAGCTAAAGGGAAGGGCAGCCACTCAAAACTCAGTCCTAGATTTCAAACATGCTGACTTTAGTAAAATGGGGGAATACATGAAGAAAAAATGCAGATGGACTGGAAGGATATATGAGAAGTGGAAAGACAGTGGTCCAGGCTAAAAGAAGCTATAAATATGGTTACAAACCTTTATGTAAGGGCAGTAAATAAAAACAAGATAAAAAAGAAACCAATACAGGGGTGTGCTGGTAAATTTTTAACAACAGGCTCTTTCTCCGGACGTAGCCAGCTCTACAGTTGGAAGGGCCAGGGGTGGCTGGGGGGGAAGCAACACTTGCCTCTCTCTCCTCCCTCCCCTCGTGCGGGCATGCTAGGCATACCTTTGCTGGCAGCCAATAAATGGACTGCCACCACTCCCAACGTCTTGCTCTAAGCAGCATGCTGGAACTTCTCTCACATGCTTGAGAAGTCCCAGCCTGCTGCCCAGAGCTGGAAACAAGTAACGGGAAGCAGCAGTAGTCTATTGACTTGACTGGCAGGGCTCAGCATCCCCACCAGCAAAGTAAAAAGGAATTCAGCAGGGGGCCAAGCCCACATTTTGGGAGCCAGTTGTTAAAGTAGCCATGGAGGGCCCTACTTTAACAACCGGCTCCCAAAATTCTTAAAAACTTAACAACCGGCTCTTGCGAGCCTGTGAGAGCCTGCTCCAGCACACCACTGAATATGGTTCTCCAAGCAAGTGGCTGAGAAAATAAAGGCTAAAGAGTTGGTATTCATGAAATACAAAAAAAACTCATGAAGAGAAACACAGAGAGGAATACTGGATGAAAATGAAAGAAGCCAAGAGAGATATATGTCTAGCAAAAGCCCAAGTGGAAGTACAAATGGCTAGAAATGTAAGGAGGGGCAACAAATTGTTTTTCAGGTATATTAGTGAAAGGAGGAAAACTAAAAATGGAATTGTGAGACTGAAAGATGCTACGAACCGCTATGTGGAAAATGAAGAAAAAGCAAATGTGCTAAACAAAAACTTCTGTTCTGTTTTCATGAAAGAAAATCCTGGAGAAGAACCATGATTGACTGGCAAAAGTACATATGAGAATGGAGCAGATATAGCACTGTTCATGGAAGACAGTGTTTATGAACAACTTGAAAATCTAAAGGTGTACAAAGCCATGGGACCGGATGGGATCCATCTCAGGATATTGAGGGAACTCAAAGAGGTTCTGGCAGGTCCTCTTAAAGATTTGTTTAATAAATCCTTGGAGACAGGGGAGGTTCTGTGGGATTGGAGAAGAACGGATGTGGTCCCTCTTCAAAAAGTGGTGACAGAGAAGAAGCTATGAATAGAGAACAGAAATATTTTTAAAGCAATTCCACCTTATCTTTATCTTTTTCTACATATTTCTCCCCTTCACTTTTGAGTCTCACAATGTTACTTTTGCACTTCCTCCTACCACTAACATATTTTTAAAATGTCTTGTCTCCCCATTTTATTGTATTGGCTATTTTTTTTCTCCCATTTGCACCTTTGCTTTCCTGACTACTCTACAAGCTTCTCTTTGCTTTTCCAGTTATTGTCTGTCTTTCTCTTTGTCACACAGGCTGAGAGAGGAATAGGGTTGACTAGTTCTTTTCAAACAACAATTTTGAAATATTCTTCAACTTCTGTTCCACCCTTGAATAAGGTTTATAATATTCCTGTTGCAGTGAGACAAACGGGGGATGTTCCTGGGGTTTCCGTGGCTCCGGATTCACTTCAACAAGAAAGTATGGACATAAATAATTTGTCAACTATTTTGGAGTCTTCTCTTTCTGAAGTGACTGATTGAGGAACACTTTTGGCATCTTTTGTTTTTGAACAAAATGCTGTATTACGGTCATATTTTCGAAATAAATTATTTATTATTTATTATTTCCAAACCAAAGTTTCAGCGTGCTTGTCTGACATTGCTGTCTGGATGTCTCAACGCCACCTGAAATTAAATATGACCAAAACCGAGCTTCTCATTTTCCCCCCCAAACCCACCTCCCCGCTCCCCCCGTTTTCTATTTCTGTTGATGGCTCTCTCATTCTCCCTGTCTCCTCAGCTCGAAACCTTGGGGTCATCTTTGACTCTTCGCTCTCCTTCTCTGCTCATATCCAGCAGATTGCCAAGACCTGTCGTTTCTTTCTTTACAACATCCGTAAAATCCGCCCCTTTCTTTCCGAGCACTCTACCAAAACCCTCATCCACACCCTTGTCACCTCTCGTTTAGACTACTGCAATCTGATTCTTGCTGGCCTCCCACTTGGTCACCTCTCCCCTCTCCAGTCGGTTCAAAACTCTGCTGCCCGTCTCATCTTCCGCCAGGGTCGCTTTACTCATACTACCCCTCACCTCATGACCCTTCACTGGCTCCCTATCCATTTTCGCATCCTGTTCAAACTTCTTCTACTAACCTATAAATGTACTCACTCTGCTGCTCCCCAGTATCTCTCCACACTCGTCCTTCCCTACACCCCTTCCCGTGCACTCCGCTCCATGGATAAATCCTTCTTATCTGTTCCCTTCTCCACTACTGCCAACTCCAGACTTCGCGCCTTCTGTCTCGCTGCACCCTACGCCTGGAATAAACTTCCTGAGCCCCTACGTCTTGCCCCATCCTTGGCCACCTTTAAATCTAGACTGAAAGCCCACCTCTTTAACATTGCTTTTGACTCGTAACCACTTGTAACCACTCGCCTCCACCTACCTTCCTCTCTTCCCATTCACATTAATTGATTTGATTTGCTTACTTTATTTATTTCTTGTCTATTAGATTGTAAGCTCTTTGAGCAGGGACTGTCTTTCTTCTATGTTTGTGCAGCGCTGCGTATGCCTTGTAGTGCTATAGAAATGCTAAGTAGTAGTAGTAGTAGAAATCCACAGGCTTTGTTCTGTGGACAGAAGGATTGGAATCCTGATGTAGCTAACTTATGTCTACTCAGGATAGGAGAAAGTTATTTCTAGCAATGCAAAGACTCAAGGATTAGGTGCCTTGTACCTTTTGGCATATCCCTGTAAATGTTTAATTTGCTATTTAGGAGTGAAGTATGTTTTGGGGGAACCTCAACACTTAAGGGCATTTCTAGATGTTAAAAAGGTCACCAATCGTAATGTATAATCTGATGGCATTTAGATAGAATATGTGGATATGAAGCTCAATCTATGGCCTTGCCTTAGTAATGTTTTCTTATTTTTATCTCCTAATTATTCATTGATGCATCCCTCTTTTTTGTGGACTAAGAAGGGTTTTAATTTTTTTTGTATTATTGATTTTTTTCTTTACTGTTATATATGCCTCCATGTTTCTTAAGCAAGTGTATACTTGTGAACTATAGTTATAAACTTAATAAATATTAAAGTAAAAAAAGAATAAAGAGAAATGGTGAGTGAATACCTATGAAACAGGTCTCCTTCACATATTTCTTCTGGACCAAACTCCCTCCTTCTCCTATTAAATCCCTTACTACAAAAAAAGAATTCCTTAACAGGGTTAACAGCCTGTAAAAGTCTGTCTGTAAAGCTATTCATTTTTTTGCCTTAATTACCCTCTGCCTATACTCCTTAAACCTCCCCCTCCATTCATTCTTAATCTCTACCAGTGGTGCTCTAATTGCCTAACTTCCCTTTTTTTAATGTACATTTTACTCGATAAATACCAAAGACAACTCTTTGAAAAGAAATTTAGAGTGTAAATCGGGAAAATAAATAATCCAGTGAAAGCATCACTTAGGAAATAGTATATAATGTAGGCTCAAGATAAGAAAACACCAAGATTGAAAATCCATAGGAAGATGGATATTTACCAGAAAAGTTCTAAAGAATAGAAGAATAGAGTAAAAGACATAAACGTTACCCATACTCAGAAAGGACCTATGTAATTAATGAAAAGTTGGTTCCATCATGAGAAAGTAACACCCCTTTTCCTTTCAAAAAAATCTGAGTTCAACAAGCTCATTACCAAAATATACATTGATTATTCTGACCACCAGAATATATGGCAGGACTGATATGATTATCTCATGGGAATATTAGACCTGGAACCACATGTTTTTTTTTTATTTTTGCAGTTCTTGGACTCAAAACAGGTAATTTATAAAGGGTTTTTTAAATACACATTGGGTTATTTAGCTGTTAGTTACTGATACGATCTACCTACTGATTTGAGGAGGCAATCAAACTATATGATCTTTCGAAGATTGTTGAAATTTTTTTCTGTTTAGGACATTTTTAGTGTGATTTTTTGTCAGGCTGGATTTTATATGTATTATTCCTGGAGTTGATCCAGTTTACTCTCTTGTGAGCCACACTGAACTGTTATGGTACGTGTGGGATAAAAATGACACGTTATGTTATGAAAGAAAGAAAGCATTTACACTAACTTTCCCTTTTAACATTCACACTTTCTGAAGATAAAAAAGGAAATGATACCAAATTTTAACCTGGTATCAATTGACTTGAGTCTCAATTTTATTAAAAGCAGCTGTAGATAAAAATGAAACTATAAATGTAATTAAAATGTCCATATGCCCACCATGTTTTGGTACCTCAGTGCCTGCTTCAGGGGCAGTTTTTACAATTGCAGGCAGTAATTCCATCTATGGTGGTAAGAAAGCAAACGACAGTCAGTGTATATAAAGGATGACGTGATAGAAGCTATTAGAGCCAAAAGAACATCCTTCAAAGTATGGAAAAAGGATCTGAATGAAGAAAATAAGAAGCAACATAAGCACTGTCAAGCTAGATGCAAAGCACTGATAAAGAAGACTAAAAGAGAATATGAAAAAAAAACTTGCCGTGGAGACAAAAACTTATAATAACATCTTTTTCAAGTACATCAGAAGCAGAAAGCCTGTGAGGGAATCCGTGGAACTGTTAGATCATGAAAGAGCAAAAGAGGCACACCTTCATGAAAGAAATCTCAGTGAACCTGGAAGACATACTGAGCCAAATTGATAGATAAATCACCTGGACCGGATAGTATGCACCCCAGGGTACTGAAAGAACTCAAACATAAAACTGCTGATATGATGTTTGTGATCTGTACATAAGTACATAAGCATCGCCATGCTGGGACAGACCAAGGGCCCATTGAGCCCAGCACCCTGTCACCCACAGCGGCCAAAAGAACAAGCAATTTGTCCTGCCAATCCTAGAAATACTGTATTCCCTCATGCATTCAATAACATTCTAAGGCTTTTTCCTCCAGGAAGTCGTCCAACCGTTTATTGAAGTCCGCTAAGTTAACTGCCTTAACCACCTTTTCCGGCAGCGAATTCCAGAGTTTACACGTTGAGTGAAGAAAAATTTCCTCCGATTCGTTATAAATTTATCAAACTGCAGCTTCATCGCATGCCCCCTTGTCCTAGTATTTTTGGAAAGTGTAAACAGACGCTCCACATCAACCCGTTCCATTCCACTCATTATCTTATAGACCTCTATCATATCTCCCCTCAGCTGCCTTTTCTCCAAGCTGAAGAGCCCCAGCCTCTTCAGCCTATCCAGATAGGGAGGCTGTAATCTGTCATTAAAATTGTCAGCTGTACCTGAAGATTGGAGTGTGACCAATGTAATGCTGATTTTTTTAAAGGGTTCTGGGGAGATCCAGGAAATTACAGACCAGTAAGCCTGACTTCAGTACTGGGCAAAACAGTGGAAACTATTATAAAGAATAAAATTACGGAACACTTAGACAAACATGGTTTAATGGGACAGAGTCACGACAGAGTCAACATGGGTTCAGCCTCACCAATTTGCTTCATTTTTTTGAAAGTGTGAATAAATTTGTGGATAAAGGTGAGCTGGTTGATGTAGTGTATCTAGATTTTCAGAAAGCTTTTGACAAAGTTCTTTATGAGAGATTCCTGAGAAAATTAAAAAGTCATGAGATAGGAGGCAATGTTATTCTGTGGATTAGGAAGTGGTTAATGGACAGAAAACAGAGGGTAGGGTTAAATGGCCACTTTCCTGAATGGAGGAGGATGAATAGTGGAGTGCCACAGGGATCAGTACTAGGGCCGGTGCTATTTAACATATTCATAAATGATCTGGAAATTGGAACAACAAGTGAGGTGATTCAATTTGCAGATGACATAAAACTTTTCAAAGTTGTCAAAACACATGCAGATTGTGAAAAATTGCAAGAAGACCTTAGTAAACTGGAAGACTGGGTATCTAAATGGCAGATGAAATTTAATGTGGACAAATGCAAAGTGATGCACATTGAGAAATTACTGGCCTGGAGGGTGTGCCCTTAGACAATCAATGAATACCTGACCTGAAGGCCAGGAGGCTCAGGCCAATAGCAGATGAGTCGTAGATAAGGCTGGAACTGAAGACTGGAACCAGAGCGAGCTGGACTGGACCTGATGACCAGACTCCCAACAAGCTGGACTGGAACCACAGCAGACTGGACTGGAGCTGTAGACTGGAACCACAGCAAACTGGGCTGGGGCTAAAGACTGGATGGACTGGAGCTGAGGGCCAAAACCACAGCAGGCTGGACTGGAGCTGAAACCTGGAACCACAGTGGGCTGGATGGAACTGTAGACTGGAACCACAGTGAGCTGGACTGGAGCTGTAGACTGGAACCACAGCAGTTTGACAGGAGCAAGGCAGGACTAGAGGTTGACAGGAAGAAGGCAGGCCTGGAGCTTGACTGGATCAAAGCAGGACTGAAGCTGGCAGGAACAAGACAGGACTGGAGCTTGACAGAAACAAGGCAGGACTGAAGCTGGCAGGAACAAGACAGGACTGGAGCTTGACAGAAACAAGGCAGGACTGATGCTTGGCTGGTATGAGGCAGATGTTGTGAAAGCAATGAAGAAGAAGATTGCCTGGCTAATATAGTCCTATCGCTGATGTCATTGGGGTGCACCGGGGTAGCCACCCAGGAGAAAGAGGCACGTTGGGCATGCACGCATGCTTAAGACACAGGCCGCAAGGGTATCTTGTAGAATGAGGCGCTGCATGTCCGAACTGCCGCACGGGCCCTGACCCGGAGACGCTGGTCTCAGGGTGATAGCTCAGGTGGATCACAGCCTCCCCCTTCTAAGCTAGGTGGGTCAGAGTCGGGACACAGTGACAGCTGTGAGAGAAGAATAATTCAAATCATAGTTACTTGATGCTAGGGTCCACCTTAGAAGTCAGCACTCAAGAAAAAGATCTAGGTGCCATTGTAGACAATACACTGAAATTTTCTTTTCAGTGTGCTGTGGCAGCCAGAAAAGCAAACAGGATACTAGGAATAATTAGAAAAGGGATGCAAAATAAGACCAAGAATATTATAATGCCTCTGTATCACTCCATGGTGTGACCTCACCTTCAGTACTGCATTCCATTCTGGTCGCTGTATCTCAAAAAAGATATAGTGGAATTAGAAAAGGTTCAAAGAAGAGCAGCCAAAATGATAAAGGGGATGGAACTCCTCTCATATGAGGAAAGACTAAAGAGTTTAGGGATCTTCAGCTTGGAAAAGAGATGGCAGAGAGGAGATATGATTAAGGTCTTCAAAATCCTGAGCAGTGTAAAATGGGTAGAAGTGAATCAATTTTTACTCTTTCAAAAATTTCTAAGACTAGGGGACACTCAATGAAGTTACATGGAAATACTTTTAAAACAAATAGGAGGAAATATTCTTTCACTCAACAAATAATTAAGCTCTGGAACTTGTTGCTGGAGGATGTACATTGGTGAGCGTATTTGGGTTTAAAAAAGGTTTGTACAAGTTTCTGGAGGAAAAGTCCATAGTCTGTTAATGAGATGGACATGGGAGAAGCCACTGTTTGCCCCGGGATTGGTAGCATGGAATGTTGCTACTGATTGGGTTTCTGCCATGTTCTTGTGAACTGGAATGGTCACTGTTGGAAGCAGAATACTGGGCTAGATGGACCATTGGTGTAACCCAGTATGGCTACTCTTATGTTCTTATGTTATGTTCACCCCAAAGCAAGAAATAAATCTGATGATAAAATGGCTGGGAACTAAGTCAGCCGAACATGTGTGGGCATTTAAAGAATGCATATTTGCTTGACCCCTCCAGAGGATTGAAAGAAATGTAGAAGAGACTGAACCAGTGCTATGGCAGCCCAGAAGCTATCCAAAAGGCACTGATGAAGAGAATAAGGAGTTTTCCAAAGGTTATAAATAAAGATAATGACAAGTTAGAAGGATTAGGAGATCTCCTTCAGGAACTGGAAGCAATAAAAGCTGATCTGAACCTTCCAGACCTGTGCTAATTGGATACAATACAGCCATATGACATAAAAGAGAAACGGTAATGAATAGGCACAAAGTATAAAGAGGACAATCAGGGGAAATTTCTTCCCTTCACAGTCTTCATGAAGATTATCCGAGATTTGGGAAAGAGGAGAAATGATCCCAGCTTCATGTTTGATGTACCTGAAGCAGGAAAGACAAGCTACTTCCTGAATGAAAAGCCAGTCAAGAAGTGCAGCATCACCAGGAAACCTATAGCTGCACATGCGACAGATGTGTCGCCCGCAGCAACCTCACTATCTGATCATCCTCCTACTACAGAGAAAGTAGAGGATCCAGACCAACAGTGTCCTATATATAAGAAACCTCATCCTCTCAAGAAATGTCAGGATTTTAGGGATAAATCCTTGAGAGAATGTAAAGAACTTTTGAAAAAGTACAGAATTTATTACAAATGTTACTCTTCATTTGGCTTCATTTAAAGACTGAAAAGTAGCCATCAAGTGTACGGAGTGCGATAGTGACCCAACATGTCAACGCCTTACACCCTGACAAGAGTAAACCTACTTCTCCAGGAACCCCAGCCTCAGAGTCAAGCCATGGCAGGGAGAAGGAGACAGATCAAGCATCATCACTGACATTGCTCCAACCTGTACACGTGTGTGAAGGAGGCTGCAGTGGAAGGTCATGCATCAGGATATGTATAGCTAAAGTATATTTATTTATTTGTTACATTTGTATTCAAAAGAGCAACCAGAAAAGGCAGTAAAGATATAAGTCATCATAGATGAGCAGAGTAATCAGACCCTGACAAGTCCCCAAATTCTATAACACTGCACATAATTCTTTGCAATGCTTCTGACCTGCCCATGCGCTTCCCATGACCCCTTTGGGGTTACATGCAAGAAGATTTGGGTGTAGATCTTTATATAGATGTAATAATTAGAGCCAATTAACACTAACAGCCAATTATTGATTAACAGTTCACAATTTTTGGGCACCATTTACAGAATCCTAGAAATAACATCCAAGTTGTAACTATGTAAAGAATCTCTGACAGCTAGTTCAAATTGACCCTGAAAGGTTTTGATGCACTTTCCCTTATCAAGGACATCAATTAAGGACTAAATTTTATAAATGATGCCAAAACATTGGCACAGCAAAAAATAGCACTTGGCGCTAGTCTATATATGGTGCTCAAAGTTAGGCGCCATGTATAGAGTAGTGCTTAGCACTGGGATCCACAACTACCTATAGGCGCGAGCATTTACACCAACTGAACCCTGGTGTATGTCCTTTTGCCTAAATTAGGTGTGGATCCCCTTTATTCTATAACAGTGAGCATAAATTGCAGGAACGCCCCTGATCTGCTCATGCCACCGTTTTGGAGCTGTGCATAAAATTTATAGGCAGATTCGAGCACATAAATATGCACCTAAATTTAACTTGATGCCACTTAGCACCAATAGTTGCTAGGGCCCAATTGTTACTGCTAATAGACTTGTTATTCAATTAAATTGCAAATGCAAATTGGGCATATGCCCAATTTTTAGTTCCATTTATAGAATTTGGAGCTAAATGTGCAATCTCCTTCATGTCTGAGACTTCAAACATAATATTCTGGGGTTACATTAAAGGTTATGGTCGTTTCCAGGCTACTTATACCATGACATCAGCTTGCAGAATTATCTGAGGGATAAATGAAAACTCTTTAGTGAAATCAATGCAGAGCATTTAGCTCAACCACAATTATATTGCAAAACAGGCAACGCTATATTTCATGAAGATATAATTTCATACATGGATAGGGGTATAAAGAATCTAATTTAAAATATCTTAGCCTTAGAACATCTGCACCGGAATAAAGCAAATTATGGAAAACACCCCTCACCTAGCACCAGGATGCATTTTATGGCCATCCCAATTGTGCTGAACACAGTTAGCCATGAACATACTAAGAAGGATTTGCAAGGATTTGCCTTAATTTAAATTTGTTTTATAAAAATTAGCAATAAACCTAGAAAACTATTAGTGGTGGTGGCCAAGTCTTGACAGGATTCCAAACATATTAATGCTCTCTGTTCTGAGAAAGGGGTATTGACTAATAAGACTGAAAATATTTCTCAGGCATTTAGGGAATTCTACTTCTCCTTATATCAGGGGGTAAAAGGAGAATGCCAAGGTCATGAGGCAATTCTTAGAGGGCCTTTACGGTATTTGCCCCAGCTCTCTGAATTCTGAGTTTACAGCAAAGGAGATTGAAGCCATGATTTAATGAGCTAGTTGCTACAAAGCACCATGCCCTGATGGTTTTTCAGGGGTATTTTATAAATTAGTGCAGGATGTGCTGGCAAGTTGTCCTAGAACAGCAGGTTTTATCCCTAAAGGTGGCCAGGGCTTTGATTATGGTCATTCCTAAACCTGGGAAAGATCCACTGTTGCTACAGAATTCTATAGGTCTGTCTCACTAATTAACTTTAAAATGTGTCAAAGATACTTGCAAACAGGTTAATGGAGCACCTGCCAAACTTAGTTGCAAAGGAACAGGTGGTGTTTGTACATAGTAGGTACTCAGTGTTCCATGTGAGAAAGATATTAGCCACGATAGAATTTTTTCAAGAGAGAGCAGATGTCCTCTTTAATAATCAATTTTGATAGTGGAAAAGCATTTGATAGGGTAGATTGGCCTTGCACAAATTTGTGCATGCAAGTTATAGAATAAGGTCAATTGGATGTTAGTGGAAATTAACAGTCAATTATTGATTATAATTGGCCTCAATTGGTACTAATTGGCACCAATTAGCAGTTACATGTGTAACTGCCCTTAGTCACTATTCTATAAGTTATAAGTCCAAATTCTAAAGCACACAACTTCAAGGGGGTATGGAACTGGGAGGGGCATGGGTGGGTCAGGGGCAAAAGTGCTCACACCTAAAGGTAGTCTAGAACTGTAAAATATAATTATAAAAAGATGAGGAAAACTCAATGCAAAGAAAACCAAGTACATGACATCAGACAGTTCAACAGTGGGCCTGCTAGTCTGTGGTGAGCCAATAGACCAGGTGAAGGAATTTAAATATCTGGGATCAGTGAACTCCCTGTCAAAAGTTGCTGCAACTGCTGATATCTCATCCAGAATTGGTAGCACCTAAGCAGCCTTCACTAGTCTAAAATGGTGCTTGTGGATGAAGCATGGTGTTACACTGAAGACAGTGGTGTAGTGTGATATCCCCCTTCTCACTCAGGTTGACCTGGTTCTCAATATGCAGATCATATGCAAATTAGTGGGCTACACCTTCTTGCTCAGGGTGACCTGGTTCCCACTAAGCAAATTAAACAGGTCTCACCAACAGCATATTTCTCAGGCAACTCTTTATTCCAGCCCCTGGGCACACTTCTTCTAGCTTAATACTTTATACTTTCATAGGTCTTCACACTGAGCCGCCCCACACAGATACATGGGCTCAGTACTAGCTTCAATACTTTGGGGACTCCCAACCCCAGGCTTTGCAGCCTGCTTCTCTCAGTACTTTGGACACACAGTCCTTCCTTTGAACACACAGTTCTTTACAAGTACTGGGGACACACAGTCCAACACTAATGCTTTAGGGACTTCTTACCCCAGGATTTTCAGCCTGCTTGTCTCCTTTGGACACATCGTCCACTACAAATCCATAGGGTTAGCCAGTATCTTCCAGGGGGATCTCTCTTCTTCTGCTGCCAGCTCACCTCTCTTCCTTTCACCTCTCAGGTGGGGTATAAAGTGGTTAATTAGCTACACAGGACCCAGCCCATAACCTCCTACACCTGTGGACCCCCAGGACTCTCCCCGGTCCTAGGAACCTCTTAGTTCTCACAGTAGCTAGAAATAAATGGGCCCCCAGTGAAAAAATTAAGATGGACCCCCTATAACACCATCCGCCTCATAATCGAAAGTTAAAGACGCCCATATTTCGACCCAAATTGGGAGATGGGCATTTTTCTCGCAAAGGCGCCCAAATTGGTATAATCGAAAGCCGATTTTGGGCATTTCCAACTGCACGCCGTCGCGGAAACGAATAAAGTTGATGGGGGCGTGTTGGAGGCGGGACTGGGGCGTGGTTATCAGCTGAGGAGAGATGGGCGTCTTTAGCTGATAATCGAAAAAAAAAGGAGTTTTGACCGCAATTTTGGGTCACTTTTTTGGACCCTTTTTTTCTCACAAACAAGTCCCAAAAATGTGCCCCAACTGTCCAGATGACCACTGGAGGGAATCAGGGATGACCTCCCTGGTCTCCCCCAGTGGTCACTAACCCCCTCCCACCAAAAAAAGCCCCACTTTAAAAACTTTTTTTCCAACCTGTATGCCAGCCTCAAATGCCGTACCCACATCCTTGACAGCAGAATGTGTTTGATCCTCTCACAGCCTTTCCCTGGGTCAGATGTGGCTCTCGGGTGCACTACAGGGTCACATCAGCATTAGCTTGTATTACAGTCTCACGATGTTGGTGGTTGGTAGGCTCTTCTCCCATGGTGCCTTTCCCCCTGCCTACTGGGTCAGAGTGTGCCCTGTTGTGTTTCCTGTTGTAGTCCATGCGGTAGTGGCCATTTTTGTAAGCCAGTTTTAGTTCCCTTTCCTGTGTTAGCCACGTTAGACAACTTAGTTCTTCCCTTGAATGTGGCTGAAAGAGGGCATTGTACAGCATTCTGCCAGCTCTGACCTACTGCTAATCTCAGTACCAGGGAGACTCGTTGCCAGTGGGGCACAACCTCTGATCTGCAGTTAACTGTGAGTAAAGGCGGTTATTCTAATAAAGGACGTTTTCGGAGAGATTAGTCTTCAGGTGTCAACCGGTGTGCCAATGTTATACAGCAGCAACAAGTCCTAGAGGCCGGCGTGTATGCAGGTCCCTGGAGCACTTTTAGTGGGTACCGCAGTGCACTTCAGCCAGGTGGCCCCAGGCCCATCCCCCCCTACCTGTAACACTTCTGCTGGTAAATGGGAGGCCTCCAAAACGGGGTATGATACATACCTGTAGCAGTTGTTCTCCGAGGACAGCAGGCTGATTGTTCTCACGACTGGGTTGACGTCCGCGGCAGCCCCCACCAACCGGAAGAAGCTTCGCGGGACGGTCGGCACGCAGGGCACGCCCACCGCGCATGCGCGGCCGTCTTCCCGCCCGTGCGCGACCGCTCCCGCCAGTTGAATGACTAGCAAAAGATGAAACACACAACTCCAAAGGGGAGGAGGGAGGGTAGGTGAGAACAATCAGCCTGCTGTCCTCGGAGAACAACTGCTACAGGTATGTATCATACCCCTTCTCCGAGGACAAGCAGGCTGCTTGTTCTCACGACTGGGGTATCCCTAGCTCTCAGGCTCACTCAAAACAAAAACCCAGGTCAATTGAACCTCGCAACGGCGAGGGAACAACAGAAATTGACCTACGAAGAACAACTAACTGAGAGTGCAGCCTGACCAGAATAAATTCGGGTCCTGGAGGGTGGAGTTGGATTTACACCCCAAACAGATTCTGCAGCACCGACTGCCCGAACCGACTGTCGCGTCGGGTATCCTGCTGGAGGCAGTAATGAGATGTGAATGTGTGGACAGATGACCACGTCGCAGCCTTGCAGATCTCTTCAATAGTGGCTGACTTCAAGTGGGCCACCGACGCTGCCATGGCTCTGACACTATGAGCCGTGACATGACCCTCAAGAGTCAGCCCAGCCTGGGCGTAAGTGAAGGAAATGCAGTCTGCTAGCCAATTGGAGATGGTGCGTTTCCCGACAGCGACCCCTAGCCTGTTAGGGTCGAAAGAAATAAACAATTGGGCGGACTGTCTGTTGGGCTGTGTCCACTCCAAGTAGAAGGCCAATGCTCTCTTGCAGTCCAATGTGTGCAACTGACGTTCAGCAGGGCGGGTATGCGGCCTGGGGAAGAATGTTGGCAAGACAATTGACTGGTTAAGATGGAACTCCGACACCACCTTCGGCAGGAACTTTGGGTGGGTGCGGAGCACTACTCTGTTGTGATGAAATTTGGTATATGGAGCATGAGCTACCAGGGCTTGAAGCTCACTGACCCTACGAGCTGAAGTAACTGCCACCAAGAAAATGACCTTCCAGGTCAAGTACTTCAGATGGCAGGTATTCAGTGGCTCAAAAGGAGGTTTCATCAGCTGGGTGAGGACGACGTTGAGATCCCATGACACAGTAGGAGGCTTGATAGGGGGCTTTGACAAAAGCAAACCTCTCATGAATCGAACGACTAAAGGCTCTCCAGAGATGGCTTTACCTTCCACACGATAATGGTAAGCACTAATCGCACTAAGGTGATTCCTTACTGAGTTGGTCTTGAGGCCAGACTCTGATAAGTGCAGAAGGTATTCAAGCAGGTTCTGTGCAGGGCAAGAACGAGGTTCTAGGGCCTTGCTCTCACACCAAACGACAAACCTCCTCCACTTGAAAAAGTAACTCTTTTTAGTGGAATCCTTCCTAGAGGCAAGCAAGACCCGGGAGACACCCTCAGACAGACCCAACGCAGCGAAGTCTACGCCCTCAACATCCAGGCCGTGAGAGCCAGGGATTGAAGGTTGGGGTGCAGCAACGCTCCGTCGTTCTGCGAAATGAGAGTCGGAAAACACTCCAATCTCCACGGTTCTTCGGAGGACAACTCCAGAAGAAGAGGGAACCAGATCTGACGGGGCCAAAAGGGCGCTATCAGAATCATGGTGCCGCGGTCTTGCTTGAGCTTCAGTAAGGTCTTCCCCACCAAAGGTATGGGAGGATAAGCATACAGGAGGCCGGTCCCCCAATGAAGGAGAAAGGCATCTGACGCTAGCCTGCCGTGTGTCTGAAGCCTGGAACAGAACAGAGGCAGCTTGTGGTTGGTCTGAGAGGCGAACAGATCCACCGAGGGGGTGCCCCACTCTCGGAAGATCTTGCGTACCACTCTGGAATGGAGCGACCACTCGTGCGGTTGCATGACTCTGCTCAGTCTGTCGGCCAGACTGTTGTTTACGCCTGCCAGGTACGTGGCTTGGAGAAGCATGCCGAACCGACACGCCCAACGCCACATACCGACGGCTTCCTGACACAGGGGGCGAGATCCGGTGCCCCCCTGCTTGTTGACGTAATACATTGCAACCTGATTGTCTGTCCGAATTTGGATAATTTGGCAGGACAGCCGATCTCTGAAAGCCTTCAGTGCGTTCCAGATCGCTCGGAGCTCCAGGAGGTTGATCTGCAGATCCTTTTCCTGGAGGGACCACAGACCCTGGGTGTGAAGCCCATCGACATGGGCTCCCCACCCCAGGCGAGATGCATCCGTCGTCAGCACTTTCGTGGGCTGCGGAATTTGGAATGGACGTCCCAGGGTCAAATTGGTCCGTATGGTCCACCAGAGCAGTGAAGTGCGGCAACTGGTGGAGAGGCGGATGACATCCTCTAGATTCCCGGTGGCTTGGAACCACTGGGAAGCTAGGGTCCATTGAGCAGATCTCATGTGAAGACGAGCCATGGGAGTCACATGAACTGTGGAGGCCATATGACCCAGAAGTCTCAACATCTGCCGAGCTGTGATCTGCTGAGACGCTCTGGTCTGCGAAGCCAGGGCCAAGAGATTGGTGGCCCTCGCTTCGGGAAGGTAGGCCTGAACCATCTGGGAATTCAGCAGCGCTCCTATGAATTCCAGAGACTGAGTTGGCTGGAGATGGGACTTTGGGTAATTTATCACAAACCCCAGCAGCTCCAGAAGTTGAATAGTGCACTGCATGGACCGGAGGGCTCCTGCCTCCGAGGTGTTCTTGACCAGCCAATCGTCGAGATATGGGAACACGTGCACTCCCAGCTTGCGTAGGTAGGCCGCTACCACCACGAGGCACTTTGTAAACACTCGTGGGGCAGAGGCGAGCCCAAAGGGCAGCACACAATACTGAAAGTGCCGTGCGCCCAGGCGGAATCTGAGATACTGTCTGTGAGCTGGCAGTATCGGGATGTGAGTGTATGCGTCCTTTAAATCCAGGGAACATAGCCAATCGTTTTTCTGAATCATTGGCAGAAGGGTGCCCAAGGAAAGCATCCTGAACTTTTCTTTGACCAGGAATTTGTTCAGGCCTCTCAGGTCTAGGATGGGACGCATCCCCCCTGTTTTCTTTTCCACAAGGAAGTACCTGGAATAGAATCCCTGCCCTTCCTGCCCGGGTGGTACGGGCTCGACCGCATTGGCGCTGAGAAGGGCGGAGAGTTCCTCTGCAAGTACCTGCTTGTGATGGGAGCTGAAAGACTGAGCTCCCGGAGGACAATTTGGAGGCAGGGAGGTCAAATTCAGGGCGTATCCGCACCGCACTATTTGGAGAACCCACTGGTCGGAGGTTATGAGAGGCCACCTTTGGTGAAAGAATTTTAACCTCCCTCCGACCGGCAGGTCGTCCGGTACGGACACTTGTAGGGCGGCTATGTTCCCGTGGATCCAGTCAAAAGCCCGTCCCCGGCTTTTGCTGTGGAGGCGCAGGGGGCTGCTTAGGCGCACGCTGTTGACGGGAACGAGCGCGCTGGGGCTGTCCCTGTGCCTGACGAGGCCTTCGGGCCGGCTGGTTGTACCTACGCTCCGCAAAAGAATAGGGTGCAGCCTGCCGAGCCCGGGAAAAACGCCCGCCCGCGGGGGCGGGTGCTGAAGGCGCCCGGTGGGAGAGCTTGTCGAGAGCGGTTTCCCGCTGATGCAGTTGGTCAACCATCTGCTCGACCTTCTCGCCAAAAATATTATCCCCCCGGCAAGGGACGTCAGCCAGTCTCTGCTGGGTGCGGTTGTCCAGGTCAGAGGCACGCAGCCATGAGAGCCTGCGCATCACTATACCTTGGGCCGCAGCACGAGATGCCACGTCACAGGTGTCAAAAATCCCCCTGGACAGGAACTTTCTGCACGCCTTCAGCTGCCTGACCACCTCCTGATATGGCCTGGACTGCTCCGGCGGGAGCTTATCGACCAGGTCCGCCAGCTGTTGCACATTGGTCCGCATGTGGATGCTCATATAGAGCAGGTAAGATTGGATGCGGGTCACGAGCATGGAGGATTGGTAGGCCTTCCTCCCAAATGAGTCCAGAGTGCGAGACTCCCGCCCCGGGGGCGCCGAGGCGGTATCCCTCGAACTCCGTGCCCTCTTGAGAGCAGAATCCACGACCGCTGAGTCATGGGGCAACTGGGGCCGCATGAGCTCTGGGTCAGAGTGGATCCTGTACTGGGACTCTGCTTTCTTGGGATGGTGGGGTTAGTTAGTGGTCGCACCCAGTTCCGAAGCAGCGTCTCCTTCAGGACATTGTGCAGCGGTACCGTGGAGGACTCTCTAGGTGGTGATGGATAGTCGAGGACCTCGAGCATCTCGGCCCTCGGCTCTTCCACAGAGACCACGGGAAAGGGAATGCTTATAGACATATCCCGCACAAAGGAGGCAAAGGAGAGACTCTCAGGAGGTGAGAGCTTCCTCTCCGGTGACGGCGTGGGGTCCGAGGGAAGGCCCGTAGACTCCTCTGAGGAGAAATATCTCGGGTCCTCCTCTTCCCCCCACGAGTCCTCATCCTCGGTATCGGACATTAGCTCATGTAGCTGAGTCCGGTACCGGGCCCGGCTCGACGTCGAGGCACCGAGGTCTCGGTGTCGTCGAGCGGTGGACTCCCGCGCCGGCGGGGACGGAGCTCCCTCCATCGACGTCGACGGGGACTCCACCTGCGTGGCGGTCGAGACCGGCACCGCAAGCGGCGGCGGTGTCGACAGCCCCGGCGCCGGGCTAGAGCTCGCCGGCGCCACAGTCATCGGCGCCGGGGCGCAAGCACCCCCGACGCCGGCACAGCCTGGCGCATCAGCCCTTCCAGGATCCCCGGAAGGATGGCTCTGAGGCACTCGTCCAGGCCCGCTGCCGGGAAAGGCGGTGGGGCCAGTAAGGGTGTCGGTGCCAGAAGCTGCTGGGGGCCAGGAGACGGCACCGAGGTGCCGGAACCCCGACGCGTCGGTACCTCCACCACCGACGGAGATCTCTCCTCTCTGCGATGACGCTTCGGCGTCGACTCCTCTTCAGGGTGCACCGAGGGCTCCCGGTGACGGCGCTTCTTATCTTTTTTCCGGTGCACGTCACCGGCGCCGGAGGGCATGGAGGAGGAGGAGGTCGATCCCCCTCGGTCTCGAGGTACCGGGTCCGACAGGGTTCGGTCCCGTGGCTCACGAGCTGAGGGAGTGACCGGGGCCGACTGCCCACGCGGCCTCTCAACCCCACTCTCACCGGCGGACCGGCGGGCCGACGGGACCTGTTCTCCTGGGGTCGCTGCCATCGGTGCCGATGTCTCGGGCATCGATACCGGTACCGAAGACCCGGCCTTCGATACCGATGCCGTCGAGGTCGACGTCGAGGGGCCGGCGCAAGTTCCAAAAAGACGGTCCCGCAGAACTTGCCTCGCAACCTGAGTCCGTTTAGGGAGACCGAGACACAGCGCGCACGACTTGAGATTGTGCTCCGGCCCGAGGCACTGGAGGCACCAAGCGTGGGTGTCGGTCTGCGAGATCGGCCGGCCGCAGCGACCACACTTTTTAAATCCACTCGGGACCTTCGAGGACATCGACGGAAAAATCGCGTCGGCGAAGTCAAAGTCGGCAATGGTGGCTAAAATCACACCACGCAAAAATTAGCCGACCGAGCGGCCACTAGGCCGCAACGAGGCGTCCCCGCTGGAAGCGAGGGAAAAAGGGGAGCGCGTGCTCCACACGCGCGAAAATCTTTTTTTTTTTTTTTTTTGTTAACAATACAAAGAAAGAAAAGAAAGAGGAACCGAACGGGAATCCAAAGCAACGATCCGCGTAAACGCGGTCGAAAAATCCGGCGGCTGAACGGAGAGAGAGGCAATTGCACAACTCTCTCCAGTCGCGGAAAAAAAGTAACTGGCGGGAGCGGTCGCGCACGGGCGGGAAGACGGCCGCGCATGCGCGGTGGGCGTGCCCTGCGTGCCGACCGTCCCGCGAAGCTTCTTCCGGTTGGTGGGGGCTGCCGCGGACGTCAACCCAGTCGTGAGAACAAGCAGCCTGCTTGTCCTCGGAGAACCACTGTACCCACATGTAGGTGCCCCCTTCACCCCTAAGAGCTATGGTTGTGTTGTACATTTGTGGGTAGTGGGTTTTGGGGGAGGGGGTTGGGTGCTCAGCACCGTGGTAAGGGAGCTATGCATGTAGGAGCGTTGTCTGAAGTCCACCGCACTGACCTCTAGTGTGCCCAGTTGGTGTCCTGGCATGTCAGGGGGGCGAGTGTACTACGAATCGTGGCCCCTCCCACGACCAAATGGCTCGGATTAGGACGTTTTTGAGCTGGGCATTTTTAGTTTCCATTATCGCTAAAAAAACAAACGCCCAGCTCAAAACCGTCCATTTTTTCAAAAATACGGTTCGGCCCGCCCCTTCACAGACCCGTTCTCAGAGATAAACGCCCATGGAGATAGGCGATTGCGTTCAATTATGCCCCTCCATCTCTCCCAAGGTAGTAGGGACCGGTGGGGGAAGAAGAGGAGAAATCCCTTCAGAGCTCCAGTAAACAAGCCCTGCAAAAAGCAAACACATGCCATACCTATATAGAAAACCTGTCACAGTAACAGAAATAGAAATGCAAGGTATCAGAGATGCACATTCCCAAAGCTGACATATTACAATTAAGAAATTCAGGAAAATATTTTTTTCAACTTTTGTTGTCTCTTTTCTGCTTTTCTCAGTTGTTGGGCTTTTTTCTTAACCCTCTAAGGTCTCCTATCCTTTTGATATTTCTTCTCTATGTCCACCATCCATCTTTCCTCTGTATCCCTATTTGGCCTATCCAGCATCTCCATTCTGTGTCCTTATCTTCCTGCCATAGTCAACATCTCTCATCTATGTCCCTTTCTTACTCTGTACAGAATCCCTCCCCCCTCCCTCCTCTGTTTCATCCTCAGGTCCAGCAGCTCTTCTCTTTCTTCCCCTCCCTCCCTCACTCTCTCTCCTTCTGCTTCCTATTTCCCTCAGGTCCAGCCTATCTTCCCCTTTGCTACAGGTCTTTCTCTCTCTTTCTCTTCCCTCTACTTCCTCTCTCCCTCCCTAGTTCCAGTATCTCTTCCCCCACAGGTTTAGCATTCCTCTCTTCCTCTGTCCTCCTGCACTGGTCCTTTATCTCTCTATAACTCCTCCATAGGTCCAGCATCTCTGCAGCCCCCCCCCCCCCCTTTCAAAACACATGGAAGGTGTCTGGCAGAGGCAGCGATGTAAAGCATTTGCCTTCAGCCAGCCCTGCCAGGGCCTTCCCTGTGCAGCATCCTGTCCACAGGAAGTTGTGTTGGAGAGGTGGTATGCATGATTCTTAGTATCTGTCTGCTTGACCACTGGTGCAATGAAACCATTCAAGAAATTTGCAGCAAACAATCTACAGTGGAAAAAATATAGGCCAATCATGCTTCCGCTTCTTTGGTCATGTCTGCAGAATGAAAGCATGGCTACTGCCAAGATGGTTACTCTAATGAAGTCAACCATCTAGCTGATAGATTATAAAAGGGTTCCAAGAAATACCTGGCATAAGCAAATTGAGGCTGAAGCAAAACTTCTCCAGCTCTGCCTGGGTAATTTTACTGCAGCTGCTCAGGATAGACTGCATTGGAAGAGAATCTGCCCTACTGGTGTTTGACTGTTGGCTTGACTTGATCTGCCATGTACTTGTGACCTGGACTGGTCACTATCTGAGGCAGGTTGCTGGGCTTGGTGGACCTTGGTCTGACCCACCATTCCTGTTCTTATGTTGTTATGTTCTTATGTTTTCACTGTGAGGCAAGCTAGGAATGGCTGGTTGAAAAACTGCATGCAAGTGATTTAGCCCTTTCCTTTACTAGCTCCAGGCTGCCTACATTAAAAAGTAAATATGTAGTGCTTCTGTTCCCTCATATACTTTAATGGGAAGCAAAATTAATAAACAGAATAAAATGAATATTTCATTGATGTTTTTATATCATTTGCAAATGAACTGAAACAGTCTCAATTGTGTCTTTCATTTTCAAATTAATGCACATCTCTGCTATCAGGCACAGTACAGTTTTTGGTTGCATGCATGCTATTTTATAGTAGCAAGATTTCTGCAGACTGGAAAGTATACTGACCCATTCATTCTGTAACAGGTTATCTAAAAGTGCCATTAGTGTGCTTAAATTTATAAAATATTGCCATCCACACTCAAAAATAGCTTAGCGCATAAATGCAAGGGAGCATTCACAAGGGAGGGACAAGAGTGGGGCATAGGTAAGACTGACGTATATACATTTGTTTTACAGAATACTATAATTATTGTATATGCTTGAATATAAACGCATCAGAATATAAATCAAGATAACATTTTTCTCCTAAAGAAGGGGGGGGATGTTTATATGGTTTTTATTCAAGTAATCCTCTCTCTCCTTCCTTCTGTTGCATATGGCATTCTTGCAGTTCCCTCCCTTTCCCAAGGTGCCCTGCCGTGGCTGGCTCTGCCCCCAGCCCATCCGAAACTGGAAACTCCCACTTGCTCAATCCCTCCATTGTAAAGAGGCAACTCCCCTCTTGGATCTACCATAGGCCCCTCCTTGAGCCTACCTTACAACCCTGGTGGACCAGTGGTGAGTTGGGGCAGGAGTGATCTCCTACGCTCCTGCCTGTGCAGGCTCTGTGCAAAAATGGCTACCACAAGTTCCTGTGGAAATCTTGTGAGACTGCTGTTGAAGCCTGTGGCAGGCATTTTCAGCATGGAGACTGCACAGGCAGGAGCATAGGAGGATCATTCCAACCCCAGCAGACCACGGGACTACCAGGGCTGTAAGCTAGGTGGATCTGGGAAGGGTCTGGGAAGGGGCTTTCCTCTTTACAACGGAAGGAGTGGGCCAGTGGGAGTTTCCAGTTGGAGAAGATGGAGGTACAGCCATCCACAGCAAGACACCTCAGGATGCTACGGGGACAATAGTTCTGGTTATGGGGTGAGGAGGAGAGGACCAAAGCGCCAGTCATCGGGTGCGGACTCATGGCGCAAAAATCTTAGTTTATATAATGTTGCATTTAGGTGCTCATATTTATGCCAGTCATAGACATGTCATAAGTGTTTGTGCCTAAATTTTGGCACACCACAGTTGACTTTCGTGCATAAGTGTTCTTATAGTATAAGCTCAATACCCGTGGAAAGCAGCTGCCTAAATTGCCACTTCCTTTAGTAGAACTGCCTTCTAAGCGCATTGTCCATTCTGTTAAAAACATTTTAACATGTGCTCTAATGCCTAGACCTTTTTATGTACAAATACATCTTTACGTACATTCCAAAAGTTGATCATATTTGGTAGAATCCAAATTATATAGGGGGCACTGTTAAAAGTCCATGAGTATTTAAATGCAGTTTGTGAAACATACAGTTAAAATTACAGAGAAGCAAGGTTGAACCGTCTCAGTTTTGGACTTGGCTCTGCCTAGATTGAGGGATGAACCCCACAACTATGAACTTAGTTTATGAGAGAATGTTATTAATATTCTTGAAGATAAGACTCCTTTTAAAGTAAAAAAAAAAGTTAGGAAAGTGAATATTCCTTGCTTTTGTGAATCCCTTGCAACTATAAAGAGATTCTGTAGGCATTTAGAGCACATATGGAGGAAAACCAGGGATAGTTCAGCTTATATTAATTAGAGGAGAGAGGTAAAGGAATATAAGTCTCCAGTAGCTCAAGCAAACAAAGACTTTTTCAGTCGAGAAATTACTGACTCAAGCAACTAAAACTCTTAAAATATTTGATAATTTGACCAACACTGACCGTACTAATGGTTTGTAAAACCTTACAACCTAAGGCAGAAGATTTCGCTTTATTTTTCGCAGATAAATTTAACAAAATTAGACAGTCTTTTATATTGTGTGATTTAGATTCCCTGGTAGTCTCATCTTTCAATTTACAAGTAGATAATATTACTGTAGATAGGACGTGGGATAATTTTGAGAAACGGTTAAGAAATATTTGTCTAGACTTTAAAAAAAAAATCATGCTGTCTGGATGTTTGTCCAATTAAGCAAGAGTTTTTTTCTGAATCTTAGGCAATTACATGTGATAAACTCATCCCTGCAGAAAGAGGATTTTAAGATTCTGGCGCAGGCGGTTCTTCTTCCCCAGCTAGATTATTGTAATTCATTGTATTCTCAGATTGCTTTTGACTCGTAACCACTTGTATCCACTCGCCTCCACCTACCCTCCTCTCCTCTTTCCTCTACACATTAATTGATTTGTTTGCTTTATTTTTGTCTACTAGATTGTAAGCTCTTTGAGCAGGGACGGTCTTTCTTCTATGTTTGTGCAGCACTGCGTACGCTTTGTAGCGCTATAGAAATGCTAAATAGTAGTAGTAGTAGATTACTTGTAAATTGAAAAATCAGTTACAGCTACTACAGAATACAGCAGCTAGATTAATCTCTGATTTGGGTCATTTTGACAGTGTAACCCCCATTCTCAAGAAACTTCCTTGGCTTCCTATATGTCAGTGTATTAGATTTAAAATGCTATGTTTAGTTTTCAAATCACTTTCTGGGATGAATGCAAAGGGTTTGGTGGATTTGCTTGCAATCCCTTCTTTTGGGAGAAATCTTTGCTTCCATCAGACTCTAATATTAGGTTATCCTATGTTTTGCTGTACTTTTACAGCCTGCCTCACTAACACAGACTACTCAACAATTACTATGGATTCTTTGGATTCGTATTAGGTAAATGAGACTTTTATTAGAGGTTCACTTCAAACGGAGAGGGTATAAGTCATTATTGTCTAAGATAAACAATGATTAAGATATACAGATCTATTTTATAGTTGAAGAGAAACAATCAATACATCACTGGTCATACATCACTACATCCAGGCTCTTGTCATCAGCTGGAGAAGCCCTGTGTTTACAGCGGTAGCCATGAGTCTCTTGACCAGGAATGGTCTCTGCGCGATACGTCTACCCACAGATGAGCTTCTGATTTCACTATAAGAGGCCTCCCTTTTTATTAGGTTTAGAACTCATTTTCAGAGCTAAGAAAAATTACAGAAGGTGCCCAAGAAGGTGCTTACATGCTCTCTGGTCCAGGTGTCTTATCTTCTGACTTAGAAACATGCCTTTCATTTTCACACACATACCAAATTAATTAGAGCCATGTCTTCTCTCCTTACACATACCAAATCATTTTCACATAAACAGAATTACTTTTAACGAGAGAGTCACTATCGGTCATACAGACAGAGTTGAAAAACAATCTATAAAACTTTTCCATTTCATCCTACAATGAAAAATATAAGAATCAAATCTATTCTTGAGAATCCATTTCCTTTCCAGGAGGCATGTTACTGGAATGTGTTACCCATGAATATGAGAACTCTGTCTTCTTACCTATTTTTAGGAAGATTTTGAAGACTTATTTATATGGGTGTTAATTTTACAAGTTTGTATTAGTGAGTTATCATATAATAGTTGTTGGGATTTGTGTAATTTCTTTATTGTTGAGACTTCTTCCTTTTGTGAACTGTAGTGAATCCTGTAAGGAGCAACAGTCAGCATACAAGACCCAGATCGAATAGGACTGCAACCTAGAATCAGGAAGCCAAAGTGCAGAATGCATTCAGAATACAAAAGAAACTGTTCCAAGCACATATCTCAGAACCTTCGCAGTATCAAATATTGTAATAATATGTGGCCAGAAGGATGATAGAGAGGGGTATAACCAGCAGAAGAAAGAAGGTGTTGATGCCCCTCTACAAGTCGTTGGTGAGGCCCCATTTGAAGTACTGTGTTCAGTTTTGGAGGCCTTATCTTGCTAAAGATGTAAAAATACTGGAAGCAAACCACACAAGGAGACACTTGCCGACCTGAACATGTATACCTTGGAAGAAAGGAGAAACAAGGGTGACATGATACAGATGTTCAAATATTTGAAAGGTATTAATCCGCAGAGAAACCTTTTCCGGAGATGGAGACGGTGGTAGAACTAGAGGACGTGAATTAAGGTTGAAGGGGGGCAGAGAGGAGTAATGTCAGGAACTATTTTTTCATGGAAAGGGTGGTAGGTACATGGAATGCCCTCCCGTGGGAGGTGATGCAGAAGAAAACGGTAATGAAATTCAAACATGCATGCAATAAACACAAAGGAATCCTGTTTAGAAGGAGTGGATCTACGAAATCTTAGCGGAGATTGGGTGGTGACACCGGTAATTGGAAAGCAAAGCCAGTGCTAGGCAAACTTCTATGGTCTGTGCCCTGAAAATGGCAAGGACAAATCAAACTCGGATATACATATAAAGTATCACATACCATGTAAAAAGAGTTTATCTTGTTGGGCAGACTGGATGGACCGTTCAGGTCTTTATCTGCCATCGTTTACTATGTTACTCATTACTATGTAACAGCTAATATTAATACTAATATATAGTTCTATATACCATCAAACACCATAGTATTATAAAATTACATAATAATATATTCAAATCACACCACCGCTAATATCTAACTGAACTATGCAGTCATTTATCTGTTTATTTCTCTCCCTGCTGCCTGCATCTTCCTGTACATCTACCCATGTCCTGAACTTTATATCATGCTGATGAAGTGGGTTCTGGTCCTTGCAAGCTCATCCTTAACATATTGGTTAGTCTATAAGTTGCCATCTGCCTCTGTCAAATTTGTTACACCAGACTAACACAACTACCCTTTTATAAAGTTTTATAGTTATACGGTATCATGTTCAATAAGAACAGCAGGTTGGCAGTCTATCATAAGTTCCAGTCTAATACCTTTGGATCTGGCTGTGCAGAGAAACCCAATATAATGCAAACCAGGAATTGATTGTTTTCATGGCACTGCCGATGTGACAGCCTCACTGTTGCTTCAGTACAACAGCTGGTTTCTCCCATGCATGGGTGTATACAGGCATTTTGTTTCCTGTAGATTTGACAACTCTGCTAATAAAAAAAGAAATCAGCTTTCACACCAGAGAATGAAAAATTATTTTTGCTTTATTCGTTCCCCCCTCAGCTCCAGCAACCACTACTATATATTGATAGATATAGATAGATCTATTTAGATAGATTTTATTGTACAGGCTCTTCTGTGCTTTACCCTTAGGGATAACTGATTAAAATCAATGTAAATGAACATCAGGCAACTATAGATATACTGAAGGCTTTTGTCATCTTCCATACCTCACTTCTGTGCATTCACTCTGTCTGTATTGCTCTCAATCTGCTGTCACTCTACTCTGTTTTCCTGCTTTCAAGGGGAGAAATGTGATACTAGAGCCTGTTCTAAAGAGACTCCGTTGTAATTGCATTTGCTGCCAGTGATTCCCATGCAGAGAAGATTCATTAATCAATTCAATTTGATATACCATTCATGACCATGAAGTCCTTAAGCAGTTCACAATTAAAAATATTTAAGCTTCATTTATACTATAAACCTGATAAGACTTTGTCTTTCTTAATTGAGCTGCCAACCAAGGCACTTACAATTGCAACATAAAATTTAGCAAAAACGGACAGCTGCAAAGAGAGGCCTGAATGACCAGTGATAACATCTTACTTTGTGTACATATGTGCACCGTATACATATCTATATAGGGGTCAATATTCAGCAGGAGCCAATCCTACCTGGACAATTTCCGCACCCTGGGTCTAACCCAGATTTTCAGTGGCACTTTTCTGGGTAGTACCACTATCTGGGCAGTCTGTTTCGGCACCTTTCAAGCAGTGTTGGAGTGGTCTAGAGGCAATTATCTGGGCACCATCAATATTCACCAGATAGCTACCCAGTTACCTTAGGACAGAAAAAAAGGCTAATGATTAGGGCAGTAGTTTGAGGAACTGGATTCAATTCCCACAGCAGTTCATGACCCAGGGCAATCACTTAACCCTCTGTTGCCCCAGATTCAAAAACCTAGGGGGTCTTTTACAAAGTGTTGGTAAGTCCAACGCAGGCTTACCAAACTCTAACCCGGCAGTAATTAGGCACTGCCATATGCTGCCTAGTTACCACTGGGTTACCATCAGGTTCATTTTTGAAAAAGAAGGACGTCCATCGGAAGATGGATGTCCTTCTCACAGAGACGTTCAAATCGGTATAATCGAAACCCGATTTTGGAAGTCTCCAACTGAAGTCCGTCGCAAAGACGTCCAAATTTCAAGGGGGCGTGTCAGAGGTGTAGCAAAGGTGAGACTTGGGCATGTCTAACACTTGGAAGTCTTTGACCCATAATCGAAAAAAGCAAGGACGTCCCTGACGAACATTTGGACGTTTTCATCTAGACGTGTTTTATTTTTCGAATAAGGCACAAAAGGTGCCCAAAATGATCAGATGACCACTGGAGAGAATCGGGGATGACCTCCCGTTACTCCCCTAGGGGTCACTAACCCCCTTCCACCCTCAAAAACATCTGTAAAAATATTTCATGCCAGCCTCAGATGTCATGCTCAGGTCCGTGACAACGCATGAAGGTCCCAGGAGCAGTTTTAGTGGGTACTGCAGTGCACTTCAGACAGGCAGACCCAAGCCTACACCCCCCTACCTGTTACATTTGTGGAGGAAAGAGCGAACTCTCCAAAACCCACCACAAACCCACTGTACCCATATATAGGTGCCCCCCTTCACCCATAAGGGCTATGGCAGTGGTGTACAGTTGTGGGTAGTGGGTTTTGGGGGGGGGGGGGGGTTGGGGGATCAGCACACAAGGTAAGGGAGCTATGTTCCCGGGAGCATTTTATGAAGTCCACTGCAGTGCCCCCTAGGGTTCCCGGTTGGTGTCCTGGCATTCAGGGGGACCAGTGCACTACAAATACTGGCTCTTCCCATGTCCAAATGGCTTGCATTTGAACGTTTTTGTCATGGACGTCTTTGGTTTCGAAAATAGCCGAAAGTCAGAAACATCCAAATCTAGTGACGTCCAAATTTAAGGATTTGGACATCTCTGATGGTATTTTCAAAATGAAAGATGGACTTCCATCTTTTTTCGAAAATACTGTTTTCCCTGCCCCCAGATTTGGACGTTTTGCAAAGACGTCCAAATCGCAACTTGGGCGTTTCTTTCGAAAATGCCCCTCCATGTGAGCCCTTATTGCCATCTCAGTGGGTGGTGATAAGGGCTCCCTGCTGCATGGCCATGTGGTAAGAGTTCTCTTACCACATGGCCATGTTTGTCTGGCAGCTTTTTATCCACTGTGGTAAAAAAAAGGTTCTGGTGCGTGGGAAAAATGGCCCCTGCTGCCAGTGGTGTGCTGGAGCAGGCTCTCACAGGCTCGCAAGAGCCAGTTGTTAAGTTTTTAAGAATTTTGGGAGCCGGTTGTTAAAGTAGGACCCTCCATGGCTACTTTAACAACTGGCTCCCAAAATGTGGGCTTGGGCCCCCTGCTGAATTATCTTTTACTTTGCTGGTGGGGATGCTGAGCCCTGCCAGCCAAGTAAATAGACTACTGCTGCTCCACGCTCCTTGTTTCCAGCTCTGGGCAGCAGGCTGGGACTTCTCGAGCATGTGAGAGAAGTTCCAGCATGCTGCTCAGATAAAGACATTGGGAGTGGTGGCAGTCCATTTATTGGCTGCCAGCAAAGGTATGCCTAGCATGCCCACATGAAGGGAGGGAGGAGAGAGAGGCAAGTGTTGCTCCCCCATCCCCCCCCCCCCCCCCAGCCTTTTCAACTGCAGAGCTGGCTACCTCCGGAGAAAGAGCCTGTTGTTAAAAATTTACCAGCACACCCCTGCCTGCTGCTAGCACAGAGCCCTTTTTCCCATAGCTTGGTAAAAGGATACCTTAGATTCTTAGCTCACTAGGGACAGAGAAAGTACTTGCATATAATGTAATGTAAACCACTTTGGTTGTACCACAGAAAGATGGTATATCAAATCCATGACCCTTTACCTTTAACTGGGTTGTCACTGAATAATGGCAGCACCCCGATAACTCCTAGCAGTCACCTGGATATGGCACAGCAGTAAATATCTGGGTATACTAAAGCTCGTTTTGGCCAGCTTTTTTTTTTTAAAGGGGAAAGGGGATGGGATTTGATATACCGCCTTTCTGTGGTTACAATCAAAGTGGTTTACATATTATGTACAGGTACTTATTTTGTACCTGGGGCAATGGAGGATTAAGGGAATCTTTTACAAAGCAGTGGTAAGCACAACACAAGATTAGCACTTGCTAATCCAGAAACACCGCCGGGCTACCCCAGCAGCTTAGCGGAGTTCCTCACCCAGCATGCGCCACTTCCGGCACTACAAAAATATTTTTAGTTTTGTGGCACCGGTGTTTACTCAGGGTAATCGGACAGTGCAGGTTACCTGCGGGATAGCGAGGGAGCCCTTATCGCCACATCAATGGATGGCACGCAGCAAGTGGTTCACTTGCGGTACAGCCATTTCTTATTTTAAAAAAAAGACAGCTTTGTACCAACTGCGGTAAAAAGGGGCCTCAGCATGTGTCAAAAAGATGCACTGACACCAGCGCAGGCCCCCTTTTACCCCAACATGGTAAAAGGACCCCTAAGTGACTTGTCCAGAGTCCCAAGGAGCCACAGTGGGAACTGACCCCAGTTACCCTGGTTCTCTGCCCACTGCACTAACCATTAGGTAAGTACCAGCACTACAAAAATAGAAAAATATTTTTGTAGCGCTGGAAATGGCACGTGTTGGGGGTGGGAACTACTGCTGGGCTCCTGCGGTAGCTCAGCAGTATTTCTCAGATTAGCACGCGACAAGCCTGTTGCCACACGCCAACCCTTTAGTAAAAAGGCCCCTAAGACAGCAAGAGAATCTTAGAGATTTCAAAATAGGGAGGAAGTGGCTTTTTGTTTCTTTGTTTTTATCTAATCAATTTCTGTTTTCATTGTACTTGTATTCCCTCTGATCTGGCCACAGCCTTTCAGTGCATTTTCCCTTCCCTTCTCCCTCTGATTCTTCTGCCCTCTCTACTGTCATTGTACTTGTTTTCTCAGTTCATTATAAGCCGCTTTGAGGCTGCTTAACGTGGTATAAAGCGGGGTATAAATGTTCTGAAATAAATAAATAAATAAATAAATGAATAATATCACTTTGGATTATTTTTGCTGTCATTATGCAATGTTTCTTCTGTTCAGCCTCACAATATTTTTCTTACTTTTTAAAATTACATTCTTATTTTTCTTTGCTATATATATATTTTTTTTTGTTACATTTGTACCCTGCGCTTTCCCACTCATGGCAGGCTCAATGTGGTAAGCAATGGAGGGTTAAGTGACTTGCCCAGAGTCACAAGGAGCTACCTGTGCCGGGAATCAAACTCAGTTCCCCAGGACCAAAGTCCACCACCCTAACCACTAGGCCACTCCTCCACACACACACACTCTCTTTTTTTTGAAAGAGGGTGCACTATTTGAAAAAAGGGCACACTCTTTCCTGATGGTACATCATTGCGCATGCACGAACCATCACGCACATGTCACACTGTACATGTGCATGCTATCAGTAGAAGAGTGTGCTTTTCTCTTTTTTAAACTACTCCACACCTTCTCCATCCCCCACTCATGACAAAGGTCACCAACTTGATTTAGGGGGTCTTTTACTAAGGTGCGCGCTAAAATTGTAGGCGCGTTAAACGTTAGAGACGCCAATGCATTCCTATGACCGTCTCTAACATTTAGCATACCTTAGTAAAAGATGCCCTTAGTTTCTCTTAGTGATAACGGTACATCTGTTTCTAACAACAGTTGGGAACAAAAGTTATGAACAGACCATTTTCACTCTTCATTTACTATTAATTGGTGTAAGTTTGGGGGTTCTTTTGAATCACAAGTTTATCATTATACTTGGGAATGAACCCAGAAATTTTGGGGATGTTGTATCATTACATTGGCCTGAAAGTAGAGACCTGGACTTGATAGACAAATGGCCTGAAATTAGTCTAGGAATTTTGGGCAGTTCAGCTCCACTATGCTCAAAGTCAAAGCAATTAAGAAAGAGTGGCAAGTGGTTCACTCCAGACTTATTGAAGTTAAAGCATTTATGTAGAAAATTGGAGCGTAAATAGTGTTAAAAAAAAACCTGACCCCTCTAGATCCATCTGATGTGAAGCAGTATGTAATTATAAAAAGGCTATAAAGTCCACCAGAAAGACTTATTATACTGGATTGATTGGTAAGAATTGTTCTAATACGAATCAACTATTCTCAATTGTTAATTCACTTATAAAGTCCCCTATTACTCAAGTTTATGACTCAGAACAATCTTTCTCAGTCAATCAATTAGCTGATTATTTTCAAGAGAAAATAATTAAGCTTAGAGCCAGGTTTGCAGGTAATGTTGTTGATTTCACTAATGATTCCTCCTTAAAAGAGGGGATACCTGTTGATCAAACTTGCAGTGATTTTTTTGCTATCCAATGGAATGATTTTTCTAAACTATATAACAAATATGTCTCCTATTATTGTATGTTAGATATCTGTCCTCCTTATCTGATGGAATCAGCACCTTTACCATTTTGCAAGGGCTGTTTTAGTTGAGTGAAGATGGTGAAAGCCAGATTCAAGTGGATCAAGAATAGCTTGAAATGAAAGAACATCAACACAATTGCGGTGAACAGCTCGTTCCAGTATCTTGGATAGGAAAGGGAGAAGGGAGATAGGGCGATAGTTAGGACAGGTTGGGTCCAATTAAGATTTTTTGAGGAGTGGTGTAACTATGGTATGTTTGAAGGCATCAGGAATAGTTACAGTGGAAAGTGAAAGATTGAGGATATGACAGATAGAAGGGATGACAGTAGGATAGATAGTGTTAAGTAGCTGGGTAGGAATAGGATCAGAGGAACAGGTAGTCAGTTTAGAGGAGAAAAGAAAATGTGTAGTTTCCTCTTCAGTGATTTTAGAAAAGGAAGAAAAGGAGGCAGGGGTTGAAGGGGGGTTGAGAGAATGGACGGAGGGAAGGAGAGGTGGACATGACTTGGTTGAGAACCTTATCATGAAAGTACTCGGCCAGAGTCTGGGGAGAAAGTGAAGGGGTGTTGGAGGAGAAGGCACTTTGAGGAGAGAGTTCAGTGTGGCAAAGAGATGCCGAGGGTTTGGGCCAAGAGAGTTTGTCAACTGGATATAGTAGTCCCATTTGGCAAGTGAAAGAGCAGACTGGAAGGAGGTCAGCAAGAATTTGAAATGTATGAAGTCAGCATGGGCACGGGATTTCATCAAAAGACGTTCAGCAGATCGGGCACAAGAATGTAAGTAGCGGATTCTAGAGGTCAGCCAAGGCTGGGGTTTGGTACACCTTATAGAACAGGAAACTGGAGGAGCAAAAGTATCCAGAACAGAGAAGAGAATAGTGTTATGGGAAGAGACAGCCTCATGACAGACTTGGATAACATAATGGTTGACAAGAAGTTTGAAACACTGGAGGATAGAGTAGAAGAGTCAATAACATGAAGATTCCTAAATGTATTGATGAAGATTGGATGGGATGGGGGGGAAGGTATTTGAATGTGAAAGTTATCAGATGATGGTCAGAGAGGGGAAGAGCTAAAGTGCAGAAAAAGAGTGACCAGTTGGAGAAGAAGATAAGATCAGGACAGTGGCCATTCTGGTGAGCAGGGGTAGTGGAGTACAGTTGAAGATTGAAAGAGGATGTTAAAGCGAGAAACCGAGAGGCATAAGAGTCAGAGGAATCATTAGCATGAATGTTAAAATCCCCAAAAATGAGAGAAGGAGATGAAGGTTCAAGAAAGAAGGAAAGCTAGGAGTTAAAGTCAGTGAGAAAGGAAGAAAGGGACGTATCAGGTTATCGATAACGACAGCTACTCGGATAGATAGAGGAGTGAGTAGATGGAGTGGACTTTGAAGGAAAAAAAGCAGTGAGACTGAGGTGGAAGAAGAGGCTAAAATCTACAAGAGGGTAAGAGTAGTAGCCTGACACTACCTCCACAGCCAACCGGGCGAGGAGTATGGGAAAAAAGGTAACCTCTATGACACAGGGCTGCAGCTGAAACAGAGTCTTCAGGGCAAAGCCAAGTCTCAGTAAGGGCAAGCAGATGGAGAGTATAAGAGATAAAGAGGTTGTGAATGTAGGTAAGTTTGTTACAGACACAGCAGGAATTCCACAGAGATCGGTAGAGAAGAAGGGGAGAGGAGAACAACAGAAATTAGCATGGTGACATCACTGTGTGACCTGCAAGAATAGGATGAGAGCTGATGTGGAGGTCGAGGATTGACTTATCAGTACACTATTTCCCTTGTACTATAACAGATCATCTAAAATATCAGTGCCATTTTCGCACTTAAACTTACAGAATACTGCTATCCACATGGTTAAGTGTACACTTACCCCTGGATTCTATTTATCACATCTATCATTCTGTGCCAAAATCCAAGGATATTCTATAACAATGCGCACTACAGCACTTAACAGGCAATAATGAGCACTAATTGGCAATAATTAGAATTTACACGCACAACTTGCTAAGCATATTCTGTAATAAACTGTGTCTAAATTCTAATATGAGCAGTTGAAAAGGGGCATGGCTATGGATGGGGAAATGGGCATTTTGCAGGCATTCCAAAGTTTACGTGTGTAGTTGTAGAATATGACCCGGGGGGGGGGGGGGGGAGCAGTTACAGCCACCATTGAGATATCTACTATAATAAAACTCACCCTCAACGTTCTGAGGACACTGACATCAGTGAAGCCAAGCTCTGACTTCCTTCAAAAAGGTTCGAAGGTTTGTGGTGGTGAAGCCACCAAAATCGCTCCGGGCCCCGCCCTCGAGGGCGGAGCAATGGCAGAACAACGAAGGGGTTCGCAGGGAGGGAGGCAGGGAGGCGGGGGGGGTGGGAAATTGCTCCGGGCCCCACCCTCGAGGGCAGAGCAATGGCAGAACAACGAAGGGGTTGGCAGGGAGGGAGGCAGGGAGGCGGGGGGGGTGGGAAATTGCTCCGGCCCCACCCTCGAGGGCAGAGCAATGGCAGAACAATGAAGGGGTTGGCAGGGAGGGAGGCAGGGAGGCGGGGGGTGGGAAATTGCTCCAGGCCCCGCCCTCGAGGGCGGAGCAATGGCAGAACAACGAAGGGGTTGGCAGAGAGGGAGGCAGGGAGGCGGGGTGGGTGGGAAATCGCTCCGGGCCCCGCCCTCGCATCAAATGTCATGACGTTGGGGGCGGAGCAATGCCAGAACAATGAAGGGGTTGGCCAGGGAGGGAGGGAGGTGGGTGTTGGCGACGAAAACCTTGCTAGAGCCCGTTTCATTTGCTCTGAAACGGGCTTCTTTTACTAGTATATATATAAAGCGTGTGTGTGAGAGAGAGAGAGAGAGAGAGAGAGAGAGAGAGACCGCATGGCAATGTGGCAGAGAGCACTTACTGCCACCCATTGAGGTGGTGGTATGGACTCCTGCAGTAACCCGGTGGTAACTGGGCAGTGCGCGGTGATGCCCGATTACTGCTGGGTTAATGCCATGCTACCAATTTCTTGATTTTTTCTAATGCCGGAAATAACAAGCGCTCGAGCCAGAACTACTGCTGGTGGTAGTTCCGGAATAGCATGCGATAAGCCCGTATTGGGCTTACCACCACTTTGTAAAAGGCCCTCTTAACCCTCCATTGCCCCAAATACAAAACATGCACTTGCATATAATTTGTAAACCACTTTGATTATAATCACAGAAAGGTGGTATATCAAGTCCCATCCCATTCCCCTTTAAAAAGAAAACGAATTCAAGTTGAGAAGTAAAGCATTCAGAGTACAGCAACATTAGAGGATTTTGAAAAGAAAAAAATGACTTTTCCAGTCAAAAATTGTTCAAGATGTGTCATAAACAGATGCCCTGCTACATTTCCTATAGCGCAGATGAATGTCAAAAAACAAGTTGTAGCTGGTATCTTTTTATTGTCCTATCTTATTACATTTACAGCCAGCTTTTGAAGATTATGTTTTCAAAGAAGGGAACATTACTCTCGAAAAGGTGTAATTAAACTTGAGTAATTCGTTACCAGAGAATGTGGTAAAGGCGATTAGCTTAGCGGAGTTTAAAAAAGGTTTGGACAGCTTCCTAAAGGAAAAGTCCATAGACCGTTATTGAATGGACTTGGGGAAAATCCCCTATTTCTGGGATAAGCAGTATAAAATGTTTTGTACTTTTTTGGGATCTTGCCAGGTATATTGTGACCTGGATTGACCACTGTTGAAAACAGGATGCTGGGCTTGATGGACCTTTGGTCTTTCCCAGTATGGCAATACTTATGTACTTATGTAATGCTAAACAAATAAAACAGTATAAGCTACAACTTGTTTGTTGACTTTTATGCCTACCTCAATAATACAGTAACCACACTACTTCATTAAAGTACAAATATTAGGGGAGAATACCTTCAAAGTTTTGTGTCATACTGCTGAGCATATACTGCCGCATTCTGTATAGCACGCCTAGAGATCCGTGCCGAAATCCAGGCATATTCTATAACAACGCACGTAACTTATTTGGCTTAACAAGTTGATCAGCATTGATAACAGCACTTAACAAGCAATAATGAGCACTAATTGGCAATAATCAGAATTTACACACACAACTCGCTAAGCATATTCTGTATCGAACTGTGCCTAAATTCTAATGTGCATAGTTCAAAAGGGGCATGCTATGGGCGGGGAAATGGGCATTCCAAAATTTGCACACGTATATGGCTCAATGTGTGTAAGTTGTATGTGCAGGGATTTATGCTACATGTTCACTGGTGTAAATGGAAGCGAGAAGTTTTAGGCGCTGGGATCAACTATGCGTATTCTTTATACCATGCCAAAATCTAGGCGCCGCTTATAGAATACACTTAGGCAGAAATGTTTACTGCATGGATTTTTTAGGTGTCATATAAATCTGGCCCATAGTGTGTCTATGAGTGAGAGAGAGAGAGAAAGAAATGTGACAAGGGTTGCATAAGTAGTAAATAACTCAGGATTTTCCAGTATCCAATGTTGACAGTATCAGCTTTTTTACCTTTTTCTCTCAAGTTATGAGAAGCTGAAAGATGTTAGACTGATTTAAAAAAAGAAATAAAAAGCAGGTGTTTTTCTCATTCAACTTGGTGATGGCAATGTGACTTTGAAACACACATCTGAAGAGTAATCATGACAATCCACAGTATTAACATCAAAATAAGCAATTTCTGTGTCAGTGTTTCCACATTACATGTCATGAGAAGAGAGATGGCAAATAAAATGACAACCCAAAAATGGAAAAAAAAAGAATAACAAATAAATAATTTTTCATTTTTCCTGTCAATGAGCAGCAACACTTTGGCATGCTCTGTTTTCTTACAGTCTAAAAAAAATCTAGGTCTACTATCAGCGAATGAAAGGAAACACAACCATCTACAGCCATATCTTCAGTACGGTCAATTCTCTACTTGTCGACAAGGCTACTGGCTAATCTACACCCTGGCAAGAGGACAAAATGGAAACAATGGGGGTTTCTACTTTCTCATTTCACAAATAATGCCACGGTGGGCACTGCTTGGATCAAAGACTGACATAGGTTTACAATGGCTTTCAACTGCAAGCACTACTTCAAAATATTACCCACGTTATTAAGGGCCTCAAGTCATTACCATCTAAATGCTATTTGGTGACATATGCCAACACCTCACTCAATGTAGACATAGGGAAATGTTCATAAATATGACCTCCACATCAGCCTTGGTCAAAATTGAAACTTTAATCATTCATACAAAATGTTTTCTTGAAATTTGCAAACATTTCTTTAAAAACAGCTGAACTTGAACTTATAACATGGGTCATGTTTCTAGATCCTAAAAACATAAAAATTACAAAAATAAACAAGATATATCAAATTAAAATACACAATAATTATAACAAATCCCCATGCTCACACTCTTACCTCGCTGTGCTTCAGCTTTAATCTAACATAACATTTTCAAAATGGTGCCTGAAGAATGAAGACACTGACATTTTAAAGCCATGTCATCACCAAAACCTCCTTCCAACCAATCCTCTCCTAGTATTACACTAACGACCACCAATTTTAGATCCAAAGAACATTTGGTATCTAAAGAATAAATCCAATGCTGTTCTTTCAAATTCAATATGTTGAGAAGTGGGTCCTTTATAAGTTCAAGCTGAGCTATTTTTTAAGAAATGTTTGCAAATTTCAAGAAAACATTTTTTTTGTATGAATGATTAAAGTTTCAGTTTAGACCGAGGCTGATGTAGAGGTCATATTTATGAACTTTTCCTTATGTCTACATAGATGGTGTTTGTACGTGTGCCCCACCAATTGAACTTTGGACTGCTGAAATTGGATTTGCTGAATATGTACATGAATTGATGGACACAATCCAATTACCAGTGGACAGTTGCACGACTGTACACAAAATCATTCACGGGACTTACCGCCCAGAAACGCCAAAAGATCGGCCCGCAAATTCCTCAACCTGAACTTCCCCAGCTGCAAAGGAATGAAATACAAACAAGCTTATGCTACTACCTTTGCGTACAAAAGTACACAGTTATGGAACACACTACCTATGGCACTGAAAACCATGAATAATCTAACCAGCTTTCGCAAATCTTTGAAGACATATCTCTTCAACAAAGCCTACAAAAGACACCCTTAAGAATATAAATCATCCCTTAAACTACCCAAAAACATCAAAAACACCTCTCATACGACATTACCTTACACATCTCCATCTAAACCACCTCATACCTTCAGCTTATTATTGACAGTATTTAAGATCATGTAATGTATCTAAGAATATGTAACGACTGTATCATAACAACATTCTGTAAGCCACATTGAGCCTGCAAAAAGGTGGGAAAATGTGGGGTACAAATGCAATAAATAAATAAATAAATAAATATAGTAAGAAAAATAAACAAACAAACAAATAAAGATATTCTAGGAATGCCCCTGATCCAACCATTGCCATGCCCCTTTTTCAGAGTTGTGTGTACAATTTATGCACAGATCTGTATGACTAAAAATGCACATGTAGATTTCAATTAAGGTCGATTAGTGCCAATAATTGATTATCACCCAATTATAAGTGCTAATTGGACCATTATTTGATTAAATTGTGTGCACAAATTGAGTGTGCATCTAAATTAGTGCATGCAATTTTAAGCATCATTTATAGAATTTCAGGGATGGTGACTGACTAGACACTCATTCCGCAACTGAAGTAGCTAGCTACAAATGCTGTAAAGTAGATGAGTTCCTTATATCTTGTTTACCTGAAGAAAGAACTTGTCTTGAGTTTAGCCACCTATCTATTTATCCCAACTAATTCTGCACTGCCTGTCTTGTCCCCATCTATATATTTGCACTTGGCCCCTCGGCTATATGGTAAGTTGTATTGAAAAGCACTGGCATCGTATCTGTTATTTGAATGTTCTAATACATGCTTATTAGGTGTTTCATTGGTATTACATTGATATCTTATTATATCTCTGTTATTTGAATGTTTATTCATGCTATCTATGATGGTATTGTTTGTATTGTACTGACATTTATCATATTTCTGTTACATGGCTTTTCTGTAGTGCTGTTAAATATGTATAGTTTTGATACTGTTCCACGGTAGTTGTATTATTAGATTTCAATTTGCTGTTTATTGTATTTGTTTACATTTGGTCATTTTACTTTTGTTATGCTGTTAACAAAACTGTAAGTTTTATGTTAAACTGCACCTCCTGTATAATGCCTTAGATGAATCTCTTCATAAAGGTAGTTAATAAATCCAAAGAAATAAAAATAAATAAATATGGGGGCAGAGCCAAGATGGCAGCTGAGTTTCTCCGATGCTCATTTTCCTAGTTGTTCTTACCTATGGGTAAATGCCACGGGAAGACCCAATCATATCCTCTGAGGACCAGGATACCCCAAAGCAAGGACCAGAGACAGTGGGCTGCAAGTTTGAAGCAGAAGCAGGCGAACTGGAAAGCTCTATGGCCATGGATGTCACTCTCAACCTGGGGGAGGGCGCTTCTTTGTTTAGTTCATTAAAAATCTATTAGCGCACCTTATTAAAATGAGCCGTTAGCCTGCTATGTGTTAGACAGCTCCAAAAAAATGGATATTGAACGTCAAAGCCGGGACAGGGCCTGGCATTCAATATCTGGGAATAACATCATTGGCAGACATCAAAATACCAGTTGAAAATGGGGGGGGGGGTGAATCTCTATAAGATTTTTTTTTAAGTGACAATACAGAAATGACAATACTGTGGAACTGTCAGAAGGTTCTGCTGTCAGGAGCAATGAGATCATGAAGTAGAATACGGAGTTAGATAACAAGATAGAGAGAATGACTGGCTGGTATGTCAAAGCACATAGACTTACAAAGTTACATATATTACTGCAGAACTTTGTGTATGTGCTTTGAAAATGAGCCCCATTTTGTACTAGTGTTAAGATTTTATATACTGTTATGTGCATTCAATGGATAAGCCAATAGTCTGCTTTCCAGAGTGGGATCACATGACCAAATATCCTACTGCCAGTGATTAATTTGATGGCAGTACATTACATAAGTTTTAGGCATGCAGGGGCCCTTTTACTAAGCCACATAAGTGTCTACGCGCGTCCAACGCATGCCAAAATGGAGTTACCGCATGGCTACCATGTGGTTCTTGCTGTAATTTCATTTTTGGCGCACATCCAATATGCCCGTCCCAAAAAATAATTTTTATATTTGGACACGTGCCAAGTGGCACTTGACGCGCGTAGGTCATTTCCACCCGGTTACCGTGTGAGTCTTTACCGCTAGGTGAATGGCTGGCGGTAAGGTCTCAGACTCAAAATGGACGTGTGGCAATTTAGATTTTCCCACACATCCATTTTCCTCAAAAATTTTAAAAGCCCTTTTTTTTTTACAGGTGCACTGAAAAATGGATCAGTGCACACCCAAAACCTGCGCCTACACTACCGCAAGCCATTTTTCAACGCACCTTAATAAAAGAACCCCCTAATTTCTCTCTTACCTAGTCCTTTAAATAAGGTATCATTACAATCATTACGTGGCCTAGTGGTTAGGGTGGTGGACTTTGGTCCTGGGGAACTGAGGAACTGAGTTCGATTCCCACTTCAGGCACAGGCAGCTCCTTGTGACTCTGGGCAAGTCACTTAACCCTCCATTGCCCCATGTAAGCTGCATTGAGCCTGCCATGAGTGGGAAAGTGCGGGTTACAAATGTAATAAAAATAAACTTCAAAGGAGCATACATTTGGGCAGATCATGGCAGGAGAAGGAGTAGTGCTGCCACTTACAGTACACTGTAAGTTACATGTGCCCTTGCACATTTGGGTGCCCGCCTCCTAACCACATAAGCAGCAAGCATGGGTTTTGTCCTGAGGCTGTTTTTTAAGGCATAGTCTGCACCAGTGGCGTAGCTATGTGGGGCCATGGGGTCCTGGGCCCCCGTAGATTTGGCCCTGGACCCCCCTGCCAACGACCCTCTTGACCCCCTCCCGCCGCCAACCCGCTGTCACCGTCGCCTACCTTTGCTGGCGGGGGACCCCCACCAGCCGAGGTCCTCTTCTTCCGGCGCAAGGCTTCGTTCAGTTTCTGAGTCTGATGTCCTGCACGTTGTACGTGCAGGGCGTCAGACTCACAGAAACAGAACGAAGCCTCACCTCGGGCTCTGGACCCCCCTCCCGCCGAAGTCTGGCTACGCCCCTGGTCTGCACTAACATCTAATGCACATTACAGTCCCCACTAGCTGCTTAAAACAGCTTTTTAAAAGACCCCTATGTGCCTTATCAATCCTGCTGTTTATGTGAAACACATATTACAGATGAATATTTGGGAACTAAGGTCAATGCCGGACCTGCAAATGCCACCTACAAATGAGACAAAATAGAGTAATAAGAACTTTTTACTAGATAATTCCCTTGTTAAACAGCTTAGTAAATAGGCTTGTAGCAGCATGAGTGAGGGTGGACCTTAAGTTATCACAGCCAGGCAGTGGGTTAAAAGTAAAACAAGAGAAGTTTATTGATGTACAGGGAGAGAGGTAACCTGTTCCTTTCACAGGTCAGGAGAAATAAACATGTAAAACGCTAATCTGTACTCTCTAGAGTTCTCCCCAAGGCCTGTTCTTGCAGGCCCATGTCATGCACTAGCCTGTTTCTCAAATAGGCAACACAGCTTGCCTCTGGCCTGAAATCTCAGAATTAAAATTCTGTGTTTCAATATTCAGCATAATCAGGCCTGGCCTAGCCCTCAGTTCCAAAATTACAATGGCAGCAGGGTTCCAGGATAAACTTGGCCTACCTTGATAGAGCGCCTGCTTCTTATAAGCTTTCAATAAAGGCTTATGCTTGAGGGCTATTTACTCCTTAAGTAAATACAATATGATTTCTCAGTTTTATGTGGATTTTCACCGGCTTCCTATAGAGGCCAGGATTTTGTTTAAATATTCCTGCTTACTGTTCTATGGGCCAGATGCATCAACCAAACGTTAAAAAATCCAAAACGTTAAAGTCCCTAACAAATTTTAAAAAAACGAAGGATGGATGCACCAAAAAAAAAGTTGCACATGTTCGGTGTGGTACTGTAAAGTACAATGCATCAAACCTGTGTAATCCCCGTCGGTAATCGGCCCCTAACGCATGCGCAGAGCAGCCAAGCATTATGCTGGCTGCTCTGCGCATGCCAAAAAATGTCAAAAAATGAAAACAAAATAAAAGATCGGAAAGGGGGCAAAGGCGCTCGTCAGGAGCGTCCTTCATGGACGGCCTTGCCCCCTCCCCCCCCACCCGAGTTTGCCGCTTCCCCCCCCCCCCCTGCATCCAAACAGAAATAAAAATAAAAAAATCAAAACTTTTAAGGCTGGCCCGAGCCCCCTCCCTTTCTCTCTTTCCCAGCCCCACCCGCCATCCTCCGTCCCCGTGCCCTGCCCCCGCCGCCCCCCCCCTGAGGTCGTCACTGTCATTCCCCCTCTCCACCGGGCCCCCCTCCCTCTTACCGGGCTCGCGCAGTGCCTGTGAGGCAAGAAGAAAAGCAAGAACAGCTCAGCTGATGCCTTCCAGTATTCGGCGTCTCTCCTGTGCTCCTGTCCTTCATGGGAACTGTCCTGAATATCTGCTGTCCCACTTTGAATTCTTAAATCCTTCTAGAAGTAGAAGAGCAATAAAACTTTCTCCTTTTGTGTTCCCTCTGCTAAAGGTGTGAAGAGGTTGAGGATCCATGATATGCTTCTTACTTACCAAGCCCCTAAAATTTGCCACCTATATGCCACTTGTTTTCAGATCAATTTAAAATATATATATTTCAAAAAGATGCTTTAAAAAAAGCTCTTTTTAAGGACTTCCTAATTATCTCTAGTTAGGTTTTTCTTTAGTGTTCCTAATTCTCTTTATTATCATGTAAGGTTCCAATTCTTATTGTAAACCGCTTTGAACTAAATTTTTGGTGTTAGCGGTATATAAAATGTAATCTGTGAACTGTAACTGCTTTCTCTTCCCAGGGCTTCCTTTCAGGAACTGCAGCCCATTTTGTTGCAATCTTGGAGGGGTCCTGACTTGGGGCTTCTCTGTTCTTTTCTGCTCAAGGGCATTTAGGGGGAGAGTCTATATATGTAGCCTAAAAAAAATCAACACTGAAATCAGTGCCGAATAAGCGTATTCTATAATCGGTGCCTAAATTTAGTTGATATTTCAGTGCCTAAATCTAAATGTATCCATTTACACCAATGAAAATATAGTGTAAATTCTGGCACATAGATTTAGGCGTATTGGGCCATATTCTATAAATAAGTGCGTAATTTTTGGAATGCCCATGAAATGCCGATAACCACGCCCTTTTTGCCTGCACACATTAGAAGTTCAGCACACATTGTTACAGAATACGCTTTGCGAGTTCTGCGCCTAAATTCTAATCAGTGCCAATTAGTGCTCATTATTGCTTGTTAAGTGCTGTTATCGGTGCTCATTAGCTTGTTAAGTTATTCGCATTATTATAGAATCCGCACCAATTTCAGCACGGATCTCTAGCTATACTATATAGAATCCAGGGGTTAACGTCCTCCCTTGCTAAGCCCTGTTTCTTTGACTCAGCAGATTAGCTCCACCTATCCTACATGGCTCGCTCTCAGCATCAGAGAGCGAGTGTCCTTATGGGAACCTGGTCATATACATAGTAACATAGTAGATGACGGCAGAAAAAGACCTGCACGGTCCATCCAGTCTGCCCAAGAAATGTGCCACTTTTTTGTGTATACCTTACCTTGATTTGTACCTGTCTTTTTCAGGGCACGGACCATATAAGTCTGCCCAGCACTATCCCCACCTCCCACCATCGGCTCTGGCACAGACCATATAAGTCTGCCCAGCACTATCCCCGCCTCCCAACCACCAGCCCCGCCTTCCACTACCGGCTCTGTTATCCAATCTCGGCTAAGCTCCTGAGGATCGATTTCTTCTGAACAGGATTCCTTTATGTTTATCCCACGCATGTTTGAATTCCGTTACCGTTCATCTCCACCACCTCCCGCAGGAGGACATTCCAAGCATCCACCACTCTCTCCGTGAAAAAATACTTCCTGACATTTTTCTTGAGTCTGCCCCCCTTCAATCTCATTTCATGTCCTCTCGTTCTACCGCCTTCGTATCTCTAGAAAAGGTTCATTTGCGTATTAATACCTTTCAAATATTTGAACGTCTGTATCATACCACCCCTGTTTCTCTTTTCCTCCAGGGTATACATGTTCAGGTCAGCAAGTCTCTCCTCGTACGTCTTGTAACGCAAATCCCATACCATTCTCGTAGCTTTTCTTTGCACCGCTTCGATTTTTTTTACATCCTTAGCAAGATACAGCCTCCAAAACTGAACACAATACTCCAGATGGGGCCTCACTAACGACTTATACAGGGGCATCAACACTCCCTTTCTTCTGCTGGTCACACCTCTCTCTATACAGCCCAACAACCTTCTAGATACAGCCACCACCTTGTCACACTGTTTTGTCGCCTTCAAATCCTCAGATACTATCACCCCAAGATCTCTCTCCCCGTCCGTACCTATCAGACTCTCACCCACTCTCTCTCTCAAAGCCCCGTTATGAATAAAAGCTAAACAAAAAAATATGACGGTGAGAAAAAACAGGTTGATTGAGATAAGAACCTTGACTGGAAATACAATATCTTTATTGAAAATCTGAAGGCAAACTCAAAAGCCTTTATATTGGATGAGCTCAGGAGAAAGTGATGTTCAAAAGTCTTCAGATTTGAAATGGGATGACAAGAGTCTGAAGGTATTACATTTGAAAGAAGGATCACTTCATTATTTGTCTTGGAAACCCAATGATGTTCAAGTAACATGAAGCAGAGAAAAGTGTCACTGCAGTAAAAGAAAACATGGCAGTGTGCCAGAACAATTCACCCCCTGAGGCACAGTAATAAGGTACAATTACAGCATAGGTTGGACAGTTATGAATGAACTTGGGAAAACACCCGTTAGCCTAGTAATGTCTGTCAAGGGGAATTAATGCCTGATGTCAACCACTGGTTTTCTGAAAACTTGAATGCATTGTCAGGAAGAACAGGAAAAAAAAAAACCAAAAACAATTTTCCATTAATAAAATGACATGGTCATTCCTGAAATCTCAGTCTTAGTTTTGGGAAAATAAGAAGGATAATGCAGAGATATTCATGAATGATTTCTTTTTGTATAGAAAGCAGGGATTTGGGAAGCCTGGTAGCATTAAAAAAAAAGATACTTAGAAGTTACACCTTTGCATATGTGCATTTAAAGTCTGTGCATACATATATACTACTACTACTATTTAACATTTCTAGAGCGCTACAAAGTGTACGCAGCGCTGTACAAACACAGAAGAAAGATAGTCCCTGCTCAAAGAGCTTACAATCTAATAGACAAAAAGTAAAGCATTTAAATTTAAAGTATTTAAGCAGTCAAGCACAAGAAGGACCGAAGACGTTGAAGGGTGGTCAGTGTGATCAGGTGTAACTCTGGTTGGATTAGTGGGAGAAGGTGATAGAAGAATAGAAATAACACATGTATGCAAAGTAGCAGTTCTTTAAAACTGAGCTGTTTACTGTAAGTCATGAATATTTCATGGCAGTTTGTAGATATTAGCAAATTTGCATTTGAAATCAATTTTATGAATATCCATGGCAGTAAGACTGAAGATTTCTGACAATTTTAAATGGGCCTACTATCAAAATAGACCGTACTACAAATCCACGTCTTGTTGTGTATTACTAGTTACTTACCTGAAAACCCCACTCTGAAAGGACTGATAACCTCTATCATGGGAGGTACTATGTAATGATCTCCTGCCTTCATTGTAGTATATTTTTCTCAGTTTAAAGAAACTGAGGAGTGAGCGTGTGTTGTACTGGTGCATTAGTCTATTGTTATTTCTGGATGCGAATTAAGATGCAACTAAGGGGTCCTTTTGCTAAGGTGTGCTAATGGATCCAACTCTCTTGTTTCTTTGCTTCATTTTTCTTGAGTCTTCTTCTTTAATTTATTCCTGTTAAACCTGCTCTGGCTTTAACTAAACTAAAAAGAAAGTCTGCCTCCTTAAATATGTGTGTAACTGTATTGAGTTCCTTCCGTTCAGGATGCCTAAACACTGTATAATCTGACTCAGAATAAATTAAAGGATGATTTTTAAACCTTGACTAACTATTCCTTTCTAATCTTTAATTTAACTTTCCCTAAGCTAAATAACAAGGAGATTGGTTGTCCTTCTCTGCTGAGCAGCAATCTCTTCAGCTGCAGTAGGACTCTCAGACCAGCTCTTTTATTCCCAGTCACACACTAAGGGCTCCTTTTACTAAGCTGTGGTAAACACTAGCAAGAGTTTACCACAGTTTAAAAGGATTTACCATGAGACACGCTAAGGCGTAGCACAGTAAATTTGCAATGTGAATTGGCCACTATTGGAAACAGGATACTGGGCTAGATGGACCATTGGTCTGACCCAGTATGGCTATTCTTATGTCCATATGTTGTTATTTTTCTGCAGAGGGGACGAGTCTGGAGATGGAGCGTGGGCATTTCTGTGCAAATCAGCTAGGTTAGTACAGGATTAGCTTGTGAGTTCTTACCACCTACAAAATAGACATTGGTAAGTGCTCACATGCTCATTTTCATTAATGGCCACATGCTAATGACATCATTAGTGTCTGCATATGAAAGACACCAGATCTTATTGAAAATATAGCAGGCTATATAGCTAAATTGTTTGCCTCGGTGGTGCAACTCGTTTAATTAAGGTTATATTCAACCGAGATTGACAGCACCCACCTCCTCATCTGCCAAACAATGCTGTTATTTTAAACTTCTTGAATCTAATAATATTCATAGTATATTTTATAGCAATGAATTTAACAATAACTTTAAGTTCAATGAATCTTAATTTTTCACTTAACTTTGTACAAAAAGTCTCCTTAATGGAAAAAGATTCTGACATGCATGTTTTGCTACTAATTCTGTATCAAGGACTAAATGAAATCACATAATGCTGCCAGTCTTAGCGAACCAAATTTTCAAATAGGTAAAAAATGGTAGCGGTGTCTATTTTATTAAATACTACATACTGATCTCATACACTAAGTTAAATCCCACCCACAGGATCCCACCTCAAATTGGAACATTCAGTTTCTAAATTTAGCCCCTTAGGAGTTACTGAATCAAATTGAAAAATCCAGCGTTGTTCTATATAATTAAGTCCAGGGCTGGCGAGAGACTAGGCTGAGCCCGGGGCAAGGCCGCCCCGCCTACGCCCCCCCCCCCCCGCCGCTCCCCCTGCCACTGCCGCCCCCCACCTCACCTGCCTGCCTCCACGGCTCCGGGCCCCCTGTATTCAAGGCAGCAGTCGCAGATCGCCTCTCTTCTGGCCTTCCCTCCCTGTGTCCCGCCCTCATCTGATGTAACTTCCAGTTTCCGCAAGGGCGGGACACAGAGAGGGAAGGCCCGAAGGGAGGCAATCTGTGACTGCCGCTTTGAATGCAGGGGGCCCAGAGCCAAGGAGGCAGGCAGGTGAGACCGGGTACTGCAGCGCCGGCTGCCTGACCCCAGCGCCAGGTCCCTGTTGGAGACCCGGGGAATTTTGTCCCCCCTGCCCCCCTCCTCTCGGTGGCCCTGATTAAGTCATTGGTCCATGCTTAGGTGAACAATTTAGTTATATAGCCTGTTATATTTTCAGTAAGATCTGGTGTCTTTCATATGCATATTTGTGTCTGTGACATTGGATCGGTGGAATCACACTGTTCTTAAGTGTTTCTAGAATATTAGTGTATGGCCATTAATTGGGGAAAATGGAAAATCAGCCATTTTCTGGCAGTGCTAAAAATGGCCTTAGTATGCAGCAAAGGCCTGCATAAGAGCATACTAAGGCCACTTTTTCCAACTATCTAAATCAATATTACTTTTCCTCAATATCAAAGATCTCTAATATAATAAAACGCACCGTGAACGTTCTAATGAGGACAAACACTCCCTGAAGGGTTCGTGGGGTTCGTGGGGTTCGTGGCGTTCGTGGTGTGAAGCCAGCAAGCCAGGCAGCCAACCACGTCTCTGCCCCGCCCCTGCCCCGCCCTCACGTCAAACGTTATGACGTGTGCTGAAGGAAGGGATGAAAGACGTTGCCAAGCAATGGTAAAACACATAACAGGCATGACAAACCAATCAGAAAAAGCTAACTCTACCAACGTTACCAAGCAACGAAACGCGACGTTACTAGGACCAATCACAGACAACAACAAGGTAATAAGGGAGGAGCACTCACCACGAACACAACGACTCATTATCAGAAAAAAAAAACAAAGAGAACAAAGGACCGAACGGCTGATTATCTGTCCAGGAAGGAAAGCAGACGACCACCGCAACCTACGGGTATGTGTGAAAATTTGTACTTTGCACGAGGCACGCCAAAAACAGCCCCTCACTATCTGGAACGTGCCAGCCCTGAAGAAGGTGCCGCCTAACTGGTAGGCTTACCCGACAGCCAACTAGAACGAATAAGCAACCGAAGCACGTAAAACAGTAGGGAAACACGCGGATCGTGTTTCCCTACTCCTTACCTGCCTACGAATTGTTGAACACTGGCTGGAAAACACCAGCCGCACACCCAGAAACCCCCGTTCAACACAAACCGACACCCTCCCCCCCTCCCTCCTCTGGCTCCTTTACCGAACCGGCTGAGAACGTGCCCAACCATCCTCACACAATCTCCCGACCTCGGGGATTCCCCGAAAACACCCTACACTACGGCGCTACTCCCCTTACCGCATTCCTCTTCAAAATCACTCTGCCCCCTTTAACGAACCGGCTGAGGATGTGCCCAACCATCCTCAGACAATCTCCCGACCTCGGGGATTCCCCGAAAACACAGTACAATACGGTGCTGCTCTCCCGTGGCGCATTACTCTGGAAAAAAAAATAAAACAATCCCCCGACGGGGATAATCTGCTCCTCTCAAGCTTACCACCATAAAAAAAAAAAAAAACCAGCTTCAGCACAAAGAAAAAAAAAAACAGCAAGAGCTAACCCCCTTGCAAACACATTTACAATAAAAGTCCCCCTCCACAAACCTCCCCTCCACAAAAAAAACACACAAACAAACAAACAACAAAAAAACCCAAGAAACAATAACCACCCTCAAAGCAACACTTTAAAATAAAAAAATCTTTTTCAAAAACACTTACATTCCTTTATATCAAACAGAAAAAATAACTTTAAGAAAACCACATGCTAGCGCCCGTTTCATTTGTTTCGGAAACGGGCCTTTTTTTCTAGTATTATAATAAAAGCTAGATTAAACAGGTGTATTCTTAACTAGGCATTTATTGAAATCAGCCTTGGTTTCTCTTTCTGCTCTTCAAAAATAACTTTAATTTTAACAAACCTTTAAAATTCTTGTTTTATTTCTGTCTTCAGAAAATATTTCTTAAGTAATCAGAGGATTGATAGAGTTATTCCATAAGACTAAAATAATTCTTTGGATTCTCTCACTTTTACCTTTGGGGTTAGCATGTGAGCCCTTACCGCCTATATAATAAGTGGCGGTAGGGAATCATGCACTAATGGCAATGTGCTAATAGGAAAATTAGCACATGTCCATTAATAGGGAAAGTAGAAAAATAAGCCATTATCCCCCGAATTCTATATAGCACAACTAACGTTTTGGGCTGAAATCCAGGTGTATTCTAAAACAGCACGCATAACTTAATTGGATTAACAAGCCAATCAGTGTTGTTAACAGCACTTAACAAGCAATAATGAGCACTAATTAGCAATCAGAATTTACATGCATAACTCCCTAAACATATTCTATAACACTCCACACCTAAATTTTAATGTGTGCAGGCAAAAAAGGGGTGTGGTTATGGGTGGGGAAATGGGCGTTTTGTGGGCATTCCAAAATTTATATGCACTGTTGTAGAATATGGCCCTCTGCACCTAAAACTACACACCATGTTTCATTGGTATAAATTGAGGTGTGTAGTTTTAGGCGCTAGAATACCAACTAAGCGTAATCTGTATACCACACCTAAATCTAGAAGCCTCTTATAGAATACACTTAGGTGGAAATGTTTTCCATGTGAATTTTTCAGGCACCATATATAAGAATCTGGCCCTATACCCCAGTGGTAAAAATGGCCTTAGTGTGCAGTAATGACCCGTGTAAGAATGCACTAAGGCCACCTTTTACCGCCGTTTGGTAAAAGACCCTCTAATATACGTATTATTGGATACATTTTAAACAGTTTTAAAGGTTTTGTTTCTAGGATGTATATGGTTAATATGAATAAGCAACTCTCTAATTCTTGGATGGCAGAATACGGGGTCCATCAAGTATCCTCTCTTTTCCCAATACTTTTTAATATTTTAGTGAGAACTTTAGTAGAAGAATTAAAGGATTAGAAGTTAGCTTATGTAGCTATGCTGATGATTTCTCCATAGTAATTTCATTAGGGAAAGTCCATAGGTTAAATATGTCTTTGATTCAAGAATGTTTTCATAAGTTAAAAGGATGGGCACTTTTATATCTACTGAACCTTAATAAAACACATTTTTTGGTTAAATACAACAAAATGGGTTCATTTTACAAAACCACGGTAGTGATTACCGCACACCAAGTGTGACAAATCGCATAGGAATTGTCACGTTTGCCGCTTTGTAAAAGGAGTCCAAAATAAAATATTGCAACAATCTTAACACTTGGTTGTTTTGCTTTCTTGTTAAAATCTTCATTATGGATCTTAGGTATAAGTGAAGAAACAGTGGGGCCCTTTTACTAAGGCCCGTAGGCACCTACATGCATCCAACATGTGTCAAATTGGATCTACTGCCAGGCTACCATGTGCCCCTGGTGGTAATTCCATTTTTTATGTGCGTCCAAAACACACGGTAGAAAATATTTTCTATTTTCTACCATGTGGCGCTTACCCGGTGGTAATCGGCAATTCACAAGCACTGATGCTTACCGCCCAGTTAGCATGTGAGACCTTACCTCTAAGTCAATGGGTGGTGGTAAGGTCTCAGGCCGAAAATGAACACGTGCTCCTCCACAGTAAACATAGTAACATAGTAGATAGTAGTATGGTCCATCCAGTCTGCCCAACAAGATAAACTCCTAGCATAAACATCCATGCAGTATCAAATTCACCCATTCTAGAATATGAGTATTCATAGGAGGAATCGTTAGTCCATGTTGTTTATCTAGTTATAAGTTTATTGTGCAGTTGAAATGTATGACATAGCCAATGAATATATCAGGTTGTTTATACGTTCAGGGGTCCTTTTCCTAAGGTGTGGCAAAAAGTGGCCTGTGGTAGTGTGGGCGCGTGTATTGGGCCATGCCGGGCCAATTTCTACCATTTCTGGGGAAAAGGGCCTGCGGTAAAATTGCAACCAGCATGCGCCTATTTACAGCCTGAGCCCTTAATGCCACCCATTGATCTACTACTTACTACTTAACATTTCTAAAGTGCTACTAGTGTTATGCAGCGCTGTACAATTTAACAAAGAAGGACGGTCCCTGCTCAAAGGAGCTTAAAAATCTAAAGGACAAAAAGTGCAGTCAACTAAATTGGGACAGTCTAGATTTCCTGAATGGAGGTGTAATGGTTAGGTGCCGAAAGCGACATTGAAGAGATGGGCTTTGAGCAAGGATTTGAAGATGGGCAGGGAGGGGGCTTGGCGTATGGGCTCCGGGCAGTGGTGTGCTGGTAAATGTTTAACAACAGGCTCTCTCCCCAGTCCACCTCGGCGCCCCCCCCCCCCCGTCCACCACTGCGCCCCCCCGTCCACCTCGGTGCCCCCCCAAAATTGCAGAGCTGGCTATAGCCGAGGGGGGGGGGGGGCAATGCATTACTCTCTCCAGGAAAAAAATTTAAATGATCCCAGGTTCCAATCTAATTCACGTTTAATGTGGGATAAAATGCCATAAATAAGTAAATAAATATAAACTTTTAATGTTGAGCACCTGATTCTCAAAGTGAACATATTCCAAACACTATAATGAAAATAAAATGATTTTTTTTCTACCTTTGTTGTCTGGTGACTGTTTTTCTGCTCATGCTGGCCCAGTATCCGATTCTGCTGCTATCTGTCCTCTTAACTCTGTTTCCAGGGCTTCCTTTCCATTTATTTCTTTCCTCCTTTCTTCTTCATTTCTGGTCCTCAGCTTCTGCCTATTTTCTTCATCCATGTGCAGTTTTTCTCCTCTCTTCCTTTTCCCTCATCTCATCTCCTTCCTCACTCTTCTCTCCCCTCCATCCATGTCCAGCATTTCTTCTCTCTCCCCTGCCCTGCATGCACCCATACCCAGCGACCCTCCTCTGCCCTGCCCTGCATGCACCCAGATGTCCAGCAATGACCCTCCTCTCCCCTGCATGCACCCATGTCCAGCAGTGACCCTCCTTTCCCCTGCCCTGCATGCACCCAGATGTCCAGCAGTGACTCTTCTCTCCCCTGCATGTACCCATGTCCAGCAGTGACCCTCCACTCCTCTGCCCTGCATGCACCCAGATGTCCAGCAATGACCCTTCTCTCCCCTGCATGCACCCATGTCCAGCAGTGACCCTCCTCTTCCCTGCATGCACCCATGTCCAGCAGTGACCCTCCTTTCCCCTGCCCTGTATGCACCCAGATGTCCAGCAGTGACCCTTCTCTCCCCTGCATGCACCCATGTCCAGCAGTGACCCTCCTTTCCCCTGCCCTGCATGAACTCAGATGTCTAGCAGTGACCCTTCTCTCCCCTGCATGCACCCATGTCCAGCAGTGACCCTCCTTTCCCCTGCCCTGCATGCACCCATACCCAGCGACCCTCCTCTGCCCTGCCCTGCATGCACCCAGATGTCCAGCAGTAACCCTTCTCTCCCCTGCATGCACCCATGTCCAGCAGTGACCCTCCTTTCCCCTGCCCTGCATGCACCCAGATGTCCAGCAGTGACCCTTCTCTCCCCTGCATGCACCCATGTCCAGCAGTGACCCTCCTTTCCCCTGCCCTGCATGCACCCATACCCAACGACCCTCCTCTGCCCTGCCCTGCATGCACCCAGATGTCCAGCAGTAACCCTTCTCTCCCCTGCATGCACCCATGTCCAGCAGTGACCCTCCTTTCCCCTGCCCTGCATGCACCTATGTCCAGCAGTGTACCCTCCTCTCCCCTGCCCTGCATGCACCCATGTCCAGCAGTGACCCTCCTCTCCCCTGCATGCACCCAAGTCCAACAGTGACCCTCCTCTCCCCTGCCCTGCATGCACCCATACCCAGGAACCCCCTCCATCCACCCATGCCCAGCAGCGACTCCCTTTTCCCCCCTGCCACCCCCTCCCGAGTTGTTTCGTGAATTCTTCTCCTCCCTCCCACCCTCCCTCCCGATCCGGTCCCTCACCGCCCGCTTGTTTTTTTAATTCTTCGGGGCAGGCAGGCAAGTTCCAGCGCCGACTGTCCTCCCTTGCCGACTCGCGCTGCAAAATGGCCGCCGAGACTTCAGCCGAAGTCTCGGCGGCCATTTTTAAAGGGCGAATCAGCAAGGGAGGACAGTCAGCGCTGGAAGCGGGCAGGCAAGACTGCCTGCCCCGAAGAATTCACGAAACAAGCGGGCGGTGAGGCGGATCCGGAGGGAGGGAGGAGGGAGGGAGGACAGCCAGAGCCGGCTCGCTATTTTCAACAACCGGCTCGCAAGCCGGAAGAAAATTTAACAACCGGCTCTTGCGAGCCGGTGCGAGCCGGCTCCAGCACACCACTGGCTCCGGGAGATTATTCCAAGCATAGGGTGAGGCAAGGCAGAAAGGGTGGAGCCTGGAGTTGGCGGTGGTGGAGAAGGGTACTGAGAGGAGGGATTTGTCCTGTGAGCGGAGGTTACGGGTAGGAGTGTAAGGGGAGATGAGAGTAGAGAGGTATTGAGGGGCTGCAGATTGAGTGCATTTGTAGGTTAGTAGGAGAAGCTTGAACTGTATGCGGTACCTGATCAGGAGCCAGTGAAGTGACATGCTACATGCGTGGTGACAGGTTGGCATGCATTAACTGCCAATTAACGCCAAAAACGCCGCACGCAGTAGGAAATAACAAAAATAATTTGTCACTGCATTATGGGCATGTACCAAATCTGAAATTACTGCTGGGGGGTGGCATGCGAGCCTGGCGGTAGTCTCATTTTGGCGTGCACTGCACGCACATAAAGCCTACCGCGCCTTTCTAAAAAGGCCCCTCAATTTATGAGATCACAAATGGCAGAATAATACTGAAAACAAGTAAAATCTAAAAAGAGGTTCAAGTAGTTTAGTATCAATATTTATTCTGTTTTTTTTTCTTCAAGGCCATGTAATTATGTGTTTATATAACATCTTGCTGGTAAATTATTTATAACATATTTGGAAAACAGCCATATGAACAAACAGGATAAACATACTAGAAATTACCATTTACATGTTTTTTTCAACCCCCCCTCCCCCCCCAACAGCTCACTTGTTGCTACAGAGCAAACCTAGCTTTTCTGTCAGCTTCCCCTGCTGTGCTACCATGCACAGATTCACATGTGACTTCAATTTATTTTTTTAAAGGTTGATTATATTATAATATGTATAAAGCATGCATATGGTGTTATTTAAAAGATGCTGTGCTTTAAATCTCAATGCTTTAAAATGGAGGCATTTTAAAGACAGGAAATGTTACACTAAATCTTATGATGAATAATTATATTTGAATATTGGATGCATTTCAGATTTTAACAATTATAGTTTTCATGCAGTTTTATGAGGATTATCCCCCAGATTCTATGTAGCGCGCCTAGTGTTCTGCGCTGAAATCCAAGCAGATTCTATAACAGTATGCATAACTGAATTGGCTTAACAAGCTAATCAGCGTTGATAATAGCACTTAACAAGGAATAATGATGACTAATTAGCAATAATTAGAATTTACGCACACAACTCACTAAGTGTATTCTATAACACAGTGCACCTAGCTTCTAATGTGTGCAGGCAAATAGGGGTGTGGTTATAGCACATGAGGAAGTGTCAGCATCCACAGCTAAAGCACCCTGCTGGCTTCCTTGCTGCCAACAAATCCCCTAGGGTGGGTTGGGCTTGGGCATCCCCAGTAGCCATTTATCCAATGCTGCAATTTTAGAGGGGGCCTGAGCACAAAGTTGGGGGGGCAGACTCCTAAGGCCCCCCCTGTGGCTATGCCACTGCTATGGCAGATAGTACAGATCACTTAATACCACTTGAATAGGTAGTGTTAAGTGCATTCACATTATCAGCAATGCAGTAAATTTATAGGGAAATGCTAGGCACATCTCCAACAGTTAAGATAGAGGCTTTGCAGTTACCCCACTTTAGAACTATCACATGAATACTGCAAACATACTAGAAACATAGGAAAGGAATGGAAAACAAAAATGAGGACGTTACAATGCCTTTGTATCTCTCCATAGTGTGACCGCACCTCAAAAAATGTGTTCAATTTTGGTTGCCGCATCTCAAAAAAGATATAGTGGAATTAGAAAAGATACAGAGAAGGGCGACAAAAATGATAAAGGGGATGGGACGACTTCCCTATGAGGAAAGGCTAAAGTGGCTAGGGCTCTTCAGCTTAGAGAAAAGGCGGCTGAGCGGAGATATGATAGAGGTCTATAAAATAATGGTTGGAGTTGAACGGGTAGATGTGAAGCGTCTGTTTACGCTTTCCAAAAATACTAGGACTAGGGGCCATGCAATGAAGCTACAATGTTGTAAATTTAAAACTGACACTAAAAGCAACAGTGTTTTTACAATGACTAACTTTGCGCCACATTTAGAGTGACAGCTGATGTCATATCTCCACAGATAGGCTAATTCCTAAGGAGCTTATCCCAAATTTACAGATTAAAATTCCTAAGAACATTAGAATATCCATACTGGGTTAGAACAATGGTCCATCTAATCCAGTATCCTGCTGCCAACAGTTGCCAATCCAGGTCACAATTCCCTGACAGAAACCCAATTAATAGCAGCATTCAATGCTACCAATCTCGGGGCAAGCAGTGGCTTCCCCCATGTCCATCTCAATAACAGACTATGGACTTTTCCTCCGGGAACTTTACTGCAAGGTAGTAAATTTAAAATGAATCGGAGAAAATTTTTCTCCACTCAACGTGTAATTAAACGCTGGAATTTGTTGCCAGAGAATGTGGTAAAGGCGGTTAGCTTAGCGGAGTTTAAAAAAAGGTTTGGCCGGCTTCCTAAAAGAAAAGTCCATAGACCATTATTAAATGGACTTGGGGAAAAGCCATTATTTCTGGGATAAGCATTATAAAATGTTTTGTACTTTTTTGGGATCTTGCCAGGTATTTGTGGCCTGGATTGGCCACTGTAGGAAACAGGATGCTGGGCTTCATGGATCTTTGGTCTGTCCCAGTATGGCAATACTTATGTACTTATGTACCGCCCTTTAATAAAAGCCCCCCTACATGCACTCTAAATCCAATCAAATTTTCGGCTACATTGGAAATACAGTAAAGGATCAAAGATGACGGTTTGGCAAAAGATTTTTCTCCCTAGCTCTGGTTATCTGAGATCATCTAGGAGCTTTTATTAAAAAAACAAACAAACAAACAAACAAACATATTTTTTGAATAATTTTTATGATGCTCAAATTCAAAGACAGGGTTCAGAAACATCCTCTATGCAGTTCAACAGCAGTACATCCAAATCACATGGGGGTATGTTGGGGCATACGTGGAGGGGCATAATCGAACGGCGCCGGCCAAATAGCTGGCCGGCCATCTTCGGGGCCGGCACCCCAAGAGGGCGGAGCCAACCATATTTTCGAAATACGGTTGGGGCCGGCTAAATCGATTGGCAGGTGTAGAGGAGATGGCCGGATTCGTTTTTCACCCATAATGGAAACTGGGCCCAGCCATCTCAAACCCGGTGAAATGCAAGGCATTTGGTCATGGGAGGAGCCAGCATTTGTAGTGCACTGACCCCCCCTGACATACCAGAACACCAACCAGGCACCCTAGGGGGCACTTCTAAAAATAAAAAAAATAATAACAATAGCTACCAGGTACATAGCTCCCTTACCTTGTGTGCTGAGCCCCCCAAATCCCCCCCAAAACCCACTACCCACAACTTTACAACACTACCACAGCCCTAAGGGGTGAAGGGTGGCACCTTCATGTGGGTACAGTAGGTTTTGTGGGGGGGTTGGAGGGCTCCCATTTACCACCACAAGTGTAACAGATAGGGGGGGATGGGCCTGGGTCCACCTGCCTGAAGTACACAGCACCCACTAAAAACTGCTCCAGGGACTTGCATACTGCTGTCAGGGAGCTGGGTATGATATTTCAGGCTGGCATAGAGGCTGGCAAAAAGTTTTTTTGGGGGGTGGGAGGGGGTTAGTGACCACTGGGGGAGTAAGGAGAGGTGATCCCCGATTCCCTCCGGTGGTCATTTGGTCAGTTGGGGCTCCTTTGTGAAGCTTGGTCGTGAAAAATAAGGGACCAAGTAAAGCTGGCGAAAAGCCTGGCTTTTTTTTTTCCATTATTGGGCGAAGCTGGCCATCTCGTGAGCACGCCCCTGTCCCACCCCCGTCCTACCTTCACTACCCTACTGACATGCCCCCTTGAAGTTTCGCTGGCTCCGCGACGGAAAGCAGTTGGTGCCGGCCAAAATCGGCTTTCGATTATATTGATTTGGCTGGGTTCAGGAGATCGCCGGCCATCTCCCAATTTGTGTCGGAAGATGGCCGGGGATCTCTTTCAAAAATGAGCTGGATAGTATCATAGTAGGTGACGGCAGAAAAATCCGGGCTAAAGGCCTACCTGTTTGATGCTGCTTTTAATTCCTAACCTGTCACCTGCTCGTAACCTTATCTTGTCTTCCTCTCTTTAATAATCCCTTTCCCCATATGTCCTATCTGTCTGTCCTACCCTTATCCCTTATTTGTCCTGTCTGTCTGTCCTGATTTAGATTGTAAGCTCTTTTGAGCAGGGACTATCTTTCTTCTTGTTAAATTGTGAAGCGCTGCATACGACTGGTAGCGCTATAGAAATGATTTATAGTAGTTGTAGTAGAAAAAGACCTGTACGGTCCATCCAGTCTGCCCAAGATAAACTCATATGCGCTACTTTATATGTATACCTGACCTTGATTTGTATCTACCATTTTCAGGGCACAGACCGTAGAAGTCTGCCCAGTACTAGCCCCGCCTCCCAACCACTAGCCCTGCCTCCCAATCTCTGCTAAGCTTCTGAGGATCTATTCCTTCTGAACAGGATTCCTTTATGTTCATCCCATGCATTTTTGAATTCCGTTACCATTTTTATCTCCACCACCTCCCACGGGAGGGCATTCCAAGTATCCACCACTCTCTCCGTGAAAAAATACTTTCTGACATTTTTCTTGAGTCTGCCCCCCTTCAACCTCATTTCATGTCCTCTAGTTCTACTGCCTTCCCATCTCCAGAACAGATTCGTTTGCGGATTAATACCTTTCAAATATTTGTATCATATCACCCCTGTTTCTCTTTTCCTCCAGGGTATACATGTTCAGGTCAGCAAGTCTCTCCTCATACATTTTGTAACGCAAATCCCATACCATTTTTGTAGCTTTTCTTTGCACCGCTTCAATTTTTTTTACATCCTTAGCAAGATGCGGCCTCCAAAACTGAACTATCCTTAAGAAATGCAAGCCCAGAAACCAGGAGCTACCTACTACTACAACAACCCAGCTGCAGGACCACTACGTACAAAACCATCTACACAGCAGGTTTTAGTTACCAGGGTTCCAAATGTTGGAACTCAATACCAAAAGCTGTAAGAAACATCACAAACCTCCTTCAATTCAGGAAAGAAATGAAAGCATAGCTCTTCAAAAATTTCTACAGCTAACTACAAAACTACCAGTTACCACTCTGTAAAATGTATATTTTCACAAACTCCATAGAACTGCACAAACTACAGATTCCCTCCCCACACTGCTAAGCATGAACTGTAACTCCACCAAAATGTAATTGTAAGCCACTTTGAACCAAAACTTGTTTTTTGATGATAGTGGTATACAAGAATGTATAAATATCTTGAAATAGTAACAAATGTTTATGTGGCAAAACAAAAACGACCATATCGGCCGCATTTTAGAAACATAAATGTTTTTTTTCCTAAGCTGTCTGATATCTTTTGCTACATTCACATTTTGGGGAGGGTGGGAGGGACATAAACCATTTGAAGATTAGGAGATAACCTCCCCTGATCCATCCAGTGGAGGCTGTTCAATAGAAGTGTTTTTCTGAAACCTAGACACTCTGGGTAACAGATGTAATTTCCAACATCGATCTTTATGGGCGTAGAGATGCACTCCCCTTCTGAAAATGAGCAGCACATATTTATTTTTTTTAGATCTACCCTAATCCTACTAACTCGTCTTAATGGTAGTCGAAGTTGATAACTTTACCCCTAAACTCTGGTTTATGCCAATCTAAAATCGAATAGCACTGCTAAAATAAGCACCATTACATCCTCTAAATTCCAAAAGGAAGATCTCTTTGGCATGAAGAAAGTACAAGGGTGAGTATTAACAGTAAATTTGAGAGATTCAGATCAAACTCCACATACCCTAGTTTCGGAGTGAGGTTCACTGCTACCATGGTACGTGCAAAACTACCCTATTTGGAAACATTACCTGCAAGAGAGTTATGAATAAAGGCTGATCATACCATAGCACAATACAATCCAAACCCCCAAAAGAGAGAGAGAGAGGAAAATGGAAAGGCCAAAAAAGATTGCATGTGTAGAAGAGAGATTTTGATGTCCATAGCAATTTATAAATAATTTAACCATGGTAATCTCTTGAAAACTTGACATATAGACGTTCTTTACCATCTAGTAATTCTCAAAAACAAAGCCTCTTCTAATATTCATTTTCCTCTGTGTATACATTGTATATTCACTAGAACAATCATATCAGTGTCATTAATAGCTGTTTAGTTTATAGGAAACCCAACAAAGAGAGGCTGTATTTGTACCTGTGTGAGGTTTATTCTTGCTTTCCATTGAATTAAGTATGTGTTCTTTATTGCAATTTCTAGGTTCACTGATTACTTGAAGTCCTCTTTGGCAAGGCAATGCAAGTTATTAAAAATTAACTGCAGTAATAAATACTCCTTTGAATAAGTAATATGCAAGCCCATAATGTTACTTTAAATTTTAATATAGTGTTCTTACTCTGTTGATCACTTCCACTACTCATGGCGGTTAAAATTTTAGTTTTCTCTAAATTACAGTTTGGATAGAGTGGATTAGCATTTTTACACTGTGAGAATCATTTTCAAGGCACTAGACTTACAAAGTTCCAAAGGCTACTATAAGGCTCATTTTCAAATCACTTAGCGCCCCCCCCCCCCCCCCCCATTTACTAAGCCACGCTAGCAAAGTGAATGGGCCTTGTTGGCATTAGTGCACGGCTTAGTAAACAAGGGGGTTAGACTTACCAAGTTCCATAGCTTACAATGGAACTTTGTAAGTCAAAGTATTTTGAAAACATACCTGCATGCCAGCCTTTGTGTATGTATATAATAGGAAAAAAGGCCCGTTTCTGACACAAAGGAAACGGGCGCTAGCAAGGTTTTCCTCGGAGTGTGTATGTTTGAGAGAGTGTATGTGAGAGTGACTGTGTGTGTGTGAGAGAGAGAGTGAATGTGTGAGTGTGTGTGTGTGACAGAGAGAGAGAGTGAGACTGGATGCGAGTGTGTCTGTGAGAGAGAGAGAGAGAGAGAGAGTGTGTGTGTGAGAATGAGAGTGTGTGTCAGGGGCCCCCTCCCTCCAAGTTACAGGGTCACCCCCTCCCTCCCAGTTCCAGGGTTGTCCCTCCCCCCCTCCCAGTTCCAGGGTCCCCCCTCCCTCCAAGGGTCGTCCCCCTCCTCCTCCCTCCCACCCAGTTCCAGGGTCCCCCTTCCTCCCTCCCATTTCCAGGGCCTCCCTACCTCCCAGTTCCAGGGTGGCCCTCCCCCAGTCACCTTTGGGGGCATACCTTACTGCAAGGTCCCTGCCTCACCCTGTACTCTCATCTGACAGGATTCTGTGCTCTCTACTTGGCTCTCTCATTCTCTCCTCACTTAAAAAAAAATCTGAGAACCATAAAATTTATTTTAAACAAAGAATTTGCGGAGAGTTAGGGAGTTAGTTCCCGTCTGACTGACTGCTGCTGTTCTCCCTTGGCTCCGTCTGTCAGTGCTGTGCTGCAGGGGGGGATCAGCTGGTAAGTGCTGGCTTTGATTTTCTTTTTTTGTAGCGGCATGGCAGCGGAACTGCGGCGGGAGTTTGTAGTGGTCAGTGTGCTAATGTGTCTAAGGCAGAGGGGCCTTCCTCCATCACGGAGCTTATGTTTTCCCGTGCTAGGAAGGCGAGGGGCTGCCAGAGGACAGGTCGTGCTTGGAGGGCAGAGAGAGGGAGGGAGGCATGGGGGCTGGCAACTCTACAGAGTTCCCTCGAGGGCGGGGCAATTACGAACCCTTGTGTGGTTGGTCACGGCTTCAGAACGTTGGAGGTGCTTTTTATTATATAGGATATGTATGTATGTGTAGATAGATAGATAGATAGATAGATAGATAGATAGATAGATAGATAGATAGACAGACAGACAGACAGACACACACTTTTTTCCCCCACTGCAAAAAAAAAAAGTTTATACCAAGGTAGGCAGAGAAAAAATTAAAGATATGATCCACACACATACAGTTTTCATTGGATATAAAACATATATAATTTTTGGAAGCAAGAAGACCAATTTTCACTCTCCCCATGATGCCTGCAGACCCACTGGTACTCAAGGGCCTGCAAGTAGATTTTGAAAGCCAAACTCCTTGCTGAGTTTCCTTTCAGAATCCAATAGACATCTAGTGCTGCAGCAATTTTCTCCCTGCATAGTTTGCCAGTGCATAATATGTGGAGCAATTAGGGGATTTCAAAATAAAATCTCCATGTATGCTTCCAACAGCATTCTAATTGTGCTTCCAGCACAGTGACAGCTCTTTTCCTCAGAGAGCCCCTGGAGTAATTTTTAAATGGTCCCCCCTCCTTGCCCCCACATATTTTTCAGCAGAAATCCCTTTAAAAAGTAACTACAATAAAGTGAAGGCATTTATTTGTATAGCTGGTGGCCCATGGATAATTTCAAATGATGTCATAGGAATACTGAACTGGACCTCAGGGGTAGAGATGAAAGCACTCCTTTTTTTGTCTGTAAGACACAACCACATAGAACTTTGCAGTTTTAAGTCTGCAAATAGGTGGGAAAATGTGGGATACAAATGCAACAAATAAATAAATAAATAAAACCTTTTTTCTTCATCCCATTTTGAGATCCCTTCCTCCTTACAGTCTATGCGTAAGTGGTTCTCACATGGCCAGTGTCTTTCCTCCTCCTCCATTTTATTTCCAGTCAAGTTTTCAGCACTTTCAAGTTTTTTAAATTTTCCATGGCCCATTATACCTCCATGGGCATCTGATCAGGGACCTTGTTTTTTCCATCATCAAGCCATTTGACTTTGCCTTGGCTACCTTTTTCCTAGCAAGTCCCAGAAAACTCTAATTTTAAAAAATGCCCCAGGTATAACAAGACCATGTCTTTCACAGACACTCATAATTGGTGCCTGCAGTGCCTGGGGCTTGATCATAATCCCTCTTCTTGTAAACTCTGTTCACAGATGTCAAAAAGAGGGATTAGGGGTTGAGAAAAGCAGTGTAAAAGGAATTTTGGTGCTGAGAAGTCCAGTCAATTGACTTTAGCATCAGAGGCATGGGTGTCTATGGCTCTGGAGCTACATTGAACACATCAACATCGAGAGTGCCCCCACCTTTCTTGGCATCAAGTGTTGATAGTGGCCACTGGGATCAGACATCCTCTGATACCCTTATAAAGGCAAAGTAGGTCTCATTATCATCCTTGTTTACTGAGGGACTCTGATGCCATGCATAGGGCCGAAGCCAGGAAGCATCAGCATCAATACTCCTTGAGGCACAGCATCAACAGCACTGAAGCATCAATGTCACTAATGTCCTTGAAATGCTTCCAATGTGAGCTGAGACCAAGTTAGCATCCCAATGACTTCAAAGTGCATGATCCAGCCAGCTGAGCTCCAGCCTTCATCAACCTTCATCAAACCTCATGCTAGAGAACCAAGCAAAATCTACAACAAAGAAAATGTTCCACTCAATGTGGAAACTCAAACATGTGTAACCTTTTTACCCAAGGGAAATATTCCGCAACTTGGTACAATCCATGGTACTAAGTCATCTAGACTATTGCAATGGAATCTATGCGGGATGCAAAGAACAAATCATAAAGAAACTCCAAACTGCTCAAAACACAGCAACCAGGTTTATATTTGGTAAAACGAGATTCGACAGCGCCAACCCGTACGAGAAAATTGCACTGGCTCCTAATCAAAGAACGTATTACATTCAAAATCTGCACCCTGGTTCACAAAATCATCTACGGCGAAGCCCCGGGATATATAACAGACCTCATAGACCTACCAACCAGAAACACAACAAGATCATCACGAACACACCTAAATCTCCACTACCCAACTTGCAAACGCCTCAAATACAAAACAACCTATGCATCCAGCTTCTCCTATATAAGCACACAATTATGGAACGCCCTTCCATGCGCCGTGAAAACAACTTATCACCACTTAAACTTCCAGAAATCACTAAAAACTAACCAGTTCAAAAAGGCATACCCTAAAGATACAACCTAAATGCCTGAACCCTGCAACACAATGAAGCCAAAACCATACTGGACATAACTAAACTCTTCCTCCTCCTTACGATTCCCCAATGTGTTTGTCACACATGAACTTTACCCTACTACAACATCACTCTGTATTTTGTTCATACCAGAATTGGCAATCGCCTTAACAGTACTATGTAAGCCACATTGAGACTGCAAATAGGTGGGAAAATGTGGGATACAAATGTAACAAATAAATAAAATGGCAGCTCTTGAGGAGCAGATCCTATTTGCCATGCAGGAGGCTATAGCATTGATAGCACTGTTGCCAGCAGCTCAGGTGACTCTGCCTATTCTGGAGGCCAATGCACTATCTGTAGGGAGCACATTGACAATGAGACCTCAAGTAGCATCAGAACCAGGTCAATCTTCAGTCCTCAGGACATCAGAGGTTCCCAGTACCTCAATAATCCCAGCCCAGGTCTGACCAGAGTGTCAGTCATGCAAGGATAACAGAGAAGCAGATATCTCCTGGTGAATACTTTTATGAGTCTGATTTAAGCTGTTCCTGGGTGTCTGAGAAGTCCCATGGGCTTCTTTCAGACCCCTCCCCTTCACCTGAAAGGAGAAAGTCATCCGTCAGAGGAGCTCTTCTTTTTGACTTTGTATGTGAGATCCCATTTGATTTAGAGACTGAGGATTATCCCAGGGCTGAGACATTGGACATCCTTTAGTTTTATGCCATCCCAAGGAAGCTATGATAGGGCCCATGCACAGAATCCTTAACCTGGCACAGTGGGAGATATCCCCTCCCCTCAGTGCAGCAAATCACTAGGAAGGTCAACTCTCTATATAGAGTCCAGAAAGCTCCAGGATTTGAGAAGCTCCAGCTTCCTCACCATTCCATGGTAGTCAAATCCACTCTGAAGATATCCAAGAGAGACAAGACTCACACCTCAGTGCCCCTGAGGCTCAGACCTTGGAGAATTTGGGGAAGAAATTTTTCCATAATTCTCTGCTTGCTTTCTGTATAGCTTCTTATCACCTCTTATTGAGCATGCTCTTGCAGAACATTGTGCACAGTGTGGCGAAGTTTGTAAATACTCTTCTGCAAGAGAAGATTGAAGAACTCCACCAGCTAGTGGCCAAAGAGTGGGATTGTGTAAAGTACATGATCCGAGCAACTGGTGAGCCTTTCAATATGGCATAGGTATTGCGTTGTGTAGACTCACCTGGCTGTGTGCCTCAGATCTGGAAACAGCAGTCCAGGAGAAGCTGGTGGATGTTATGTGCTGGGGATACCACCTTTTTGGTAACAAAGAGGAGGAGGTCATAGACTTCATCATGAAATTTTCTGAGATCACCAAGTCACTGTCCCAGCCCGAGGTATTTTGGTGGAAGGCAATGATGGACTTACTATTCTCAGAGGCATAGGTTCTTTCCCTCCTCTCAGCCTCCCTCCCCCTACACACACACACACACACACACAAAATAACTAGGGCTCTTGATCCTGTCCATGGCAGCAGAGGGCTCATAAAGCCCAGCAGGCTCCCCAGTCAAAGGAAGGAATGAGCTTTTGACTGGCTCTCGGAAAGCATAGCCGCAATTCCTGTGACTGTTGTAGACAACCTTCTGGTAGAAATGAGGCTGAAATTGTTTTACAAGAAAGATAGTCCCTTGTAACCTTGGACTGATGCGTTCACAAAATAGTCTGAACAGACTACACACTTCAATTGGAGAGATTCCCTCGAAATTGTCCATTTAGAGCATCAAAATTAAGTGCTCAGGGCATCTTTATAGAATAACGCCTAGCAAGATTCATTTGTAAATTGAAATTGTTGCCAATTAGAAACAATAATTGATTGCTAGCACCCAATTATTGGTGCTAATTGGCTCATTAATTAAGTTGCACACACAAATTGGGCATACTGCCAAATTTGCTGTGCAATTTGAGCACCGTTTGTAGAATATGGGGGATTATGTAGTGATCACTATTGCCTAGGTGGGCACCCACACGGACATTAGAAACACTTTCTCCATTTGTGAGCACTAGATCCAGCGTTACCCCTTCCCTCATGGATTCTGTCACCATTTGTCTGCATTTGGCAGGTATCCATAACCTTTCTGCTTCTTTCCAATTCTGCTGAAGGGATGTTCCAATCCACAGGCAAGTTGAAATCACCCAACAGTATCTCCCATCACTTGATCAGTTAGCAGACCAAATAGAGCTAATCAGTAAAGTGCTGGATCCACCCGCTCTTCACCTCGGACTGCCTCTAACCTTAGTGCTCTGGCAATTAGAGGGGATATTCAGTGGCACTATACAGTTAAGTGCTGCTGTATGTCTGGGAATGGTCAGCTCAGCAGAGTTCAACTAGGCAGGAGTTTCTCATACCCAGTTAAACCCTTTTGAATATCAACACCTCTCTTCCCAATAGAAAAGGAAACTTGCAAAAATTCAAGATAAACAAAAGACCAATTGCTGAATCACAAGATGATTTAGAAAAATCAAAAAAGAAGGATAACAACTCTTTTGATGGCTTGGATTGACTACAAAGAGGCTTTTGAATCCCGTCTTCATAGCTGGATCATTTTATAATGTAGGTGCTTGCATTTATGTGTCCCTTGCATATATAAATATATAGAATACTAGCACTTAAAACACAAGTGTACATTTACCTGTAAAAGTGTCAGCAGGGCACCTAAGCACTGTGATGTAAAGACATATCTAATTTACATACCACATACATGCAAGATGGCAGAGCATGGGCAGCACATGAGCAGGGCTCCCAATTACATGTATAATTTACAGAATACTATAAATTATGCGCATCCCTGCTGCATTAAGGTATCTGCATTTACATGAGGTTTATGGTTGGTGTAACTGCATGTGGATAAATGTATGGTGCACCAATACTGGGTTACACTAGTATTCTATAATAGAACTTGAGTAACCAGGTGTCATTATAGAATAGGCTCTCACTGTGTACCCTTGAGATGCTGTAAGGCACTGTACGGTGACAGAAAATTATTTATTCAGCAATTACTCTGGACTCGTTTGGCACAAGGGGATGATCAGTACCTAAATGTAGCCCTTAGGTTCTTGTCAGGCTGCTAAACAATGAAAAGAATAAGGCCAAAAATGGAAAAATATTATTTATTATAGATGTGAAAATAACAATATGACAAAATGCAAAACAAGTTATAAAACTCTGTACACTACCAAAATATACTGATTATTACAGCAGTAGATATATGAATATATACAAAGTAATTATACAACTATAATATCCTGAGAAAACAATTACCAACAGCAGCAGAATTAGGCTACTAACCACAGATCCTGTTGTAACCACTCAGTTGCAGGCAAAGACCAGAGATAACTAAACCCTGAACTATAAGAAGAAAAATCCTGAATCTCACCCTTGAGGTCCTGTACATTCAGAGTCCAAGGTGATGATGAATTGGCTCCTTCTGATCAGGCTCCAGCAGATTTCTTGTGAGCCCCTGTAGATCAGGTGTTTACTCTAAAGCCTCTATTCTGTGCAGCTGGTTACTCAGTCTCTGGGGAAGCCACCAGCCTGCAGCTGAACTTGACCTTGCCAACTCTCAGCACAAGAAATTACAGTTCACAGATGTTTAGGAAAAATTAGTCTCTAGCTCCTCAGAGAGAGAGAACTATACATCAGGCAATCTTCTTCTCCTTACTAAGGGGCTCTTTTACAGTGATAGTCCTGTCCCAAGCACGCACAATTTCTGGGGGGAAAAGTAAAACCTCTGGAAATGGCTTGCATAGTGGTAACCTGGCGGTAATATCTTACTGCATGGCCATGTATGCCTGGGGGCTTTGCTCTCATGCCCAGCATTGGCATTCCTCTGGATCAAGTGACACAGATGGACCAATCACCCACCATGTATCTCTGTCCAGCAGATACCCATGGTCATGACAATGAGGCTTTATCTCTTATGAGACACAAGCCTGATGGTAGCAAACTCCCCTCTATGGTTCACAGATGTACTGGAGACTCTGTCTCTGTGAAAACTGCTCCTCTGCACCTCCCAGGAGATACTGGAGGCATGATTGAAGTAAACAACATGTCCTTGGATAAGGCCAGCAGCCCAGCTATGCCAAGAAGTATTTTTCCTTGAAGAAATCTGGTTTCCGATGCCTCAGGCTGCAGAATTCATATTAGATCAAGAAACGATGGTTCAGGCCTAACCATCAAAGGCGAGACAAATCTGGTAGAAAATGATGAAGAGCTGAGTGAAGTCATGATAAGACAAGGGATATTCTAAGGAAATTAACTATCATCCCTACTGATTGCACTAGCAACTATTCTACTAACAAATATACTAAATAAAACTAACTATAGATACCAACTTTAAAACAAAGTGAACAATACCTCATTACATTATATGGACAACCTATATGGACAGCTATATGGTAAATCAAAAGCTGAAATTGAATCTTTGTTCAGCATGGTTCACATCTTTAATGAAGCCATAGGAAGGAAATTTGGATTAGAAAACTATGCAACATTGACAATTAAAACAGACAAAATCATAGAAGAAGGTAATTTACACCTAGTGAATGGAAATCTCATTAAATAACTGACACCAAAAGAAGGATATAAGTATCTCTGATTACTAGAAGCCTCAGATTTGACACATAACTAGATCAAAATGAACACTAACTCAAACAAGTTTGGAAAATTCTAAACTCAAAATTATGTACAGACAATGCAATTACAGCTATTAATACCTGGACAATCCAGTCATCAGTTGTACTGCTGGATGCAAGCCAATTTAGATAAATATGATAGAAGAAATGGGAAACTGTTGACAATAAGTTATAACTTACACCCATTAAGGGGCCTGTTTACTAAATTGTGATAAGGTTTTGCACGTTCCATGCAGTAGTAGCCAAGATTTGAAATCCTATAACATAACATTTTATTTTTATATTCTGCAACACCTTGCAATTCAATGTAGATCCCAATACAAGAAACTGGACAAGCCAGGATGTACAAATATTAAAAAAGAAACAGAATATTGTGGAAACACTAAAAGATTACAATCAAATCCCAACAAATTTTGAAACAAGTACATTTTGACCTGATGACTAAAATCTAAATATACACATGGAATCAATAAACATCTTTACCTAACCTTTCCACCCAAAATGAGAGCAGACTCTCCAAACACTTCATTCTTCTCTTATCCCTCACAGAGGGGAAAGCAAACAAATTAACAGTTCTGGAAGGCCTAGCATCAAACTGGGTAGCATCAAACAATTAACCAAATAAAGTGGTGACAGCCCTTAAGAAGCTTTATACAACAGGCAAAAGAATTTAAACAAAATTCTTGCTGATATTGGTAACCTATGAACCTTAGCATAATATGAAGAAAGCCATTCCGATCTTTTCAAAGAGTAGATCAGTCACAAAGCAGTGTTCTGAGTCATTGCCAATTTTTTCTTTAAAGATCATGAACAACTCAAATAAATGGTATCACAATAAACTAAGAGACTCAGTATTATTTTATTATTATTTTGCAATTTTGAATAAATATAATTAATGTTAGATATGTAATTGTTCAGATGTTGTATTCAGAGAAAGAAGAGAAAGAGAAAACAAGTAATAGGATATGTCAAGGCTGTGACATACTTTTTGTTTCCCTATAAAAGGATAATCTTTGTGCAGTTAAATGTTCTACTACAAGTTATGCTTTCTGATAACTATGAACTACAAAATAGGAGAGCTGGAAGGATACATGCCTATTCTTTACAAAAAATATTATATTGCTTATGCAAGGAGTATGAATACAGTTCCATAGCTTTGCTCCAACCAGAGAAATGTTAGGGGTAAAGGAGGAAATGTATGTAATAGAAATGTGTGGAAAATTGAAGGTCAGCCTCAAACCAGGTAAATTTTAACCTATTTTTGAGCTTGACAAAAAAAAAAAACATTCTTCTGATTCATAATAGTGACAAAGCTGATGATGACAAAAACACCAACAGAAATATTAGTTCTCAAAGTCAAAATAAATAGAAGCACATACTATACAAAGGAAGTTAAAAGCCTCAAAAAGCTCGTGTTAGAATTACTTTAGAGAGCTGAAACCATTCATTCATCATCGGCACAATAAACCTTCCTTCCGTAGTGACTTATTTAATAGAAGCTACCTTCAATATGCACTATTCAATCTACAAATCCTCAATTTTTATGATGTTTCAAAATTTATTCTAAAAACAGAACTTAGCTTTGCTTTGCCATAATTGTCTCAGAGCCAGTTCATGAGATTTCTCCATTGCACACCCTTGACCAACGATGGCCAGTGTTTCGCCTTGCTCTGTCAGGGTCAGTGGTGTGTAGTTGCTCCAAAGAGTCTACGGTGAGAGTCTTAAGAAGTTCAGGCACTCCTGAAGCAGGCATGAGTGCAAAAACACAGTGTAGTGTCGAGTCTTTTGGTGTCTCTAATAAATGTTACATATAAAGGATCTTCTGATCTCCCTTGCAGAAAAGGAAGGCCTGATTGAGAGCTTGCCCTTCTGGCCTTCTCTGGTGATTGGTCTCATGGATTCTTTTCCTGTGTCTCAGTCATCATTGGTAGGGGATTGGGTACTGGAAAGTATGGTGGCAGTTTTGCCCTTATCTCGCCCTGATTTAGCATTTTGTTGTACCTCAAACAAAATTTCCCTAATTGTAATGGAAGTAAATTTTAAAGGATTGTTTTTCAACTCTGTCTTTGACCAAAAGTAACTTTTCTTGTAAATACAAAAAACAAGTTGGAATGCAGAAAATAAGACACAGCTCTAACTAATTTGGTATGTGAAAGGGAGGATGGCATTTGTTTTCAGAAGTCCAGCTTGGCCACCTGGACTTGGGAAAGCATGTGACCACGTTCCCACAGTCCTAAACAGAGAAGCATTCTATAATTTTCCTTAGAAGTATTCTGTAACTTTCCTTAGCTCTAGACATGCGCTCAGAACCTAATAAAAAGGGAGGGCTTGTCACAGCAGAGTGGGAGCTCATCTGTGAGTAACATATGGACTGCGCAGAGGATCTGTTCCTCGTCTAGAAAAAAGCTCCTGGCTCTCGCTGTGAACCGGGTCCCCCCCCCCCCCCCCCAGCTGATGTTACGAGCCTGGATGATGGAGACCAGTGATGTTGTATGTATGTATTGCTTCTTTTCCTGGTCTAAGAACTCTTGGCATTGCTTAGATGTAGAGACCAGTGATGTAATGAATGTTTATACAGCCAATCATTGTGTGTATACAGCTAAGCATTGTATATGTACTAATCATTATATATATCCTAATCATTGTAGAATTTAGCTCCTCTAATAAAGGTTTTCATTTACTTATTACAGATCCAAAAGAATCCACAGTAGTCTGTGTCAGTGAGACAGGCTGTAAATCCATAGCAGTTCACTAATGGATCTTGCTGTTGATTGGGTTGTCAGACTATTATCTGCACAGATGTTTTAATAACACTATTGCCCCTTTAGCAACTGTAGGGAGGGTTGTGAGTGTAGCATGCTCCAAGACAGCCTGTGGAGACAACAATGTTGTTCTCAGGTAAGGAGCAGAGCATGTGAGGAGCAGAACAGTGTAGGGAGCAGCCATTCCAGTACAGCAAGGTCCTTTGGGTTTTGTAGAAGTGCAAAGGAGAAGGTTCATTTTTTAAAGCCCCATGATATCACTGTGGAGGAGATATCAGAGGTGATGATGGGGACAGATAGCTTTGTTAAATGATAAGAGTATGATTCACTGTCCCATTGTTCAACTGTTTTAAATAAAATTAATAAACATGTCATCTATCTGCTGCAATTCACAATTACCATGGCAACTTTTATTTAGAAACATAGATGTCCCAAGAATGCCAATGATATAATTTCATATCTGTGTAACTTCTTATTCATAATCTTTTCATTGTTCCAAATTAAACACATGAAGGGCAATTCTATAACTGGGCACCCACAATTATGCACTCCTTGTACCTGTAAAAGTACAGAATAATAGCACTTAGGTACGTAAGCATACACTTCCTCATAAAAATGCCAGAAGGGCACCAAAAGCACTATTCTGTGGTGGCATAATAAATGGCATAAAGAGTAAAAGCAAGGGGGTATACACCTGGATAGAGTCTGGGTGGCACATCTTCCATTTATACACATTCTATATATGGTGCCTAAAAATATCAGTGAGGAAATCAATGCCGACTAAGGATATTCTATAAGCGGCTCCTAGATTTTTATTTATTTATTTGTTGCATTTGTACCCCACATTTTCCCACCTATTTGCAGGCTCAATGTGGCTTACACAGTACAGTAAGGCGTTTGCCAAATCTGGTAGAGAACAGATACAAGGTTATGTTGTGTTCGAACATTAGGGTCGAACAAGCTCCATTAGGGTCGAAAGGAGGGTGGTTGTATATTGACCAGTATGGTCTTTGGTTTAGTTGTGTGGCTGGATGTGGGGATTTACGCTGGATCTGTAGTGTAGGCCATTTTGAAAAGGTTGGTTTTTAGTGATTTTCTGAAGTTTAGGTGGTCATGGATTGTTTTCACAGCTTTTGGGAGTGCGTTCCATATTTGTGCACTTACATAGGAGAAACTTGATGCATAGGTTATTTTGTATTTGAGTCCTTTGCAATTTGGGAATTTGGGTAGTGAAGGTTTAGGTATGTGCGAGATGATCTGGATCTGGTTCTGGTTGGTAGGTCTATGAGGTCTATCATGTATCCTGGGACTACACCGTAGATAATTTTGTGGACAAGGGTGCAGATCTTGAACATAATCTGTTCTTTGATTGGAAGCCAGTGTAGCTTTTCACGGAGGGGTTTGGCACTTTCGAAACATGTTTTACCAATTATCAGATTTAGGCGCAGTATTTAGAATAAGCTTAGTTGATATCTCAGCACCTAAAAATATGTTCCTCCATTTACATCAACAAAAATGTGGCTTAAATCCCGGCAAGTAGATTTAGGCGCTGGGCCATAGTCTATAACTAAATGCATAAATTTTGGAATGCCCCCCAAAACGCCCATTTCCCCACCCATAACCACACCTCTTTTTGCCTGAATGTGTAAGAAGTTAGGTGCACTGCACTACAGAATATGCTTAGCGAGTTGTATGCGTAAATTCTAATTATAGCCAATTAGTACTCATTATTGCTTGTTAACTGCTGTTATCAACACTGATTAGCTTGTTAAGCCAATTGAGTTATGTGCATTTTTATAGAATATGTTTGGATTTCAGCGCGGATCTCTAGGCATGCTATATCAGATCTGGGGGATTGGGGAGATTGTATATATGACACCTAAAAAATCCGCATGGAAAACATTTCCGCCTAAGCTATTCTCTAAGTGGCGCCTAGTTTTAGGTGGTAAATAGAATTATGCTTAGTTGATTTTCTAGCATCTAAAACTATGCACATCCATTTACACCAATGAAAACATGGCATAAATCCTGGTGTGTAGATTTATGCACACTGGGCTATATTCTTTAACTATGCATATACATTTTGGAACAGCCACGAAATGCCCATTTCTGCTCATATCCTTTTTGGCTATGCACATTAGAGATTGAGTGCACTGTGTTACAGAATATGCTTAGCGAGTTTGTGGATGTAAATTCTAATTATTGCCAATTAGTGCTCATTATTGCTTGTTATGTGCTGTTATCAACGCTGATTGGCTTGTTAAGCCTATTAAGTTACGCGCATTGTTACAGAATACGCTTGGATTTTGGCACAGTTCTCTAGGCATGCTATATAGACTCTGAGTGATAGGGCTAGATTTTATATATGGCATCTAAAAATTCCATATGAAAAAAAAGCACTCCTAAGTGTAATCTCTAAAGCATACCTATATTTTATAGAATAGGCTTAAATTTTCGTGCGACATATAAAATTGTGCTGACTGCTCTCTACATGATCAAATTTAGTCATGACCATTTAAACCATGTTTACTTGGCGTAAATCCTGATGCCTTAATTAAGCATAGAGCGGGTATATTCTATAACAAAGCATATAGATTTTAGAAATGCCCACGCCCCTTTTTCAACGACTTAGAATTTAAGCACACCATCCTGCTTATTTTCAAAAGAGAAGGGAGGACATCTTCCGACACAAACCGGGAGATGGCCGCCCTTCTCCCAATGCCGGCCAAATTGGCATAATCGAAAGTCAATTTTGGCCGGCTTCAACTGCTTTCCGTCGTGGGGATGGCGAAAGTTCAAGGGGGAGTGTCGGCAGGGTAGTGAAGGCGGGACGGGGGTGTGGTTAAGAGATAGCCGTCCTCGGCCGATAATGGAAAAAAGAAGGGCGGGCCTGATGAGCATTTGGCCGACTTTACTTGGTCCATTTTTTTTCACAACCAAGCATCAAACAGGTGCGCGAACTGACCAGATGAGCACTGGAGGGAATCGGAGATGACCTCCCCTGACTTCTCCAGTGGTCACTAACCACCTCCCACCCCGAAAAAAACAACTTCAAAAACTTTTGTCTTTTAGAATATGTCCTTTGCTATGCCTCCGTCCCTGCGACGGCAGTTGAAGACGTCCTTCTTTGTGAGGGCAGTTGAGGATGTCAAAAATGCTTCTGTGAGAAGGACAGCTGTGCCTTTACTATGCCTCTGACACCCCTTTTTTTATTTGGATTTTAGATCAGAAGTAGCAGCAGTGGGATTTGAACCAGCCACCACTAGATTGCAAGACCAGTGCTCTAACCACTAGGCCACTCTGCCATTCCTTCACTCCACTCCACTCCCTTGAAATTTGGTCATCCCTGTGGGGGACAGTTGAGGACGTCCAAAATGTTTGTTATGCCTCAACTTTCACAAACATACCCCCCCCAGGGACGTGCATACTGCCCCCCACACACAGGGATGGCCAAATTTCAAGGGAGTGGTGTAGAGTGGAGGAGTGGCCTAGTGGTTAGAGCACTGGTCTTGCAATCTAGAGGTGGCCAGTTCAAATTCCACTGCTGCTACTTGTGATCCAAAATCCAAATAAATAAATAAAAAGGGTGTCAGAGGCATAGTAAAGGCACAGCTGTCCTTCTCACAGAAGCATTTTTGACATCCTCAACTGCCCTCACAAAGAAGGACATCTTCAACTGCCGTCGCAGGGATGGAGGTATAGCAAAGGACATATTCTAAAAAGACAAAAGTTTTTGAAGTTGTTTTTTTCGGGGTGGGAGGTGGTTAGTGACCACTGGAGAAGTCAGGGACGGTCATCCCCGATTCCCTCCAGTGGTCATCTGTTCAGTTCGGGCACCATTATCAGCCAAGGACAGCTGTCTCTTAACCACACCCCTGTCCCGCCTTCGCTACCCTGACGACATGCCCCCTTGAACTTTCGTCGTCCCCACAACGGAAAGCAGTTGAAGCCAGTCAAAACTGACTTTCGATTATGCCGATTTGGCCGGCATTGGGAGAAGGGCGGCCATCTCCTGATTTGTGTCGGAAGATGTCCGCCCTTCTTTTTCGAAAATAAGCAGGCATGTTACAAAATACACTTTTCCCTGCTGACAAAGTTGCACATTGAATGGATTATGTCAACATTGATTTCCGCACCGATTTGTGCATGTAAATCTTAAAATGCCAATTAGTACTGATAATTTCTTGTTAATATCCAATTGATAGCGTTGATTAGTTAGTGAACCAGTTACGTTAGGCTCACTGTTATAGAATACACTTCAATTTCCATGTGGAAATTAAGGCGCAGTATATAGAATTCCAGAGATGGCGTGAATTCTATAAATGATGCCTAAAAATTCAGCACCATAAAACCGTGCTTAAGCATTATTCTATAAACCACACCTAAGTTTGACACAGTTTATAGAATAATGCTTAAGCAGAGAGGTCACACATAAATTTTGAAGCCACCATTTGCACCAATGAAATAGTGATACAAATGCCCGCACCTAAATTTAAATGTGGAGCACCGTTATTGTATAACTATGCAAGTAACTCAAAACCACACCCCTGATAAGCTCCGAAACACCCATGACACTCCCATTTCTGTGGCGGACCCTTTTTTGTGGGCAGATCCTGCACCTACATTTACACACAAGAGTTCCAATTAAATCTAATTAGTGCCAATAATTGCTTGTTAAAAGGCAATTATTGGAACTAAGTGACTCGATATTCTATTAAATTGCACATACAAATTGGAGGGGGGGGGGGGGCATACCTAAATTTGTGTGCACAAGTTTTGGTGACTTTTATAGAATCAAGGGGATAACTTACAGAATACCGTGAATTATGTGGGTCCCTGACACATTTACGTGACCAGTTATACCAAGTCTATGGTTGGCATTAACTGCAGATGCAAAAATGTAAGGCATGTTAATACAGGGTTACATTAGTATTCTATAACTGAATCTGGGTGTCCAGATATCATTGTAAAAGGGGTTCTCACTTTGTGGCATCAGGGTATCTAAATGAAGGTGTCCACTTATAGAATTGTCTCCACTGTGTTCCACCATAAATTTATTTATTTGGATTTTGCTCACACCTTTTTTCAATAGTAGCTCAGGTGAGTTACATTCAGATACACTGGGTATTTCTCTGTCCCTGGAGGGCTCACAATCTAATTTTGTACCTGAGGCAATGGAAGGTTAAGTGACTTGCCTGAGATCACAAGGAGCAACAGTGGGATTTGAATTGGCCACCTCTGGATGTCAAGACTGGTGCTCTAACCACTAGGCACTCCTCCACTTGCATTACCAAGTCTGAAGAATTTCTCCAGTGATTGATCACCATCTTTATTACCACAGCTAAAAGAAAATCTAATAAAGAAGAATCTTGTTTTGACAATACTGTGTAATAGATAAGGATTTTTATATCACAGTTCTAAATGATATATTATCTGTAAGATGCAGAATATGCAATTTTCTCCAAAACCTCCACCTAGTAACTCTCAACATTTGCTACCACTTTTACACAACAAGCAAAGATTGCTGACCATAGAGTCACATTTTGCTGATTTAAGTGGAGTCCAGAAAGACCAGTGACTGAAAAAGAATAAAGATTGTGTCATGGAGGCTAACATGAAGAAACAGAAGTTAGTTAACCAGAATTGTTTTCATCTTTTAGCAGAAAAGTATCTTCTAAATCATTTTTGAAAACTTTAATTACCATCATTAGTAGCCTAGTGATTAGTGCAACAGATTTTGATCCTGAGGAACTGGGTTTGTGACTCTCACTTAACCGTCCATTGCCCCAGGTACAAATAAATACCTGTATATACTATATAAACCATTTTGAATGTAGTTGCAAAAATCACAGAAAGGCAGTATATCAAGTCCCATTCCCTTTCCCTACATGGTTTAGATGTGGTAAAATCTGGAAGTTGCCTTAGGTAGAGGTGTCTATTGTACTGATAACAGTACCAGGTCCCAATCCTCCACTAGATTTCCCTGAAACCTTGAAATTACATTGATTGAATGCTGAAGTTGCAGCCAGGCATAATATTGATGAGTTGGTAATCCAAAGTCCTGTTGCATCATAACTCTTTGGACCATTTATATCCCAAATATGGCACAGACACCATATACTTTTATACTGCCAATGTTTCTGATTTATCTCTTGTTTTATTATTATTATTATTATTAATTCAAGATTATTCCAAATGGAGCTACACTGCCCTCTGCCATTGCTGCCTCTAAGCAACACATGTTTGTTGACCTAAGAAAGAGACATACCAGGAAGAAGATCAGGAGGAATGGAAGACCAACAATTATTGCTTGAACCACAGGTATCCAAAGTAGTATCCAATGTCTTTATATTGCTATGGAAATTAAAAAGACTGAGACCATACTTTCCAAGTTCAATATTCAGATCCCTGATCCAATCATTAGTTCTATATAAATTTGACTACTGCAATGCCATCTATGCAGGACTAAAAACCTCACTAATTAGAAAACTACAAACTGCCCAGAACACAGTGGCTCGCCTTGTACTCAGAGATCCCCGCTACTCTAAAGTGACTCCCACTATTACTAAAATTACATTGGCTTCCAATAAATGCATGTATCACTTTCAAATTATGTGTATTCACCTATCAAATAATATGTGGCATATTATCATCTTATATGCAAAACCTTGAGTTGTCAATATGCAATGCTTTGAAATCTTCCAGAGACTTCCTTGCTTTCCACTTCCCAAATTGCAATAAAATTCAATACAAATCAATTCATAATGCTAGATTCTCCTATTAATGTACTAAGAGATGGAACTCTCTTCCTAAACGATTATCCTGCTTATTTTCGAATGAGAAGGCCGGCCATCTTCTGACACAAATTGGGAGATGGCCGGCCATCTCCTGAACCCGGCAAAATCAGTATAATCGAAAGCCAATTTTCGCTGGCTTCAACTGCTTTCCATCGCAGGGCCGACCAAAGTTCAAGGGGGCGTTTCGGCAGGGTATGGAAGGCGGGACGAGGGCGTGGTTAAGAGATGGCCAGCTTCGGCCGATAATGGAAAAAAGAAGGCTGGCTCTGACGAGCACTTCGCCGGCTTCACTTGATCCATTTATTTTTAGGACCAAACCTCAAAAAGTGCCCCAACTGAGCAGATGACCACCGAAGGAAATTGGGGATGACCTCCCCTTACTCCCCCAGTGGTCACTAACCCCCTCCCACCCCCAAACAAATTATAAATCATTTTTTGCCAGCCTCTATGCCAGGCTGAAATGTCATACCCAGCTCCATGACAGCAGTATGCAGGTCCCTGGAGCAGTTTTTAGTGGGTGCAGTGCACTTCAGGCAGGTGGACCCAGGCCCATCCCCCCCACCTGTTACACTTGTGGTGGTAAATGGGAGCCCTCCAAACCGCCCCAAAACCCACTGTACCCACATCTAGGTGCCCCCTTCACCCCTTAGGGCTATGGTAGTGTTGTACAGTTGTGGGTAGTGGGTTTGAGGGGGATTTGTGGGGCTCAGCACACAAGGTGAGGGAGGTATGCAACTGGGAGCAATTTTTAAAGTCCGCTGCAGTGCCCCCTAGGGTGCCCGGTTGGTGTCCTGGCATGTGAGGGGGACCAGTGCACTACAAATGCTGGCTCCTCCCACGACCAAAGGGCTTGCATTTGGCCGGGTTTGAGATGGCCACCATTAGTTTCCATTATGGGCAAAAACCAATGGCAGCGATCTCTAACGCCGGCCATCTCTAACGCCGGCCTAAATGTTCAGATTTGGCCGGCCCCGACCGTATTATTGAATCAAAAGATGGCCGGCCATCTTGTTTCAATTATACGGTCGGGTATGCCACTTTCCGGGGCCGCCCTTAGAGATGGCCACCCATATAGATGGCCGGCCCTGTTCGATTATGCCCCTCCATGTCATACAACTATTTCATATTTCACATATTGCTAAAAACTTACTTATTAAGATAATCTCTCATTGATGAAAGCAGCTAATTCATTATTCAGTCTTTAAAATTTACTATTTCTGTTGATTTTTTAATTCTATTAGTTATTACAATGTATTCACATAAGTTTCTGTCTTTATAACTAATGTAACTTGGATTTGTTATCAAATGCTCTACTTTTAATATGATCCACATTGAATGCAAACTTGTTTGGGATAATTGTGGGATATAAATGTCATAAATAAATAAAATTAAATAAGAAAATTATATCCTGTTCAATCTTTAACCAAATCGACTTTGCTTGTTCTGGTATAGAAAGTTGTGCGACCATAAACTTGCTTGCTTTTATAAGAATGAAATATGATGCAAATGAAGGTTGGCGAACTGCCCATAAATTTGATAATGCTATATGAAGAAGGATTAAAATCTAACTTGAGTGACTCAGATGCCAGCATTTCAATTATGATCTAGTATATAATCAGAGTGAGTAATTATTAATTTATTCAGTGAAATTAGATCAAACATGCAGGCTGTCATTTTGTATGGGGTTCACTAGTGTCCCCACAGTTCTCTTTCATTACATGGAGGGGCATAATCGAAAGGGGTGTCCAGGTTTTCCTGAGGACGTCCTTACAGGACATCCTGGCGAAGGGGCGGGAAAACCCGTATTATCAAAACAAGATAGGCGTCCAGCTTTCATTTCGATAATACAGTCGGGGACACCCAAATCGTGAAATTTAGGTCGACCTTAGAGATGGTTGTCCTTAGAGATGGTCCTCCCCAATTTTTGGCGATAATGGAAACCGAGGACGCTCATCTCAGAAATGACCAAATCCAAGCCATTTGGTCGTGGGAGGAGCCAGCATTCATAGTGCACTGGTCTCCCTGACATGCCAAGACACCAACCATGCACCCTAGGGAGAACGGCATTGGACTTCAGAAATTGCTCCCAGGTGCATAGCTCTCTTACCTCGTGTGCTGAGCCCCCCAAACCCACTCCCCACAACTGTACAACACTACCATAGCCCTAAGGGGTGAATGGGGGCACCTACATGTGGGTACAGTGGGTTTTTGGTGGGTTTTGAAGGGCTCCCATTTACCACCACAAGTGTAACAGGTAGGGGGGGATGGGCCTGGGTCCACCTACCTGAAGTGCACTGCATCCACTAAAACTGCTCCAGGGACCTGCATACTGCTGTCATGGAGCTGGGTATGATATTTGAGGCTGGCATAGAGGCTGGAAAAATATTTTTAAAAAATGTTTTGAGGGTGGGAGGGGGTTAGTGACCACTGAGGGAGTAAGGGGAGGTCATCCCCGATTCCCTCCGGTGGTCATCTGGTCATTTAGGGCACATTTTTGAGGCTTGGTCGTAAGAAAAAAAGGACCAGGTAAAGTCGTCCAAGTGTTCATCAGGGACGCCCTTCTTTTTTCCATTATAGGTCGAGGACGCCCATGTGTTAGGCACGCCCAAGTCCCGCCTTCGCTACGCCTCCAACACGCCCCCATGAACTTTGGTCATCCCCGCAAAGGAAAGCAGTTGAGGATGCCCAAAATCGGCTTTTAATTATGCTGATTTGGGTGACCCTGTGAGAAGGACACCCATCTTGTGATTTGTGTCAAAAGATGGGCGTCCTTCTCTTTCGAAAATAAGCCTTATAGTGGTCAAACCCTGAAACAGAAATCTGAAAAATGTGTGTGTTTGGGGGGGGGGGGTATATATGAAGTGACCACTTTGACACTGCACAATGAAGAGCTAGTTAAGGGATAGTAAGCTACAGAAGGGTGACGCTGCAGGAAAAATCCAACTCACTGACAAAGAAGTCTGAACAAAAAGAGACTTTTGCACCTGGTGACAGTTGACCTGTTTTTCTGGGACTTGACATTTGACAGTTGAAATGCTGAGGTGATGGAACAGTGCAAAGGGTACAAGTGCATAATAGGAGAGAGCATCCAGTGGAAAATGTGAAGATGATTTAGGGCTAATGAAGAATGTGGTTGGAAGTGGCAGTTAGGAGAGCTCTAGAATGACGGTTGAACAACCGAACATAAGTCATGTGAACATGTTTTTCAGCCTGTATAAATATAAGTATTATTTCAGCAGAAAGGGGGGGGGGGGGGGCAGATTTCTCTAACTGGGGATCTAGGTAGTTGCAGCATCCCCATCTAACCTTTTTCTTTGCATTTGCCTGGCTTAGTTTTGGGGTTTATAACATTTTTCATTTCTTGCTCCTATTATAATAAATCAAGTAATTGCTTATTTCAGCTTTGTATTATTAACTTTTTATTTCTAGGTTACTAAGTGGGTCTTTTATAAAGGCACATTAAAAATGTGTGCGCTAAATGCTAGAGATACCCATATATTTTTATGGACATCTCTAGCGTTTAGCACGTGGTAATCCTTAATGCGGGATAAAAACACTATTGTGCCTATGTAAAAGATCCCCTAAGTAATTTTGGTATAGTAATTGGTAAGTAAGATATTTATATTCCCCAGTGGATAGGTTTTTGTGTGTAAGGGAAGACAATAGTGTGGCACCCTACAGGGGTCTGCACTACTGCCCCCTATCGCTCACATACACTAAAATGAAGCAAAGTACAATTAAATAAATAGTGAAATAAATTAATAATTACCTCATTAAAAACTATCAAAGTGAACAGAAAAATTAATAAATAAATCAAACCTTCCAAAATTACTGACAGGTTAGATGCCAGGTTGAGTCCATGTGGCATCAGAGTGGTAAATCTGAAGATCAGATGTTCCATTTTACAGAGTAGATTATCAATATTTCCTCCTAGCCATGAAGGTCTTGCGATAGATAGTACAAAAAATGGTATTCTTCAAAGGAGCGACCTTTTTGCTAGATTGTGCTCTACTAATGATTTATCCTTGAGTTGTCTCTTGATGGCTGTTTTATGCTCAATTATCCTTTTGTTAAATATTCTCTTCATTTTTTCAATATAAAGGAGAACAAATGCAAAGCATCAGGTTTTTCAGTTCAGTAGGCTATGGAAGAAGAACTTCACAACAAACAGTCCAAATCAGGGACAACAAAAAAGTTGTGTTTTTTTCCAATACAAGGGGAGGGGGGAGAGGGAGAGGAAAGTCAATATACTACAAAACAGATTACGACAGACAGAGGAGGTAAACAGTAACTCCTCAAGTCAAATAGACCCTCAAGTTAAATTTTAATAAGGACTTTTTTGTGTGATCTATTCTCTTTTTCACTCTGTATTGGATCTTGGAGATCACTTAGGCCCTCATGATCAAAAGCCCCGCGCTGTTCCAAACAGCGCTCTAAAAATAACGCTGGAACAGCGCGGGGCTTTACCGCACAGATGATCAAAGATAATGCATGCAAATTTAAGCAGCGCAATTATCTTTGATTATCATGTAAAAGTGCGGGCGAATTGTGCCGAGCATGCGCTCAGCACAATCCTCCCGCACTTGTTTGTTTGACAGGTCTGGGCTATCAAAAGCCCAAACCTGTCAAACACCCTGCCCTGAGGCCCGAACAACGGGGGCTAGAGGTCCGGTGGGTCTCCAGCCCCCCCCCCCAAACCCCCAGAAAATGTCAAGTGGCCACCGCCGGCCAAACCCTCTCCCACCCTCCCACCCAGTGAGGCTCCAGCCCACCCCAAATCCCCCCCAGTGTTGTCCTCCCTCCTCTTCCAGTCGACGCTGCTGCAAAATGGTGGCGCCCAGTCCTGCCCTGACCATTGCATCCTGGGATGCGCTGGGCAGGGCTACAGACCATGTAAGGGAATCGCTCCATTTTGTGGCGGCGTCGACTGGAAGAGGAGGGAGGCAGACTGCGTCCCTCCTCCAACCAAAGGTAGGGGGGGCCGGGGGGGATTGTCACTACTACTATTAGTACTACTTCTACTTATCCTCATGGACCACCAGGGATTGGAAGGACAATGCTGGGGGGGAGAGATGGGGGGGAGATGGGGGGGGAGATGGGGGGGGAGATAGGGGGGGTCCCTCCCCATCACTGGGTGGGAGAGGGTTTGGCCAGCTGCGGCCACTTGACATTTTCTGGGGGTTTGGTGGGGGGGCTGGAGACCCACCGGCTCTCCAGCCCTCCCTGAACACGGGGGTGGGGGCGGGTGGGATCATCAGGGGGACCAGAGGTCCACCAGACCTCCAGCCCCCTGTTCGCGTTTGCTTTGGGGGGAATGGGGGCCTGCCAGCATGCATCCGCAAACGAATCTTTTCCGGAGATGGGAAGGCGGTAGAACGAGAGGACATGAAATGAGATTGAAGGGGGGCAGACTCAGGAAAGATATCAGGAAGTATTTTTTCACGAAGAGGGTGGTGGACGTTTGGAATGCCCTCCCGCGGCAGGTGGTGGAGATGAAAACGGTAACGGAGTTCAAACATGCGTGGGATATGCATAGAGGAATCCTGTGCAGAAGGAATAGATCCTCAGAAGCTTAGCTGAAATTGGGTGGCGGAGCAGTTGGGGGGAAGAGGGGGTGGTGGTTGGGAGGCGAGGATAGGGGCGGGCAGACTTATACGGTCTGTACCAGAGCCGGTGATGGGAGGCGGGACTGGTGGTTGGGAGGCGGGAAATACTACTGGGCAGACTTATATGGTCTGTGCCCTGAAAAGGACAGGTACAAATTCAAGGTAAGGTATACACATATGAGTTTGTCTTGGGCAGACTGGATGGACCATGCGGGTCTTTTTCTGCCGTCATCTACTATGTTACTATGTTACTATGTAACTGCATGTTGGACATGGCTCACTATTCCTCCCCAATGATCGGCAAACCCTAATGCCAGCTTGAAGCTGGCGTTGAGTTTGCCGCGGCCAGCGACCCAATCTTTGGCGTGCTGGATGCTGATCATTGGGGATGAATGCGTTAAGTGCTGATTAGCATGCATTTGCATGCTACTTGTGCTACGAGCCCTCGAGTGCATTGTTTCACGCGCTCGAGGGCTCTGATCATGGGTCGGCAGCAAACTCCGGCGCTAGTATGGCGTTAACAGCCTCTAGCGCCGGAGTTTGCTTTTGATTATGAGGGCCTTACTAACATGCTCTTTGGAACCTGCAACATTAGTGCACAGCCATTAAATTGGGAAATCAGCTATTTTCTGTCCATAGCAAAAAGAGGCCTTAGTGCATGGAAAAGACCAGCATAAGGGCACGCTAAATCCACTTTTTGCTGCAGTTTAGTAAAAGAACCCCTATGTTATTAGTTCATTCTAGAGTTTACTTTCCTTTTCTTTTTTGACCACTTGGGGTTTTCAGTTTTCTTTCAAGGTAGGCTGGAACCAGAGACTGGCAGGGCTGGGGCTGGAGCTGAAGACAGGCAAGGCTGCATCTGGAACTGGAGACAGGCAAGGCAGGAACTGGAGCTGGAAACAGGCAAGGATAGAGTTGAAGACAAGATCGTTAAAAGACAAAACGGAATACTGACATGAAGTCAAACTGACGGTCTCATATTTGACTTCATGTCAGTATTCCGTTTTGGCATCTCTGACTGAGCTGTTTTTTTCAAATCAAGGTGATCTTCTATACATTTCATTTCAGCACATTCAATATATATCCATTACACTTGACAGTAAAGGATTGTTGTGTAGCCCCTGAAGCAGCCCTGTTGGGCGAAACATGGCCTGTGTCGGGCTGTTTGTGTGTGTATATATATATTTTTTTAAATTGGTTTTTATCAATATATTATATTTTGTCTTTTAACGATCTGCTCCGTTCATTTTCCATCTTGGAGTTTGCAGACCGTCTGCCTTTGTGCTTTCTTAGAGTTGAAGACAAGGCAGAGCTGGAGATGAGGCAGGACTGGAACTGGAGCTGGAAACAGGCAAGGCTGGAGCTGGAGATGAGGCAGGGCTGGAACTGGAGACAGGCAGGGCTGGAGCTAGAGCTGGAGATAGGTAAGGCTGGAGCTGGAGACTAGGCAGGGCTTGAACTGGAGACAGGCAAGGTTGGAGCTGGAGACAAGGTGGGGATGGAACTGGAGACAGGCAGGGCAGGAGCTAAAGCTGGAGGCAGGCAAGGCTGGAACTGGAGACAAGACAGGGCTGGAACTGGAGACAGGCATGACAGGAGCTGGAAACAAGGTGGGGATGGAAGTGGAGACAGGCAGAGCTGGAGATGAGGCAGATCCGGAAAGAAAGCAAGGTAAGGCAAGCAACTTGAGACTAGACTAGGCAGGCTCAAGGGACCTATTGCAAAAGCACTGGAAGAAGGCATGGGTCTTCCATAAGTAACCCTAGGCCCTGCCCAGGCCCGACATCATTCTCCAGCGTTTTTCTACCACAAGACCTTTAAACCTTGGACTGTGGCATGCTCGTGCATGCCTAGCACAAATGAGGGTAGCGTGATTGGCAGGACTGCGGAGGCCGCACAGCCTGAACCTGGCACCCTCTCCCTGGGAGAGGTGAGACGGTTCAAGTCACGCCAATTGCCATGACAGTATGTTTGTTGTGTGATTTGTCTTCATATGATACTGTATATTTTTTTCTTTTTAATTTTTCTTTTCAATTGTTACTTGAAGATTTAAAATTAAATATTGATAAATATAAAGTTTAAAATACCTTGAGGATTGACAAGCAGGTTTGTGGAGTGTATTTTTTATCTTCACATATTCTGTATTATCTCTTCACATATCTCTGTATTATCAGTTACGTAGTGATGGCATGACCAAATATGTTTGGTTCATTTTTGGATTTTTTATTCCTGATTTTGGAGGTGTTTTTCAGTTTGTTTCAAACATTCATTTCAATAACTTTTTAATGTGTGTAATATAATGCAAATTAATTGTATATGTGTTAATTTGTAGATCTGCATGAGTAGAAATTGTACATCCTAACTCCCTTTTTACAAAGGCCGCACTAGCAGCTGCCATGTGGCAATGGTTACTAACATGGCTTTTTGTGCATGCAATTTAATAGGATAATGAGCCAATTAGTGCCAATAATTAGTAGTAAGTAGATTTAATTGTGATCAACGTGTGTAAAGATAGGCATGGGATTCATGCCTAAAATTTAGGCATGGTCTTAAAAAGGGGGTATGGAAATGGGAGGGTCAGGGGCGTTTTGGGGTAGTACAGGGGTGTAGTTTCGAGTTAGATGTGTAATTACAGAATAGTGGTGCTCCATGCATAAATTTAGCTGCAGACATTTGCACCACATTTTCGTTGGTGCAAATAGCCATGCCTAAATTTATGCTGTTAAATCTATAAACTGCACTGAACTGGGTATTGTTTGGCACCATATATAGAATGAGACTTGATATACCACCTTCCTGTGGTTTTTGCAACTATATTCAAAGCAGTTTACATAGTATATATAGGGACTTATTTGTACCTGGGGCAATGGATGGTTAAGTGACTTGCTCAGAGTCACAAGGAACTGCAGTGGGAATTGAACATAATATGCCAGGATCAAAGTCTGCTGCACTAACCACTAGGTTACTCCTCCAACAACAATCTTGTCCTTAGCGCATGGGAAAGTCTTATGTTGGATGTTGGTTAATAAATCTGTTATCTTTTGGAACATTGTGCTTTCTTGAGTCACCTTCTCTGTGTTCTGTGTGAAACAATTTGCATAGGCATTTGAAGAGTAAACTAATATGATATAAAACTTTTATTACAAAATTAATTTAATTTTCTTAATTTTATTGATGCAAACATGAAGGGTGAGAACCAGGGGAACAGAGTTTGATTCCCACTGCAGCTCCTTGTGACTCTGGGCAAGTCACCTAAACCCCATAGCCCCAGGTACAAAATAAGAACGTGTATATACAGTGGTGTGCTGGACCGGGCTCTCATGGGCTCGCGAGAGCCGTTTAAGTTTTTAAGAATTTTGGGAGCTGGTTGTTAAAGTAGGCCTCCCCGTGGCTATATTAACAACTGACTCCCAAAATGTGGGCTTGGGCCCCCTCCTGAATTCTATTTTACTTTGCTGGCAGTGATGCTGGGCCCACCAGCCCAGTAAATAGACTGCTGCTGCTCCCTGCTCCTTGTTTCTGACTCTGAGCATCAGGCTGTGGCTTTTCATGCAAGTGCAAGAAGGTTCCATCATGCTGCTCAGAGCCAGAAACAAGCAGCAGAGAATGGTGGCAGTCCATTTATTGGCTGGTGGGACTCGGCAAAGGTATGCCTAGTGTGCCCGCACAAGGGAGGGGAGAGAGAGGCATGTATTCCCCCCCCCCCAAAAAAAAAAAAAAAAAAAATTCAGGGCCGGCTATGCCGGGACAGAGAGCCCGTTGTTAAAAATTTACCAGCACACCCCTATGTATATAATATGTAAACCGCTTTGATTGTAACCACAGAAAGGCATTATTTCAAGTCCCATATCAAGTTCCAACCCTTCCCCCACAAACATGATTGGTGGCAAAAGGATTAAATAACATTTTGCTCAAGAAAGTTGCAGTACCTTTACAAATCCTCCACCATTATTTATCAGCTACAGAGGTAGACCTCCCCTTAAGAAACAGCACTAACAAGAATTTACATGTTAATTCTGGACCTTACTGGTGAGGAGAGGACTGAGGCCCAGATGCACAAAACCTAATGAGCCAGCAACGTGGTTTTTACACCAGTTCTAGCCAGTTTAGTGAGCAAGGAGTAAAACAAGACATGCACAAAGAGGTTCTTCATGCTCTTTTCCTATCACGGTAGCAGCTAACAAAAACGGAATGCAAAGCTATTATAATGAGCTAATTACTATACAAATGTGCATGCAAGACAATGCACAGCAATTTCTGATGCACAGAAGCAATCCCTAGCTTTACCATAGAAATGTTAACGGGAAGTCTGGTGCTGTCGGTCCTGACAGCGCCAGACCTCCCGTTAAATTTGAATGAGCTTCACACAACAAAATATCAAGGCAGAGGAGAGGACTGAATGAGCATAGAAAAGATAAGCAGATCTCACCTGAAGTCATATGACCACCAAGATTATGGTTCTTAAGATATCTACCACTAATCTTTAGAGCTAAAAAATAAAATAGAAACAAAGTTGTTTGAAGGAACAAAATTCCTGGCATTTTTTTCTTCTACGCTCGGTTTTTCTGATCCGAGTAAATTCACTTCTGAACTGATTCCTTTGTGACCTCTCACATGCCATCATTCAGATTCATTTCTTGTCGCTCTCCAACTACTTATTTCTTTCATTTTTCTGTGTTAGAGCATTCACAAAGTGAAACCATTTTGCCTGCTTTAAAAAAAAAAAAGGAGAAAAGAGAGAGCAGATTTAATTAAATCTGAACAAGGCAGGATAGCATTAAATTGTAATTAAAGCAGGGACTGAGCTTGGCTCATCATGTTTGCTTTCCTCGTGACTTTTTGCAGGTAATGTCAATGGCAGTGTAGATGTCAAATCAAGCCACTGAAGGTACCAAGGCACCACATCCTCTTGTATCTTTCTAGTTTGATATGCATGCTGTATCTCTTTTTCAGGTTTGAAGGAACTGCTACTAGTTGCAAGAAGAGAGAGAGAGAGACAAACACTTTTCCGAAAGTCTATTCCTGTCAAAATGGCAAGTATATTCTATTCATGTCTCAGAAAAAGAATAGTGTAGCCAGCAAAACTCTTCCGTAAAGATAACAGGACGACGACAAAATGCCTGCCTCAATGCGTCATGAGACAGAGTGATCAAACACGATCACAAATGAACGAGGGAGGATCCCTGAGGCAGGCATTTTGCCGAAACACAGTGCTGTGTTGGGTCTTTGAAAGAATAAAGTTTTATCTTCTCATTCAGTCGTCCTCCTGTTATGTTTACAGAAGAGCTTTGCTGGCTACACTACTCTTTTTCTATGTACTTCTGTACGTAGTGCATCACGGTCCTCTGCTTCTGTGGTGTTCCTCTACTATCCATTACATAGAACATACAAGGATGATAGCCTTTGATTAAAGGTAATTATATGAGCTAGAAGAACTGGTGGTTTATGGAGTGATTTAATCCATGAGTAATGTATTAAATTGTTGAGCAGTAGACGTGTCTGGACCTACCTGTAACAGGTCACAGAGAAATGAAATCCTCTGGGTTATCTTAACCCATAATAAAAACAACTGAGTGAGTGACTTAAGTAGTTTAATAGTGTGATATTCAAAATAAATTATACGGTTAACTTGGAAGCTGATTGTGTAAATCTTTGTGGCTGAAAATTTCAGGCCAGGCAATCATAATTTGTGCCTAGATATCTTGATGTGTGGCTAGAAGTCATGTAGATAGAAGAGAGATGTCAGAGCTGTCAGGCACACACCAGTCTCGAATCAGCACACTGGAGATTCTTAGGCACTCTTGTTCCAGGAGGAGCTACTTGGTTTTCTGGCAGTTGTATTTTGGACAACTTACTGCTGACTCTGTTGCGTGTCCTATGTCAGTATTATGCTGCTATGTCCTGATTGTCCATAACGGCTAACCAATATGGGCTATGGTATTTCTTCTAAACCTCTATCCCTGTATCCTGCTAGTTTCAAATTTCAGTATTCAAGTTTATTAATTACTTAATATCCCACTCATTAGTCAGGCCTTCTAAGTGACCTACAAAATAATTCTAATTAGATCGAGTGGGGAAAGAGAAAGTTACAATCATAAAAGAAGAAAAATACAGTATAGCTATTTATCACAGAGGATCTAATGGGTCCATTGATGGTCTCAATCAAATCAATATGTGGGAAAAGATAGGTCTTAAGGCCAGACTTCCATTTCTCAAGCGAGTGTTCCAATCTTGAAAAGGAACGAAAACATTCCATAAGACTGGTCTACTGACACCAAAATTAGTTTTTTAGGACCACATATTTAGTGGTTCTAACAGATAGTACAGTTCAAAATCTATGTAACGATAAATGAATATAACTTCTATTTATTTGGGGTGCTTTTATTAAGCTGTGGTTAAAAAATGGCCTTAATGTGCCCTTGTGCAGATTTTTTCTGCGCACTAAAGTAATTTTAACCGCAGCTTTAAAAATGGTCTTTTTCTATTTTTTTTATACTAATGGCAATGCACTAATGTTGTCATTAGCATGCAATACTATCCAAGAAGTAAATAAGGGACATTAGGCAGCCACTTCAAACAGGTCTGCAGAGGTTACTATCCAAGAAGAAGGGACGTTAGCTTAACGTCCCTTCCCTACTTCTTGGATAGTATTATTTCATAGGGAATCCTTCCTTGATTTGTCAGGCCATTAGCCTGCAGACATTTTAAAAAATAGTGTATGTACTCCCACTGCCACCCATTTTATAGGTGGTAAGGGCTCACATGGCATTCCTGGACTAACCAGTTAGCACATTTTAATGTAGCTGTCCTAACTGATTAATGCAGGAATGCCTACTCTTCGCCCTACACACGCCCCCTAAAAAGGGGAAATATTTTCAACCACATGGTTAGCGCACACACATTTGGCATTTATCACAGGACATCTGAGCACGTCCCATGATATGCCATTTGGAGCCAAGTTAGGTGTATGTTAGCGCCTAATGTGGCTTTGTAAAACGGCCTCCTTATGAGGAAACCACCATTGAAATCATCCCACTTTATTAACAATAGAAACATATGTGTGGGACCTGAAAAAAAGTTCAGGTCCCACAGCAAAGATCTGAGACGCGCTTACTGCGCTCTTTGGCATTAATGCTCTAAGAAAACATAATGAAGCCAAACAATAGAAGGAAGCTAACTTTATTAAAGGACCCAACATGGCTCATGTTTCAGCAGATGCCTGCGACAGGGATTCAGATATGGGTATACCACACAGTGTGGGTCTTTAGCGTTCAATGTAACAATGGGTATGAGGGAAAAAATGCCACTCACATACGAACAGTTGAACCAGGGCGGGCTCAGAGGCAGGAAGGAATAGGCGTTCCCTCTGACTAAAGGCATGTGGAGGAGTCTTGAAGGCGATTTCACTAGACCACTAGGGTCCAGTTTTCACTGGGGGGAGGGTCAGCAGGCTATTTGGGGGGGGGGGGTTGAGAGGGGTCCATGGACCACCAAGGATATTTTTAAGTGGGCACACTGACAGGAAAGTTAGCATGGGACATGGGGCATAGCTCAAGAGTTTCTAGTCTTCATGGCAGGGGTCTTCCATGTGCCGTTTCTCTGGGCATTGCATGGGATCACTAATGAGCTCATTTTTACACTAGTAAGCACATTAGCATGGGAGTTTCGGTCATGGCTTCCATGCACAGTAAAGCAGTGGCTGAAAGCCTCTGTACATTACCTGCCCAATGACATTTCATTTCAACTGGCTAAAACCAGCATTGGGCCCCTAGTTCTCAGGTTTGATTTCAGAACTCACAGCATTACCTTTACCACAGATTGATAGCTTTGCAGTGATCTTCCACCTTATTACACCTAAAAACCTTTCGTATATTTCCTGTTCTACAGTCTTACATAAAAACTTCTCTTCAACTAATCCTAATACTCATTTCTATAGTGCTACTAGACATACACAGTGCTGTACATATTATATGAAGGTACTTTCTCTGTCCCTATAGGGCTTACAATCTAAGTTTTTGTACCTGGGGCAATGGGCGGTTAAGTGACTAACCCAAGGTCGCAAGGACCTGCTGTGGGAATCAAACCCAGATTACTAGGATCAAAGCCCATTGTACTAGCCATTAGGTCAATCCTCCATTTGGATTCCCATCCCTTGGTACTATCACAATATTATTTACTCTGGGATCACTCAATCAGTTCCCAACCATTTGTACAAACATTGCAAAATACCACAATACAATTTTTTTCAGGCGCTAGATGTTTTGATCATGCTACCCCATTCTGGAATGGTCATTCTTGACTTCCTGTCTCATTTTAAATAAAATTCAAAATACTAACACTAGCATCTAAGATTCTGCTCCAGACTATGCCCCATACCACTTTATACACTCCTCCTTGCCCCCTACATAGTATCCATGATTTTTGCATTGCTATTCCCTCAGCTGCAAGGCCTAGGCTTGAATCCACTCATCAATATTCCTTCTCTCATACTGTTCCATCACTCTGGAACATTCTTCCTTTTAAACTAAGCTCAGGATGAGCATGGGCCAAATTCAGGGCATCTGTTCTAACATTTTTTTTTTATTATTAAGACTTTTGATGATTAGACATGTTGTGGCTGGTATTCAACTTCTCAGAACATAGCATCAGCTAGTCTATCTACTCCTAAGCCCCCCCCCCCCCCCTCATCTTATCCCTATTCTTTTTTCCTATCAATACATTGTCATTCTTTTCCTTTTTTTATTGAACCTGTTTTTATTTATTGTAAACCACTTTTTGACAGTGAGTCTTGAAAGGCAGTATATCAAGGGTAATAAAAGAAAGAAAGATTCAATTGTTTGTGTAGCCTGTTTATTTTATAAAAACCCAGGTTATGCTCTTTAATTGAGCAAGCAAAATCTTTTGAAATGTAGATCACTTAGGGATGCTTGTTTTGTTCTTCCACTTACTTGTGCCTGGCCAGTAATTGGGCCAAAAAGATGGAATGCACTGCCATTTGAGATATGTTTAGAGGAAGATATATTCCTTTTAGAAGAAAAGTACAATTTCAGCATTTAAATGTCATTTTCTCTGTCTGATGTATTTTTGTTGATTTTTTTTTTAATGTTCCGATGTTCTATTGTATTCAATCTAGGAGGGTATATGATAGGTGGGTTTGAAATTCATAAATCATAAATAAGTTCAATAATAAATATGGCATAACTGATGTTCTAAAAAAAGAACACAGCAAAGGTGACAGGATGGATGACGCCAAACAAACTTCTACTGGACTCAGAAAAAAGTTCACAGCAAGAGTTTATTCTTAAAAAACTGGACTAGACACGAGTTGTGTTTCGGCCATTCAGGCCTGCCTCAGGAGTCCCTGTATAGTAAAGTGCTATTGGTTCTCATAAGGAGAGTCTTGTGCAAACACTGAATTTCTCTAACAATACCTTAGGAAAATTGAGAAAAACTTCTGAGCTTCTTGATGTAAAATCAAACCGAATTAAGTTAAAAACAACTAAAGACAAAATCTGCCTGAAAACAAACAAATTTAAAACGATTGTGAAGATCAATTCTAAAGCAGTTTTGATTTGAACAATGTCAGAGATACAGGTCTGATTTTACATCAAGAAGCTCAGAAGTTTTTCTCAATTTTCCTAAGGTATTGTTAGAGAAATCCAGTGTTTGCACAAGACTCTCCTTATGAGAACCAATAGCACTTTACTATACAGGGACTCCTGAGGCAGGCCTGAACGGCCGAAACATGACTCGTGTCGAGTCCAGTTTTTTTAAGAATGAACTCTTGCTGTGAACTTTTTTCTGAGTCTAGTAGAAGTTTGTTTGGCGTCATCCATCTTGTCACCTTCTTTGTGTTCTTTTGTTGGTTTTTCCATTACGGAGGTCTGCTTTCTTCTGTGTTTGCCATAACTGATGTTCTATCAATATTTCACCTCTATTGGTTGGCTGAACAAGGCACATGCCCCCGGATTCTATATAGCATGCCTAGAGATCTACACCGAAATCGGCTGGAATCTACAACATCGTCCGTAACTTAATTGACTTAACAAGTTAATCAGCATTGATAACAGCTCTTAACAAGCAATAATGAGCACTAATTGGCACTGATTAGAATTTACGCACACAACTCGCTAAGCATATTCTGTAATGAAGTGCACCGAACTTCTAGCGTGCACAGGCAAAAAAGGTATGTTTATAGGCAGGAAAATGGATGTTTCATGGGCATTCTGAAATGTATGCATGTAGTTAGAATATGGCCGAATGTGCCAGGATTTCCGCCATGTTTTTGTTGGTGTAAATGGATGCATGTAGTTTTAGGTGCTGAGATATTAACTATGTGTATTCTATATTTAACGCCTAAATCTGGGCACCGATTATAGAATACGCTTAGTCGGCACCAATTTCAGCACTGATTTTTTTAGGTGCCATATATAAAATCTCCTCCATGATGCTCCACATCAGTCTTATTGGAGGACACAGACCTTAACATCTTTATATAAATTGACTAACAACAATGTATCGTCCCTATTAGCAAGTCATTAACCCCAGGATTCTATATATCACGCTGAGATTTCTGCATGGAAATCAAAGCATATTCCATAACAATGCACATAACTTAATTACTTCACAAGATAATCAATGCTGATAATTGGATGTTAACAACCAATTATCAGCAGTAATTGGCATTAATTAGAATTAAAACACACTACTATTCTGTAATTTGGTGCACGTAGATATAAGAAGTTCACAGTGTCTTGTTTACTATTGTTCATTTCTCTCCTTGCTATTTATTAAAGAGTATTTCAAAGAAGATTTGCACACTGTTGGGAACAAATGACATTTTTTCACAATGAGAGCCCATCCCTACCAAATGCAAGCTAACCAGCGTGCACCCCCAATAATATCAAACTGGGAAGGGGGCACCTAACACTCCCCTTTCATGCTTAAACCACACACAGCACATATCAACACTTGACAAGATATTCGAGAAAGAGTGGAATTTATTATGGCCACAGCATTCTACATTTTACATATGCAAATACACTCACAATATGTTGGAGCAGCAGGCAAAAATGGCAGTGGCACCTTTGCAAACACCGCCTATGCTTCTTCTGGTTGCCACTTCCTCCCCCACCTCCTGTACTTTCTCTCTGATACCTACCTCCCTGCCCCTCCTCTACCTATGCTATTCCCCTTTTCTTATCCATGACCTAACTTGCTTATGCCCTACTAGCCCTCTCCTAATCCTCATCACCCTCCCCCTCCCTGCCCTAAGACCCCCTCTTACTGCTGAACTGGGCTGCCGCCCGTTTGTTCTTGTGACCACCTAAACGGCTGGGTCCCTGTCCTTTACTCTCATTCTTCAGACTTTCGCCCTGCATGACCACATCATAATTTATCATTTATTGGTTTTACTTTACCGTCTCTGTTTCTAATGCAAGCCAGAACGGTTTTACAATAATCAAATATAGTACATAAAACATAGTAAAATAAAGGAACGCCATAAAATGATGGTAAAGACCAACACCTCATTCAAACAAAGAATAGTACTACTTACTACTACTACTTATCACTTACATAGCGCTACTAGATGTACGCAGTGCTATACACTTGAACATGAAGAGACAGTCTCTGCTCGACAGAGCTTACAATCTAATTAGCACACATTCCAAAACTAAAATAAAAATATCACATCAACAAAATATTAGAAATGATGATGCAAACCACTACTATCTGGCACTGAATATATGTTTAATTTTAAAAAAATGCAGACACAGTGGATGAATATTGACCTGAATGACAATTGGGAGAAAAGTCAAATTTTGTAAAAATGAGATGAACTATTTTCCTTGTGCACATAACCAATGAGTAGCTCTTAGGAGCAGAGCCTTCAATCTGCTGTCTGCAAGTAGTTTTCTGAGAAATATTTTTTTTTCATTGTAGCCTTTTATCTGATATTGTATATTACAGGAAACGTCGGATCTCCATTGAGATAGCACAGCTAAAGCTGATTACACTGCAGCAAGGAAGTAATAAAGGCATTCATCTTCCTTCATCTCTGTTAGCAGATCAAGAAAATAAACTACAGAGAACAGAAGAGAATACAAAACTGTTTTTTTTATGTATGCACCATGAGGTGGAAGAGGTGTGTGTGTTTTATTTCTTTCTTAAAACTTAATGAACCAATGCTCAACAATTCTTACTTTCCTCACCCTTTCCCAAACATTTCATATATCTACAGTATATCTATTAATTACATGTGTACCCCACATTTTCCCGAACAAGTTTGCGTTCAGTCTGACTCGCAGCCAAATAAAACAATTGATCATGTAGTTACATTAGATATATCTTCATGGAACTTGTATGAATAAAAGTAATAGAATATGGTTCATTAGAATTGACAGGAATATTATCTATCTACTTATTTCTATAGCGCTACAAGGCATACACAGCGCTGTACACCATACACAGAAGACAGTCCTTGCTCAAAGAGCTTACAATCTAGATAAGACAGGTAAACAGACAGAACAATTAAGGGTAAGGGAATAAAGAGGTGAGGACAAAGGACAGGGTAAGTGAGTTAGGAGTCAAAAGCAGTGGTAAAGAGGTGGGTTTTGAGTTTGGACTTGAAAACTGCTAAAGACGGGGCTAGACGTACAGGCTCGGGAAGTCCATTCCAGGTGTGAGGTGCAGCGAGATAAAAGGAACAGAGTCTTGTATTAGCAGTAGAGGAGAAAGGGACGGACAAGAGAGATTTATCAACAGAACGGAGCACTCGAGGGGGAACGTAGGGGGAGACAAGAGTGGAGAGGTACTGGGGAGCGGCAGAGTGAATGCACTTATAGGACAATAGGAGACGTTTGAATAGAATACGGAAACAGATAGGGAGCCAGTGAAGTGACTTAAGGAGAGGGCTAATGTGGGCATAGCAACTTTGGCGGAAAATGAGTCGCGCAGCAGAGTTTTGGATTGATTGAAGAGGAGAGAGATGGCTAAGAGGGAGGCCGGTGAGTAGTAGGTTACAATAATCAAGACAGGAGGTGATAAGAGTGTGGATAAGGGTTTTGGTAGAGTGCTCAGAGATGAAGGGACGGATTTTGCTGATGTTATAGAGAAACGACAGGTTTTGGCAGTCTGCTGAATGTGAGCAGAGAAGTAGAGAGAGGAGTCGAAGATGACCCCAAGGTTACGGGCTGATGAGACTGGGAGAATGAGAGTGCCATCCACCGAAATAGAGATATATTGAAGATTAAACGAGTTAATTGCATTTGTCAATAAGAGATGAACTTACCAAAATATGAAATAGTCTGTTGTATGACATATATTCTTAGGAAGGAGTCCCATTTCTTAGTGCGTTGTTAAGAGATTCCAGCGTTATGAATTGTTTTGTATTGGAGCTTACTACAATTTGGGAAGTGGAGAACAAGGAAGTATCTAGAAGACATTGATGCATTGCATTTTGGTAGTTCAATTAGGTTCTGCATATAGGATATACATAAGCCATAAATAATTTTATAGACTAATACACATAATGTAAATGCGATGCATGCATTTATTGAAAATATCAAAAAAGTCTGAACTGTCCCCAAATGGTGCAAGTAAACGAAAAGCTGCCTGATCAAACAACATGTACTTCACGTCTACAGAAGGAAAAACGGTCTCAAAGAGCTCATGGATATAGTATATCTAAAGAGCTGAATCGAATCTAAAAGATCCTCTCTTCATCACTGGCCCATGAAAAAACCTTCAGGAATGGAGTGTCAGCCACAGAACAAAAAAACATGGCACAATTACATCAATTGGTCATCTTTAAACGACGCCGTACAGCACTTGTCTTTGGTTGCTGTCTGACAGCGCAGAGCAGTATCCTAGCCTCCAAGACCCTGATGCAGCACTATGAAACGCTGGCCACCGTCAGCTTGGGGCATGAAGATTTAAACTGCCGCTGTAGCAGATAGTGCACCAGTTGCACACGGATTCGTTCAACAGACACAGGCAAATGTTAAGCCTGTTGGCACCAACCAAAAGTGCCTTTTCTTTCTTTTTTGTATTTAAGCACATTCAACGATTGCTTAGCCTGAAGTTTAACTATAGATAGAGATTATTTAAAGATGACCAATTGATGTAATTGTGCACGTTTTTTTGTTCCGTGGCCGACACTCCATTCCAGAAGGTTTTTTCACGGGCCAATGATGAAGAGAGGATCTTTTAGATCCAATTCAGCTCTTTAGATATACTATATCCATGAGCTCTTTGAGGCCGTTTTCCTTCTGTAGACGTGAAGTACATGTTATTTGATCAGGCAGCTTTTCGTTTACTTGCACCATTTGGGGATAGTTCAGACTTTTTTAATATATATTCTAGCGATTTATTGTTCCCCACTCCCCTGATTATCAGTTTAATGCACTTATTGAAAGCCACATATACATACCTTCTATACATTGTTTTATGTCAATGCTATAAAGTGATTACTAGGCAGACTTGGTCAAACTAGTGGTCTACTGAGTCTCAACTCCTGCCTCTAACAGTGGCTAATCCAGGTCAGTTAGATCCAAAGTTGGAAATACCCAGGTTTGGAGTGGAGGAGCAGCCTAGCTGTTAGAACGTAAGAACATAAGAGTAGCCATACTGGGTCAAACCAATGGTACATCTAGCCCAGTATCCTGTTTTCCAAACAGTGGCCAAGTCAGGTCACAAGTACCTGGCAGAAACCCAATTTGCAGCAACATTCCATGCTACCAGTCCCAGGTTGCATCCCCATGTCTGTCTCAGTAGCAGACTATGGACTTTTCCTCCAGAAATTTGTCCAAACCTTTTATAAACCCAGATACGCTAACCACTGTTACAATATCCTCTGGCAAAGAGTTCCAGAGCTTAACTATTCACTGAGTGAAAAAATATTTCCTCCTATTTGTTTTAAAAGTATTTCCATGTAACTTCCTCGAGTGTCCCCTAGTCTTTGTACTTTTGGAAAGAGTAAAAAAAATCGATTTACTTCTACTCATTCTACACCACTGAGGATTTTGTAGACACTTATGTAGACACCTATGCCCCTCCCATGGCCAATCATATCTCCCCTCATCTGTCTCTTTTCCAAGCTGAAGAGCCCTAACTTCTTTAGTCTTTCCTCATACGAGATGAGTTCCATACCCTTTATCATTTGGTCGTTCTTCTTTGAAACTTTTCTAATTCCGCTATATCTTTTTTGAGATACTGCGACCAGAACTGAATGCAATACTTGTCATCTTGGGCAAGTCACTTAGGGCCTCTTTTATTAAGCCACACTAGCGGTTCCTGTGCTGCAATACCAACAGAGCCCATTCAAAGTGAATGGGCTTTGTCGGTATTACAGCACAGGAGGACGCTAACACAGCTTTGTAAAAGAAGCCCTTAACCATCCATTGCCTCAGGTGCAAGCTTAGATTGTGAGCCCTCCAGGGACAGATAAGTACATACTGTACCTCTTTGTACACCATTTGAATGGCTTAAGGTGGTATAGAAAAAACTAAAATTCAAATAGGAAAAGCCCAGGTTGACACATTATCTCATTCTTTCTGTGTGTGTGTGTGTGTGTGTCTGTGCCAGAAGGATGCTTGGATGCATAAGGAGAGGGATGACCAGCAGGAAAAAGAGGTGATAGTGCCCTTGTATAAGTCTCTGGTGAGGCCCCATTTAGAGTACTGTATGCAATTCTGGAGACCGTACCTACAGAAAGATATAAACAGGATGGAGTCGGTCCAGAGAGCAGCTACAAAATTGGTAAGCAGTCTCTGTTGTAAAACCTATAAGGGCAGGCTTATGAACCTCAACATGTATATACTAGAAGATGGGCGGGAGAGATGGGATATGATAGAGACGTTTAAATACCTCAGTGGCATTAATGTACAGGAGGTGAGCTTTTTTCAAATGAAAGAAAATTATGGAATGAGGGGAAATACGATGAAGTTAAGAGGAAATAGGCTTAGGAAGAACCTAAGAAAATGATCTTTCATGGAACGGGTGGTGGATATGTGGAATGTCCTCCCTGTGGAGGTTGTGGAGACAAGGACTGTGTCAGAATTTAAGAAAGTGTGGGACAGGCACTTGAGATCCCTTAGGAAAAGGAGGAGTTAGTGGTTACTGAGCATGGGCAGATTAGATGGGCCATTTGGCCCTTATCTGTTGTAATGTTTCTATGTTTCTCTCTCTCTCTCAAGATATGAACCCACGTGGTCTATCCAGTCTTCTCAACAAGATGTTCAGAGCTGCCATTCTGTTCAAGTTATAGTCATTTATGATTAAACACTGGTTTGCAATTTCCCATCATGACAACCACGTATAGGCAGTTAAATATGATGAAGTGTTGGAACAATATATTTTTAAACCAGAAGTAGTGCTAACAGATGTCTTCCACTCCCCCTTGAGATGCACAGCACCCTTGCTCGTAGCATATGATAATAAAGTGATATGCAAAACGATCTTCAACTGTCTTTTTCCATTTGCGGGACACAGACCATAGAAGTCTGTCCGACACTGGCCTTAGTTCCCAACAATTGGAGTTGCTGAATCATGGTAGACATAATCACACCAGTTATAAGCTAAATGATAAGACACCCCTACTCAGTAACTGTTTTGGAATTGCAGAACAATCTTTAATGTATTGGCTTTAAAATGATGGAGTTTATTAAAATATGCATGGAGGTTTTTTACACCAATGATAAGAAGTGGAACCGAGATAAAGGCAGACTGGTTGAATATGTTTACTAACCCAGTTATAAAGGTCTTTTCCTCTATGTTTTAACAGAATTATTACTCTTTATTGATACAGTTAGATCCCATTTTTTGGTTGAAGGTAACTCCTCACACCAAAAGTTGAGCTCAAATCTCAGTGCTACATGGTGAATCATGGCACGCAAGTTGGGTGTGGATCCCCAAATTCTGTCATACTGTACACATTTTAAGGGAACACCCTTGGCTCACCTATGCCCCTCCCATGGCCATGCTCCTTTGCAGATCTGCGTGGGAACACTTATATGCTCTTCTATAAATGGGTACGTGTGTTTTCATGCAGATTTGCTATTTCTGTCTTGTTTTGACACCTTGCATCCATTAGAATGCGTTTTCACACTGAAAATTTGGCGCAGAAGTAACACCTAACGTTCACTGCCATATATAGAATTTTTTCCCATTATGCTTTGTCACTAATGGCTATGAGATTCCATAAGTATGTGAAAATGTGCTCACATACATATGGACACTGAGTCATATTTTCAAACGAGTTAAACCAGAAGGAAAGCTATTTTAAAAATGAAGCTCAAAGGATGTTCATGACCCGATTGTGTCATGCACTCTCACACGTTAGAATTTAGTATCTGCCTTGCCCTTCCCCTTTCTGCACAGTGATAATATATTATCAAGAGAAGGAAGTCAACAGCACAGTTATGTGCTAAGATTCATTGCTCACATATATAAAATATAATATTTATGCATTAGGTTAAGCTAATATAACATAAGAGCTATACAAACCTTAAATTATACTCACAACATTGTAACACTTTCTGGTTTTGTTACATGGTGTAATAAACCATACTACAGTTTTTCTTCTTTTTAATCATTGTGGAGCCACAGTTGGAGTAAAGAAGAAAAAAAACATGCACAAATAAATCCTTATAATAGGGTAATCACATCTGACTGTTCAACAAGATTTCCTTACCCATGATTTTACTGCCTACAAAGCTCAATTTTAATGAAAAATATCAAGGCAATATACAGCTGCTCCCTAGCTACACAAGCATCTCATAAGGGCCCAGAGACATGAGTTAACAAGAGCCATACATTCAGTGTAATTCAAAATAAATTAAAGCTGTCCATCATTTCAGTATCTTGATTGTTATCACCGCAAAGTTAATTAATATCATCATGTCCAAGGGATGTTTAATCTCCATGTTGTGTCATGCAATCAAGCCAAGCTGGTATTACAGGCACAGATGCTGATGTGTCTGAAGGAAAGCTACAAATTGTTAAATCTTCACTATTTGTTTTCATTTCAAATTACTACCTCTCCTTGTCCAATGAAGGAAGCGCAAGGAGAAATTATGGTGCCTTGTTCTTGGTCTTCAAAAATCTGTTGACCCAGTAATGATCTTGAAACATCTCAAGCGCAATACAGATGTTGATCTTAACTTTCTGAAAGAGTATGCAAAAAAGTGGTATTTTCCTCTTCTGAGTTGCTGAGCAAGGTCTGGATACCTATCTTGGTTACATTTGTGTTCAGTGTGTTAAGGCAAACATTTAAATCCTAGGGGTAACATGGAAATCTATGGCTCAACTGTGGACAGTTCTCACTATTTCCATAGGAAATTTACAGTACTAAAACATTTGTGGCTTTGCTATGGCCAACTATGGCATTAACACCATTTTAGTGTGTAGGTGATTTATTAAGTTGCATAGCCAGAAGTTAATGGGATTGGGGGGGGGGGGGGGAGCACTGTTTCCTCTAAGCAGTGAGGAGGTCCTTCCACTACATTGCTGCCAGTGGGGAGAGGTGCTTCAATACTGTGTTTTCAATCACTACAGAGATGCAAGTTACTCGGAGTCCGGCAGAGCTTGCCTGTCCCTCACTATTGAAAATATGATAGTGAAACAGCACCCCCTACTGGCAGGACTGTAGGTGGACGACTGTTGCATAGCTTAGAGGGAACAGTGTGCTGGGGGGGGGGGGGGGAGGAGGATTTACATAGGTGGGCACTAGGCACCCCCTTTCATCTTCCTGCTCCCCAACAACACCAAAATTAAAATAAAAAATACCTTCACTGACATGGTTCCCTAAGCCCCAACAGCTAAAGAAATCTGCAATATACCCTGACTCAGCTGTCAGTGTAATGAAAAAGAGTGGCAGTCAGGTGCAGCACTATCAGCCACTAATTCTAGAACTGTGAGCATCCTTAGTTCATGACTACGTGAGCATTCTGCAACAATTCTGCAACATCTTTGAGGGCATGTAGCTCTGCCTTCAGGTCATACGGTTGGGACTCCATGAGGCCCAAGTCATACAGGATCCCCGTGAAACCCTGATGTATCTCCATTCTAACGGTCTGCAGATGCAATAGAACTTCAGTCAGACTGCCTATCAGTTGGGCCTCATGGAGGCCCATCTGCTGGTCAGCCAGTAGCCACAGCCTCTATGCCCAGCAGTTGCAAGGGATGGTGAGTCAGTCCCTGAGCTTGAAACTCCTGCAGCAGCTGGGGTAGAGGGTTTCTCTTAGCACTCACTCCCCACTTTTCATAGGCTCCAATCTAGGGGAGACACTGGTGATGGCTGCTGAGATAGTTTTGGGTGCTCCTCCCCCACATGCAGGAGTTCTAGTGGTTCCTAGCCTGTGGCAGCACCTCCCTAGGGCCTGGGGCCTGTTGGCCCCCCTCTTCCTCTGCTTCCTATTCTAAATTAAAAACAACCATGTGCTGCAAAAAATATCCAAAACATAACTTCCATTGATAGTCTTTCATAAAGAGCCACCCGAAATGAAAAAGACCATCTTGCCAGAACTATTTAGTATCAGTCTCATATATGAGAGATAGGGAAGATAGAAGTCCAAAAATAATTAAAGTAGTTCCCCAAAACATTATCTCATGAAAAATAAAAAATTGTAAGGACCATGAATTACCAGTTTTATGTATAAATGCAAAAACCTGCTGAATGTCAATGCCACTAAAGCTTACCATCACATGGTGATAAATGGTCATGACAATGAACAGCCATCTTGCTAGCCAGTTGTTTCTGAACATTTAACAAATCTCAGATAGCTAGCACCTTACTGCACACTCTATCCACCATAAAAATATGCAAATCAGTGAAGCTTGCATAGTCATGTGTTCATATTTTGACACTGTTTGCAAGGCTTCTGTTACACTGGGTAGCAATGGACCTTGTATATAGCTATAGATCATTATTTTGGAAAAACCTACAAGTCTATATCCTATGTCTTTTTTTTTTGTATGTTTATTCCCGGGGGACGAAATGTGGCCATTCTATATCACATCTACAGACCCAACTTTACAAAATTATGCTCCTAATGCCTCTGTTTTGCCATAAATGTTTATTAGCCCACATATACATATTTTCAAAAATGTGCCTCTAAATTAAGTTATATGTAGTGAGCTATGGCCCTGTTTGGTCCAAGTTTTAGCCTCTCATCTGCACTGAGAGAAAGAACAGCTTGGGAAAAATTGTCAAGGGGTGGAAAGCATCACTTTTGCTCATTTCTCATTGATCTCTCTGATGAAGGTGATCTAACTTTTCAATGTCGGTCACAAATATACTTGGCCAGTCCAATAAAAAGGTGCCAAATCAGTAAATGAGGACAGATAATTTTGCACAGTAAGGTGTCTAGACTTGTATCTGTCACTGTGCAGATTACACTCCTCTATGTATATTTTGAAGTGTGAAAGTCATTTAAGTGGCCCTTTTACTAAGCTGCGTAGGCGCCTACGCGCACCCAACGCGCGTCAATATGGAAGTCGGGAGGTAATTTTGGGGTTTTTTTTTTTACACACGTCCGCTATGCATGCCAGAAAATAATTTTGACTGTAATCGTCATTCTATGCACAAAGATGATTACCGCACGGTTACCGCGTGAGACCTTAGTGCTAAGTTAATGCCTGGTGGTAAGGTCTCCGACCCAAAATGGACACGCACCAATTTTTATTTTGCCGCACGTCCATTTTCGGCAAAAATTTTTAAAAGGCCTTTTTTACAGGCACGCTGAAAAATGGATCTGCTTGTGCCCAAAACACACGCCTACACTAGCACAGCCCATTTTTTGGCACACCTTAGTAAAAGGTCCACTAAGTGAATTGAATATGTTTCTTGACCTTTAATACTAAACTGTACTCCAAGACTAACAACATTGTGTTCGATATTCAAAGTGATTTAACTGGCCAGAAACAGCTCCTGGACAGTTAAATTGCTTGTGAGGGGCTATCCACCAATATTCAGCAGCACTTGGGCCAACATTAGAGATCTCCAGTTACACCAACAGTTTAATCTATCTATGGTGTGAGTTTCAGTGATGTTCCGTTTTGTTACACAGGTTTGCAGGTGTTTCTGTATTTTAAAGAAATTTAGTGCACAAGCAATCTAGTCAGTTTTTTGCTACTGTTGGACATGTTTTAAGATCATTATGAGAATCTATTATGAGAGAACATTTTGATCGCGTTGCTGCACGATGACGTCAGTGATGCTTTGTTTTGCTATGTGGATCAGTGAATGTTTGTGCGCTATGTATGGGTTGAATATTTAAGCATTTCTGTTAGCATTTTTAGTCCCATTTACTGTTTGCAGATGTGGCTGAGGAAGTTCAATCAGTGCAATATTAAAGAACAGTGCAGTGGATGGTGACTGTGGCTTTTGAATCATGTTTTTTTTGGTTACTGTCACTTTAAACAATTCTTGTCTGCAATCCCTTTAAATTGCTCCACTGAATCCCTAGTTAAGATAGGATACAGCTGAGGACAGCTGAGGTTGCTCTGACTTTAGAGTTTCTGTAGGATGGTTGTTTTTTCAATGTCTTTACAAGTGAAGCATTGAGAGTGTAGGTGGAATTCAGAGCTGGTCTCCAATGAAGTTTGGATAGCTAGAAGTAAGTGCCATTGGATTGGGTGGGTTTCTTCATTTCTTATCTTTTATCTTTGAACATTGTAATTGTGGGATAGGATGGTGAGAGTGTGTGAATGGTGCATTTACTTTGAATTTTCTGAGACACAAAACTTTTCTTTTGTAGATTCATACCCCAACAATTATGCTAAAGTTGAGTGGTTCCTGACGAAGCCCTGAGGTGGGCGAAACGATCTGGGCCCCGTTGAAAGTCACCAGTTTGAAGTGTGGGGCATTCAGCCAGCAATGAGACAGCTAAGTTTGTTTATCTAAGTAATGCTGCTGCTTGGAGTTTTTTTGTGCTCAATAATGTTTGGAAGTAATGGTTTCATTGTGAATCAATTCTATTGACAAAATATGGGAAAATATACCCTATGATAGAGATAAGATCACAGGCACACAAATCTTATATAGATATCAGTGTCTTGATGGTCAGACCTTGGCAGTGACCTTGGTTTCTGAGGGTATTTCCCATTTGTCATTTATTAGTGTATATTTACTACATTTGACCCTTTGAGATTGGGTTTGGCTGTTTTTCAGTTTTTGCAGTATTAGATTACCTTAGTGTGATTAACAGCCCATACTGTTCATTGAACTTTGGTCCAACAAATATCACCACAGACTACTAACGGAAAGACAGCTATTTTGTGGGTAATGCGTGAGCAGAGTTGGCACTTATACATGTGTTACTCATATCCAGATTGGATTATGGTAACATCTTATATGCTGGTATCTCGAGTAGTAATATGAAACGTTTGCAAACTCTACAAAATACGACGTTTACACTTCTGGGAAACTTACATAAGTATTATGCCAGTATTCTTGCAATATCATTGGCTTCCAATGAAAATTTATTTTAAGATACTGAGCCTGGTTCATAGAGATTTTTACTTACATCAGCCAGATTTTTTAAGCTCATTGACAATTCCCTATACCCCAAGCAGAACCTTACGTTCACTACAAGATTTATGGATGGTACTTTTGGGAAGCCACTCATGAAAGAACCTTTTCTGGCTAGCCCCATATTTGTGGAATGGATTGCCGAAATATGTTAGGGCAGAGGAAAATTTTTAAAAGTTTAAGGTGTTTTTATATAAAGATATGATTTTTAGTTAGCATTCAATACTAAGTTGGATAATAATGGAAAGGCTTACTAAACTCCTGGAGATTTATGACTCAGTATGATGAATATAATTTTTTTTAGAGTGTCTGTTCTTGTTTTGATTGTGTTAGGTCTTTTCTATTATGTACATGGAGTTCTTTTCCATCTTTTCAATGTATTTGTATTGAATTGTTTTGTAAGTCACTTAGGGGGTCTTTTACAAAGCCATGCTAGCATTTTTAGTTTGCTGTAAAAATCAGCTGGCAGTAAACACACGGACACCCATTATATTCCTATGGGCATCTCAGTGTTTACTGCCAGCTGATTTTTACCACAAGCTAAAAATTTTAGCGAGGCATTGTAAAAAGCCCCTTATAAACACAAATATAAACTTTAAGTGGTTTAGTGTCGATGAGCAGTACTTAACTGCCTAAGGGACCTTTCTACTAAGCTATGGTAAAAAGTGGCCTGCGCTAGTTTTGGCACATGAAATTGGCACACACTGGGCCATTTTTTTACCACAGCAGGAGAAAGGCCTTTTTTTAAATGGGGCACTAAATGGCCATGCGCTAATTTTAAAATTAGCACATGGCTATTTATTGCCTAAGCCCTTATCATCACCTATTTAGAAGGTGATAAGGGCTCACACGCTACTCGAGCAGTAATCAAGTAGCGTGCAGCAATGTGGCCACACTGCTGATTACCGCTGGGAACGCCCCCGTGGTAGAAAATAATTTTCTACCACGGGAAACTCTGCACACCAACTTCAGAACTACTGCTGGGTGTCCGTGCTACCCCAGGGGTAGGGTCGATTTGGTGCACGCACTAAAGCCATAGTCCTACCTAGGGTTGCCATATTTTGCCCCCCAGAAAGGAGGACACATGCCCCACCCCCACCACACACCCCACCATACCCCCTTTCACACCCGCCCTGCCTCTTTCATGCCCTCGCTCCGCCCCTGTCACATTTTCACCTCCCCTTACCTTACTACTGCCCTGGTGGTCTAGTGACCTCTTCAGGGCAGGAAAGAGCCCCCTCTTTCCTGCCCGGAGCGCTGCCCTGCACGCATCCTTCCTGTTCCTGATCTCGGCGGCCATTTTGAATCGGCACCGAGATCAGGAACAAGAAGGATGCATGCAGGGCAGCGCTCCGGGCAGGAAAGAGGGGGCTCTTTCCTGCCCCGAAGGCAGAAGAGGTTAGGACGGCCCGCCCACCAGCCTGCCTGTTTGTCCAGAAATCCGGACAAACGGGCAAATTGGCAAAACCCGCCCGGTTGCCCGGACATGTCCTCAAAAAGAGGACATGTCCGGGTAAATCCGGACATATAGTAACCCTAGTCCTACCACAGCTTAGTAAAAGGCCCCCTAAGTTAAGCAACCATATCAGACAACATAAAAAAAATCAGTGCTACATTTTTGCAACATTGCTTAGGTGGTTAAATGCTGAATATTGCACTTAACTGCATAATAGATTGCCAGCCATATAAACCCTGATAGTCAATGCCAGTGCCCGCCCCAGACATGGCCTAGATTTGAATATCTGAGAATATCGGCAGCAGCGGCTAAAAATTGATCACTGCCGCCGGCTGAATATCTATCCCATAGTTGTCATGTTGTGCTATTTCGGTATATTTTAGAGGGTCAAAGCTAAAGCTTGATTTGGAAGGTTTTTGTTTACAAAAACAAGAACACAGGTTCTTCCCGGATTGTAGTGATTTTTACAGTTAGTTCCCAGCACCGGTCTCAGGTCTTCTACTCCCTTGCATATTCCACTCATAGTTTCTCTGTCCCATCACACCCATAGTGCACAAAGGGGCCTTTTTACTAGGCTGTGGTAAAAAGGGCCCAGCGCTAGCAGCGGAGACCATTTTTGTCGTGTGTTTAGGTTCTCTTTACCGCTGTGAGTAAAAAGGCCGGAAAAGACACGGCCATGCGGTAAAATTGCTCTTACCACGTGGCCATGGGGGGGGGGAGCACTGATTGAGGTGGCGGTAAGGGCTCCCGTGCTAGCCCAGCGGTAAGTGGGCAACACCACCAGGTAACCCCCTAAGGAAATATTTTTATTTCTGCTAGCGCCACAAATTCCACATGCTGAGCGGTGGAACTACTGCCAGTGCCCACATTGGGCCGGTGGTCGTGCCTGCATTGGGCTTACCACTGCTTAGTAAAAGGGCCTCAAGGTTAAGGGTAATGCATTTGATATACTGCCTTTCTATGTTACAACCAAAGCGATTTACATATTATTCTAACCATCTATCTTCTCACATTAAATATTTCTTCTAATCATATTTACCCTATTTAGATAAATTCTCTCTGAAAACATATTGCCTAGTTGTTAATAATACTGTTGTGATTTCTCAGCTCATACCTCAATTTTGCTGCTCTGTAAATTTTTATGGGATACTTACTGTAAGAAAAGCAGTTCAGTGTAGCAATCAAAAGATTATTGAGGAACAACACATCCTTGTCTTTTAATCCAATGAGGTCCCAACATGGGTGGGTTTCAAATAAATGTCCTTATAGCATTATAGGAAGCAGGACAAAGAGATAGAAAAGGACAGAAACAAGCAATGAAATGAGACAAGGCTCTTAGACGGCAGACTATGCAGCCATAAAAGAGAGCTGGGAGTAGAAAGAAAAGGGGGAAAGTCAAAAGTTGGAAGACAAATTAATTTCATCTACTCACACCTTCGGGGAACAAATATGATCATCTCATTATCCTGGGATATGGGTTCTGCTCTCTTCATCTGTGTGTGTTTACAGAAAAATATGTTAAGTGCACCATTGCAACATCTTCTCTCCTTCAGACTTTAGCTGTCTTCCCCTGAACCTAATTAAAGATTCTCTGCTGGATACTTAGAGGCACTTCATGATATGCCCAGCTTGTTTTTATGGTTTTTGTTCCTTACTAAATTTCAGTAATTTCAGGCAGGTGCTGGATGCTACACAAAGTAGCAGCATGTCATTTTTAAAAGCTTTTCTAGGTCAGCAAAGAACTCTGTAAACTTCAGATACCAACAATCCATCCAACTTGTGGTTTCACACACCTTCTTCCTATGATGTAGATAGACTGGATGATAGAGAAAACAGGAACCAGAGCTACTGAGTGACTGGTTTGGCACCTGTGGGCATTTTGTCTAGAATCTGCCTTGTTTAGAAATGAGAAGCTAGGTCCTTAAGGGGGCTGTTTCCAAAATGCCTGATCTTCCCTGCCAGATGCCTACTTAGCCAGTTAGATAATTTGAAAATTACCTTCTATATTTATGGTTTTTTTGGAGGGAACATAACATTTCACAACTAGCCAAAAATTAATGAAGTTATTAGGGATTAGAGCCAGAGCCAGTGCAAAGGTAACAGGTACACAAGGCAAACTTCAGTTCTTGTGCCTCCTCCCCCAATTTACTTTCAGCTCTTCAGTGCCCCTCACTTCCACAGATTGTGATAATTAACAATCATGATCACCTCAACACAACCCTTCCCAGCGCAATCCTATAAAAGTACATAGTTAGTCACCATTCTTTAAGTACCTCATAATGAGGTTAATTTCGAAAAGTAATTTATCCAGGTAAAAGGGCCTGTGGGCAAGGGCCATGGATTCAATAAACTGCCTTTCTTGGCACAACCAAAAAGGTTTATATTTATTATATGGAGGTACTCTCTCTGTCCCTGCTAGGCTCACAATCTAAGTTTTTGTACCTGTGGCAATGGAGGGTTAAGTGGCTTGTCCAGAGTCACAAGGAATCAAGCCCAGCTCCCTAGCCCACTGCACTAACCATTAAGCCACTCCTCCACTAATCCAGTAATCATAGTAAATAGGAATAGTAATCATAGTAAATAGGAATATACATGAGCAGTATACACTTAGGCGCTGATAGATCGTTGAGTTAGTGTGGTTATCAGCATCTATTATGATTGACTGCAGCTGCTCTTTGCCTTCCCCCCAGAGCTACTGCCTAATGGTTAAACGGGTCCTATATGGGGCCTATTTACAAAAGCATGTTAAGAGTTTGCACATAAGGGATGGAATTTTTGATTTAGCTTATACCTTTTCAGTTGGTCTTCAAGGCAACTTACATTCTGGTACATTAGCTACATTAGTACAGAGGGTCTGTAATCTGGGTTTGCATCTGAGGCAATGGAGAGTTAAATGACTTGGCCAAGATCACAAGGAGCTTTAGTGGGATTTGAACCTGGCTTCCCTGAGTCTAAGCCCACTGTTCTGTTAAGTTACTTCTCCACTTAATACACATTAGCACTCGAAATTAAGTCAGATGCAATGCAACCTTCCATGGTAACTGTGGGAGCAATCCCAGTTCTTAGGAGAAGGCAGCCATACTACCCATATGAGACAATGGTTAATACTATGTATTAATGGCATAGCAGCTTATAATGGAGGTTTGTTGAAGTATTCTGCATAATATGCCATATTAATAGTCAACATGTGTCAATAATACATGCCTTAACCACAAGTATACTGCCCACCCTTTCCTTGCCCCCTAATATGAATTTCTATAATAGACACCTAATTCACACTGTCCTCACAGTGCATTAACTGTGTTTTGAGTCCCACATCAAAAATTAACACCTTTTAAAACCTGCATTAAACACCTAAATAATACCAGTTACCACTGCCAATAAAACCTACACACACACACAGTGGAAGAGGGACACATCAAAAAGAACAAACACATGCACTGTGTCTGTGGAACAAAAAGATGAGGTGGCGGGGCTTCGAGGGCCGATAAGAAGGGGGGGATAGGGAACAGGCATTTAAAGAATTGGAGAGGGTACTTAGTAGAAAAGGGCAACGTAGCACAGAGTTGGAGTTAATGGGGCTGTAGAGAGTTAAGGGAGGGCAGAGAAGTAGCAAGTTACAGGAAGAGTGAGGCCTGACCATGCACTGAGAAGCCAACCAACCAATTCTCCAGGTTAAAAGAGACATCTCTGCCATTTAGTCACTATTTAAAGCAGGTGTACGTTTGGTCACGTCTTTGATGCACCATCCATGTGCCCAATGTTTATAGATTATGTCCTGCATGCTCATGCTTATTCAGAGCACTGCTATTAAACTACTCCTCGGTAAGAAACCTTTTGACAATGTCACCCCCTCCTGATCTATGAACATTGGCTGCCTGTATCCTTTTGTATCCTTTAACTATTACACACCAGGTTTTTCATAGGGATATATCCTCTTTCCTTTTCAGTTTTCTCATTCCATGTATCCTCTTTTGCACTAGTCAGTGCCTTCATTTCACCATATTTGGCTTGATACTATCTGCCGTTCTTGCTTCAGTGTAGTTCCACCATCACTCTGGGACTCGCTTCCAGCCCCCCATAGGGCCAAATCTTCTTCCCAGAAACGTAAAGGTAACCTTTCACACAGGCTTTCCCAAAAACATTACTTGCCCTCTTTTTTGAGGTGTTTCTACACTGGCTTACATCAGGATACCATTATGTGTTTTCCTGAACCCATTTATCCTTTATATTTTTATGATAGCATAATTAAATTGCTTTTCCTTTTGTGCTTTCCTCTGATATGGATTTTGTTTTATCCCTATTGTTTTTGTTAACCACTTAGACTTATTCTTAGATGATTTGTGGTATATCAAAAATAAATTGAAACTTTAAACTTTGAACTCAATTACTGATCCCGCCCAGTACATGCCCACTGTCCACCCCAAACTTGTCCCATTCATTGCTCATACATGTACTGTACATGTGTGTGAGTGTTTTGACATTATGGAACACCACTGAGCACTTTCCCTTCTTTGGGCAGCCTAAATATTGAATCTCCACATGCAAATTGCACGTAAATTTTATATACTTGCCAGTGTAATATATGAACAAATAGAGAATCTATTTGTGGAGTTCATAAAAATTATAACATAATACTTTAATAGTCAAGGTAGCCATGTCCTGCCAGACTACTATTTAGGACTGAGGCAAGTAACACTAAATTTAAAGCTTTCTTAAAGGCTCATTTTTTTCAGTTAGCCTTTGAAGGCCAAATTCCAGGTTGTTAAGGCTCCGTCTTACCTCATCCTGGTGGGGGTGTTTTTGTATTAGAATATGTTTTTTATGTCTTTTTATTGTAGTTATGTGTTGCATGAATGCTTATTTCGGTCCTATTAATTTTAGAGTGCCTTTCTTTTAATTCTCTGATACTTATATTTTTATTGTACACCGCTGTAATCCTTCTGGCAAAGCATTATATCAAATTTTAATAAACTAAACAACTAAACTTAAATTGGCTAGCTGCTTTTCAGGTTGCTTCTAGACAATTATTGCCTCTCATTTAGAACTCTGACCTCATCTTGAAGTAAGAATAAGATCTGGGCCAGACTTCTGCCAAACTGTACAGAAGTAGCAGTAGTATCCCCAGCAAACAGCAAGAAAGGCAGCTTTGAGGCTGTCTTCATTGCATCCTCTGCTGTTTTTATACTTTTGTTCCCTCTGTTCAGAAAAAATGAATTACTCATGCCTAGCTGTGTACAGTTTTAGCATTCTAGATTTATTATTTAAAAGCGGGCATGAGTGATAGTGCAGTAATCACGCAAATCAATAGGTGACACACTGAACAATATCTCAGCTCATATTGGTGCCAAATTAAGCTGTTTATTGAAACTTTTCCCACCGAAAAAGAAGTCAAATCTATAGCATATGAATAGAAGATGGATGGTTTGCTAAGGGGCTTTTAAGTGTGATTTTTCTTTCTATGACAGGCTTTTATGATTTTTTTTTCTTTGTTGACTTTGGAAGCTCTGAAATCAAATATGGAATGAGAGAGTCTTGGCAGGTAAGAAGTACTCATACTTTATCTTCCATGGATAAAACAGGCTGGACAGTATAATGAGAGTGATGCTAGGCAAGATAATTATTTGATGCAGTTACTATTATGGAACACTTTGCTGTGCGACCAACAGAAAGTTTAGCTCTAAAGCAAATGATTTTCCTAAATGTAATTTACTCATATTCACTTTGCCCAAGACTGTGAAGGGGTATATTGGACATATCCTTGGCCCTTCTTAAAATCCAGCCCACTTTTACAAGTGTTTAGCTAGGGAAGCTGTGTTTGGAGAGTATAGGACTGAATAACTATGGAGGTATTCAAGCTAAGCTTTTTTAAAGAATAACTATGGGGGCATTCGAGCTAAGCTTTTTTTAAAGCCATAGGTTCTTCTTTAGACAAATTATGGTTACCAAACCAATTGCAATGTTCAAGTTCTTCCACATCTTGTAACACCGATCTTCTAAAAATTTGTATAGCCAGATCCGTAGGCCCTGGGAGGTGGGAACGACCCACATACTCTTATTCCACATATCTGAAAAAAGACTGGGATGTGCAGTATTCTATAAAACACAGACAGACTTTCTTGCACTGTCCACAGCCCCTTTTACACTCTCCCTGTCCATTTAAGACCTTATCACCCTGTACCTTATTCCAACCCATATTTGCGCAATCACTTGTTTTCTCTTGCATGGCCCCTCCTGAAGAAAACATTTTTTCTCACAAGCTCAGGCATGCTTTATTACATATAGATATAGACATGTAGATACATTATTTAATATTTGATTAGAGTTTAGCTCTTGTACTATCGATTATATAACAGGAGCCATATACTTTGTTTATATAGCAACAGCCCTATAACTGTTACGTATGTTTGGATTATGATACCTTAATCACCGATTGTGCTTCATCCAAATAAAAAGCAGCAATGTGTAAATGTATTTCTTGTGAAAGCTTTGCTAACTAGTTAATCTTCCTCAGGATTTATTAATTTCACCCAGCATGTAGCAATGTTGAGTCATAGCAAAGTAAATAAATAAATAAGCATTACCGAGTTTTATTCATTAACGCAAGATAGATTGCAAGTTCCAGTGAAAATGTGAAATACCGGTTGTCTGCTCCCATCTCTACACAGGGGCAAAAGAAGGCATAAACAGTGCAAGGTAGGGGGCAGAAGGTCAGTAGCAATTATAGCCAGCATAGCACAATGCAGTTTGCTCTCTGCTGAGAAGAACGTTATGGAGTAGATTTTTTCTGATACAGAATTGGATGATTCATCCTGAGGGATTTCCAGATTCATATGATATTGAACATGTGGAACCAGATTTTAGATAGAACATGGAGAGAGGAATTCACATGTCCAAGTCAAGACATAGGGAATTCTCATATTATTTTACAAGACGGTCTGCCAAAAATAAGACCTCTGGCAAATTAGGTACAGGGCTGCAAGTTGAAGCCCTTCCCAGTAGCTTAGCTAATATTGAATGGACCCCCCTATAACATCATCACTCCCAAGGTAGTGGGGACTTGGGGGGGGGGGGGGGGAGAGAATGCACATTTTCCAAAGCTGACATATTACAATTAATAAATTTCTACCTTTGTTGTCTCATTGTTGCTTTGGTCCTGGTGTCTCTCTTCTGCTTTTCTTTTTTTTTATTTTTAACTCTCTCCAGGGTCTCCTGTCCTTTTGACGGCACCCAGTCATAATAGCTCTGACAAAATAGCCCCGACAAAAAAGCCCTGACAAAACAGCCTTGTAACAAAATAATCCTTGACATTTCACACCCTAACAAAATAGCCCTTGACAAAATGGCCCCTCCCACAAAACAACCCTTGACAAAAATAGCCTCTACACAAAACAGCCCCCTTAACAAAACAGCCCACTAAGAAAAAATAACATCACAAAAAATATAATAAACTACAACTGAAAACTTCACTGATAAAGACTCCTACCAGCATTCAATTGCTTAAAGCATATATAAATAAACAAAATTCTATAGCTACAAACTGGTATTCATGATCTGTTCTGATATTTAAAGAACCTATTCTTCCATCAACATGCTAATTACAAAAAAGCAACAATATTGTCATCATTTTCATAGTCTTACCAACCTTATCCTGTTTGGCAAGGTAACATTATTAGGAAAGAAATGCAGTCCCATATTCTGGGCAGCCTGATCGGGCCCTTTTGTCGGGGGGCTAACTTGTCAAGGGTTATATTGTGGGCAGGCTGTTTTGACAGTGGCTGTTATGTCAGGGACTATTATATCGAGAGCTTTTTTTGTTTGGAGCTTTTTTGTTGGGGCTATTTTGTCGGGGCTATTTTGACCAGGGGTACCTTTTGACATTTTTTCTCTATGTTCACTATGCATATTTCCTATGTATCTCTCTCCGTCCTATCCAGTGTCTCTCCTTGGTGTCCTTGTCCATATTCTCTCTCCTGAGCCAGCATCTCTTTTGTGCCCTGACTCTCCTTATGTCGAGCTTCTCTTCTCTCTCTTGTCTTCCTCCTTTGCCCCCATGACCCCCCACCTACCTGCTGTAGTCTGGCATCTCTCTCGCCCTCCCTCCCTTTCTCCCTCCATTGGGCCAGCGTTTATCCCCTAGTCCAGTCTCTGTCTCTCTCTCTCTCATTTTCCTCCACCTCCCCAGTCCAGCATCTATCCCCTCTCTTCCCCCTCCCCTTTTGCTCCAGGGGTCTCTCTCTCTCTCTCTTTCTGTTTTCCCTCAACTCCCCATCCCCCAGGTCCAGCATCTCTTTCCCTCTCTTCCCCTTCTTCTTTGCTCTAGGTCTCTCCTGTTCTCTTTCTATTCCCTTTCCCTCTCCCCCATGCATCTGTGTAGTCTGTCATCTGTCTACCTCCCGCTCCCCACCAGCTCTGAGTGCTGCTCTCTGTCTGGTGGAGCCTTTCCTCTGCTGTGTCCTGCTTCTATGATGCAACTTGCTGTGGGCTGGACATGGCAGAGGAAAGGCCCAGTAGACAGAGAGCAGCCCTCAGCACTCCCTCTGCTGAAACCCGCCACAGCATTTGGAGGACCAGCAGGAGAAGAGGTAAACAGATGCCAGACTGCACAGGTGAACGGAGGGTTTGTTAGTTTTTTAAGAATTTTGGGAGCTGGTTGTTCAAATAGCTATTTAACCTCAGGCCTTCTCCTAGCATTTTCCTCCCCTGTAGCTTGGGCATCTTCTCTCCCCATGCAGCACCTCTCTGCTCTCTTCCTCTTTGTCCTCTTCTCCCTCCTCCCCCCTACAATCAGTACCTTTTCTTTTGTTGTGATTAATTTATTTTTTTAAGCCATGCCAGCACTGTAAGCAAGAGCAGGCTGCTTCAACCAATCCCAGGGGTCTTCTTTCAGCCTATTCAGCCCTCAGGGGCAGGACAAACTGAAAGAAAGTCCCTGGGATTGGCTGAAGCAGCCTGCTCTTGCTGCAGTGCCAGCATGGCTTAAAAAATATATATTGTAAATGACTGAAACTGAAAGTAGTTTTCAGTTGAAAGTTTATGGTCTGGGACTGGGTTCCTTTAGTTGTTTGAAGGCATCTGGCATTGAGCACCCAAATTTTGATGGTGTTCTTTTTGGATGCATGTTTCTGGGTTGTCTTACTTCTTAATTAAGATACCAAGTACTGTTTCAATACAGTGAAAACAAGCTTAGAGTTCCATCTGATCCAGTTTCTTTATCCAGTTCATTTATCAACATAAGGCTTCTTTTATCTCTTAATGGACCTAGAGTAACATGGACTAAGGTAAGTGGTAATTAAAACATAATTTATCATGTTATCTGATCATGATTTCAACAATATACTTTTACACAGTGTTTTTTTTTTTTGTGCCGGTACTCGCTGGTACGGCGTACCGGCACCTTTTTTCTGAGGGCCGGCAGCTTCCCTACTTGTTACAGATGGACCGACAATAAAGAACGACAACGTGGATGCAGCAGCTCACAGGTTTGCTTGCTGTGTTTTGAGTGAATGGCGACGGCTGCGTGGGGGAGTGGAAACAGAGATTAATCAAATGTCTTCCTTACTTACAGTGGACTAGATAGGCTCACTTCCACTCCACTCTCTATTTACCGAAGTCGCAGCAGCAAACTGGCGGGCGGTAGCAGTAAAGGCAGCCAGCAGGCAGGGTTGCCTCCGTCCTTCATTTCCCTGCTCTCTCAACGTCCCGCCTTCCTCTGATGTCACTTCCTTTCCATGAGGGCGGGATGCTGAGAGGGCAGGGTAAGCGAAGGACGGAGGCGAGCCTGTTTGCTGCCTTTATTGCCGCCACCCGCCGGTTCGCCGCTGTGACTTTGGTAAATAGAGAGTGGAGTGGAAGTGAGCCTATCTAGTCCACTGTAAGTAAGGAAGACATTTGATTAATCTCTGCTTCCACTCCCCTGCGCAGCCGTCGGCGTAGATTGTAGTATGGTATATTTCAGGGATTTGTGCCTGAGTTTAAATCCTGGTTTTCCCATCTTTATTTGTTTGTTTAGGATTAGTTGGTGGTTGGAAAGTTAGTACTGGTGGAGCAGGGAATACTTTTCAAGGACTCAGCTTCTAGGAATATTGGCAGTAGATTTTCTCTGATTTTATTTTCTGTTTCTTCGATCTCTAGATTGTATAGCATCAGAATGGGGTCTCTCTGTCTTGCTCTCTCTTTTATTCTCTGTGATTCCTTTGTTCTACAGTAGTTGGTAAATAGAAATACATCAAATATGAGGAACTTCCTTGTGCTCCCCTAGTGTAGGTCATATTATTCAATGCAGAAAACGAGCAGAGGGATGCTGCAGTGGTGACACAGGCTGGAAACTGAAGACAGTAACAAATTTGCAGAGATATGAGGATATCGAAGCAAAGCATGGCAATAGTTCTTTACTACCTTCTGCAACAATGGCTTTATGATCAGGATACTAAAATGAACATTTAGAACTGTCCAAGACCATAAAAGATTCAAAATTAAAATGATCAGACACTCAAAAACAAACCAGGAGGGCAACATGGAAAGCTCTTTGCATAGATAAAATAGCCCTGATTTCCACAAATGACATGCTTTCTTATTGCCCAGATATACAGCAGTAAAAATACACCACCTTGTTGATCTTTGTGGGTATTTTTTTCTGCTGATCAGCATTAAAAGCACTTGGCATCAATGTACTTAATGTGCAGTTTCACCTGATGAAGCCTATCTTGATGAAACAGGTTCCCGTTGGGATCTGAAGAAGAAAACACAAGTTGAGTACTTTTTTTTATTGTTATGTGACTGATTGCAGAAATATGAACTGATTAAGAATTTTGATACAAGACTTTTGGTGTCTGAGGCTCTGAAGGTGAAGAAACAATGTGTGACAAGGCGCCGGCCGTGGCCAGAAGGATGCTAGGCTGCATAGAGAGGGGCGTAACCAACAGAAGAAAGGAGGGGTTGATGCCCCTCTACAAGTCATTGGTAAGGCCCCACTTGGAGTATTGTGTTCAGTTTTGGAGGCCGTATCTTGCTAAAGATGTAAAAAGACTGGAAGTGGTGCAAAGAAAAGCTACAAAAATGGTATTGGATTTGCATTGCAGACCATACGAGAAGAGACTTGTTGACTCGAACATGTATACCTTGGTGGAAAGGAGAAATGTAACCTGGGGTTAAAGAAATTAAAAAAAAAAACTTACCTGGGCTCCGGGGGTCCTGGGGACACGTTGGGGTCAGGTTGGTGCTGTTTGGGTACTCGGGCCATCGCGGATCAGCAGAGACATTCGGGGGCTGGTCCTCATCGCTTTTGGGGGGGCCAAATTAAGTCCGGATAGCCAGCGCAGAGAAACTGCATGTTGTGGGCTGCCGGGAGCAGTGCGGTGATTTTAAAAATAATTTAAAAAAGGGACGAGGCACTGCACTTTTTGGGGGCCGGGAGCATTGGAGTACGTTCCCAGGCCTGAAGAGGGTAATCGGAGCAGGAGGAGCGCTCCGGGAGCAATGTGGGCCAGGAGGAGAGAGTGCGACGAGGAGGACGCTGCCAGACGCAGTGCTGGTTTTTTGGGGGTGCTCCCGGAGACGATTGAGCACGTCTCCGGGAGTGAGGAGCATTCGGGCCTGAAGCGGGGCCAGAGGGATGGTGGCGCCGGGTTTTTCTGTTCCCGGGGACGATTGAGCGTCCCCGGGATTTGGGGGCCGGTGAGGGAGTGAGGATGCTGCATGGGGCAGCATTGAAGGTTTTCTTTTTGCTCCCGGGGCGAAGGAGCGAGGCCCCGGGAGTGAAGAGCGGTTCCGGCAAAGAAGAGGGCCGGCGAGACGTCGAGGGGCGTGTGCATGAGGCGGCGCGCCTCATGCACATATCGGGAACACGGGTTTTCCCGTGTAGGCCGAAGCCAGGGCCTAAATTTTGGGGCCGGCTTTGGTGCTTTTTTATTTTCGACTCCGTTTTGGCCCCAGAACGTCGAGGACCGGAACCGAAGGCAGGGATCAAGTGAGGGGAAAATCCCGGTCCAGGTAAGGGGTTTGTTGACCCAAAATTTTAATTTATGTATTTTTAAATTGTGAAAATGTAGTTTTTTTATTTTTTAAAAATCAGGGTTTTGTTTAATTTAAATTCTGTTTTCGGATTCATGTTCGGGGAATTTTTTATGATTTTTCTGGTGATTTAGTTTTATAATTTTAATATTTTTTAGGGGTGATTTTGAGGGTGGTGGTTTTGAAGGGGTTAATTGTGTAATAAATTTTTAATTTTGACGTGGTAGTTTAAGGGGAAGGTATGTGAATTTTTGAGGTAATTTTGAAATAATTTTGGGATTTTTAAGGGGGTGTTTTGGGGAAAAAATTAGGGCGGACGTGAAAAAATGGTAGATTTAAATTTTAAAAACAGGGTTTAATAGAGGAGGTAATGTTTAATATGTGGGTGTGATTTGGAGGAAATTTGGGTGGATTGGGATTTTTTAATTTGGATTAGAATATTTTTCCCATTATTTTCTATGGAAAAAATAAAAATAAAATGGAGATTCAGTTGTGCTGCTCAAGATTCCGCTGGTCAGCAGAGTAAAGCGGAATCTTGGGGAGTACAACTGATTGGCTGAGGGGTCTGCGGAACTCTGGCCGCAGTTTCGTTGCTAAGGCAACGGGGCTGTGGACAGTTGGGCAGAGGAGCTGAAGACACCAAAGTGAGTGGATGCGTTTGGCTGAGTGTCTGAGGTGGATAGAGAATATAGGTGTTTTAGGTGACTGAATGGTGTGACAGAGAATAAGAATAAAGGTTATTCGGATGTTGGGAATGAGAGAGAGGGAATGTGTGGAAAGTCATATGAAATAGAGTTAAATTATAAAGGGGTTGGTTTGAAGGTTAATAGGGATTAAAGTGAGTTGGCTGAAGTGGGAAGGTGGTGCATGAGTGGAAGGCATTAGTGCTCCTCTAGTGCAGAGAAAAGAAAAAAAGAATAGGTCCGGAGGAGTAGGGATTTTTAATTTATTTTATTTTTGAAAATATATATATGGCCCAAGAGTTTCCAAATTGACACCTAAAGTTTTTAAATAAAAAATTCTAGCAGGGAGATAGGATTTCCTTCCATTTTAAGTTATTAAGGTTAGGTTTAGGATGAAGAGCCAGGCGTCTGGACGGCGAGCAGAGTGAACAACTGGGCCCCAATGCAAGAAAGACTCCTGTACTACAGAGGAAAGCAGCATTAGAAAACAGCTAAGTGACTTGAAACACAAATCAATTAAAACTTACATACTTACCCTGTGATCCTGGGTTCCTTGACGAAGGTGAATCCTAAAAAAAACCCACAACAACAACACAGAAAGAATCAAATTCTTGTTTAGAGAAATAAAAGGAAGTAAATTGCTTGTATAGAAAACATTAGTTATAAAAAATAGAGTTTTAAGGAAGAAGTAAAAATAATACTTATCTGATATAGTTGGGTTGTATGTGCTAATGGGTTAATCTCTGAAAGAAAGAAAGAAAATGGAATTAGTAGTATTGAGGTTTTTGAACAGTTAATTAGTAAAACTTGTTTTTAACAGTTAATTAATAAAATTTTGTTCTGAATACCTTGTTACTTGTTCACCCTACTTTAAAGTGAAGGACTATTGATAAATAAAATATCCGTGAACTATTTTACCAATAGTTCTGGTGCCATTGAATTCGGGAGATATCATCATTCCTAATCCAAAATTAGTTTCCTTTTCCTCTTCCGCTCTTAGAGGACGGAAGACGAGGATAGTGTTTTTCTACAACATCTCCGATGTTCTGCAGTGAGTTTCTGAAATCAAGCCCGACTACAATCATTTGATTCCGGAATTCACATAATAATAATACCAGAACACGGGAGGGGGTTGTTAGAGAAACAGGGGTGACATGATACAGACGTTCAAATATTTGAAAGGTATTAATCCGCAAATGAACCTTTTTCGGAGACGGGAAGGTGGTAGAACTAGAGGACATGAATTGAGGTTGAAGGGGGGCAGACTCAGGAGTAATGTCAGGAAGTATTTTTTCACTGAGAGGGTGGTGGATATGTGGAATGCCCTCCCGCGGGAGGTGGTGGATATGAAAATGTTAACGGAATTCAAACATGCATGGGATAAACACAAAGGAATCCTGTTCAGAAGGAATGGTTCCGTGGAATCTTAGCGGAGATTGGGTGGCGACGCCGGTAATTGGGAAACAAAATGGGAGCTGGACAGACTTCTACGGTCTATGCCCTGATCGTGACTGAATAGATAGGGATGGGCTGGAGTATAAATTTTAAGGGGCTTCGACGCTAGCTCCAGAACTTAGTACAAGAACAATGCTGGGCACACTTCTACGATCTGTACCCTGAAAAAGGCAAGGACAAATCAAACTCAGGTATACATATAAAGTATCTTGTTGGGCAGACTGAATGGACCATACAGGTCTTTATCTGCCATCATTTACTATGTTACTATGTTATGTTACTACGTTCACTCAAAACACAGCAAGCAAACCTGTGAGCTGCTGCATCCACGTTGTCGTTCCTTATTGTCGGTCCATTGTTTTTGCTGGATAGTGTCACAGTTGTGCCCAGGTTCTTTGCTTACAGACACCTCGGCCCCCGGTGGTTAAACCTGGCAGGTGCTGGGAACTGATGGCTTACCGGTTCCCATGTGCCAGAAGATATGCTGGTCCGGATCTTCCAGCCTTCCAGAGTGTTTTGGGAGTTTTTTGGAACCAAGCAATACCCGTACTTAGTGACCTCCCTTTTAGGTTACCTTTATTAACCACCTGGGTAGGTCTCTAGTTTACCTTGCAACACAGGTCCTCAGAGGTGTTTCCTTTGGTGAGAGTTGTTGAGGTGCGTCTGTGCTGTTTTTTCCCTTTTGTGCTTTTGACCCTGCTTGTCTCCTGGACTATTCTCCTGCCTGCTGCCTGCCCAGACCCGGCTTGTGTTTGGACTATTCTTCTGCCTGCTGCCTGCCCAGACCAGGCTTGTTTTTGGACTATTTGTCTGCCTGTTGTCTACTTGGGACCCCAGCGTGTTTCTAGTGGGACCTGCTGTTTGTCAGTCAGCTGCTGTGTCCTGCAGTTCCTCCTTCTTGTCCTGTCCGGTAAGTCCTGCCGGCCGCTTGCAGCCTGGAGCTCAACTCTTGGTGAAGGGCGGCTAAGTGCAGGTGAAGCCTTGCTCCGGTCCACTGTGTTCCAGTTCCGTTTGCCTTGCCTGTGTTTGGGTGATTCCTCCTGCCGCTGCCGCTCTCGGCAGTGGCCCAAGGGCTCACTTACCTAGAAGTCCAAAAGAAGCATGACAGATAGGCAGTGCCTTATGAGGTGGAGGAGAAAAAACATAATTGAATATCACTAAAACAACTTCAGAAATTATTGTAGCTAGTAGAAACAGCAATTATAAATTCTGTAGTTTGTGCTCATTTTTCTTCACTGTGCTTCTAAACAATTCAGATGGCCAGATGTCAGTGAGAATATTCTGTTTCCTGATGGGTTTATCTTAACTGGTTGTAATCTGCCTTGGGAAGCTTGGTGTTTATAAAGATGATGGAATATATTAAAATTAGTTTTGCATTTGTGTATTTGGACTATGGAAATTGATTTTGCTGTCTGTACCTTTGGTAATGTGTGTTTTCCTTATACTGTTGTATGGTTTGTTTCTCTTCATAATAAAAACATTAAAAAAAAAAAAAAAGAATTGAACTCTCCTTTCATTGGGGCACATGTAATCACATCTTCATCTGTTTTGTAGAAGTTTACCCTGGACATGGATGGGAGGGGAGGGCAGGGGAAAGAGGAGAGTTGCTGGACATGGATTGATGGAGAGGAGGGCAGGAGAAATGCAGGACATGGATGGAGGAGAGGGAAGACAAGAAGGAGATGCATATGGTTGGAGGGGGAGGGGAGAGAAGAGAAATGCTGGACATGGATGGAGTGGAGGGCAGGGAAGAGAAATGTTGGACTTGGATGGAGGAGAGGGAAGACAGAGGAAGGAAATGCACATGGATTGTGGGGAGTGTGATAGAGTCACATCCAGGATAGTTGGGTTAAGGCAGTTTCAGTCTGAAATACAAGTCCCAGAAGGTATTGTAGGCAAGGAGCCAGGGGGTGAGATGCGAACCCGGACTGGACTCCTAGCTGCAATAGGGGAAGACATGGGTGTAAGCTGGCAAGACGTGTAGATTGGCTGCCACTTGGGGGGAAGAGAGATAGGAAACCCTGTGTGCAGGAGCTCATCATTAGTCTATTGCTTAACTCAGCTGGTATGGGTGTGGGGGAAGCTAATGGAAGCAGAATGATTGGTTGTGGTAGCAGAAGCCAGGGATTGATTAGGCAGGTGGGAAGGAGTCCCAGGGAAGAGAGAAGCAGAAGGAGAGAAGAGGGTAGAGTGAAGCAGATGCAGGCTGAAAATCCTTGGGTGTGAGAAAGTCCCAAAAGTATTTGCAGGCTGAAAATCCTTGGGTAATAGAGGTCCCTAAAGTATTGAATCTACCAGTGAAGCTGATGTAAAGGAGAATCCCTTGGGGTAGAAGAAATCCCTAAAGTATGGAACCTCTCCTGCTTTGTGATTTAACTGTGATGATGAACTGAAGGAACTGCTTCTATTTGGAATTACTGCTTATTGTGCACTGGATAAAGAGCCCAGACTGGAGCTGACTGTGAGCCTGTATTGAATCCTGGTATGTGCTGATAGCCTACTGCTTAAAGGAGACTATTTTGTAACAAAGAGAGGGAACTATGTACAAAAAAAGTCCAAACAGAAAAAACAGCACAAAGGGCCTTTAAAAATGAGGGGAACAAAATTCTTTCATTGAGAAAATAACTTTAATAATGAACTTTGTTTGAAGAAAGACCCGACACGGGCCGTGTTTCGGTGCTGCCGCACCTGCATCAGGGGTCACACCAATGACAAGAGAGGCTTCTACAGACAGTTTTCAAACGTCTTGATGTTTTCAATGATATATTCATCCGAGTATCATACGATGTGGAACTTGATATCCTTTAAAAAGACCGTTGTGGAATATGGCATGCACGTTTGTCTCAGACTGCACGATCACTCCAAAATGCCTGAAATAGCAAAAGTCCGCTGCAAAATGCTTGAAATAGCTATTTCAAGCATTTTCAGCGATCGTGCAGTCTGAGACAAACGTGCACGCCATATTCCAAACGTGCACCCAAGATTTCGGAATGCCCCTGATCCCATGGCCATGCCCCCTTTTGGGCTGTGTGCTATGGGATTTAGATAGAATAGCATGCTGGCAGATGCACACACAAATGCTAATTAGTGCCAATTAGCATTGATAATTGGTTGTTAGCATCTAATTATTGACTGTAATTGGCACATTAACTAAGTTGTGCGTGCATCTTGGAATCACACGCAACTTTGGACGACCTTTACAGAATTTGGGGGTAAGTGTGTGACTAGTTAGTTGCTTCTTCCGTTAAAGGCTTGGGAGAAGAGCCAGGCTTCCATCTGCTTCCTGAAGCAGAGATAGTCTTGGGTTGAGCAAAGGTTCAGACTTTCTTTCCTACAACACTACTGAAAAGGTCCCTTTCTTGGCCTGAACCCAGAGCCCAAAGCAGACCTACTGCAATAACCAAAAGTGCCTCCATTAAGCAACTGGCTTTTATAACATGTGCAGACAGTGCTTGGTGTATTATCTGGAGTGCATGAACAATTTTTAATGCATGAAAAATGTTTGAAATGTGCAGTCACTGATTACAGCATAGTTTACTGTTATGGTGGATAGTGCTTATTATGTCTCCATTTGCATCTTATTATGCTTATTAGCATGTTGATAGACTTTACAGTTTACCACTCACTCACTTACAGCTTACTGGGCACATTTAGGCTTTAGTGAATGGGATGCCAGTTATTGTGCATAATAAATACATTTTGGAGACCTGGAGGCATATTTTCAAAGCACTTTGGGAGGCTAAGTTCCATAGGTTTCTATGGAACTTTGGGAGGCTAAGTGCTTTGAAAATGAGCCTGCTGGTAACTGTTGAAAACCTATAGTGAATCAGCTCCTATGTCTATTATAACAGTATTTCTCAAGCCTGTCCTGGAATACCCTAGCCAGTCTGGCTTTCAGGATAACTACAATGAATATGAATGAGATAGGTGTACATGCAATGGGAGCAATGCATGCAAACCTTTCTCACACACAATCATTGTGGATATGCTGAAAACCAGACTTGCTGGGGTACATTCTTGGACTAGCTTGAGAAATGTTGCTTTTCAGTACCTTTCCTTTGTCTGCATTTTTGGCTAGGAAAAAGAAGAAATGCAAGAAATTAACCAGCTGTATCTAGTAGCAAAGAACATAATGGCAAGAGAAAAACAATTCAGTGCAGGTAACATTAATCTGAATGTATGAGTCTTCTTTAACTCCAAATATCAAACTTGTAGGTCAGCTTTACTGTTACGAAGAAACAGATTCAGTAAAGAAAATTCAGCTATGAGAACTAACAAAGAGAACTATAGAATGATATATCACAAACAAAGAAGAAAGTTTCAAGTATTCCCACTGAAATCTTAGATTATCTATAGAATACACCATTAGGGTCCCTTTTACTAAGCTTACATAAGTAGCTAATGCAGGGGTTTACCATGCAGTACACAGCAGCACAGATCCACACTACTACTGTGTCCTGGGTTAAAAAGGCAGCCACTACAGTAAATATCCTGTATTGGTGAGCAGGATCTGGCTATGACCTGATAGCATACTGATCAGTACCGCACACTAGCTGTCAAAACTGCTGATAGCACAGCCAGACTTACCACCATCTCAAGAGGAGGCAGTAAGTGCAGTTGTGCTACTGGCAAATGGTAGCACAGTATGCTGACAGTGATGGTGTGGTAGCACACTCTTTGATCACCCCCCACCCTGATCAGGCACCCACACCCAGCCAACATAAACTTGATCACCCCTTTCCCATACCATGCCAGTGTATACATTAGAGATGCATAAGCTCTATATGTAGATCCTTCAAGAGGTAGTGTGTCATGGCTTAGGCTCTACACCCTTTCTGATGTTTTGGTGCCACCTCAGTAAGGCCAACACACAATCTTTCCACTGCAAAACACTATACACAAACTTGTGCAAAAACACACTCATAACCTTACCAAACCATAACAGCACTAATTCCAAGGACAGGACGAGCCACAACCTTAGGGCTGCAAATACTACACACTAGCAAAATACTGCACTTTGATCACACATGAAAAACACATGACAACAGATGTGACACAAGGAACTAGAAATAAAAAAATATGTAGGCAAAATACTGAACTGGAAGTTAGACTCGGCATGCAGCAATACTAGAAAAATAGAAACTTACATACAAAATATCACAGATGCAAATTTCCAAAAGCTGACATATTCCAATTATGATACAGACGTTCAAATATTTGAAAAGTATTAATCCGCAAACGAACCTTTTCCGGAGGTGCGAAGGCAGTAGAACGAGAGGACATGAAATGAGATTGAAGGGGGGGGGGGGGGGGGGGGCAGACTCAAGAAAAATGTCAGGAAGTATTTTTTCACGGAGAGAGTAGTGGATGCTTGGAGAACTCTTTTTATTGAAAAAAAACTAAAAACAAATTACGCACATGAAAAAACAACCAACCCTCCCCTCACATCCCCCATCAACATCCTACCTATACACAAGCAACCTACCTATATACAAACCCCCCTCCCCCCACATGATAATACATTAAATTTATCTACCAAATACCCCAGAGTCCCCAAAACCCCTGCAAACAGCCAACTGAAAGCCCCTCATGGTGGTTTTAGCCTGACATGCTTCCACCACTTTGCGGATTTCTCCACCCCCTTCTCCACCCTTTCCCACTTTGCCACTTCCTGCACCGCCCTCACCACATCCCAGCTGACGTTTTCCGCCGACCGGACGTCCTGGTGCAGGGAGACCCCACACCGCGCTATCCAGAGGCAGTATCGGAATATTCTGATATCAGACAGCAGATCCAAGTGCCCTACTTTTACAGATGGACCGTACACCCAGTCCGCATATGTGTACAGACGGAAACTGGGGATCTGCAACAGAGAGGAAACCCGGTCAGAAACTTGGACCAAAAATGGGCATTTCTGCAGGAAATGCTCCATTGTTTCCTCGACCCCAGCACATTCCCCCCTTGGACATCCCCTGTCCTGCACTTTCCGATCTTTCAAGTTGGCTCTCACATACAGTTTACCGTGAAAGGACAGCCACGCAATGTCTGTGTATTTCACAGGGATCCGGTCAGATGTAATCAACCGCAACCCCTGCTTTAACACTGGGTCTGGCGCATCCCGCAGCGCTAGGGGCGCTGAAAACATCTGTGATCGAACCCTCTCCATCCAAACCCCCCGCTGTCCTTTCACCTCTGCCACTACCCCCCCCCATACCTACCCCCCCCGGGGCCCCCTTCCGCAGAGCTACTACCCTTCCCCCTTGCTGCCATAGGTCCCAGTACCTGCTCCACCATTGCAGAACACTCCATGCCCACCCCGGGGGCTCCTGCCCAACCGCCCTGCCCAAATTAAACTGCAGGAACAGTGCACTGAAGAACAGGACCGGGTTTACCATTCCCACCCCCCCTCCTTCCTGGGCAGATATGTAACATTACGCTTCACTGGGTTCATCCTGTTTCCCCAGAGCAACTGGAAAAACACGCTATATAGGGCTTTATAGCGGCTTTCCGGCAACAAGCAGATGTAGCTAACAAATAAAAACAAGGGAATTAGATGAGTCTTTATCAACTGGACCCGCTCCCCCATTGACATTCTCCACCCCTTCCATCTGTCTACCCATGCCCTGGCTTCTTGGAGACACTTATCCCAGTTGTATAACCTATAATCCCCCTGGTCAAAATAAATCCCCAGAACCCTGAGCCGCTCCCCTGGCGCTGAAAACTGACCACCCAACTCAAATTGGTGCCCTTGATCTTCCCCAACCCACAGGCTATTCGATTTTTGAAAATTGACCCTCGATGCTGTGACCTGCGAGTAATCCTGGATCAGCTCCTGCAGTCTTCCTCCCTCCCTTTGGTCCGCCACCCACACTGTGACGTCGTCTGCATATGCCACGACCCTCAGCTGACTACCTTCCCCTACCTCCACATCTGCGCCCCTCCCTTCTCCACCCGTCTTATAAAAGGGTCGATGGCATATGCATACAACAGCGGGCTCAGCGGACACCCCTGCCGCACCCTTGCCCCCACCATAAACCCCTTCCCCCTCCACCCATTTACCAAGGGGAAACACCCAGCCTGCCTATACAGCAGCTGCAGCTGCTCTACCCACCCCTTCGGGAACCCATAGTGTTCTAGAATTCTCCACAGGACATCCCATTGCACTCTGTCAAATGCTTTATCCTGGTCAAGCGTCACCACCAACCGACCATTCACACCCTCCCTACTGTGTTCAACTCCCTCCCGTACCCATGCTGCTGCTTCCAGGACCCCTCTGCCCTTAACCCCACATGCTTGGGAGGCCGCTAACAATCCCGCAGACACCTGCCTCATCCTTTTGAAAAAGCATTCTTGCGAAAATCTTCCGATCGGTGTTGAGCAGCGCTATCGGCCGCCAATTGGCCAGCAGCAATGAGTCCTTCCCTTTGCTCAGCAAAATCAGAGCTGCTTCTGTCAGGGACCTGGGGAGGGAACCCTCCGAACGAGCTGCCTCCCATACCTTCAACAAGATCGGCCCCAGTTGCGCCTTAAAGGCCTGATAAAACTTGGTCGGCAGCCCGTCCGGCCCCGGCGAGGTTTTCTTGTGGAGTGCCTCAATGGCTTCTTCCACCTCCTGCACAGTCCATGGTTGCAAAAGGCCCTGGAGCTGGGGTCCCCAATCCCCTATCCCTGGGGTCCCTTCCACATAGCTCTCCATCTGCTCTTTATCTATCTGCTGGGCTGAGAGGAATGCTTCAAAGTAATCCCCTACTACACCTAAAATCCCCTCCTTGGAATCCTGAAGGATCCCTCGTGTGTCGCGCACTCCCTCAACCACCCTATGGTCCCTCCTCTCCCTACAACAGGCGAAGGGATCCGGGCTAACCATCTTCCCGAAATCTCGTTCATACACCAATGAGGTGTAATGATTGTACTGCACCTTTTCCAGGAGCTCTTGGAGTTCCCTTATTTCAACCTCACTCCCCCCCTGAGAAATTAATCTATCCCTCTTCTGTTTCACCGCCAGACCCAGCTTCGTCCTTTCCCTACCCTCCCTTCTCGCCTGCCTCAAAAAAAAACTCTGTGTGCGTCTTTTCACCGTATCCCACCACCCACCAATCGATGAAAATGCTCCTTGTACTGTAACCTGGTCGTCCAAAAACCCAAGAAATTCCTCCCGCACCTGCCTGTTACTTAACCACTTTAAGTTCAGCCTCCACAACCTTCTCCCTGGCCTCTGTGCTCCCGCTCCCCCCACCTGAAGGAGAACCATATGGTGGTCTGAAAAGTCCACATCCACAATCTTTGGGCCCCCCAGACCAACCCCTTTCCTCACCAAGAAGCGATCTATTCTGCTCTTGCACTGTCCTCTGAAGAATGTGAACCCCTCCTGCCCCTCACAAAACTCTACATGTGTGTCAACCAACCTCACCTCCCGCATAATCCTCGCCAGTCTCACCCCATCATAGCTCACCTGCATTGACCGTCCCCCACTATCCATTTTCCTCAATATAGTGTTGAAATCCCCACCCCAGACTACCTGGCATGAGGTGTACAGGTAGGGCCGAATTTTCCCAAAAAGGAGTACCCTTTCCCTCTTACTCTGGGGCCCGTACACGTTGACCACCCTCAACGCTCTTCCCTCCCAAATCACATCTACTACTAGACATCTCCCCACCCCCAACTCCACCACCCTCTGGATATTCACCCGGTGCGTCTTAAATAAAATTCCCACTCCCCCATACCTGTCCCCCGAAAACCCCCACATCGAGGGTCCCCACCTCCAGGCCCATCTCGCCCGCCTGATCTTTTCCAGAGACGTCAGCCGGGTTTCCTGTATCAGGAAACAATCCGCCCGGACCCACGCAAACCTGTTATACGCCAAGTATTGCGCCTTTGGGGAGGAGATACTGGCCACATTAAGGGTAGCAAATGTTAATACAAGTCCTGCCATTCTCATGAAGAGTAACTGAACTGCTCAACACCTTCTATACTCTGTACCCGAACCTCCTGATGTTCCCCCTTCGCACCCTGAGACAGGTCCTCTTCTGTGCGGCCATCGTCCTCCCCCACCCGATCCCCTCCCCCCCCCACCAGTCCCACCTGTACCTCCCCCTCCCCTCCCCCTTTCTTCCTTCCTTCTTCTTTGTGCTATCCAATCCCACTCCCTTACACCTCACCCTCCCTTTCCCCCTTCCCCCAACCTCACCCCCTAACTCCTCCTCTAGGTCCTCCAAAACCTCCTCCAATTCCACTCTGTCCCCCCACTCATACACTTGGGCCCACGCCCCCTGCACAACCCCCTCGGCCTTCCTCTTACTCCCCTTCCCTCTCCCATCCCTTCCACCCTCCCCTCCCCCTGCCTCCTCTCTCCCCCCTCCCTCTTCCCTACTGCCCTGAACCTTCCCTCCCTTCTTCCGACTCCCTGTACTTCCCACCTGAACCTCTTCATATTTCCTTTTGCCTTCTGCTGTCCCCCCTGCCTCTGCTCCCTCCTCCATCAACTCCACCCTTGTCCCCTCCATCTGTTCGCCCTCCTCACCCTCAGCCCCCCATCCTCCTCTTCTAACACCTGATATCTATCCCCCCCTCGCCCCCTGCTGCGGCACCTCCCCGCCTACCGCCCGTGTCCCCCCCTTTCTAGGCTTCCCCCTCCTCTGTGGAACTTGCACCCAATCCCCCTCCTGCTCCTCCCCCAACCCTCCTTCCTGCCTCCCCCCCCTTCTTCTACCAGCTCCTCCCTGCCCAGCACCCCCTGCCCTGCCCCCTCCTCTTCCCCTACCACCCCGCCATACCCCTTCCTCCACATGTCCCACTCATTATGGGACGCCCGAGGGCAATTCCGGAATGCATGCCCCAGCCCTCCACAGAGATTGCACCGAATCGAGGTACAATCCTCTGTGGAGTGCTGGGTGTCCCCACATCTCCCACACTTTACCACAGGGCAGGACATACTAAAATGTCAAAATGAACCACACCTAAAGCACTGTCGTGGCTGTCCTTTGTAAAAACACAGTATCCTGTCACGGCCGATGAAAGCTGCCGAGGGGATGTGCTGAACGACATAGCCGTCCTGTTTTAATTTTACCTGGGCTCCCCAACCTCCTGCCCAAACCCTACTCGGATCCGGTAGCTTAGTAAGTGGTGACTTCAGCTCCGCATACCGCTGGAGCCAGTAAGCCAGATCTGCCCCTGAGATAGACTCATTCCACACAAGTAGGATAACCTGTACCAGTTCCGGCTTGCTGATCGGAATCACCATGAGGTCCCGCCACTCTCCCTTCCCCCTTACTCCCTCATACCGTTCCCAAAAGATTTCAATCCCCCTCTGGGTCATAAAGCTTACATCATATTCGGGGATGTTGACGGGGTGTATACAAGCGTAAAAGTCCTCAGGTATGAACCCCATCCCCATCACCTGTTTCAAGACCTTTTCCCGGGACGGCATTGCTCCGTCCCCTATCCATTTAAGCTGAACCACATTGCGTCTTTTTGGTAACTGCCCACCCCCTTTCCCCATTCCCCCAAAATCCCTGCCTGTCCCTTCATACCCCGCAGGTCCTCCCCCTCCCTCCCCCCCCTCCCTGGACCACTGCAGCAAAGGACACAGACCCTTGCCCCCATCGCCCCCCTACCCCTGAGCTGGTGCCAGCCCTACCCTCCAACTCCGCCCCCCTCCCTTGCTGCCCCTCAGCCTTACTGTCTTCCCTACTCCCCCCACCTCCTGCCCCCCCGTACCCGTAATGATGTCATCTCCCCCCTCCCGCTGCCCCTCCCCCCTGCCTCCCCCCCTTCCTTTTACTCTGGGGCCTCCCTGCCCCTCAGGAACCATACCCCCTCTTCCCTGATGCTGCTGGCCCACCGACATACCTCCATCCCCTGCTGCCCAGACACCTGAGTCCCCTGCATCAGGCAAATCTACACCAAAAGAACCTTCCCACTGCAAACCTTCAGCTGCCCAAGAATCCCGCAACAAACCCCCCCCCCCTCAGCCCGCCCTCCCTCCGTCTGAACCAAGTCTGGTACCGCATTACCGGCAGTCCTTGAGACCATTACTTGCTGCGGGGCTGGTGCTGCAAGAATCTCCCTGTCTGCTCCTTCTTTCTCACAGCCTTCTGGGTGCCTTGACTCCTTTCTCTCTGATGGCTCTGCTCCGGTCCCGTTGTCGAACCCGTGCAAACTCCCTCCTCCTGCGCCCCGATTGGGCAAACCTGCCCTCTCATTTGCTGTGAGTGGGCAGAGCTTCCTCGAACCCGGAAGCTCCGCGTATCGTCTCTCCGCTCCTTGCTGAAAATTAGCCTCTGTCCCCCTTAGCGCTACAGCCTTCTGGCTCGCCTCCGATGTTCCACCGGCTGTCTGTGATGTCCCTTGCAGCTGCGAACTGCCCTCTGCACACTGCGAATCAGCCGTCTCTCGATCAGGTATGACGTCCTGCCCCTTCGATCCTCGTGGGCGTACCTGCTGCGCTAGTAATGGCACTGCGCTCATAGGTTGCCGACCTCCTGAAACCGATGCCTCCAGTGGAAAAAGGACCACCTGTGGCTGCAACCGCTTGTCCTTGCTTGCAGCCCACTGCTCCATTCCGGGTACACCGCCCTCTTTCTTCTGCATCGGCTCAACCAGAACTGCATTAGACAACAGGCTCTCCCCTGTAGCGCTTGACCCTGTGTCTAGTATCTGGAATGATTGTCTCTGAAACTCTCTCGCTTCTGTATTTTCCTCCACAGGTCTCTGTGTCTGAGAAGTCTGATCCAGACCAGCCCTGACGTCCCTGAGCTCTGCTGTCTCTGGAAGAGGACCGGGCTGGCTTGCCAGGTACTGCATATACTTTAATGTGGCTTGTGTACCGCTCCCGGTCAGTTCTGGCACCGAAGAATGCAGGGACCCAGGAACTGAACCCTCTGTCTTCTTCCCTCTCTGTTCTGCTGTGGGGTCTGATCGTTTACTTCCCTGGCCTCCAGCGAGAGAACCAGAAGCCATTCTTTCCTTGTACACATAAATCTCGCGCAAAGGGTTCCCAGGGCCTTTTTTTAAAACCCAAGCAGCTGTTCTTTCTTCCCAAGCATTTTTTTTAGACGTGTTTCTTCCTTTTCATATAGTTTCTTGTGTGTTGCTGGAGCTACTTTAATCATGGTTTTAGCCATCTTGATACGTTTACCCAGTTCCACCACCTCTTTCTCCACGGCCTTGATTCTCCTAACCACTTTGATCAAACCACTAGTCGGGTCCTCTGGGTCCTGGATTCTCTCCCAAAAATCTTCCTCTTCCGAGGACTCTCTGTCCTCATTGCCTGTCTCCTCAGATTCAGGCTGACTCTCCTGACAGGTATCCATCTCCTCCACCTTCTCTCTGCCCGGCAAACTCCCTTCTTGGGCCTTCACCAGCTCTCCCCCCCTCTCACCTTCTGGATGTTGTAGGCCAGTGAGGGGGGTACCGGACTGGCTTCCGCCCTCGGGCTGCTGTTCTCTCCGGTCTACCGGGCTCCTCTCCCTCCTCTCTGCGGCTTTAACAGAGAGGGAACCGTTCTTCCAGGCCTTCTGGTCCTGGGCCCCAGGAGGCCCCATATCCTGGGCCTTGCCTGAGGACCGCTCCCCAGGGACCTTCCTCATTTCTGGGGAAGGGGCTAGGCCTCACTTCCTTCCCCCTGGAAGCCTGCAGAGCCTCTGGCAACACTTCCTCCTCCTTCCAAGCCTCAACAGCAACTGCCTTGGAATGCCCTCCCGCGGGAGGTGGTGGAAATGAAAACGGTAACAGAATTCAAACACGCGTGGGATAAACACAAAGGAATCCTATTCAGAAGGAATGGATCCTAAGGAGCTTAGCCGAGATTGGGTGGCAGAGCCAGCCGGTGGTGGGAGGCGAGGATAGTGCTGGGCAGACTTATACGGTCTGTGCCCTGAAGAGGACAGGTACAAATCAAAGTAGGGTATACACAAAAAGTAGCACATATGAGTTTGTCTTGTTGGGCAGACTGGATGGACCATACAGGTCTTTTTCTGCCGTCATTTACTATGTTACTATATTCCAATTAACACATTCTGAATAAAATACTTTTTTCTACCTTTGTTATCTGAGCATTTCGTTTTTCTATTTGCTTTGGTCCCAGTGTCTTCTGTTTTATGCAGTGTCTTCTTTCCATTTGATATTTTTCACTCACCATGTCCACCATCCTCCTGTGTCCTTATGCATCCTGTCTACCATCTGTAGCCCTGTCCCTCTCCTTCCTCGAGTTTCAGTATCTGCCCTCAAAGTGTTCCGATCCAGCCCTTAAATTCAGCAGTTTCCCCTATCCATATCCAAGATTTCTCCTCACTCCCCTCCCCTCCATCCATCCATGTGCATCTACTTCCTCTGTCTTCCCGCCCCTACATCCATGTCCAGCATTTCTCCGCTTTCTCCCTTCTCCTCCATCCGTGTGCATCTCCTTCCTTTGTCTTTCCTTCCCTCCATCCTTGTCCAACATTTCTCCACTCTTAACTGCCCTCCACTCCATCCATGCCCAGCATTTCTCCTCTCTTCCCTCCCCATCCATCCATGTGCATCTCTTTCCTGACTTCCCTCCCCTCCATCCATCCATGTCCTGCAACTCTCCATTCTCCCCTGCCCTCTCCATCCACCCACATCCAGCAAATTTCCTCTCCCATGCCCCCTCCATTCATCCATCCATCCATGTCCAGCAATTCTCCTCTCTCCCCTGCCACAATTCATACAACCATGTCCAGCAATTCTCCTCTCCCCTGCTCGCCCCTCCATCCATCCATGTCCAGCAACTCTCCATTCTTCCCTGCCCTCTCCTCCATCCATCCATATCCAGCAAATTTTCTCTCTCCCCTGCCCCTTCCATCCATCCATGTCCAGCAACTCTCCATTCTCCCCTGCCCTCTCCTCCATCTACCCATATCCAGCAAAATTCCTCTGTCCCCTGCCCCCATTCATTCATCCATGTCCAGCAATTCTCCTCTCACCTGCCCTCCCCTCCATCCATCCATGCCAGCAACTCTCCATTCTCCCCTGCCCTCTCCTCCATCCACCCATATCCAGCAAAATTCCTCTCTCCCCTGCCCCCATTCATTCATCCATGTCCAGCAATTCTCCTGTTCCCCCCTGCCCTCCCCTCATCCATCCATGTCCACCAATTCTCCATTCGCCCCTGCCTTTTCCTCCATCCACCCATATCCAGCAAAATGCCTCTCTCCCCTGCCCCATTCATCCATCCATGTCCAGCAATTCTCCTCTCTCCCCTGCCCTCCTCTCCTCTCCATGTCCAGCGATCTCTTCTCTCCCCTGCCCTCCTCTCCTCTCCATGTCCAGCGATCTCTCCTCTCCCCCTGCCCTCCCCTCCTCTCCATGTCCAGCGATCTCTTCTTTCCCCCTCCTCTCCTCTCCATGTCCAGTGATCTCTTCTCTCCTCCTGCCCTCCCCTCCTCCTCTCCATGTCCAGCAATCTTTTCTCTCCCCCTGCCCTCCCCTCTCATCCATGTCCAGCAGTTTTCCCTGCCCTCCCTCAGCTCCCCTACAGCCTTCCTCTCTGTTCCTTCCCCTGGCGCGTTTAACCTTTCTATTTTCAGTGGCAGCGATGGCAGTGAAGAAGAAAGCACTGCGGGCTCGCCTCCAGCTTCTCCCTTTCCTCACACAGTGTCCCGCCTTCTGCGATGATGCATTTCCTGCTTCTGCGAAGGTGGGACACTGTGTGAGGGAAGGGAGAAGCTGGAGGCGAGCCCACAGTGCTTTCTTCTTCACTGCCGTCGCTGCCACTGAAAATAAAAGGTTAAATGCGCCGGGAGGGGGGGGGAGGAACAGAGAGGAGGGCTGTTGGTCGGGGAGCTGAGAGTTAAGGGCAGGACAAAGGGACAGCTGAGGGTGGGACGGAGGGAGAGCTGCCGGCAGCTTTGCACCGACCCTGCGTTTGGGGGGCAATGCCCCCTCACCCCCCCAAACTACGCCCATGCCCCATCTGCAGCCTGATCCCCTTATCTGTTTCCAGAATTACTCCCTCTCCTCCCCTTCCCTGTTGCTGCACTAACCATTAGGCTATTCCTCCACTCCACTTCACTGATAGCTTTGCTAATCCTATACTATATGCCAAAGCAATTAATGTGATTAGAACCCTTAAAAATGCATTTGCATCCACTACATCCCTCCCCATCAACGGATCACCCTGCACTTCTCCAACATTAAGCCAACCCCCTGATCAGGCATCCACACTCCCCCAGTATTAACCTGACCCCCCCACCCAGAACTCCCACATACATAAAAATACTCTCAGGTACACACCTCACCTTTGCTCCCTTATCTTGTCCCCTGAGCCCTCTAAAGCCCATCCAAAAACCACTACCACCCCCCCCCCCCCCACACACACACATACACTGTACACCACTACAATAGTCCTTATGGGTATAGGGGGCACCTACATGTGTGTACAGTAGGTTTTTGGTGACTTTGGGAGGGATCAGTTTCCACCACAAGTGTGACAGGTAGAGGGAGATAGGGACCTGGGTCCCCACTCCATAGTGCACTGCACCAACCACTACACTACTCCAGGGACCTGCATGCTGCTCTAATAGGCCTGACTTTAACATCTGAGGCTGTCATAGAGGCTGATAAGTCATATTTTATTCACATTTTGGGGGGGGGGGGGGAGTCAGTGACCACTGGGGGAGTATTGAGGGGTCACTCTAATTCCCTCCAGTGGTCATCTGGTCATTTAAGGCATCTTTTTGTGCCTTATTCATTATAAAAACAGGTCTAGCTCAAAACATCTTAGCTTTAGGCTTGGATGGTTTTTTTTTTTCCATTATGGCTGAAAAACATCCAAGTCTTAGGAACGCCCAAATCCTACCCTTAACATGTCCCCAACATGCCCCCTTGAGATTTGGATGCACTGCAGAAGAACAGTATAGAATAACATCTGAAAAATAGGTTTTAAAAATACTGATTTGGACATTTTTGTGTGAAAAACATCCAAATGCTGCTTTATGCCACTTTTTAGACATTTTTCTCTTTCGAAAATGAGCCCCATAGAGGGGCATAATCGAAAGGTCGTCCAAGTACGCATTAGGACGTCCTTATGAAAACGTCCAAAATCAGGCATGTATAATCGAAAAATAGTATGGGCGTTTTTCGATAATCGATTATCCCTGTTGCAAAACGACCAAATGAGGAGCGCATAAGCGTGACTAAATAGGGCGCCCTAACACGTTCGATTATCGCAGGTGCAAACGACCAAATCAGAAAGTGTGTAAAAGAATGTACATAGGTGTACCGCAAGTACAGTACATGCTGTTCTGGACATCCAGGTAGGGAAAATATGAGGGACATTTATACGTGTCAACTACAGAAAGATCATGCTGCTCCACCGATATATTTCTCATATGTGCCCTATCTGGATGTCCGGAACTGCATGCACTGTACACCTACTGAACATGCAGCTATATGCATATTGTGTATATGTGAAAAGGGTCGGGTGCTTCATACTCATCTATATAAGGCAAGTTCTGCACGCATAACAACCAGGCATGCACGTCAAAGACGTCTATGCTTACGACGGCGTCCACGTGCTGATAGGGCCATATATGGGATGGTAATCCATATATGGAGCTGTGCACGAAACGACGTCTGTCACGCAAGGACGTCCATATAAGGCACTTGTTTTCCAACACCTCTCACTCACTGAAAAAATGGCGCACCGACGTGAGCCAAACTTCGGCCACGAGGAGAGCCTGCTGCTGGTGCGGCTGTGCCTTAGGCACCGCCATAGGCTGTTCATCCAGCACCACCACCTGCCCCCCAGGCTCCAGGCCATGAGAGCCTGGTCCCGCATCAGGGACAGGCTTGAAAGGTAAGTGTTTGGCCCACACACACACACCCCCGTACCTACACATATAACAGCTCCGTCATCAATGTAACCAGTAACTGGAGTGTGCATGCAAGGATAATGAGTAATATGGGTACATGCACAATCACTAATAAAATGTATGTTCTTGAAAGGACGACCATTCCCACATCCCTATAATAATGTATTTCATTATTTAATTATTTACTGCATGTGTACCCCACATTTTCCCACCTCTCTTTGCGGGCTCTATGTGGCTTACAACACATCGGAATAGTGGAAACATTATACCAATTAAACGTATAGCAAACTTGATAACATGGTAATGATAACACATATAAAGTAGTTTTACAAGCATAAATTATAATGCATACAAACGGTACTTTCTGGCCTCATGGCCACCTCTATGGCATCATCTGCATAGGAGCCAACTCGGTGGCTGCTGTGGTGCTTGAGCACCCCCAATATAGAATAAATGCCTTGTATGTATCCAGGGAGGGGTGATCTCCACTGGGGGTAGCACCCCCAAAAATTTTAAAAAGGTGGCTCCTATGAATTTGTACCAATGGAGGTGGTCCCCCCCCCCCCCCAAAAGTGTTGACCCTTTCTCTGCTATTTGAATAACAAATGAATGTGTGTGCAGAGGGCAAGAAGGACCATCCCCTGACTCCTGCTCTACAAACTTATATCTTACAGACGCTTCTGGGTTCACAGGGACCTCGAGTCCCTGAGGAGGAGGTTCCGCCATGTGAGGCGGGAGAGGCTCGAGCTCATCCGGGCAGTGCGACGGCACCTCAGGGCTCGCCGTAAGTATTCAAAAACAGGACACCTGTACTGATTTGTAAATATATTTATTGAATAATGCAAATGTCCTGTACAATATGTGGCTAATAGCCAACTACTAAGTAATAACATATTTATTGGTCCCAGATCAAGGATGCAGGTTGCAGGTGCCCTCCCATGACTGTGGCTGCAACTTCCAACGACCATCCCCCCCCCCCCCCCCCCCCCCCCCCCCCCACCCCCCCCCCCCAAGATGAATGAGATGACATGCCTCACTTTACTCTCCCCCTTTCTGGGGTGGGTGGATAGTGTGTCCTGGTAGACCTGCCTGAGGCCCTACTTTTACTGGATGTCATGGCCTCCCTCACATAAAAGTAATGTGCTAAACACCCTTCCCACTGCCCCCCCCCCCCCTTTAAAACAACAAAAACAGGTCACCAAACCCTCGTCACATCTCAAAATGCAAACATGCTGGTCACCAATGAGTGTGGTCTGCCAACATGTCCTGTGTGTTTTGTGTCAGTGCAGCTTCCAGGGTTCCCTGTCATGTCATCTGATGCATCTCAGTCCCCCATGGGTATAGGCCATGCCCCCTCACACCTTCCCCCATCCTCTGGCTCAGGCCACCCAGCTACTGCACTATGCAAGCCATGTTGTATGTGCTCATCTCATCCATACTCTGTTTACATACACAGGGCTCCAGCACCAGCAGGAGGAGCAGGCAGATGAGGAGGGCCACCTGGAGGAGGAGGAGGAGGAGTCAGCCCAGGAGGGCTACGAACAGGAGGAGGAGGAGCCGGCTGAGGAGGCCCATGATGAGGAGTCGTCGGACTCGGAGGAGGGGGTCCTCATCATTGATGAGGACATTATAGAGGGCCCCTCCCCACCTGCAGCTCCATCATCAGTAGAACCATCTCCCTCCCCTCGGCCAGCCCCTGGGCCAGCTCCAGCCCCTGGGCCACCTCCATCTGAGGCCTCTCCATCCCCTGGGCCAGCTCCAGCACCTGGGCCACCTCCATCTGAGGCCTCTCCATCCCCTGGGCCACCTCCATCCTCTGGGCCATCATCTGCATCCCCTGGGCCACCTCCAGCCCTTGCCCAGCGGCAGTTTTGCGCCTCCTGCAGCACCTGGTAGATGGCCAGAACCAGGTGCTGCAGGAGCTACGAACCATTAGGCAGGGTAATGAGCAGCTGCACGGCCCACTGAGGGTGGTCCTGCTGCTGCTCATTACCCTGCTATAGAGGGCCTTGATAAGAGTGGGTGATTTGTTTATATGTTGGGGGGGAGGAAATGTTGGAGGGGGGGTTGGGGGGATATGTAGGGGATATGTTGGGGAATTTTTGTGTGGGTGGGAATTTGTAGGGGTGGGGGGGGGAATATGTTGGGGTTTGCACATAAAAATATTTTTTCCACATTTAAACTAACAGTGTGTGCATTGTGCATTACATATAACCAAATGGTGCTGTTGATGTGAGAGGAGGCAGCAATATGCATTGCATGAAATGTGAAGTGTGAATGAGAAAGTTGATGCATGTCTGTGATAATGGTGCCTATACAGAAGCCCACCTGTTCATTCCAACCTCCATGGCCCTATGTGCAGGGGGTGGGCCGCGGAGGCTGGATGGCTATTTACTGTTGAGGGACACAAATGGCCATCCAGCCTCTCTCCCTCCCCCTTACCATACAGCCCCACAGCACAGAGTGGCATTAATAATAGATTTGTTGTCTAGCACTTGTGATCTGCCAAGTACACTCTTGCACATAACCCTAGGTAGCACATACATGATGTTTCCTCAGTGTGATCACCAGACACCCTTACCCACAACCATACCAAATTGGTGGGGGGCCCACCAAGGACCTACAAACAGCTGCCTCATCTTTTCACATTATATGCATCTGTAATGGTATATAGTGCTGAGGAGAAAAGGGAAAACAATGGGAAAACCATTAGATGGAGGCTTACTGCATCACAGTTGCAATATAATACAAGAGTTACAGAAGGGCACAAATAAATATGATGTTCACTATTTGGTGTTTGCTCACACCTTTTTCAGTAGTAGGTCAAGGTGACCTACATTCCAGGTCTTTCCCTGTCCCAGGAGGACTGTAAGTTTGTACCTGAGGCAATGGAGGGTTAAGTGGCTCGCTCTAGATCACAAGGGGCAGGAGTGGGAACTGAACCTGCAACCTTGTGATTAAAAGGATGGTGATTTAGCCACTAGGCCATGGCAGCCACCCGGTCGTAGCTACCTGCAGGTAATTTGGGTTTGGACCTGTAACCACAAACCCAGTGAGAATGGGTGGCCATTTCATAAATGGGGACTGGGTTTCAGCACACAAACAAGGATTGAACCTACCGAGAACCAATAGAGCAGCTGCAACAGCTGGCCCACAGCATTGAGGACCTGGCAGAACCACACAGTACGGGGCTGATGGCCTCCAACCAGTGCACAGGAACCTGGTGAAAAGAGAGCTAAGACATGACTGCAGACTACATACAGTGAATGGACACTCCTTGATGATGAGCAGAAAGAGAAGAGGTGGCAGAGAAATAAGAGCTTACCATGAACGTCTGTTTCAAGAATGTGTAGTGTGCCTTCTATCTTCTGGAACATTAGCTGGACATCTGCCTCAGTGAAATGACCCTTACTGAGGGGTGCTTGATTTGGTGCGATTGTAGCAATTTCTTAGCTCCCACAGACTGCCTGCTACAACCAGGCAGAGAGAATGGGAGACAGGAAGAGGCTCAAAGGATGGAAACGGAAGCGTTGTGGGCTGAGGGCAACCACAAATAACAACCCCCCAAAATATACAGGTGTACTGAAGCATACCTTGCCAAACACAAACCTTAATATAAATGTGGGTAACACGTGTGAACTCACGTGAATCAGAACTGCCAAAGTCCCAGCGCATAAAATGGCGGTTTAAATGGCAATCTAGAAGGGGAAGGCAGGTGGGGACGCCCTTAGTTATCTACCCATAATCGAAATCACGCGCTCCAAATCGCTACCTCAGCTGGTCACATTTAGGAATTGTGTGTATAATTGAAATTAAAGCGCCCATATCAGACACGCCTATCCCCCGTCCAAAATGGGCATTCCTGGCGACAATAGAAACGCCCACTCCGTATTTTCGAAACCCCATTGGTACAATGCCGCCACGCCAGCCCCCAACCCGGAAGGGTAATTTTTCTGATGCCGAGGTGGAGCTCCTGGTGCAGGAGATAGAGCAACGGCACACCAACCTGTTTGCTCCCACAGGGCAGAGACTGGCTGCGACCACCAAGCAGCAGGAATGGGAGGCGGTACATGACAGGGTGAATGCAGTCTTCCACTGTGCAAGGGACATGGAGGACTGCAAGCGCAAGTGGTGCAAGCTGAGGAGGGATGTGAGGAGGAAGGCTGGGGCCAATCCCACATCACATGACACAGCCAACCTCACCCCCATGCAGCTGATGGTCCACGCCCTCCTACCCTAGGAGGGCATCCACGGGATCGGTTCCCTTGACACCTTGGCCCAGCCTGAGGGCTCAGGTAGGTTGTCCATTATGATTTTGGGATATCTGTTGTGCTGCACTACACTGTGCTATACAAGTTGGGGCCAGGGGGAGGAGGGAGGTGGGGGAGGAGTTTCACCATGGTATGTCTCAGGCTGTCTTCATATGTGGAATAAACGCCCACCTTTATGATGGTGTCCTCACCTCCTACCCCCTACTCAGTTACTCTGTACCCTTACTCTCTATTCCTACCGTAGTCATTGGCTTCCCTCTTACTTGTCCTGTGTGTGCAGCTTAATTACAATGTAAGGTCTCTGAGTAGTGGTAGTATTAATGTGTGTCATAGGAACAGACTCAGTGGGTGTTTGAGCACCCCCAATATTGAGGAAATATCATGTAGGTGTCCAGGGAGGGCTTATTTGCACTGGGCTTAGCACCCCCAATAATACTTTACACTTGGCTCCTATCCTATGGATGTGTGTAGGTTACTACTGTGGCACAACTTTGGGGCTCTTCCTTCCCTACTCCCTCCTATTTTCCCATCACCAAACTGTGCCTATTTCCTTCTGTCACCTTTGTGCTCTAGTTAGTGTGGGCCACATGCATGCAACTTAAGGAGCCTGTAATCGGGGTCATAAAGCAGTTCTAGGCAGTCTACCAAGTCAGTAGTAACACAAGACATGCTCAAATGTCCTTCACTTTAACTAATATACAACAAACAGCTTGTCCGGGTCCACAAAGTTGTGAGCGGTGTCCTTGTCTTGGCTGTCCGTCCACCAGCTGTACCCAGCTGCCTGTGGGGCTGTCATTCACATGGGTCGCAAACCCATTCCTCCTCACCATCTCTTTGCAGTGTCATCAAGTGTGAGGCTATGTAGATGAATGCTGAAAGACAAAAGTGGGTTATTTTCACCAACACACTTCCTCACCCTTGTGCTATACAGGTGATGACTCTGATGAGGCTGGCCCTAGTGGCCTCCAATCACAACAAAGGCCTACACCAGCAGGACAGCCTCAACCTCCACCGCCTGCAGCAGCAGTCCAGCCTCTACCACCACCACCATCTGCATCAGTGCAGCCTCTACCTCCACCACCTGCACCAGTGCGCACCCTCTACCGCCACCACCTGCAGCAGCAGTCCAGCCTCTACTACCACCACCTGCACCAGTCCAGCCTCTACCGCCATCACCTGCAGCAGCAGTCCAGCCTCTAACACCACCACCTGCAGCAGCAGAACCAGCACTAGAGGCCCAACCTCCACCAGCACCACCGGCAGAGGCGGCACCTCCACCACCGGTTGAGTTTTCTGATGCGGAGGATGCATATAGGGGGCCAGCTCCTCGCCAGAGGCCCTCCAGCCAAAGGAGGCAACTCCTGCAGCTGGCACAATGTGCGCTTGGAAGAGTACCGGCAGCAAAAATTAGAGCTGCAGCGGGAAGCACTGCAGGCGCAGCGCCAAGCCTACCAGGAACTGCTCCAGGCGCAGCGCCAAGCCCACCAGGAACTGCTCCAGGTGCAGCACCAAGCCCACCAGGAGGTGCTTCAGCAACTCCAACAGCTGCAGCACAGCATTGAAGGCCTGCGCCCTCAGGTCACAGCACCTACTCCACCGGAGGTGGTGCAGCAAGACCTGCCATCCACTTCCTCCTCCAGTGGGCAGCAACCACCACCAGCTAAGAGGTGGGCCCTGAGATTGGGCGCCTCCGCAGCCACTAGTGCAGCATCCACCAAACCAGCTCCCATTCTAGGTCCTGTGGCCAGACTACAGCCAACAAGGTGGCCGGATTTCCACAGCGCAGCCGAAGCCGCAGGCTGCTGTGTGGATACGGAGGAGGAGAGTGGGAGTAGCCCATCGGAGGAGTCTGAACAGCCTTCCCCTGCAGCACCAGCTGCAAAGGAAGTCCGTGGGAGGGGTAAGAGGGGACAGGGGAGGGGACGGGGAAAGTGATGGCACATGCTGGAGGGTGAGGGTTGGTGGGTGGTGGTGGTGGTGGGTGTGATGGTAACACTTATGTGAGTATTACAAATAAATGTGCACTTACTTTCACAGAAAACTTGTTTCTATGAGTCTTTGTCTGGCTCTGACGCCAAGCTGGTAAGCAGTGAACTCTGCTCTGTGGGCTGGGGGTGGAGGGGGCTCCTCTTCCTGCTCATCTGGGGCCTCCTCTGGTGGCTGTGGCTCCTCTGGGAGGGCCTGTCCTCTGCGCTGGGCCAAATCGAGCAGCATGCAGCACGCCACGAAGATCTTGGCCACCTTTTCTGGACTGTAGAGCAGTCCTCCAGACCAGTCCAGACAGCGGAACCGGTTTTTCAAGAAGCCAAAGGTCCGCTCAATGATCCCTCAGGTGCTCCAATGCCTCCTGTTGTAGGTTTCTTCTGCCCCTGGTTGTGGATATACCACGGGGGTCATGAGCCACGTCCTCTGCGGGTACCCTCGGTCACCTTTGGAGAGAAGCAGAATGAGATAGATGAGTGTGTATTGCTTGGAGCAGGTACGGGGGGAGGGGGGATTAGGTTAGTGGGTTGTGGAGTGAGGTGGAGGAAGCCAGGGCAGAGGGTTGCCCAGTGGAGGAGGTATACATGGGTACATCCATGTTCCACTTACCTAGTAGCCATCCACCAGTGAACTCCCCTCGCTCAAACCTGTGGAAGATGCCCGAGTGCTGTAGGATGTAGACATCATGGGTGGAACCGGGGTACCTGGCACACACGTCTAATATCTCCCCCTGGGCATCACACACAACTTGCATGTTAATCGAATGAAATGCCTTCCTGTTTCTGTAGGTGGCTTCGTGTGGCCGGGGGGGTCTGAGTGGGACGTGTGTGCAGTCAATCACACCTATGACCGAGGGGAATCTAGCAACAGCATAGAAGGTGGCCATGTTGTTGTGCAGGGCCTGGGGGGGGGGGGGGGGAAGTGATGTAGTGAGAGGTGTGAGTTAAAAAGGCATCCAGGAACTGGGTGAGACAGTGTGAAATAGAAGCCTGGGTGAGCCCTGTGTTAGCAGCTAATACAGATTGAAAACTCCCAGTGGCCAGGACAGAGAGAGAGGCAGTGATTTTGAGGTGGACAGGGATGGGGTTATTCCTATGGGTCTGGGGCTGAAGGAGGGGTTTCAGCTGCTCACAAAGCTGCACAATGGTCGCCTTATCAAACATGAACCTTGTCAGACACTGCTGGTCAGTGAGTTGTAGGAAGGTGGTGCGGGGCCTGAACACTCGGGGCCGTGAATACCTCCTGCGGTGTGTGGCCTCTTCCTCTAACATGGAAGCCACCAGTGAATTTAGTGCATCCATTTCCCCACCAGTGCAAGTATAAGTAGTAGTACTGAAACAACAGCAGCACACAGAATCTCACTCCGAACACACCCTCTGACCAGTCACTCGCCAAACAGTACAGGGAACACAGAGACAAACAGAGGTCAGGGAATACAATATACACGTGGGAACAGTGAATGGAGAGGGATAGGGGGAGGGGAAGGGGAAGGGGAAGGGACTGATAGAGCAAGGAGGAGGAGTAGGGAAAGGTCAAAAGGTAAGACACAAAAGAGGCAGGTGAGGGTGACAACTTTCCGACTAGGGCAGACAGACGAACCTAACAGGCTCTCCACACACTCAGTTTTCTCTGCAACCAACAATTCAGCTCTCCCAACACCGATCTCATAAGTACATAAGTAATGCCATACTGGGAAAAGACCAAGGGTCCATCGAGCCCAGCATCCTGTCCACGACAGCGGCCAATCCAGGCCAAGGGCACCTGGCAAGCTTCCCAAACGTACAAACATTCTATACATGTTATTCCTGGAATTTTGGATTTTTCCAAGTCCGTTTAGTAGCGGTTTATGGACTTGTCCTTTAGGAAACCGTCCAACCCCTTTTTAAACTCTGCTAAGCTAACCGCCTTCACCACTTTCTCCGGCAACGAATTCCAGAGTTTAATTACACGTTGGGTGAAGAAAATTTTTCTCCGATTTGTTTTAAATTTACTACACTGTAGTTTCATCGCATGCCCCTAGTCCTAGTATTTTTGGAAAGCGTGAACAGAAGCTTCACATCCACCTGTTCCACTCCACTCATTATTTTATATACCTCTATCATGTCTCCCCTCAGCCGTCTCTTCTCTAAGCTGTATAGCCCTAGCCTCCTTAGTCTTTCTTCATAGGGAAGTCGTCCCATCCCCGCTATCATTTTAGTCGCCCTTCGCTGCACCTTTTCCAATTCTACTATATCTTTCTTGAGATGCGGCGACCAGAATTGAACACAATACTCAAGGTGCGGTCGCACCATGGAGCGATACAACGGCATTATAACATCCTCACACCTGTTTTCCATACCTTTCCTAATAATACCCAACATTCTATTCGCTTTCTTAGCCGCAGCAGCACACTGAGCAGAAGGTTTCAGTATGTTATCGACGACGACACCCAGATCCCTTTCTTGGTCCGTAACTCCTAACGTGGAACCTTGCATGACGTAGCTATAATTCGGGTTCTTTTTTCCCACATGCATCACCTTGCACTTGCTCACATTAAACATCATCTGCCATTTAGCCGCCCAGTCTCCCAGTCTCGTAAGGTCCTCTTGTAATTTTTCACAATCCTGTCGTGATTTAACGACTTTGAATAACTTTGTGTCATCAGCAAATTTAATTACCTCGCTAGTTACTCCCATCTCTAAATCATTTATAAATATATTAAAAAGCAGTGGTCCTAGCACGGACCCCTGAGGAACCCCACTAACTACCCTTCTCCATTGTGAATACTGCCCATTTAACCCCACTCTCTGTTTCCTATCCTTCAACCAGTTTTTAATCCACAATAGGACATTTCCTCCTATCCCATGACCCTCCAATTTCCTCTGTAGCCTTTCATGAGGTACCTTGTCAAACGCCTTTTGAAAATCCAGATACACAATATCAACCGACTCCCCTTTGTCCACATGTTTGTTCACTCCTTCAAAGAATTGAAGTAAATTGGTCAGGCAAGATTTCCCCACACAAAAGCCATGCTGACTTGGTCTCAGTAATCCATGTCCTCGGATGTGCTCTGTAATTTTGTTTTTAATAATAGCCTCTACCATTTTCCCAGGCACCGACGTCAGACTCACCGGTCTATAATTTCCCGGATCTCCCCTGGAGCCTTTTTTAAAAATGGGCGTTACATTGGCCACCCTCCAATCTTCCGGTACCACGCTCGATTTTAAGGATAAGTTGCATATTACTAGCAGTAGCTCCGCAAGCTCGTTTTTCAGTTCTATCAGTACTCTAGGATGAATACCATCCGGTCCAGGAGATTTGCTACTCTTCAGTTTGCCGAACTGCCCCATTACGTCCTCCAGGTTTACCGTGAAGTCAGTAAGTTTCTCCGACACGTCCGCTTGAAATACCATTTCCGACACCGGTATCCCACCCAAATCTTCCTTGGTGAAGACTGAAACAAAGAATTCATTCAGTCTCTCCGCTACGTCTTTGTCTTCCTTGATCGCCCCTTTTACCCCTCGGTCATCCAGCGGCCCAACCGATTCTTTTGCCGGCTTCCTGCTTTTAATATACCGAAAAAAAATTTTACTATGTTTTTTTGCCTCTAATGCTATCTCGCCACTCACCAACTCCACACAATCGCTAATGGGTCTAAAGACGATTTCCCCCTTGCTCTGGTCACTTTTATTTCAGGTCTAAGCACTGACGCCCATGTTCACGCCCACCCAAAATCATTTCACTATCCGTTATACGTTGTAGACACCCACCTCGTAACACCGCCCTTAACACGCCCCCGACACGCCCCTTATTTGGGCATTTGTATCTGAGCGTACGGGCGAAACGGACGCACTGAAAGTTTTGTTTCCATTATACTGATTTATTAGTTTTTGTGAGATAAACATCTATCTCCCGATTTAGGTCGCACTATAGGCGTTTTTCTCTTTCGAAAATAAGCAGGATAGTCTATCAGTATTATAAAAAAAAAAAAACCCTGAGAAAGAGAGTCAACTAATCACATGTTTCAAATCTCCCCATCCAATGTAATCAATCACCTACAGAAAATGAACATTCAAAATGGTTCCTTTTCTATTTTTTTAAAGTATTGCTGCATATTCATTTCATATCAGAATTCAATTTTTTCTAACTTTTCTCTCTTATCCATAAACAAATATGGAAAAGTTTTTTTTTAGCAGAAATCATTATTTAACTGTATCCATATGCACATATGTAGATCAAAATCCAACATGGTATATCGTATTTTCAAGTAGGTCTACCAGAGATATATCTTCCTCCATTCAGCAAATATTTCAGCGCCATGGTCCAGCAAACTGCTACATATCCTTCCTATAAAAAACATGATGTCAGCATCTTGTCTTCAACTAAAGCACGAGTATCCCTTGTATCCCTGAAGCAGACTATTCATAATTTTATACTTTTATCACATCTCTCAGCCATCTCTATCTGGTAAGATAATATGAAGGTGAGTAGGGTGGAATAAAACTTTGTGCCTCCTTGTGTATGGTTCTGGTTCAGTTATAAACGAGGAAGACTTGGAGAATCACACAACGTACTTCTGGGTGTCAGCAACAAGACGTATACTTCCTACTTTAGTTATACTGGGTCCTTTCAAGGGACCTGGAGTGACCACTCTCATAACCAGGATGCTGGGCTTGATGGATCATTGGTCTAATCAGCAGAGCAAGACTTGTGCTTGTGTCCCTTTCCCAATGTCAAACCTATAAAGTATATGTAAATTTACCCTTCACATTACTACTTAACCTTCATGTTTAGGAAGATTTCTTAGATGCGTATGAAATAGGTTGTCCTTTTAAGACCAGCTGGTGTCAACCGTGACATCTGCTGGCTATAGAAGATGAGGCTTGCCATATTATTTTTCTGGTCACCCTATTTTTGCTTTTGACCCCTGCTAGTGTAGAAGCCAGTTTGTGTGTGGAGGCAGATTTTAAAAGGACGTCCAACTCAGAATAAGGATGTCCAAGTCACAACATCATGTATGGATGCCCATTTCTCATGTATTTTAAAACAGAATCTGCTGACTTACAATCTGTTCTGATATACATGAGAAATGAACATCCAGGTGCTGGCTATGCCATGCATGATTATCCATTTTACATACTGAAGCATCCAAACAAGGGACATAGTTATAGAGATCATTGTGGCATCACAGAAATGTCCATATTATAAAATGTATATTCTAATGACAAGAGTAATTGTTAATGAGTCTTTTTTTATAGGAGGAAAAGACCTCAGGTGTTCGGCTATTTTCCACAGGATATTTTGCCTAGGATAGCCGGAGAACTTCTTCACCGGTCTTAAAAACCTCCTAGGAGCCAGCATAGTCAAGAAAATCTGGAGGTGTCCATGTGAAGTAGTCTATTACAGCAGGCAGCTGAGAACAAGCATCAAGAACTAGAGGATGCTGGTTTAAATCCCACTGCAACACTTTGTAATTTTCTTTTCCCTTTTTTTTTTATTGTGAATCCTCCAGGGACACACACAAAAAATACTACTATGAGTTCCCTTACTCCCTCCAGTGGAGAACTGCTCAATTGGAACACCGCTCTATAACCTGAATTTATCAAGTACCAGGTCTAAATAAGGATGTCCATTTTTTTTTAAATGAAGACATCCCTTCTCTTTCTGAAATCAGAGTTGGACAGCCATATTTTGGCCCTTACCTAATCCCATGCAAAACATACCCAGACCACACCTTCTTGCCATATGAACATACTGCAGTTTTAGACATCCATATTCTGACTTCGCAAAATTGGGATTTGGATGTTCATATAATATGTCCAAATGCAAGTTTTCAGATGTTCAAAGCAAGAATAGAGCTTCTAAAATAACCACCATAATTTCTATGGAGGGACTAAGCAACAAACTCGGCTGCTAAACTTAAGGTTTTCTTTGTCTTCTTTCTGAAGTAATCTATGGGGAATTAAGGATACAACAGAAAAGAGAACAAGTTACCTTATGGAAGTTCATTATTTATCACAACTTCTGAACTCAGTGTAGGGTCATTTTACAAAGGCCTTTGTTAAAGACCCCATAAGTACCTGAACTTAATTCAGTGGACTAAGGATTTTTCTTGTCTTGCTATATAAAATAGTTATACTACTGGTGTTTAAAGTTTTCCTGTGGAACCTGTAATGATAGCATTTATTGAAGACACCCTCAATTTTGTTGTAAGATAAATTTGATATTTGTGGGACTACCACTAGGGTGTTGCCATTTTGCTTTTCATTTTCTGATGTTCCATTTATCTTGTTTGAGGTTTAGTTTGCATCATTTTGTTTTAAGAAACAAAGCAAGAACAACAAAAAACAAGGAAACAAAACCTAGCCAAGGTACCCTCCCTCCACCGGTGTACTATCCAGGTCTTCCTCTATAGCACTTTACCCTCCAAATCTCAAGTTAATTAGCACCAATAATTGTCTTTTTAACAAGCAATTATTGGCATTAGTTAGATTTAATTGAAACTTAAGCACTTGAATTTTACACACGAGTTTAAAAAAAGGGCGCAGAAATGGGAGGGTCATGGGTGGAATGGAAGCATTCCTAACATTTACGTGTGTTGTTATAGAAAAAGGGGAAAATGCTCCCATTTTAGATGTATATATTTGCACCACATTTCAGTTGGTGAAAATGGCTGCGCCTAAAATTAGGCGCAATTCCCGGGCCTAAGTGTTATTCTATAAACCGTGCCTAACTTGAAGTGCAGCTTTAAGAATATCATTTTTTGGTGATGATTTTTTCAGTGCCATATATAGAAATCACCCCTATATAGGCATTTGATATACTGTCTTTGTGTGGTACAACCAAAGTGGTTTTACATATTATAAACGAGTTTTTTTTCTCTATCCCTACTAGGCTCACAATCTAAGGTTATCTTGCATCGGTGGGCCCGGCGGGGGCTTACCACTACTACCACTGGGCTACCGCAGGAACCCAGTGGTAGTTCCCACTCCCTGCGGGCGCCATTTCCGATGCTACAAAAATATGTTCTATTTTTGTAGCGGGCAAAAGACCATGTACAGTGGAGGTGCGGTGAGTCCTACAAAAAGTAGTCAGGTCAAGGAGAAGGGATTAGGACAAGTGGGCTCTATCCAAACACGAGGGAGACGTATAAGTTTCCAAATCTTTATTGAGGAACAATCAAATGACTCGATACAGCTGCAATGTAGCACCAGTGCTTACCCTCACTGTGGTAATAGGGGGCCTCAGCGCACGCCAAAAACACATGCTGATGCTAACGCAGGCCCTCTTGTACCACAGCTTAGTAGAAGGACCCCTAAGTTTTCTATCACTGGAGCAATGGAGGGTTAAGGAACTTGCCCAGAGTCACAAGGAGCTGCAGTGAGAATCGAATGAGGTTCCCCTGGTTCTCAGTCCACTGCAATAACCATTAGGATTACTCCTCTACTCTCTTCTAGAGTGGTATAGTGGATTTGAATCTTTTAAGTCTTTGAGCCCGCAAAAAGGTGGGAAAATGTGGGATACAAATGCAATAAATAAATCAGTGAGGCAGTGGTGTAGCTAGGTAGTGCCACTGGGGCCTGGGCCCCACAAATTACCTCCAGGCCCCTGGTATTGCTTGCGAGGTCCCCAACCTCCGCCAGCTAAAGCCTTGTCCAGCGCCGGTCTCCGGCGCTGCCAAATTGCCTGCCCTGCTCTCTCTTCCCCCTCATGTCCTGCACACTCCTTTTAGTGTAATTGAGCAGGCTCAGTTTCACTTAAAGGAGCGTGCGGGATGTGAGGAGGAAGAGAGAGAGCAGGGCAGGCAACGTGGTGACACCGGAGACAGGCGCTGTAGAAGGCTTCAGCTGGCGGGGGTTGGGGACCCCCGCCAGCCAAGGTACTTTGCTGCAGCAGTGGGTGGGGAGCAGCAGGGCAGCGGGGGAAGTGGGGGGAGAGGTGAGGCGTCAAGGGGGTGAGGCGGTGGGGGGGGGGTGAGGTGGCAGGGGCAGGGCGGCAGACTAAAATGTGCCCCCCCCACCTCGGGCTCTGGCCCCCTCCCACCACGAGGTCAGCTACGCTCCTGCAGTGAGGTAATTGAAATGTGGGTGTTTTTAGCTTTTGCCCTTAGTTTGAGCTGAAATCACAGCAGAATTCAGTATACTACTTCTTTCAAGTTCCAGATGTTGGTTATGTTACGAGAAAATGAGGTTTGTTCATATGTTAATGAAAATTTTAATGTTTTATATAATTCAGAGCAGGAACTGCTCTAAAAAATTGATTATCAGGTGTATTTGTGAGAGAGAGAGAGGATCTTTGAGTCATTTTCCTTTCTTACCTAGGTGCAATTATTTTTATTTTCCACACTTGAATACATTTGGGTCAATAATTTTTATAGGTCTGAAATTTTGAATGAATGAAGTCCAACTTATTCTGCTCACATTTTTATGGACTATATAAGGCAACTCTATGGCCTGGTATACATCTGGGGAAAATATAGGCCAGACATAATGTTAAAAGTGCATAAGCCCATTTTCCTGTACCAATACAATTGCAAATTGCTTATGCGGTTCATTTTTGAAAGATTTATGCACTTCCCCCTTACTTTTGTCTGAAACGTAAATCTAGTCTTACAAGCCTTACCATACCAGTCAGAGAGAGAGGAGAGATAGTGAGCTGAAACAGCAGCAGCACTCATCCCATACTTTTTAATAAAACATGAATTAGGTGCCAATGCACATTAAATTCAGTTCTCTGATGACAGAAAATCAAAAAGTTATCCCATTCTTTCTAAAGACATGCTCCTGATTGATCTACAGAATCAGAGAGCAAGGCAGAGAGAGAGAGAGAGAGAGAGAGAGAGAGTATACACACTAAAACATCTCTTTAATTTCTTAATTTCATATCTGACACGTAAAGATTCTCATTAAGCCAGTCAATGAAGCCTGGAAATACAATTTTCGTGCAAACTGTCGCTATCATAACTTACATGAAACTTCAGATGGTACGCTGTAAGCAATGTGATTAAAACCATTCATCTTTGCTGTCAAACTCTGGCTCCAGTTATTAAATGCTGGGGCTTTGTTGGACTTAGCAGCTGACAACTCCATTTTGGAGGGGACCTGCAAGGAGAAAAGGGAAAGATAACATTCCACAGCCTCCCTGGCCAATGTGGTTCAGAAGGGCAAAAGATCTCCTAGCAAAAGAAAAGCAGGGAAGCTGGAATCAGGGTTATAATCAAAGCTAAAGAGACAAGTTTTGGTTAGAAAAGAGTGGCTTACTTTGTCACAAAATCCAACCACATGCCAAGCTAATGTCAGAGTTACAGTAAGTCAAGCCACTTAAGTGTGTTGTTTTAGAATACATTGTAAATCATATGCAGTGACCAGAAAAGTATCGCTGATATTGGTAAGGAATTATTAATTATTTTAAAATGTCAGCTACAGCTTGTCATCAAGACTTTGAGCATTGTTCAATGAAGATTTTTCTTCCATAGGCAGAGAAAGAGTTAAAGATATTTCTGAATCAGCCCCTTTCTCTCTTCAAAAGTTATGTCCCAACATTAGTTTTAGGATAAAGATATAGACATGCTAAATGACATTGGAACATGCAATATTACTAGATGGTTGGGATGCAGGGGAAGGACTAGGCAAATGCATTTTAGGACAACACTTTTCTCTTGTCCTAATAGTTGTCATCAATTGCTGACAAGTTTTCGTAGACTTTATTTGCAGTGTTATTAGTAGACATGATCAATGAACAACAAGAGGTGTGTTTACAGAACTTGTATTACAACGGGATGTGTATTTGCAGTTTGACAGAGACTTAGTTACATAAAGAAGAGGGTGTGAATTTTTCTAGCTTCCCTCCCTCCACCCCACCCACCCACAGTTCTTATGTGCATCTATCAACATCTCATTTCTCTATTTCCGTGGATGGCACTCTCATTCTCCGTGTCTCATTAGCTTGTAACCTTGGGGTCATCTTGACTCCTCTCTCTCCTCCTCTGCTCATATTCAACAGATTGCCAAAACCTGTCGTTTCTTTCTCTATAACATTAGCAAAATACGTCCCTTCATCTCTGAGCACTCTGCCAGAACCCTTATCCACACTCTTATCACCTCTCGTTCTTGATTATTGTAACCTGCTTCTCACCGGCCTCCCTCTTAGCATCTCTCTCCTCTTCAATCAGTCCAAAACTCTGCTGCACGACTCATCTTTCCGCCAAAGTCGCTATGCTCACATTAGCCCCCTCCTTAAGTTACTTCACTGGCTCCCTATCCATTTCCGTATTCAGTTCAAGCTTTTCTTATTAACCTATAAGTGTATTCACCTCTGCTGCTCCCCAGTACCTCTCCACTCTCGTCTCTCTCTACACCCCCCAGAGTACTCCGTTCGTAGATAATATCTCTCTTATCCATCCCCTTCTCCTCTACTGCCAATTCTAGACTCCGTTCCTTTTATCTTGCTGCACCTCACGCCTGAATAGACTTCCCCGAGCCTGTGCGTCTAGCCCCATACCTTGCCGTTTTCAAGTCCAAATTTAAAGCCCACCTCTTTACCACTGCTTTTGACTCCTAACCACTACTCACTTGCCCTGTCCTTTACCTCACCTATTTATTCCCTACCCTTAATCGTTTTGTCTGTTTACCTGTCTATCTAGATTGTAAGCTCTATGAGCAGGGACTGTCTTTTTGCGTATGGTGTACAGCGCTGCGTATTGCCTTGTAGCGCTATAGAAATGATAAATAGTAGTAGTTTTTAGTGATACTATCTCATTCTGGAGAGGGTCAGAAAAGTTTATTGAATAAAATAAATCAGCAACTCCATTGCTGTCTCTCCTGCTCCCAACATCTAAATTTCTCCTTATCTGATGATGTCTTGATGATGTCTCTTTCAGAGTTAATAGATTGATTAATAAGGGGATTTAAATACTCCTATTAATTCCTTGAGTTCAAATTTAGGAACTGGATGTTATGAAGTGCTTAGATATTATCAAGGTGATTGACGTTTCTATACACCAGGCAGGCTAAATACTGAATCTACATTTTGTTGTTAATCCTGAAAAGGATTATCCTAATCTTCTGATTGAAGTGGTATCAGTATGTATTTGTCCATGGTCAGACAATTTGTAGTCAAATTGAATTTAGGGAAATCAGATTCCCTGATAAAAGCCTTAAGCATCAACTGGAAGTCTTCATTACATCTAGGTTATAGGCTAAAATTTTTATGACATATAGTCCACTCTAAGAAGGCAACTCTGCATCATTGATGGATTTGAACTAACAAGACACTCCACCCTTTAAAGGGCATTCTTTGAAAAGACAAGAGCCACCTTCAGAAGCATGGTGGGATATACAACATAACTATTCTATAAAGGTACATAGGTGCCTACTTTCTTTATAGAATACTAGAGTAACAGCAAAAATGCAAGCACTATAATTACATCAGACATAGAGCTGGCATAAGTGTTTGCGCCTAAATGCCAAAGATAGGCGCATAACTTATAGAATGCTAAAATATACACATCTAAGTTTGAACCTGCCCATACTCTACCCTTACTCTGCCTATGGGTATGTCTATCTCTAAAATACATGTGTGAGCACTTACGTTAGCCCCACATCTGGCATGCATGTTTCTATCTGGCAAAGATACACACATATCTTACAGTATTGTATAAGTTATCCCTGGATTCCTATATATGTCACCTTATTTTCCGTTCAGAAATTGAAGCGTATTCTACAACGAGTGTAACTTAATTGATTAACTAGCTAATCAGCACTGTTAATTGGATGATAACAAGCAATTATCAGCACTAATTGGCATTAATTGAGATTTACGCACACAGGGAATCTTTTACTAAAGTTTAGCTTTAGTTATCTGCAGCACGGCCCATAGGAATAAAATGGGTCCAGCCGCAGATAACTTGAGCTAAACTTTAATAGAAGACCCCCCACAACTTGCTAAGCGTATTCTGTAATGTGGTGCACCTAAATTATAAGTTGCATAGTTGAAAAGGGGGTATGGCCATGGATGGGGTGTGGGCGTTTTTAAAATCTATACATGTTGTTATGGAATACACCCGCTCTGCGTATAATTTAGGTGTCCGGATTTTTTGCCAAGTAAACATGGCATAAATTGCCGTGACTGCATTTGGTCACATGGAGAGGTGCTTGGCATTCTATATACCATGCAGAAATTTAAGCCTATTCTATAAAATTTAGGCGTATGTTTTTTTACACATGGAATTTTCAAGTGCCATATATAAAATCTAGTCCTATGTATGTAACCTTGCACATTGCCCAGAATCTGTCTACGTGTTTGCCTACCTTACAACTACACACTATGAAAGATCTATGCATATTTATAGAATCAGCAACAAGCCTTCTTCAGGGGTCAATATGTTGGGAATTAAACAGCATTGCAAAGAGTATGAAACTCATAGGAATGCAGGAGCATAATATGCTGACTTCTGCATACAGCGTATTATGCTTCTGCATTCCTATGGATTTCATACTCTCTGCGATGCTGCCTAATTCCCAACATATTGACCCCTGAAGAAGGCTTGTTGCTGAAACATGGCCCATGTAGGGTCTTTTGGGTCAGTTGACTTTTTGCGACTAAGCATTTTGGATGCTCTTACTTCTTGTTTACGCTGGTCATTTGGACTTTGTTCTGTTATCACTCCTTGGTGTGTGCTTGCTTCTTTTGTGGAAGCTGTGGACCCCATTTTTTCCATATTTATAGAACAGCATGTAGGCATATATATGACACTTAAGAGGTTCTGCCTATAGGCAGCAGATATGCATGTAAACCATTAAAATATGGGCATATGTGCACTTATGTGTGCATATATGCCAAAGATACGCCTATGCAGTATTGTTTACATATGCACATATCTTTGAAGGTGTGTACTTTGAAGGTGGGTATACACCTAGACTTGATTATGCTTATATAGGAGATAAGTAACTGGAATCAATATCTCCAGGTACCTGAGGTCTGTGCTCCAACCACTATGCTACACTGCCAGCTTATCTGATGTTCATGTTGTATTGTGTGTGAGGGTATTAACCACCAGATTGGTGATAATTGCTTAATTAATGCAATCAGTAGGCTAAAACTGACTTGCAGTCTGTGGTTTTGAAAAAGATAACACTGAGCAGAGGTGGAGATATTTCAGCTGTTTTATTGAGGTGTGAACAACATTTTATTTTTACCTGGAACATATTGGCTCCAAAGGGATGGAATAATTAAATGAGAATGGTTGATATAATAAATTTTATAAGGAGAGGAAGTTGTCCAATGCAGTGAGCCAATTGTATTTCATCTGGCAGTGCAATAGCAGTAATTGTATGTGTGCTTTTGGACAACATTCATCAGCGTTTTTTTACTGTTAGATTGATCTGACCAGGGTCCCTATTCTGTCCCAGTAAGCTGTCATCATTTATAGATTTAAGAGTATTGAATTGATTTTTCAAATGTCGTTTCTGTATCACACAGATGTTTCATATATAATCTTTGATGTGAAGGTTTTAATAATATCACATCACTCAACTCATTATGTTTGTTGATGGTGTAAATAGATAGATAGATAGATAGATAGATAGATAGATAGATTTATATTTCAGGGTGAACTGTATTCCTCCTGAGGAAGTCAAGTAGCGAAATATGGATCTATATTCAGGACAGACTTTAACCTGTGGATTGTATTGCTGATAACCAAATATTTGGTGAAATCTTTAGAGTTTAAATGAGGAGGAGGTATCCCTCATGGCTTTCTTCATATAACCCTGATCAAAGAGGTTTGCCTTTGGATATACCTGAAAAAATGATAATATCTTGTCTTCTTTTAAGCATTTCAAGACATTGGATTTGGAAGCATTAACTGCTTGATCTTCACTGATTTGGGAACATTCTTGTAAGCTGTGACATTTGCTGTTATAGGTTTTAGGGATTGATTTATGAGATTATCTTTAGTGCATCAAATTTCCTCATTTCATCTCCTTAGTTTGATAGTGGATTTTAATGTGAAGGTTTATAGTAGTATGAATAAAGTTTGCTTATTCTATAAATATATTGCCAGTAATAATTTTTTTTGATTTATAGTTAATGGTTCTGGCATTTATATTCGATTTACTCCTGTATTTTTAGTTCTAGTGATACAGTAAAGTAACCACATATTTCAGTTGCATTTAGAATATGGATGAGTACATATGAGTACTTATTTTCTTTACTTCCAAATGAATCTGTGAGGTAGAAAAACAGAAAGAGTTCATGTCATAAAATCACCTGATTGTTTAACAATATTGATGACACAGAGAAAATCAGAAAGGCAAAGAAGACCTCTGGCTGGCAGTGGCTCCTGGACCTCTAGTAGGGATGCCAATGCATGTATACAAAGTCCAAAAATGAGCAGAAGAAAACATGAAAATTAATGTTTTTTGTTTGCCAATAATCATACTCACTCTTTTGAAAGAGGGAGCACTATTAGTGAAAAAGACTCTTTTCCCAATAGCGCAACATCACATATGCACCAGCACTGTGTATGTACATGCTATCAGGAAAGGATTGTCCACTGTTTCAGAAACAGTATAACCTTTTTTCAAATAGTGCACCCTCATTCAAAAAAAGAGTTTACACGCAACAACTTTGCTCCCAGGATGAAAACAATGGCCAATGAAAAATGATCAAAACGATTATTCCCAGAAATGATACAGGAAACAACACATAACAACAAATTTCTGGCTGCACATCCCTATCATCAAGCTGAAACAGAATCTGCTTTCTTTAACAGAACATGAAAGCCCAAAAGATGGGGTAGGATTAGATTTTCTTTCTGTTTATTGCCATTTTTATCTCATTTCTAAATTCTCTAGCAGCCAAAAGATGAGCCTTCTTTGCTCTCTCTCCTAAGAAAATGAACTGCAAGTGCATGCATGCACTGACTGTAAGAACAAACCTGCGTCAGGCTATCCCTACAGAGTTGGAACTACATGGTTAAGGGCTTCCCAAACCTGACCTAGCAACCCCCAAATCAGTCAGGTGTTCCAAATATCTGTAGTGAATATGCATGAAAAAAAATTGAATTACAATAGAGACCACATACTTGCTAATTTTTTTCTCATGCATATTCATAGTGCACAGCTTGAAAACCTTGCTGGCTGATTTGCAAAGCCCTTCTCTAGAAGTGGTGTTCATTTTTCCTACAAGTCTCTTTGTCTATAAAATTTTGAAGAATATGGAATCAATCTTATATCTCAAGCATAACAATACACTACATAAACCTACAATGATCTGTCCAGAAATTGGTTTGGAAACAATCTGCCCAATATTCAAAGTGATTTAAACAGGTCGGAGAGGCTAGTGCCTGCTTAAATAGCTTGAGGCTGCCCAACCGCCGATATTCAGTGACACTTAACAGAGTGGAGCTGCTGAATATCAGTTCTAACTGCCCAATAAAAAAAGTGTGCAGGTCGGGGGCAGAACTGGAGGTGGCATTGGGGAAGGGCTCAAAGTACAGAACAAAGTCCAAATAGCTAAAGAAAGCACTAAGAGCCTTCAAAATCAAGACAAAGTTCCTTTAATCACATACCTTGGGCAACACTCTTTCAAAGACCCGACACGGGCCATGTTTCGGCACACAGCACCTGCGTCAGGGGTCGTCAAAGTTGTATTGTCTAAAAGTGCAGTAGCGAGACTTACTCCGTGCACCTTGGTGCTTTAGTCAGTGAGTCATCTTTGGAAGATTGTTGCCCAAGTTATGTGATTAAGGAACTTTGTTCTGATTTTGAAGCTCTTAGTGCTTTCTTTGGCTATTGGAAGGACTGGCAAGTATGAGGGTGCTGGCAATGTTTAGTGTCGGCACCCACATGGATGACGCAGCCCATCAGTGTTGATATCTTGCTGTTCTTGGAGAGCAACTGCTAAGGTGAATAATTTTGCTTTACATCTGTAACTAATCTGTATGAGTTACTTCCCACTATTTGCACAAGCGAGATGCTACTAAAATGAGCTACAAAACACTCAAACTTGTGCAAAGTCAATCCCTTTTTGTTGTTTCTTACCCTTATCTAGTATATTTCCACATATTTTAGTGTGCACAGACCTATGAGCTCTGCCTCACCGGACCTTGAGATTTCCCTTTGCAGTTTCCCTGTCAGTTAATTTATGCAGCACTAGCACAGCCTTTTTCTAAGATATCCTGAAATTCAATTGCCTTCAGTGAAGAAACAATGGCACTTAGAAGAATGTGCTTTGAACTTCTTATATGTACTGAAGAATTTTCACAAAGAAAGAAGGGGAAAATAAATCACTTGTTCTCATCTTCCATAACACAGCAGCTTCCTCAAAGCTTACCTACTTCTCCATTTGCTTGTTATTTTCATTGGTTTCAATCAACATAGACTTATTTGCTTTATATAGTCATTTTGAAGTATATGTGGAGGGGCATTTTCGATATGATGTCTAAGTCCAACTTTGGACGTTTTACTCAAAAACATCCCAAATCTGAATAGCAATATAGTGATTTTCAAAACAACAAAATTATCTTTTTTTTAATGGCCATTTGCTAGATATTTTTGTGCTCTGTGTGTTTATCTTTTTGGTCCATTAAAAAAAAATGTCCAAGTGAAGAATGCACAAATCAAGTCAGTGGGATGTAGGATGAGCCAGAAGTTTTAGTAGACTGGCCACACAGATATCCCAGCAGAGCATCCTAGGGGGCACTGCAGTGAACTTCACGTAAAAGCTCCCAGGTACACATTTCAGTGTTCCTTTCTTATATTGTATAGTGAACCCTCCAAAACCTACCAAAAACCTACTATACCCAACTGTATACCACTACAATAGCCCTTATGTCTACAGATGTCATGTATATGTGGATATAGTAGGTTTTGGTGGATTTTGGAGGGCTCACACTTTTCACCACAAGTGTAACAGAGTGGATTATTGAGCTGGGTCCCTTTCTCCACAGTACACTGCACTGACCACTAGGCTACTCCATGGACCTGCTTGCTGCTCTAATAGGACTGGCTATAATATCTGAGGCTGTCATAGAGACTGGTATGTACTTAGTTTAGTTTTATGACATTTGATATACCGCCCTTCAAAATGCATCAAAGTGGTGTACAATTCAAAAGAACAAAGAAAGGAACTACAGTGGGCACTAGAACAGGATAGAAAAGGAACAGGAGAGAGGAAAGACTATCCTACTAGATAGGCTTTGGTTCAGAGCCCGGGTCCCCAGCAGAGGTTGCAAAAGGAAAAGCAGCTGCAAACAACTGGACCTTCAATAAGGATTTAAATCGAGGGAAACATTGCTCAGATTGTAGGAAAAAGGGAAGGGCATTCCAGAGAGAGAAGGGACCAGGCAGAAGAAGGTGGGATATCAAGAAGACATTAAGCTGGAAGGCAGACTGCAGAGGTGGAAAGAAGGGAACCAGAGGATGAGTGGAGGGACCGTGAGGGGTATAGGGAGAAATTAGAGCAGTGAGGTAGGAGAAGGTGCCAAGGTAAAAAGCCTTAAATGCCAAGGTGAGAAACTTGAATTGGATTCGTGAAGAATTAGGAAGCCAGTGGTGATGTGCAAGGAGGGGGGAGACGTGCTCAAACCAGTGAGTGTGAGCAAGCAGGCAGATAACAGTGTTCTAACTACTTGAAGACATGACAAATAATGTTGGGAAGACCAACCAAGGTTACGTTGTAATAATCAAGGTGAGAAAGGACTAGAGAGGAAAGGAGAATGGCATAGGAGTCATCTAAAGAACATCAAATAGCACGGATTTTGCAGAGAAAAAAATCAGGACTTCACAAAAGCCAAATGTGGGGTATAAAGAAAACTGGGAGTCCAGGGTGATACCAAGGTACCTGAAAGAATCAACCAAAGTAAGAGGAGTGCCAGTGAGGGAAGGGGAAATAGGAGTGATGAAGAACTGTCGGTTAGCCAGAAGGCTATGGACTTAGCAGGATTCAGAAATAGATGGTTGGAAGAAATCCAGACTGAGACAGCATCCAGACAAGACTAAAGGGGTGAAAGATCAAGATTAAAATGGTCACATGTAAACGTAGAAGGATATCATCCACATATATGGAATCTGATATAGTGGGAATGGATAAGAATAGCCAGAGATGAGGGAAATGGTTAAATAGCAGTGGAGAGAGCAAAGAACCTTGAGGGACACCATACCAGAGGGGAAAAATTGGAGCAGGAACTTGGAAGAGAGACACAACAAGTACGGTCCTGAAGAACAGAGCCCGAGATACCAGCAAAGGAGAAGAGAGTGATCAACCAAGTCAAATGCAGTACTAAGAATTAAGGAATGAGTATAGAAATTTTACAACAATCTAGGGTAACATGTAGATCATTAAGAAGAGAAGTGATGATAGTTTCAGTAGAGTGGCCATTCCTGAAACCAGACTGAAAGGAGGAGAAGGCTAGAAGATTCAACATGCTGGGATAATTGGGCAAGAAATCTTTTCTGTTAGTTTGGAAAGGAATTGCAAGTTAGAAATTGTCTATAGTTGGAAGATAGGGCTGGATCAAGAAAAGGGTTCTTCAAGACTGTTTTGGTAGCTGCGGTTTTCCAGGTGGGCAGAACCTCGCCAGTTGAAAAACAATGGAAAATACCATTGGAAAAAGGCTGCTAGTTAAGGTTAATCCAATCTGATGGAATGCGGTCAAAAAACCTGTTAGTTTTATGGCAAGAATTGAAGAATTTTTCAAAGACAATCCAGGAGGGAAGGCTAAAATCAGACCAGGTCCATGCCAGCCTTATGAGTTGGGAAGAAAATGTGTTGACCAAGATCTAAGTCTGAAAAGGGAAGAAGAATGTTATCGATGGGGTGAAAGGAGAAAGAAAATGGAGATTGGAGTCTCCAAGGACTACTAGATTCTGAATACAGGTGACAACATCTGAGAGACAAAGCCAGAAAGCCTCAAGAAGAGGTGGATCCGGAGAAGGAGGTAGATAGACTATAAGAAAATAAAAGGAGGCTGTTGAAGATAATCGGAGAAGCACAGAATCAGGAAGGGGGAAGCTCATGTGAAAGGTCCACAATAGTAAGACAGGCCGGGACAAAGAGAGCAAACCCCCTTGCTTGTTGAGTGAGACAAAAATAAGACCTGAAATTGACCGGCATACATTGGGAAAGGATGAAGTCTTCATCTAGACATAGCCAAGTCTCGGTGCAGAAAACAGAGAATCAGGGTGTTGGAAGAGAAGATCAGAGATCAATGATATTTTGGGCCAAAGCAATCTGCAATTGAGTAAATAGAGACAAAGAAAGAAGAGTTAGAGGAGGAGCTGAGGATGTGTGGGAGGGGGAGGAGCAGGGAAAGGATTTGACACTGGGAGGAGGGGAAAGGGCAGGACTAAAGCAGGAGGGCTGGAGAAAGGCACTATCGGCAGGGAGTGAGGAAACAGGGACAAACATGAGAAAAAAAGGGTCAGACAATGGCTCAAAGGACCGGGATAGATGTCATATGAGGAAGGGGGGATCAACTGACAGAATAAAAGAGGAAAGACAAAAACCAGCTGATTTAGGGCCATTAGTCATCACCCAGGAGTGCCCCAAGGAGTGCGCCCAAGGAGGATGCTCCTTGGGCAGGTTCCTTCGTGCGAACTCTACTAGTATGGTTGCTGAAATAGTGGCAGGGGAAAGTGATGTCAAACTCACAGCATATTTTAGGTGGAGCTATGGGCTGAGTCAGAGCTGGAGACCCATGTCAAACAGCCACCTAGGGTAAAGCACAAACAGGAAGCAGTTGCTATGAAGCCTCTATGGTTTATGTGTTCCAGCCCTTTTAGATTCGACCTGGGACATGCTTCGTGGGCTTCATGCTCCTGGGCAGTAAAAGAACCCCAGTATTTAGCTTGGTTAATTTACCAGCTATACCGTGGCCACGTCCCTGAAATGGATTTTAAACAAAAATAGTGCCTATGCGCCGGACCTTCCCCGCCCTGTTGCCACTTTTTTGGCTGCTGGCCACTGCTTTCCTGAATTTGCGGTGGCAATAGCTAGAAATCTCAACCTTCCCTTCTCTTCTGTTCACTCACATTGCTTGCCTGTTGCCTCCTCCAATCAAAGGATGCAAGCAAATATAAACCTTGTGCAGGACCATATTCCTGCACATACCCAGCTGAGGTGCTGGTGAATGACTGAGTGACCAGAGTTGGAGGTGAAGAGAGAGAGAGAGAGATGGGAAGATTCTAGATAGTGGGTGAGGGGGAAGAGAGATGGAGATGATACTAGATGGGTGGGAGATTATGTTAACATGGGGTTAGGGAAAGAAGAAAAAACAAGTTGTAAATGGGGATTTACTTGTGCTGGCGAACATGCCGCCGGTCAGCAATGTAGCTTGGAATTTTGAGAAGGGTTTGGAATGGGAAGCTAAGGAGGGTTTCCTAGGAAACCGGGGGTTTGTGCAGTTGTGTTGAGCCTGCTGCTTTGTAGGAGAAGGATGATGTAGTGTCTGTGAGTGAAGGTGTGATTTTGGGAGGGAAGGGGGGACGAATATTTTAGGGAAATTAATGGTTATTAATTACCATATTTTTCGGGACTATAAGATGCACCGGACCATAAGACGCACCTAGGTTTAGAGGAGGTAATAGGGAAAAAAATTTTCCTTTTTCCCTCCTCTAAAACCTAGGTGCGCTCCGGTGCGTCTTGTCCGAATCCCTCCCTCCGAGTTCGGGATCGCCCTCCCCCCGGCCCTGTCAGCACTTCTCCCTACTCACGTCACGCGATCTTCCCTGGTGGTCTAGTGACGTCGGGGCAGGAAAGAGCCCCCTCTTCCTGCCCAGCGCGCTGCTCTCCATCCTCCTTTATGCATTGCTGCCTGACGGTCTCGGCGAGATTCAAAATGGCCGCCGAGAATTGAAGTCTCGGCGGCCATTTGAATCTCGCCGAGACCGTCAGGCAGCATACAGGAGGACGGAGAGCAGCGCGCTGGGCAGCAAAGAGGGGCTCTTTCCTGCCCCGACATACACTAGACCACCAGGGAAGATCGCGTGAGTGGTGACAGGGCTGGGGGGAGGGTGATCCGGAACTCGGAGGGAGGGAGGGAGGGAGGCGATCCGGGAACTCCGAGGGATGGAGGGAGAGAGGGAAATCTCTACCTTCGGACTATAAGACGCACTCTCCCATTTTCCTCCCAAATTTTGGGGGAAAAAGTGCGTCTTGATAGTCCGAAAAATACGGTAGTATTTAGGTGGTTAGAGTGAAGAGTGTTTTCTTGAGAATTTTTGAGATTGGACAGTTTTGGGAGTGTAAAAGGGGAGTGAGTGTGAAAGTTAGGTTAGTTAAGGAGGGGGGAGGTTAGGTGACAGTGTTGATATATTTAAAGTTGGGTTTTGGGATCTTAGGTGAGAAAATAGAAAAGAATTCTGAAAGGCTGGTATGAGTGCAGGAGGGAAGAAGGAGTGGAATGTTGAGGAGTAAGGATGTCAGCGGAATGTTGAGCTGCGCTGCATTACTGAAAATGTTCAAACACTCTGTTTAAGCTTAGGGAATAATAATACATAGCCTAGGGTTGAAAAGAAAGGGTATTTAAATTAATTTTGTTTTACTTTAGCTAGCGGGCCCCAGTTTTCTGTTATAATTCCTTATAAATAGAAATTCTTTAAGTTTAAAAGTAGGAAGGCAGGGTTTTGCTCCCGTTTAATTTGTTAAGTGAGAGGTGTAGCAGACTGCACGGAGGAAAGAGCAACCATCCGGAAGAATTGTTGGGGCCCACCGCAAGAAAGTCTCCATGGACAATTTCGGCTACAGCTAAGTACTATTGTAGAAACAAAAAGAGTTAAAGAATACAATTAACCAGAAACAGACAGTGATCATACTTACCTTAAGTCTCCCGGAGTGAAGATCCTTGAGATACCTTAAAAAGAAAAGAGCAACAAAAAATCAAATTCTTAATAGGGGAGAGTTGCAGATTTAAGGGGTTTATCCTAAGACTATACATTTACATTTTCAAAAAGGGGAAAGAAATGAGTAATAGTACTTATCTGATTTATTCTGGACTGTGATGGTAAAGTTGCGGAACCTATAAAAAAAGGAAAAGTTAAAGGGTTAATCTTCTGTAAAGGTGTTGGTTCAGTAAAAGAAACTGGTAATAGGAATCATAGTTTAGTTTTTAATATTATTTTAGGTTAGTTTCATTCACTTAAATATTTGCTGTTATACAATAAATACAAACTTATTCAATCATACTAGCAAGGCTGGTTCTTTCCCAAGATCAGGATTAATCCTATTTTTAGTTTTTTCCCCCCTTCACTCCAAGGGTGAGTGACCTGTACAGCTACTGACGCTCAGTGGTGTGGAAACTGGGAGTTGGCCACGACTAGTTACATTAGAATCCCAGCGTAGCACTGTTAACTGAGCGTGGGCATAGCTGATTACAATTAGAGGAAAGAAAGAGAGATAGAGGATGATTGAAGGGAAGAGACTAGAGGGGCAATGCTGGATGTTGGTGGGAGTGGAGAGGGAGAGAGACAGGGCAATGCTGGATGATGGGGGAAGGAGAGAGAGAGAGAGACAAAGGGCAATGGATTACACGACCCAAGACAACATGGTTTCACTAGAGGCAGGTCTTGTCAGACAAATCTGTTTAATTTCCTTGACTGGGTGACCAGAGAGCTGGATCAAAGGAGAGCGCTAGATGTGATGTATTTAGATTTTCACAAAGCCTTTGACATGGTTCCGCATAGACGACTAATAAATAGAGTGCCCTCGGTATGGGCCCTAAAGTGATTGACTGGGTTAGGAACTGCATGAGTGGAAGGTGACAGAGGGTAGTGGTGAATGGAATGCATTCTGAGAAAAAGGATGTTACGAGTGGTGTGTCACAAGGTTTGGTTTTTGGTGGCGGTTCTTTTTAACATTTTTGTAAGCAATATTGCTGAAGAGCTGTCTGGTAAGGTTGCCTCTTTGCAGATAATACCAAAATCTGCAATAGGGTAGATACCCCTAATGGTGTTGATAACACGAGGAAGGACTTAGCAAAGCTGAAATGGTCTAGAATTGGCAGCTTAAATTAAATGCTAAAAAATGTAGGGTCATGCATTTGGGCTACAAAAACCAAGGGAACAGTACAGTTTAGGTGGTGAAGAACTTTTGTGCACAAAAGAAGAGCTGGACTTGGGTGTGATCGTAAGTGACTATCTTAAAGTGGTGAAACAGAAAAGGCAACAGCGAAAGTGAGAAGGATGTATGGGTGCATAGGGAGAGGAACAGCAAGTAGGAAAAAGGAGGTGATAATGCCCCTGTGTAAGACTCTGGTGAGACTTCATTTAGAATAGTGTGTACAGTTCTGGAGACCGCACCTTCAAAAAGATAACGGACATTACCTGACTCTTCTTCTCCCTTTCCCTCTATAAGTTCCCCCCAATTGTACCTACCATATATGTACCTCATTCTACCACAATATCACTTTGTATTCATTCATACCATGTATTGTTCAGACTGGAATCAGCTAACACCGTTAACGGTTATATGTAAGCCACATTGAGCCTGCAAAGAGGTGGGAAAATGTGGGATACAAATGTAACAAATAAAATAAAACAGGATGGAATCGATCCAGAGGGTGGCTACTAAAATGGCAGTGGTGTTCGTCATAAGCATATGGGGACAGACTTAAAGATCTCAATATGTATACTGTGACAAGGCAAGCCCCAGAGATTCCCCAGTGAAGCAGGTTGAGCCCAGAACTACGGTCCCAGAAGTCCTTGCAAGAAGATGAGAGAGAGAGTAGTCCTAAAAGGATGGAATGGATCCCCAGCAGGGGGAGCATATGGCTTGAGGCAGGGTGAGCCTGTTACTTCCCTTCCCCACTAGAGGGAGAGGGAAGGATGAAGCTCAGTTTCCCTGGCTTTGCCATCAGTATATAATTCCCCCCAGCTGTGAGAAGTGGAGGGCAGATTTCCTGGAGGCTCTCAGTCACCAAGAGAGAGGGAGACGATGGAGAGAGAGATTCCATGGATTATGTGGATGAAGGAAATAGCCTGCCACTAGAGCTGCTTAAGGGAGATGAGCCAGCTACTATGGAGTGGGAAAATTCAAAAGTTGCCCTGCCCAGCACTTGAAGGCAGTGGAGGAGGCCACACCTGGCATGGTGCGAGTGGTGGGAGAAACTGCCAACCCTGCTCCTTACAGGGGTCCCTCTGTGCTATGAAAAGGCAGGTGATTTGTGGTATTGGTTTGAGGTGGCAAAGACTGTCCATGAAGATTTGTTCTGAACTGCTGTGCTATATTGGAAGTCTGCTGAACTCTTACTAAACCCTTCTGAAGGAGGGGGAAGGGAAAGCTAATGCCCTAATAGAAGACCTTAGTGTTTGCTGAGGGATTTTGGGACCTGGACTGTACCTTTTTTTCTTTTGAGATTACTTATGAGTACTGTACTTTTTCTTTTGAAGACTTTATTAAGAGGGCTTACCTTTTATTTTGAAGAATATATTATGATTTTTGGTATGAAATTGCCTTGATAATAAAATACTTTTGGCCCAGTAACAGCAGCATTCTGTCCTGGAACCCTGGGAGCCCCGCAGGCTTGCTGCTCCACCCAAGAGGAGGAAGCGGACCCCCCCCCCCCCCTTTACAATACTTAGAAGAAAGTTGGAAGAGGGGAGATATGATAGAGACATTTAAAATACTGTCTGGCAGGAGGTGACTCTCTTTCACCTGAAAGGAAGCTCTGGAATGAGAGGGCATAAGATGAAGATGAAAAAGGACAGACTCAGAAGTAACCTAAGGAAATACTTCCTTCATGTAAAAGGGTTGTAAATTCAATGGAATGGCCCTCCCAGTGGAAGTGGTAGAGATGAAAACTGTATCTGAATTCAAGAAGGCTTTGAACAAATATATAGGATCTCTACAGGAGAATAGATAGCATGGATGAGCAGACTGGATAGGCCATACAGTTTTTATCTGCCTATATTTTTCTCTGTTTCTATGCTGACTTCCCCCCCTCCCCCCATATGTCCAGAAAATTCAATGCCGGAGCCCGGACGGCATTGGATTTCCTGGGATAATGCCGCCTGCTGACTATTGGGCCCTAAGATTCCAAATATGAGACTGCAGGTTGTACCTGGATCTCAACAATAAGAACAATTTTATCACCTATAAAACCAATTCTACATTTCATTGTGTGGATGTGTGCCTCTCCTACATTGGCCTTTTGCCCATTCTACACACTTTGATCAATTTCTGGGCAACTATCCAGGCAGGCTTCAAATTATTTTTATGTTATTTTTCTTACTGCAATACACATAATATGGCTTCAGTACTAGTCCATTCTCCTTATAAACAGTATATAAGAGCAGAATATTGTGCCTTACATCAATTTGATAAGGAGTCCACAGAAATACACATAATGGTAAATCTACCGCAAAATCAAACAGCACTTTTAGCAGAAATAATTTTGTTTGTGGGTGGCATTATTTATACGGAGTGCATATTTCCTACCTGAGTTCTGTTAAGGCCTCCTCCTTTTTAAAAGAGAATCTTTCAGAAGTTATGTTTTTCAGCACCATAAACAAAATATTATGGCTTGAAGTTTATCACGTTCCATCTTATCTAACCAATCAAATTCACACCAACACACTACTGGACCAAGGTGTGCTCATAAATCCCCAAATCTTCTAAAACACCTACTATATTGCCTCTAAACGTTGAACTTCGGTGTAGGGAACCAATAAATGTATGCACAGCGTTTATTATCAAAACCTTATCAGCTAGCTGCAACACTACCAAGGGGTTTTTAGATACAATTGAATAGACAGTGAAAATGATATTTGAGCTATGTGTATAATGTTGTTGGAATACCAAATAAGAAATTACTGTCTATTCAGGAAGCTTCTCGCCAGTTCTGGTTTTCTTTCTAATAGATGTAGACTGTAGTTCCCTGCATTGTGAATGCAAGCATTTGTCGGAAGAAATACTGTTGTTTTCCTAATGGAAAAAAATCACTCTGGGAGCTTCCTTGTCACAAAATACAAGGCAGCCAATTTAAACAACTGAATCCATCATTTCAAGATATGAATGTACTTCACTCAGAACCTAGGAAAGTAATATCGAAGGACATCCAGTACCATAGGAAAATATCATCTCTCTCCCTCAGTCTTGATATTAATAATCTAAATAGCAATGAACGGCCTGGTAAAATAGTTTCAATTTTTCTTCACAGAACCATTTTTTTTCAAAAGGCCTGATGGCTTAAAGACTCAGCTTCGGTTGTTCTATTTGCATGCTGTTATGTAGTCAGTTGTGTGAAAGAAGTACATTGAGAACAGCTGAAAAGTCAACTGTGATATCTGATACAAGCCACACATGAGATTTTCAAAAAGAGTCCAGTTATCTACTTATGACCTTTGGTGACTAGATTATCTCTTTAAAATTATCACCACTGAATGGCTAAATCTAGTCTCTTGGTTTCACAAGTGTCTAGATGTAGCTGTTCAAATTGTGAGCGATCTCAGGGACATGGTTTGCTCATAGGGGAAAGGAAATCATTTAGCTGGCTTAGCACTGGCCTGCTCATTTGACCCTGCTGTCCCTCATGCACAAGGATAAGTGATTTAAAACCCTATTTTCTAGAGAGGCTCTGTGTGGAAATGGGACATCTAGGTTGGGGTGCTTCCAGTATTTTACAAAAAGATCTGCTGAATAGGGAGCTTTTGTAAAATACATATAAAGACGGAAGCAAATAAATATGTATTAACTGGCACATATATCAGGAAGTGTGATAAACTATGGTGGTCATTTTACAAGTGGTATTCACGTTTTAAATGTGGATATTCCAGTACATTGACACACAAACCTCCAAAACATATAAAGGTGCATTTTGGGAAAAGATTGGAGCTAAAGGTTTATGCCATAAAAAACTGCCAGAGGCATGTCTAAGCAGTACAAGGGCATGTTTTTGAGCGGTACAGGGGGTCTCTATATCTATCCTGCTGCCTAAAACTAGGTGACATTTTATAGAATTACCCCAAGAAGGAATTTTGTACACTTATCTAACAAAGATGGTGGCTTAGAAATGAGAAAGACAAAGAAGACTGTCCTACATAGACAGATCTTCAAGTGATCACATTCTGTGGCCGACATCTGAGGAGTATCTTTAGCTGTATGCATAGGTGTTAGAATGGGGGAGCCACAGGTACCTCGGCATCCTCAAAATTTCTCCTTGCCTTTTTACCTTGCTCCTTCAGGATTGCAATGTTACCATCAGCATATTAGTCATCATGTGGCCATCCAGCATGGGCCTTTAGCATCTACACATGGTCAAGGTCAGCCAGTTCTGTCCCCTCTGAAACAGGAAGTTTGGAGGGGTGGGAGTCAGTCAGCATTGAGCATGCACAGATGCTTAAGGTTTCTCACCAGACGGCCGCATGATGCTGGTTATGCAGATGGTAGAGTCGCCATTTTAGATAGGGACGGAGAAGAGAGAGAAAAGAGGCAATACTGGATGGGAGGAATAGAGAGAGAGAGAAGTGGCAATGCTGAAGGAGGAAAGAAAGATGGGATGATGCTGGAACGGGAGAGAGAGAGAGAGAAAGAGAGGGAAATGTGCATGGGGGGAGAGAAGAGATGGAGCATTCTGGATGGGGGGAGATAGAGTGACAGATGATGTTGGATGAGGGAAAGAGCAGTAAAATATGCGAATAACATACAAGGTGTGGCATACCATACTATACTACTTACAATGTCACACAGAGTAGAATAAAATATTTTAATATGGTTGCATGGCAAGCAGGAGAGAAAGAGAGGAGATATTGTATGGCAGATGAGATGAGAGTGGGGGAAGATGCTGAATGGAGGTGAAAGAGAGGATATGCTGGATGGTGGGGAGGGATTAGAGAGGGAAGAGTCATTGAAGGACAGTGGAACAAGATGAGACAAAAAGCTGGAAAGCTGTAGATAGGTGCAGTAATAAAAAAAGGAGAGATCAAAGACTGGATAGTAAAAATGAATGAAATCTGATAGACAGAGGCAGAAAAATAGAAAAGCTGAGAGGAAAAGATAAATGTAAAAAATGGATATAGTGGGGGAACTTAAGAATATAGGAGGAGAGAAAATGACAAATGGACAGGAGACTCTGAAAGAGAGCTAAGAGAAGACAGGATAGGAAGCATCTGTGCATTCCTGAGCCCTCGGTCATGCTGGTTGTGGGCAAGGCAGCATGCTAAACACAGAGTTAAACTCTAGTCTAGGCACTGCCTAGGCACACCTGCTGGTTGGTACCAGACTGGTGGCTAATGCAAGAAAACATACCTTTACTTTGATGCAGTCTGCCAATTGGGTGTGGGCCTGCAGGGTGAGGGTGGTATATGGGGCTGGGCTCTTGCTACAAGCTGTCAGGCACAGACATGGAAATGGGCCAAATGTGGCCATATCTAGATCATTTATAAATATGTTAAAAAGAAGTAGTCCCAACACACACCTCTTCGGAACCCCACTATCTATCCTTCTGAGCAGTGGTGTGCTGGAGCTGGCTCGCACCGGCTCTGCAGAGCCGGTTGTTAATTTTTGAACAATTTTGTGAGCTGGTTATTGTGCTGTCAGCCAGGACTTGAAGGGTTTTTTTCACAAATTGCAGCGGGAGGCTGGAGGCACGCATGCCCAAACACACCAGCTGTCACCTGATATTGGTGCATGCGTGGTGTATGGCAACCCTGCCTCCTCGTGCTGCACAGCAGGCAAGAGATTTGTGTGCTCGCGGCTCACCTCAGCAGCGCTCCTGATCACAGCCCAGTGGAGCTGTACCGTCCAACACTAACCTCAACTTGGCTGCCCCACCGCTGTCCTGAGATTTCAGCTGCCAGAGAGGACAGAGGAGAGCCCTGCTGGGCTGATCGTTGCGACAGAAGTGCACATTACCCTCTCTGCTGGTAAGAATTTAAGAAGCAGACTTGTTGCTGAGCCTGTTTGTTGGGGGAGGACAAGTCAAGTGGAAATTGGTTTGGGGGAGCATTGCCCCCCCCCCAAAAAAAAACAGTTGCACTGTCCAAGTTCCTGATGCTGCCTTTCCCACTGCCCCATGCATTGAACTTTTTATCCTTTCAGTTTCTTCCCTCCCGCATCCGCTCCCTCTCCCTCTCCCTGCCTCCCTCCTTCCCTCAACCTCTTGTCCCCCCCCCCACCACAGTTCTCCGGACCGGACCGTTACCGTACCTGCAGGCAGTGGTTAGGACAGGATGCCAGCGTCGGGGTCCTTCTGCTGCCACGTCTTGCCTACTCTGATTCAACTTGCTGTTTCCGTGTTTGCAGGACACGGCAGGCAAAGGACACCGTCGGGACCAAGGAGGTTTGAAGTGATGAGCCGCCTATCTACTCCATGGCAAGCAAGGAAGCCAATTTGGTTAATCTCTGTTTTCACTCCCCAACACAGCTGTCATCTCCTTTAGTGTACACTCAAACCAAAGCAAGCAAACCTATGAGCTGCTGCAATGCTGCATCCATGTTGTCTTTCTTTATTGTTTGTCCATCTGTAACAAGTCTAAAGCCATTTCAATTGGATAGGAGTAGTGCCTTAAAAGGTAGAAGTCAAACGTTTTTGTTTTACTTATTGGACAGTTTTTAATTTATTTGAAAGCTTCCCATCCTATATAATAAAAAGCACCTCCAACATTCTGAAGCTGACTCTGTGGCAGTGAAGGTTTGAAGGGTTCGTGCTGCCTGTAACGCTGTATGCATCTCCTGTCCTGATGTCAGCGTACTTCCGGGTTCGTCACAAGCAGCACTGACCAACCACAGGATAGCAGGTGCTAACAAAGATACAGGAGAACTCGGTGTCTTTTCCGCACTCCTACCGAACGCAGATGCGAGGGGCAGCTGGACTCACACTGCCTGTACCGCCGCTGTCACCCCCACCGAGCAACACACCACGCCACCCCCCCTCTCCCTGGACCACAGCCAATGTCACTGCAACACCCCTCCTACCTAGCGCACCTCCCCTTTAACATTCAACACACACACACAATCTCAATCACACACACACAGACACTCGCGTCCGTCCGTCATTCCCTCCCTCCCTCCCTGCTCTAGGGTCATCCATCCCTCCCTGCTCCAGGGTCCACCCTCCCTCCCAGTTCCAGAGTCGCCGTCCCTCCCTTCCTCCCTCCCTCCCTCCCTCCCTCCTCCCTTCACTTCCAGGCCCGTCCCTCCGAACTTTTAAAGTCATTTTCACTTACCAAGTTGGGGTATGGTGGCCGACAGCAGCGATAAAAGGCGTGCAGGCTCGCTCCTCTCTCTCTCTCTCTTCTCAGCTGTGGTCCCGCCCTTACGGAAACAGGAAATGAGGGCGGGTCTACAGCTGAGAAAGAGAGAAGGGGCGAGCCTGCACGCCTTTTACCACTGCTGCCGGCCGCCGTAACCCCACCTTGGTAAGTGAAGATGACTTTTAAAGTTCGGAGGGACGGGGCCTCGAAGTGGAAGGGAGGGAGAGAGGAAGGGAGGGATGACAACCCTGGAACTGGAGGGAGGGGGGACCCTGGAACTGGGAGGAGGGAGGGAGGACCCTGAACTGGGAGGGGGAAAGTGGATCCTGGAACTGGGAGGAGGTACGGGGAGGGGGACCCTGAAACTCAGAGGGAGGGAGGGAAGGACCCTGGAACTTGGAAGCAGGAAGGGTACGACCTGGAACTCGGAGGCAGGGAGGGGGGACAACGACCCTGGAACTGGGAGGGAGGGAGGGGGGCTTCTGGCACACACTCTCATTCTCACACACACACTTGCACCCAGTCTCACTCACTCTCTGTCACACACACACACACACTCACACATTCACTCTCTCTCTCTCTCTCTCACACACACTCACTCAAACATACACACTCCGAGGAAACCTTGCTAGCGCCTTTTTCATTTGTGGAACTGGGAGGGAGGGAGGGGGGACGGACCCTGAAACTGGGAGGGAGGGGGGACAACCCTGAAAATCGGAAGGGAGGGGGGATGGACCCTGAAACTCCGATGGAGGGGGGACGGACCCTGAAACATTGGAGGGAGGGAGGGAGGGGGGGACCTGGAACTGGGAGGGAGGGAACCTGGAACTGAGAGTGGAAGACCTGGAACTCAGAGGCAGGGAGGGAGGGAGGGAGGGGGGGAAGACCTTGGAACTCAGAGGCAGGGAGGGAGAGGGGACCCTGGAACTGGGAGGGAGGGAGAGAGGGAGGGGGCCCCTGGCACACACTCTCATTCTCACACACACACTCTCTCTCACACAGAGACACCCTCCCACCCAGTCTCACTCTCTCTCTCTGTCACACACACACACACTCGCACATTCACTCTCTCTCTCACACACCAGTCACTCTCACACACACTCACTCAAACATACACGCTCCGAGGAAAAACCTTGCTAGCACCCGTTTCATTTGTGTCAGAATCGGGCCTTTTTACTAGTATGATATAAATATCATGAAATAACAATTGAATATCACTAAAACATCTTTAAAAATGATTACATCTGATAGAACAGCAATTTTAAACTCTGTATTTTGTGCTCAATTTTATACACAAAAAATAATAATAATAATTAATAAATACACTTTCTGTATACAATACAGATGGCCAAATTTCAGTGAAGATATCCTGTTTCCTGATGGGCTCATCTTAACTGTTGTTGTAACCTACCTTGGGAAGCCTGGTGTTATAAAGATGATGAATATATTGAAATTAAATGGAAGTAGAATTAAATTCTCCTTTCATGGGGCACATGGAATCAGATCTTAATCTGTTTTGTAGAAGTTTACCTTTTAGATACACAAATGGATTATTCTGTTTTGAACATGTTTCAGGGGCAAGAGGTTTTATAACTCAACATAAAAATAAATATTTTGTTTCATGCAGATTTCTTTTATTTAAACATAAATGGGCCATAAGCCCCTAATGCAGCCCATTGGTTTCTTATATTTTGTTCTTGTGATAAATTATACTGTGCCAAAACTGAAAACTCTTATCTCTATCTGGTTGATAATAAAAGGAGCTCAGTGTGAACACTATTCACCCTAAAAGGTTGTTTGTGGCTGTACAAGAAGAATTGTGATATTGACTAAATACGTGTATGTGTGTGTCCCTAGTCCTGCATCCTAAAATTAGATAATCCTTTCAAGAAATCCAGCTAAACTTTAACTATTAGTGGAGCATAACTGCAGAGTCATGGTGTGGTCGTATTTTCAATATAGTAATACTAGGGCCCATCTAAGGAACAGCCAGGTTATTTTGAGTTAGTCTTTACTGGACTAAACTTGCTTTCCTAGTGCCATCACTATCCAGCAGGTATGGCAGTGTCTTAAAAGATGGAGGATAAAGGATTTTTTTTTTACACTAAAAGAAGGTAAATTTGGAAGTAAGGATTGTTTGAAATCACGCTCTCTCCCCGGGTATAGCCAGTTCTGCAATTTTTTTTTTTTGGGGGGGGCGCAGAGGTGGACGGGGCACAGAGGTGGACCAGGGAGAGAGCCTGTTGTTAAAATTTACCAGCTGCAGCTCCTTGTGACTGTGGGCAAGTCACTTAAACCTCCATTGCCCCAGGTACAAATAAGTACCTGTATATATGTAAACCGCTTTGAATGTAGTTGCAAAATACCACAGAAATGCAGTATAGCAAGTCCCCATTTCCTTTCCTCTTTCTGAGGCACAGGAGGAACAGGAGCTCAGACTCCTGTACAGAGAAATTTGTCTTCCTGTGAATAGACATTGCTGTGCATATTGAGGAACATTCTTACATGTGCAGAGGGGAGAGAAAAGGTGGCTGAGGGGGAGATATGATAGAGGTCTATAAAATAATAAGTTGAGTTGAACGGGTAGATGTGAAGCGTCTGTTCACGCTTTCCCAAAAATACTAGGACTAGGGGGCATGCGATGAAGCTACAATGTAGTAAACTTAAAACGAATCAGAGAAAATGTTTCTTCACTCAACGTGTAATTAAACGCTGGAATTCATTGCCAGAGAATGTGGTAAAGGCGGTTAGCTTAGCGGAGTTTAAAAAAGGTTTGGGCGGCTTCCTAAAGGAAAAGTCCATAGACCGTTATTAAATGGACTGGGAAAATCCACTATTTCTGGGATAAGCAGTATAAAATGTTTTGTACATTTTTGGGATCTTGCCAGGTATTTGTGACCTGGATTGGCCACTGTTGGAAACAGGATGCTGGCTCGATGGACCTTTGGTCTTTCCCAGTATGGCAATACTTATGTACTTATGCATGTTTTGTGCAGTGTATTTCTGATTGGCGGAGACATTACCTCCAAAATGTCCATGATGTTTGTAGTACATTTTTTATGAAACTGGTTTTTTGTAGAGTATTTTCAAAATATTGGAAAGTGTTTATTTACCTCTTCCATTATGGACTTGTTTTTTTGCATATTTTCCGATAACGTTTTCCGCCATTTGGATGTCAGATCAAAAATGCCCGTCCACATATACTTTGTTTGTTACTTGTGCCTTTGTCATTGTGTTCTATTGCTCTGCAACATTGTTTGTGATTTACCAAGAAAGTGACTTTCAATAAAATTTGGTTCAGAACAACATTTTTGGAGTTCTCTGAACTCCTGATGAGTGGATTGCCTAAAAGTCTGAGAGAACTGCTTGTTTTGTCCTCCTGGTGTAAACCATTCACAGTCCTGGTCCAAACACCCAATAAATTCTGTTTTTGTACTGGGTTCCCACTATTTGGGGTGCATGCTAGGTGACTGCCTAGGCAATGTGTACAACCCCAAATTACATAGGTGATATGTTAGATTATGTGCAATCACAGCATTTTGGCGCTAACATACCAGCTCTATGTACAAATTTATATGATTATGTTAGCATTCTATAAAAGAATGTAGGTACCTAAGTTCCTTTACAGAACAGACTCCTTCCAGGTGCCCAATTATAGGCACCCAGTTATAGAACTGTCTTCAAGTTGCTTTACTGTATACCTAAGATAGAATGGCATGTTCTATATTTTATTTAGGGCATTTAATACCTTTTACAAGCTTCTGTTTTCAGGCCTTCTCATTCATAATTTTAATGAGAATGGTACTGAGCAGAGTGCTTTATTAACTGGACTATTGATTAATGACAAATCTGGTTATCATCCTACATGGCCCTAGAAGCTGGAATGAATTAATTAGTTTTCAATCCAAGTATTGGTTTCAAATGAGACCAGGATGCAAAGTATTATTTTGCTATGTTAAAAAGGGATCCTTTCTGGAGTAATTTCTATTAGAAGCTGACTGAATTTCAGTTTTGGTTCCGGTTACAGTGTTCAAATTGGCCCCCAAATCTTTTTTCTACCTAGTTTTGGTTTTGGTCAAAATGCTACAGCCATGGTTTTGGGTTTGGCCAAAAATGACAATGTACTTTCAGTGGAAGCCTGAAAATTTGTGCTTTGTCCTGTTTGTCTCCCTTCCTCCCAACAGGAATCGACTTTCCACCTGCCCACCTGTAGGTGAGATGGTGCAAGGATGAGGGATTTAGATTTGTTAAGAACTGGACAACATTCTGGGTAGGGGGGGCCTGTTCCAAAAGGATGGGCTCCACCTTAACTGGGATGGGAACCAGGCTGTGGGCGCTAACGGGACACTGTGTTATCAGGGTACAAATTATATCCTAATGACAGAGTTCATCAAAATTGGAAGGGGGGTTGCGCTATATGTTAAAGAGGAAATTCCATAGCAAAAACAAGCTCAGTCATAACAGTACTTATCTCAAAGGTCCAGGGGTTCCCTGTTTTGCTATTTATGCTGCTTCAGGGGAATTGAGTACATCAACTTCTCAAGCAACTAGACTGGAACAGAAGAAGCACGCTCTGGACTGGAAGACAGAAACACTTCCTTGTGTGTTCCAGTCCAGAGCGTCTTCTTCTGTTCCAGTCTATCAACTTGTGAGTCAGGGCCAGTCCAACCCGATAAGCGGGGTAAGCACCGCAGGGGGGTGCCTGCCTTCAAGGGCGCCGCATGCGCCTCCCTCTCGCGGTCCGCCCGCCCAGCTGTTCGACGGCCTTCCTGCTTCCAGAGAATGTTCCCATAATGCTGCACCCTCCACGGTGCCTCCTTCCAAGCTGGCCAGCAGCTCTGCTCTGACATCACAAGTCGGAGTCACGACGATGCCTCCTCCCCCTGCGTACTGCATTCCCGCTTCCAGACGGTTCCTCCAGTAATGCTGCAGTGCACGCGGGCGGCGCGTGAGCTTACACCTCTGTGGCACTCCTTCTAGCCTGGCCTGTGGCTCTGTCTGACATCACTGAGTCACCGATGATGCCTCCTCCATCTGCGCACCCCACGAGTGTGCCAGTGCTGTCTTGCGGTTTTGGCGGGCCTTGAAGTGAGAGTAGCCTAACTGCCTAGCCTAACCTAAGCGTCTCGCATCTCCAAGTCCGAGTCCTCCGGCCAGCTCGCTCCTCCGTCCCAGGCGCTGAGGCTTCCAGCTGACTGCCTGCTCATCACTGCCCTAAGCTTCCACCCCTGCCCTGGCCTTTCCTGCACTGGCTAGTGTACTGACTCCTCCCCCCTGCCATCCACGGGCCACCACTCCACCAGTCGAGACTCAGTAGAGCAGAAGAGAAGAAGAATCTTCTCAATCAAGTTCTCTTTAAGCCATGTAATGGCCCCATGGTGGCACGGATCTATTATTTATTTATTTCTGCTGCTGCAGTCAGTGCTGCTAGAAGTTTGATTGATGAGGCCACTAGAGCACTAGAGCAGCAAGCTGCAGTCGGGGTGCCTGGGGGGGTGTTGATGGGGTCAATATGTGAAAAGGTCAGGATGGGGGGGGCAAGAACACTACTCTGGTGGTTGGGAGAGAAAGAGGGCATGATGAATGATGATGGATGGAGCATGGAGGGGACAGACAGGGGGGTGGACCGTGCTGGAAATGAGAAGAAAGGGCAGACCAGACCTGATGGAAAGGGGCAAAGAAAGGAGGCAGATGCTGGATGGAAAGGGGCAGAGAGAGGGGGTATAAGCAGAAGGCAGGGAGAGAACGGGCAGACACATGCGGCTGGATGGAAAGGGGCAGAGAAAGGGGGCAGG